>NW_027266275.1:64406954-65606954 GCF_022045235.1 Haliotis cracherodii
CAGTATACTGACGCCGTGCGGACCAGTCCTTGTTTTAGCCTCTTAATGCCGAGCGCCAGACAGGGTAACAAGTACCATCTTTTAACATCTTTTGGTATGATGCGGCCAGGGATCGAACCCCGGAGGCTCAAACTGTAAACCACGGGGGCGGTCACAATTGAAACAAGGAACGTATGCTAAGTATGTCAGACAGGAATGATCAATGATAATGGCTAGGTTAAATGGACAGATCATGATTTTTTTAATTTTTTTATTTTTTGGATATGGTGTGATGACTGAATTTGTTTCAGTTGCTATGATACAAAAGACAAAATTCATCTTTTAAAAGTTATATGATTTACAAGGACTCCAGTCTGTGTCCACATCTTTTGTAGCTACAAGCTCAAACTTGGCTTTAAGACAATTGTAGTGTTATTTCTGGGCGCATTTGCTCAAAACGATCTTAGCGCTTAGACTATAGTAAGCCTATGCTAAAGTATGGGAGTTACGATCATCTTAGCGCTAAGATCGCTTTGTGCAAGTGGGCCCTGGACTGATATTTCTGAGCTTACTTGACCAAACAAAATGTCACTAGACTCAGGCTTCAGACTAGTAGCTACTGTCACAAAATGGAATTTGAGGAAAATATACTTGTAATACTGTTGAATACAGAACTTTACTATTTCACCTCCACAAACAAGTCAAAACAGTTGTCTTTTCTAGAGTAAGTTTTGTGTATTGCCGAGAAGCTTGTAATGTTTTTTAATTAGCATTTAACAATATTTAATGAACATTTTGAAGCATGTTGGCAGGAACTATTCTTTTCGTTTCATAGTGACATGTCAAATGTAGAAAGCAAAAGTATAGATTGTTGATTCATTCCCTTAGTAAAAGAAACAAAAATACAAAATTACCGGGTTCAAAATAAGTATGTTTGAATTCAAATTTTGACATTTTTTTTATATTTTGCAATTTTTAAGGGATATTCATTTATGGTTACCAAAAGAACAAGGACCATTTTTGGTGTGGCTGAATTACGTTATATGTTGTATTTCTATTGTATTCCAGGTATATACTTGGGAACTTCTACTTCGGCCATGCCGAAACTCTAGGCCCCCTGTACACAGCTCTTGGGCTGTTCAACGACACGCTACCTCCCACAGCAGACAACTACCAGCAGCAAAGCAGTCGCCTCTTTCGGACCAGTGAAATCCTGCCCTTCTCTGCCAATTTAATGCTGATTCTCTATGAATGTGACCAGAATGATGAGCTGCTTACTGAAAGTGAGGCTGCGGATGAAACAAGGGAGACAAGTCAGTACATGCTACGACTGTACGTCAACGAAAAACTAATGAAAATTCCTGGCTGTGAAGACTTTACGTGTCTCTACAGTCATGTTAGAAAGCGATTTGTAGATCTCATTTCCTGTAATTTCAGTCAAGTTTGTGACCACAATGACCGACCAAGGGATGAACTGTGATTCTTTGCCATGTTGTTCATACATGTATATCATCACCTTCAAATCTCAAGTGCTAAAATTGTCTCTTCATATGTCATGTGTTTCCCTTCATTGTCTTATCCTTTGCTTTCTGAAGTGTTGTAACTTTTTTTTTTCAAAGTAACATGAGTCAGCTTACATAAACTGTACATAGTTCTGATTAAAATGTATTTTTATGTTTCATGTCCATTATTTTGCTTATGTTCAGGGATGAGTATTTTCCGCAGACCCGTGGAAATTCACAGATTCCATTACGTCAGGGTCACTTTTGTTATACATACCATTACGGGGTGAGGTGAAATTGGGTTTAACGTCACGTCCCAGATTATTGCACTTATATAGCGATGTGTGTGTGTGTGTGTGTGTGTGTGTGTGGCTGCTTGTACTAGTCTGGACTTATGTTGATTTATAGTGCTAGCTCACTGAGATACCATGCCGCAGTTTAACATGAATGCCCCACTCAGACACAGTATACTGACTCCAAGCCGACCAGTCCTTGTTTTAGCTCCTTAATGCCGAGCGCCAGACAGGGTAACAACAAGTACCATCTTTTAACCTCTTTTGGTATGACGCGTCCGGGCATCGAACTCTGGACCTTCCGATCTCCGTGTGGACGCTCTACCTCTAGACCATGGAGGCGGTTCACATACCATTACAAAATATGCATAAATCAGATGAAAGTTATATTATAGGCTATTTACACAATAGTTATGTGGATCGCTATCTCCATCGACAACATTTCCAATGTGAAATCAGTGCTGTGTTCATTGTCTTTTCACAATGTTGACTTGAACAACAATTATATCACAGTCTGCCATTGTAAAAGAATTAATAGAAAATGAAAATTGATAGAAAACAGCTGTTCAACTGAGCTGATGTTTACTTGTGCTGTGTCACTTGACTTTCAGTCCTTTGTAAATAACGTGCAGCTTTTTGCTTTGTAGCAAGGTATAAGGGATTCATTCTCCCGCTCTAAAACTCATTTGCAGCATGTCTTCTTAGTGGCGGGGTATAAGGGATTTATTCTCCCATTCAGAAATTTATTTTCCTCCCAGGTTGGATATAAGTTGTAGCAGTATCACGAGGGGTGCATGTGGTTTTTTGTGTCCCTTGTTAGGTCTTATACCATGAACCACAGAAATGTAGGACACATAAATCCACATATACCCCTTGTGATACTGCTACAACAAATGTGTCTTACCGACATGTTTTAATCTGTCATTGTGAGAGAATTAAAAGAAAATCATATTGATAGATGTTCGATTGAGCTGAGGTTTAGCTTGTGCCATGTCACGTGACTTTCAGTGACTTGTGAAAAGCATGCAGCTTTTTGCTACGATAAAGGGTATAAGGGATTTATTCTCCAGGTCAGAAATCCACATGCAGCCTCTGTTCTTCGTGACAGAGCATAAGGGATCTATTCGCCTGCTCAGGATTTATTTCCCTCCCAGACGGGATGCATCATATTTTGCCAAGAACATGTGAACCAATCAGATCTTATCATTGAGGTGGTGGGGTATTCCCCAATTGGGTACAAAGTGTGAAGCCCTGTTCTGGTGTTCTCCGCCAAAATATTGCTGGAAAATTGCTAAAAGCGGTGAAAACTCATACTCGCTCACTAATCGCTAGGCACACAGACCCAGCCAGTCCAACCTTAAACTGACAGCAGATGTGGTATGCGTGATACGTGTAACTGTCATACCTATAGATGGTTAAACAGTTCAGCATTCACCTCTATTGGCAACGTTGGTGGGGGGCAGTCAGAAAGCTTTGTGGTTAAAGCGTTCGTGCGTCACGCTGAAGACCCGGGTTCAATTTCCGACATGGATACAATGTTTGAAGCACATATCTGGTGTCCCCCGCCATGATATTGCTGGAATATTGCTAAAAGCGGCGTAAAATCAAACTCACTCACTCACACTCACTCACACTCACTCACACTCACTCACTCACTCACTCACTCACTCACTCACTCACTCACTCACTCACTCACTCACTCACTCTGGTGTATGGGCAGTACATGTTTTCCCCTGAAAATCGATATATCTATTGTCATGTCCTGAAATATATGTTCCGTGATACATCAGGGAAAACCAGGACTACTTATATTGCGTGAGTGAGTGATTGAGTTGTGTTTAACACCGCTTTTAACAGTATTCCAGTTATATCGCGGCGTGTCACCTAAATGTGGGAGGAAAGCCCCAAGTGATGCAGGTCTCAGACGTTTATCACTTCGGTGAAACCCACGAGCACGGGTATGGTGCTGACAAACCTAGAAACATAATCGGGGCAAACCGGGATTCGAACCCACAATCATAGGTTTCTGGCGTGCCCAAGGGACGCAACTCTGCACAGCGAATCGCGGCGCCTTAGACAACTGGGCCACCCGTACCCCCTCTTATATTGTAATAGTACACCACTTGATAGCAGTTCGTAGAATAGGTCTTCAGCAACCCATGCTTGCCGTAAAAGGTGACTATGCTTGTCGTAAAAGGCGACTAACGGGATCGGGTGGTCAGGCTCTCTGACTTGGTTGATGCATGCCATCAATCCCAATTGCGTGGATCGATGCTCATGATATCAATCACTGGATTGTCAGGTCCAGACTGGATTATGTTACAGACCGCCGTCATATAGCTGGAATATTGCTGAGTGTGGCGTTAAACAACCAACCAACCCACCAAGCAGTTTGTTGCAAGCTCAGCTGATTGTTCAATCCAGGTCGCTTTGTTGATGTGTTGCAATCAGCATTTAAAGTGTTATTCTACATGTTTGAATTTCACACAATGAAACATGAACTCTATGTTAATTGTAAATGTATCCACGTGTGTGTCGTATAAATGCTGATTAGCTATATGCATGCATTTCAGTACAACAGCTTTGACAATGATTAGATGATTACAATAGTTAGCTCAATGTTAATTTTGTTAGACCTCAGCTTTTTATGTTTCTATATTCTAAAATGATTTTTAAGATTCCCACAAAAACAAATCAGTAATGTTATTATGTTTTTCTCTCTTTACATCAACCGATATCTGCAAATCACATTGTCATAATTTCATATGATATATTTGTATAATTGTGCATGTGTTTTGCATTACACATGCATGAGTTTTGTCATTATATATCAGTATAATCTATAATATTAAAAAATATAGCATTTAACATGGAATCTACATCTAGCATCTACATTGAATGATTTGGGGATTAATTTTGCATTTGTCATGATCAAAATTATTTGATTAATAATGATTATAAACATTTTTTAAATCAAATTTGCTACATCACGTCTAATACTATATTCGACATAATAAGCGCCCAGGGCGCTCTCAAAATTGGAAATAGGGGGCTTTTATTAGAATATAATTTTGGTGAAAGAGTTGAAAGATTGTAAATTTTGTGGTTTATGCTGACAGCCTGGAATGATACAAAAGAAAAGTCTGTGCGTATTATACACGACAGATATATTTTTCCAGAATAGAATTGTCCATAATTAAGGGTGCATATAACACATTAGTGTGTATTATACACAAATAAATAAGTCTTGTGTACATTTATCAATTGGAAGGGGTGCTAATTGGGATTGTTCACTAGCCAACATATTAGCAAAAATCGCTGCGGGCGCTTATTATGTCAAGTACAGTAAACATGGTAAATATACTTAAAACTGCAGTTTTGAAGTACTGTTGATTGTTGAATGTGAATCAGGATATGGCTGTAGCAGGAATGTACTGGAGCTAACTGGTCAACACATGTTACCAAAACAAGTATAATCATCTATTTATGTATCATACAGTTTGATTTATTGACATATCTATAATTTACGAATGAGTACTTTGTACAATAAATGGTTCAATTAACAAATGGAATGAGTCAGCACGAAACAATGAACACATTTTATAAGCATGATTAGGGAAAGAATAATATGTATAGATTTTTTATTTCAAACGATGATTACAGGTGTGTATGTTGCAGTTGAGTAACTGGTGGATGCATGGTAGAATAGCAATGGTATAGTTTAAAATATTGTTAGAATGTTTTTGAATAATATTAGACATATGAGGATATGTTGACGTAAAACATATAAAAACAGTTCTTTTATTCTGCAGAAGTCACAGATGTGTAGCAAGTACTGATGCTGCCAGTGAGTGAGTGAGTGAGTGAGTATGGTTTTATGACGCTTTTAGCAATATTCCAGCAATATCACGGCGGGGGGACACCAGATGATGCTGTCAGAGATGATGCTGATGTAGGCCTATCTCCGACCTGTCACTGAGCTTCATTGAAGGCCATGGCAGTATGAACACTATTTGTTAGATTGGATTAAGTTAAGGACACAATGGTAAATAACACAATGTTCATCTTGTCAGTTCATGTTTAGTTGCAAACTGTTCTAAACTCACAATCGACCTGTGAAGATTCGGGGTAGAATAGCACTTCAGCAGCCATGCTTGCCGTAAAAGGCAACTATGCTTGTCGTAAGAGGCGACTAACGGGATCAGGTGGTCAGGCTCGCTGACTTGGTTGATGCATGTCATTGTATCCAAATCAATGCTCATGATATCAATCACTGGATTGTCTGGTCATGTCTGGTTATGTACAGACCGTCGTCATATTGCTGAGTGGGGCGTTAAACAAACATGAAACATGCTAGTTTCAGATAATCAGATAAACTGACCATTACTGAATGAAAGAGCAACAGGGAAACATTTTAGCTCCGTCTCCACATGTCACATTTGAACTGTCTCTTATAACATTTCAAAAGGAGAGTTGTTATTGCACCCACCCACTGATCAATTCCCATTTATCAATTCCCTATGATCAATTCCCACTGATCAATTCCCATTTATCAATTCCCTATGATCAATTCCCACTGATCAATCCCACTGATCAATTCCCATTTATCAATTTCCTATGATCAATTCCCACTGATCAATTCCCACTGATCAATTCCCAATGATCAATTCCCACTGATCAATCCCACTGATCAATTCCCAATGATCAATTCCCACTGATCAATCCCACTGATCAATTCCCAATGATCAATTCCCAATGATCAATCCCACTGATCAATTCCCTATGATCAATTCCCACTGATCAATTCCCACTGATCAATTCCCACTGATCAATCCCACTGATCAATTCCCAATGATCAGTTCCCACTGATCAATCCCACTGATCAATTCCCAATGATCAATTCCCACTGATCAATCCCACTGATCAATTCCCTATGATCAATTCCCACTGATCAATTCCCACTGATCAATTCCCAATGATCAATTCCCAATGATCAATTCCGTCTGATCAATTCCCACGTGGGGATTCAGGGTTAGAATTGACTCCCAGCATCCTATGCTGGTCGTCAGAAAGAACTTAATGGATTGAGTGGTCAGACTTGGTGTCTTAGTTCATAGCATGTCATCAAACTCAGCTGGCGTGGATCATTGCTCACATATCGACCAATGGATTGTCTGCTCCAGACTTGATTATTTCCAGGCTGTCATCATATAGCTGGAATATTGCTGAGTTTTCCTGTTGCTCGGTTTGAACCTGAATGCTACTCTGCACTTAGACACAGGAGAGTGACTTGTGTGACCATGCTGGCAAACGACAGATGGGACAGTTCTACCCACGCAGCTTGTGTATTCTGCCTTTTAATTGAATGATCACTGTATCATTGAAATTTATGACTATAATCATGGCAACGGAAGGCTTCCTTTAATGGAACATCTTAGGCGAATAATTGTCAATTCTTGTATATGTAATTGTTTAAATTGATCAACTGAGGGCAGACGATTTTCATTCCTGTTTCCTTGATATTTTTAGTGTAGATGCCAATATAAAAGAGACAGATAAGAAAATATGTAAATGTCAAAGGAGATGTGATGTTAATTTAAACAAAAACAGATTTACAGAGATAGAAACAAAATGTGTTGCAAATATTCATATTTTCATTTCCTCTTTTTTTTGGGCAAAATTAAGAAAATCTAAAAAAAATTAAAATTGTTCTGTTCTAAAGAGAGATTTCCTAGCTTTCAGCCCCCTAATTCTGATCGAATGTTATCTGTCTGTTAGCTACAAACACCCTGGAGCATTTTTTAAAAAAAACGAAACACAAACTATTTCATGTGGATGCCCCAATTTGATCACTGGTTTCAGGGGGCAGTCGGGTAGCCTAGTGGTTAAAGCGTTAGCTCGTCACGCTGAAGACCCGGGTTCGATTCCCGACATGGGTACAATGTGTGAAGCCCATTTCTGGTGTCCCCCGCCGTGATATTGCTGGAATATTGCTAAAAGCGGCATAAAACCATACTCACTCACTCACTGGTTTCACTCAGCCTGTGAACAAAATTACCTGTAGAGGCACAGAAAGTGGGGACATTATTTTCAGTTGGTTACACTGAGAAAGATAATTGTGTTTTTGTTTTGCTGTTTGGCAAGACACATAGTGTATGCTTATTGTCTTTCCATTGCTTGCGAAACAAACTTTCCTCAAATTATAGTTAAGATCTAATGTCATCACCATCATCATCATCAAGTTAAACAATGTCCATTATCATACCTCCATGTCAGAATGATGAGATCTGATTGGGCCATGTGATCTTGATAAAATACTGCATATCCCACCTTGGAGGGGAATAAATTTCTTATACCCCACCACGAGCAAGTCAAGCTGCATGTGAGAGGCAGATTAAATCCTTTATACCCCACTTCAAAGCAAAAAGCCTTTTCCGAGTCAACGGAAGTCACGTGATATACCGCAAGCTTACTTCAGCTCAGTCCAACAGCTGCTTTCTATCAATTTGAATTATTTCAATTATTTTACAATGACATATTAAAACATGTCGGTAAGATAAATTGGTTGTAGCAGGATCACTCGGAGTACATGGGGTTTTATGCGTCCTTCGTTAGGTTTTATGCCACTCAGATGACTCTCCTCCGGCTTGTTTTATAAAACCTAACACAGGACACCTAAAACCCCATGTACCCTGAGTGATACTGCTAGAACTTATATTATCATCAATGTGCTGACCACTATATTGTAGGTTGAATGATAGGTTTAGGATCATCATGATAGTTTGTGGATGCACCTAGTGTAGATGTTTGTAGAAGTGTTGGAAGCAGCTGTTGCAGCCTGGGATGACAGTCTGAACTGCCACCTGGTGTACATCACTGTTTGCATCCCTAGAGCTTCATCCCACAGATGGTGCTGTAACTGGTCAGGCCACAACAAACTGATTACTTGTGTGTGGTATTGCCGCCTATATGAGGTGAGGTGAGGTGAAATTGGGTTTAACGTTGCGTCCAAGATTATTGCACTTACATAGCGACGTGAATGCACGTGTGTGTGTGGCTGCTTGTACTAGTCCAGGCTGATGCCGATTTATAGTGCTAGCACACTGAGATACCATGCCGCAGTTTAACATGAATACCCCACTCAGACACAGTATACTGACTCCGAGCCAACCAGTCCTTGTTTTAGCCCCTTAATGCCGAGCGCCAGACAGGGTAACAACAAGTACCATCTTTTAACGTCTTTTGGTATGACGCGGCCGGGGATCAAACTCCGGACCCTCCGCTCTCTGGGCGGACGCTCTACCACTAGACCACGGAGGCGGTCTCCTATATGAGGAGTAGTGTGGGGAATAGGTTCATCACATCTTAAAAACACAAATACTTACTTTACTTACTTACTTACTTTAAAATAAAAACACACTAGCCTCACTGATTCTCACCATGTTCACAGGAAACAAAACCAACTATAATATATTGTATAACTGTTTTCTTTATGATTTGAAGAGTAGAGAACTTGAGAGAAGGGGGAATCTGACCTGATGATCAAATGTTTTTTTCTATTACTGTATTGTCTGTACATAAGCACAACTGAGGGAGAACCAACTCTCTCCAGGCATCAGAGAAGGTCAACTCTCTCCAGGCATGAGGGAGAACCAACTCTCTCCAGGCATCAGGGAGAACCAACTCTCTCCAGGCATCAGGGAAGGTCAACTCTCTCCAGGCATCAGGGAGAACCAACTCTCTCCAGGCATCAGGGAGAACCAACTCTCTCCAGGCATCAGGGAGAACCAACTCTCTCCAGGCATCAGGGAAGGCCAACTCTCTCCAGGCATCAGAGAAGGTCAACTCTCTCCAGGCATCAGGGAGAACCAACTCTCTCAAGGCATCAGGGAGAACCAACTCTCTCCAGGCATCAGAGAAGGTCAACTCTCTCCAGGCATCAGAGAAGGTCAACTCTCTCCAGGCATCAGAGAAGGTCAACTCTCTCCAGGCATCAGGGAAGGCCAACTCTCTCCAGGCATCAGGGAAGGCCAACTCTCTCCAGGCATCAGGGAGAACCAACTCTCACCAGGCATCAGAGAAGGTCAACTCTCTCCAGGCATCAGAGAAGGTCAACTCTCTCCAGGCATCAGAGAAGGTCAACTCTCTCCAGGCATCAGGGAGAACCAACTCTCTCCAGGCATCAGGGAGAACCAACTCTCTCCAGGCATCAGGGAAGGCCAACTCTCTCCAGGCATCAGTGAGAACCAACTCTCTCCAGGCATCAGGGAGAACCAACTCTCTCCAGGTATCAGGGAAGGCCAACTCTCTCCAGGCATCAGAGAAGGTCAACTCTCTCCAGGCATCAGGGAGAACCAACTCTCTCCAGGCATCAGAGAAGGTCAACTCTCTCCAGGCATCAGGGAGAACCAACTCTCTCCAGGCATCAGGGAGAACCAACTCTCTCCAGGCATCAGGGAAGGCCAACTCTCTCCAGGCATCAGGGAGAACCAACTCTCTCCGGGCATCAGGGAGAACCAACTCTCTCAAGGCATCAGGGAGAACCAACTCTCTCCAGGCATCGCGGAATGCCAACTCTCTCCGGGCATCAGGGAGAACCAACTCTCTCCAGGCATCAGGGAGAACCAACTCTCTCCAGGCATCAGGCTGAACCAACTCTCTCCAGGCATCAGTGAGAACCAACTCTCTCCGGGCATCAGGGAGAACCAACTCTCTCCAGGCATCAGGAAGAACTAACTCTCTCCAGGCATCAGGGAAGGCCAACTCTCTCCAGGCATCAGGGAAGGCCAACTCTCTCCAGGCATCAGGGAGAACCAACTCTCTCAAGGCATCAGGGAGAACCAACTCTCTCCAGGCATCAGGGAAGGCCAACTCTCTCCAGGCATCAGGGAGAACCAACTCTCTCCGGGCATCAGGGAGAACCAACTCTCTCCAGGCATCAGGGAGAACCAACTCTCTCCAGGCATCGCGGAATGCCAACTCTCTCCGGGCATCAGGGAGAACCAACTCTCCCCAGGCATCAGGGAGAACCAACTCTCTCCAGGCATCAGGCTGAACCAACTCTCTCCAGGCATCAGTGAGAACCAACTCTCTCCGGGCATCAGGGAGAACCAACTCTCTCCAGGCATCAGGAAGAACTAACTCTCTCCAGGCATCAGGGAAGGCCAACTCTCTCCAGGCATCAGTGAGAACCAACTCTCTCCGGGCATCAGGGAGAACCAACTCTCTCCAGGCATCAGGAAGAACTAACTCTCTCCAGGCATCAGGGAAGGCCAACTCTCTCCAGGCATCAGTGAGAACCAACTCTCTCCAGGCATCAGGGAGAACCAACTCTCTCAAGGCATCAGGGAGAACCAACTCTCTCCAGGCATCAGGGAGAACCAACTCTCTCCGGGCATCAGTGAAAACCAACTCTCTCCAGGCATCAGGGAGAACCAACTCTCACAAGGCATCAGGGAGAACCAACTCTCTCAAGGCATCAGGGGAGGCCAACTCTCTCCAGGCATCAGGGAGAACCAACTCTCTCCAGGCATCAGGGAGAACCAACTCTCTCCGGGCATCAGGGAGAACCAACTCTCACCAGGCATCAGGGAGAACCAACTCTCTCCAGGCATCAGGGAAGGCCAACTCTCTCCAGGCATCAGAGAAGGTCAACTCTCTCCAGGCATCAGGGAGAACCAACTCTCTCCAGGCATCAGAGAAGGTCAACTCTCTCCAGGCATCAGGGAAGGCCAACTCTCTCCAGGCATCAGGGAAGGCCAACTCTCTCCAGGCATCAGGGAGAACCAACTCTCTCCAGGCATCAGGGAGAACCAACTCTCTCCAGGCATCAGGGAAGGCCAACTCTCTCCAGGCATCAGTGAGAACCAACTCTCTCCAGGCATCAGGGAGAACCAACTCTCTCCAGGCATCAGGGAGAACCAACTCTCTCCAGGTATCAGGGAAGGCCAACTCTCTCCAGGCATCAGAGAAGGTCAACTCTCTCCAGGCATCAGGGAGAACCAACTCTCTCCAGGCATCAGAGAAGGTCAACTCTCTCCAGGCATCAGGGAAGGCCAACTCTCTCCAGGCATCAGGGAGAACCAACTCTCTCCAGGCATCAGGGAAGGCCAACTCTCTCCAGGCATCAGGGAGAACCAACTCTCTCCGGGCATCAGGGAGAACCAACTCTCTCAAGGCATCAGGGAGAACCAACTCTCTCCAGGCATCGCGGAATGCCAACTCTCTCCGGGCATCAGGGAGAACCAACTCTCCCCAGGCATCAGGGAGAACCAACTCTCTCCAGGCATCAGGCTGAACCAACTCTCTCCAGGCATCAGTGAGAACCAACTCTCTCCGGGCATCAGGGAGAACCAACTCTCTCCAGGCATCAGGAAGAACTAACTCTCTCCAGGCATCAGGGAAGGCCAACTCTCTCCAGGCATCAGGGAAGGCCAACTCTCTCCAGGCATCAGGGAGAACCAACTCTCTCAAGGCATCAGGGAGAACCAACTCTCTCCAGGCATCAGGGAAGGCCAACTCTCTCCAGGCATCAGGGAGAACCAACTCTCTCCGGGCATCAGGGAGAACCAACTCTCTCCAGGCATCAGGGAGAACCAACTCTCTCCAGGCATCGCGGAATGCCAACTCTCTCCGGGCATCAGGGAGAACCAACTCTCCCCAGGCATCAGGGAGAACCAACTCTCTCCAGGCATCAGGGAAGGCCAACTCTCTCCAGGCATCAGTGAGAACCAACTCTCTCCGGGCATCAGGGAGAACCAACTCTCTCCAGGCATCAGGAAGAACTAACTCTCTCCAGGCATCAGGGAAGGCCAACTCTCTCCAGGCATCAGTGAGAACCAACTCTCTCCAGGCATCAGGGAGAACCAACTCTCTCAAGGCATCAGGGAGAACCAACTCTCTCCAGGCATCAGGGAGAACCAACTCTCTCCGGGCATCAGTGAAAACCAACTCTCTCCAGGCATCAGGGAGAACCAACTCTCACAAGGCATCAGGGAGAACCAACTCTCTCAAGGCATCAGGGGAGGCCAACTCTCTCCAGGCATCAGGGAGAACCAACTCTCTCCAGGCATCAGGGAGAACCAACTCTCTCCGGGCATCAGGGAGAACCAACTCTCACCAGGCATCAGGGAGAACCAACTCTCTCCAGGCATCAGGGAGAACCAACTCACTCCGGGCATCAGGGAGAACCAACTCTCTCCAGGCATCAGGGAGAACCAACTCTCTCCAGGCATCAGGGAGAACCAACTCTCTCCGGGCATCAGGGAGAACTAACTCTCTCCAGGTATCAGGGAGAACTAACTCTCTCCAGGCATCAGGGAAGGTCAACTCTCTCCAGGCATCAGGGAAGGCCAACTCTCTCCAGGCATCAGGGAGAACCAACTCTCTCCAGGCATCAGGGGAGGCCAACTCTCTCCAGGCATCAGGGAGAACCAACTCTCTCCAGGCATCAGGGGAGGCCAACTCTCTCAAAACACCTAAAACATGGTACTTGTTGTTACTCTCCCTGGCACTCGACATTAAGTGGATGAAACAAGGACTGGTTGGCTCGGAGTAGAGTGATTATACTGAGTCTGAGTGTTTTTTTATGTTAAACTGCAGCATGGTATCTCAATGGGGTAGCACTATGAAATCCGCATTAGTCCGGACACGCACGCACGCACGCACGCACGCACGCACGCACGCACGCACGCACGCACGCAAGTCGCTATAAAGGACGTTAAACATCATTTCACCTTGCCTCATCTCATTTACCCCAGGCTTCAATGTTTCAATACGAGATTTGTGTACCACAGTGGGTCAGGTGTCAAGGTGAAATCGTTTCAAGGATATTAATTGTGAATCTAAACAAGAAATTGACTTATCTAGTGAACATGTGTGTGGTACAACAATACATACACTGGATTTTTACAGGAGAATTTAATGAAAGGTCAATGAATAAATTGGATTTGGACCGGAGATTTTAATGACAGATCGATAGATCAATATATATATATATATATATATATATATATATATATATATATATATATATATATATATATATATATATATATATGTATATATGTATTGGCTTTGACAGGAGGATATTGGCAAGCAACATATGTTTGATAATTGTGAATTAAAAAGAGTACCTAGGAAGAATGGGTGATAACATGTTAACATCTCAGGAACTGGTCATTTATTAAAGGGGAGGGGGGAGCTGTCAACAAATGACACAGCGAAAGAGTTTGTTTGTTTGTTGTTTTACGCCGAACTCAGCAATATTCCAGCTATATGACGGCGGTCTGTAAATAATCGAGTCTGGATCAGACAATCCAGTCCATGAGCATCAGTCCACACACGTTATTGGGATGTTTTAACCAAGTCAGGGAGCCTGACCACCCTATCCCCTTAGTCGCCTCTTACGACAAGCATAGCCGTCTTTTAGGGCAAGCATCGGTTGTTGAAGACCTATTCTACCCCGGATCTTCACGGGAAATTTATCACCAATCTCCAACGATCAGTTTCTTATGCTTGATGACATTACATATAGTCGAGTTGTTTTTTTTCCTTTCAATCTGTATACATGTAACCTGAAGTCTGCGTAGAAAAAGACAGCTCGGCACTTGTTGGGTTTTCTTTTGTGTTTGTTTGTTTGTTGTTTAACGCCGCCCTCAGCAATATTCCAGCTATATGACGGCGGTCTGTAAATAATCGTGTCTGGGCCAGACGATCCAGTGATTGACATCATGAAAATCGGTGTACGCAATTGGGTAACAATGACATGTTTTAACCAAGTTCGCAAGCCTAACCACCTGATCCCATCAGTCGCCTTTTACAGCAAGCATGGGTTGCTGAAGACCTATTCTACCCCGGATCTTCACGGGTCGTTTTGTTTTGTGACACTATGTTGCAGTTATGCTATGTTGAATAGGGATGATCGTGAGCCTGCGTCCCCCAAAACAGCTGTTTGGGATAATTTTAACATCTCTGTTACCTTTTGTATTGGACAAGGAAAAGTCTGTTGCGTATTTTCCACATTTCTGAAATACACAACACGGCGACGTGACATTCAGATAGCTGGATTATATTACGAGTAATGAAAATTACTTTTACAAAACCACCTACAACATAACATGCGGGGGACACCAGAAAAAGGCTTCACACGTACACCCATTTGGGGAATCGAACCGGGTGTTCAATGTGATGAGCGAACGCTTTAACCACTAGACTACCGACAGTGTCCTGTGTTTGCGGGAAAGGTGCTCACCGAGATTGTAATAACGATTGCTTATTGGGTGGAATACAGTAGCTGTGACTTAAGTCTGTGTAGTTCATGCACATATGTTCATCTTCTCACATCTATTTTTTTGTCAAATATCGTTTACAGACTGGTCAGTTATTCCAGGGGTGAGTGGGTCAGAAGTTTTTGATGCACTAACGTACTGAAAATAATGATGACCCTAATGATGGTCATATTTATGGATGACCCTTACGATGACCATGAACAGTGTTTTCTTGATCCTCCCCGAAAAGACAAAATGCAAATGTACTTTATATTGTATTATGAAATGTCGATTTTTGTCCATGACCCTCCCCAGTTATGTGTTTTATACCCTCCCCTAGAGACTCCTATTTCTAAGTGACCCTCCCCTAGAGACTCCTATTTCTTAGTGACCCTTCCCTAGAGACACCTATTTCTTCGAGACCCTCCCCTAGAGACTCCTATTTCTTAGTGACCCTTAACTAGACTCCTATTTCTAAGTGACCCTCCCCTAGAGAGTCCTATTTCTTAGTGACCCTCCCCTAGAGACTCCTATTTCTTCGAGACCCTCCCCTAGAGACTCCTATTTCTTAGTGACCCTTCCCTAGAGACTCCTATTTCTTAGTGACCCTCACCTAGAGACTCCTATTTCTTAGCGACCCTTAACTAGAAACCCCTTTTTCTAAGTGACCCTCCCCTAGAGACTCCTATTTCTTAGTGACCCTTCCCTAGAGACTCCTATTTCTTAGTGACCCTCCCCTAGAGACTCCTATTTCTTCGAGACCCTCCCCTAGAGACTCCTATTTCTTAGTGACCCTTCCCTAGAGACTCCTATTTCTTAGTGACCCTCACCTAGAGACTCCTATTTCTTAGCGACCCTTAACTAGAGACTCCTATTTCTTAGTGACCCTTAACTAGAGACTCCTATTTCTTAGTGACCCTCCCCTAGAGACTCCTATTTCTTAGTGACCCTCCCCTAGAGAGTCCTATTTCTTAGTGACCCTCCCCTAGAGACTCCTATTTCTTAGTGACCCTCCCCCAGAGACTCCTATTTCTAAGTGACACCCCCCCCCCCCCTAGAGACTCCTATTTCTTCGAGACCCTCCCCTAGATACTCCTATTCCTTCGAGACCATCACCTAGAGACTCCTATTTCTTCGAGACCCTCCCCTAGAGACTCCTATTTCATAGTGACCCTTCCCTAGAGACCCCTACTTCTAAGTGACCCTCCCCGTGAGACTCCTATTTCTTAATGACCCTTAACTAGCGACTCCTATTTCTTAGTGACCCTCCCCTAGAGTCTCCCATTTCTTAGTGACCCTCCCCTAGAGTCTCCTATTTCTTAGTGACCCTCCCCTAGAGACTCCTATTTCTGACCCAACCCACTTACAATTAATGACCGATCCCTTAAGAAACCTATATCACAGACAAAACATGTCAATGGATGACTAGTGGTGTTATTTTTGGAGTGGTGACATAGGTATGTGTGAGCAAAAATATAGAGAAAGTAATAAAACAGGAAATAGCAAATCCTGGGTCACAAAACAAAGCGTGCTTCTGAGGTTACACTTTAACTGAAATGGTGTAACAGTTGAGTTGTAAAATATTTTTGAACGGGGCTTATTATAAGTAATCAGGAAAATATCTGCAAGATTATTTTATACTGTACTTCAATGGGAACATTTCAGATAGATTCGGGGCGGTGGGGTAGCCTAGTGGTTAAAGCGTTCGCTCGCCACGCTGAAGACCCGGGTTCGATACCCACATGGGTACAATGTGTGAAGCCCATTTTTTGGTGTCTCTCGCCGTGATATTGCTGGAATATTGCTAAAAGCGGCGTAAAACAATACTCACTCACTCAGATAGATTCATTATCTGCAGCTGGCTAGATTGGATGCAGCTATTCATAGTGTACTTATTTTCACAAGAACAAAGTGTTTGTATTCTATATAAACATGTTCTTGAAATGGGATGCGTTAGTATATGCACTGATCATATTGTCAATCAACAATATCACAGCTAGGTAATGAACATGTTCAGTAGGTCGATACAGACCTAGGTGCTGCCCACACAAGATGTTGTACCTGGCATAGTTTTACAAACCAGTGAATCATAACATGTTTTTATAATATCAAATTTCATCCAGGTTATTTAACGTCATTAATTTAGAATTACATTTCTCTTAAATGAGGTTCACAGCAGATGTTCATCTATGTTTTATGTGTGAGTAAGTTGGTTTTAACGCCTCTTTTAACAGTATTCCAGTTATATCACGGCGTGTCAAATTAATGTGGGAGGAAGGCCCGAAATGATGCATGTCTTAGACGTTTACCACTTCGGTGAAACCCACGAGAAGGGGTATGGTGCTGACAAACCTAAAGACATAATCGGGGCGAACTGGGATTCGAACCCACAACCATAGGTTTCTAGCGTACCCAAGGTATTGCGGCGCAATAGACTGGGTCGCCCGTGCCCTCCTATGTTTTATGATATAAGTTGTAGCGGGATCACGAGGAATAAAAGGGATTTATGCTCCCTCTCGAAAATCCACGCGAAGCCTGTCTTGCTCGTTGCGGGGTATAAGGGATTTATTCACCTGCTGAGAAATATATTTCCCTCCAAGGCGGGATACAAGATCAAGATCACGTGGACCAATCAGATTTCATCATTCTGACATGGAGGTATGATAATGTATTGTCAGGACATGTATGTTCCAGTATGTTAGAATAATAGTCAAGTACAATAATTTTGAATAATTTGTCAATTACTAATTTCCAAGTTCAAATTTGTGTTTCCTATATAGAGATATCAACTCATGTTTTAAGCACCTGTAACAACTGCACATCATTAATTGAAACAAGGCACCTGTAATTTATCAGTAAGTAAGTGAGTGAGTTGGGTTTAACGCCGCTTTTAACAGTATTCCAGTTATACCAGTAATATTCCGGAAGTAACTCACTTAATGTCTTTGTGGGTTGGATGGTCCTTATTTTTTATGATCCGACCCGTGAAGATTCGGGGTTGAATAGGTTTTCATCAACCTATGCTTGCCGTAAAAGGCGACTATGCTTGTCGTAAGAGGCGACTGACGGGATCGGGTGGTCAGGCTTGCTGACTTGGTTGATGCATGTCATCGATCCCAATTGTGTGGATCATTGCTCATGACATCAGTCACTGGATTGTCTTGTCCAGGCTCGATTAATTACACAGACCGCCGTCATATAGCTGGAATATTGCTGAGTGCGGCGTTAAACAACAAACAAACAACAATTTAATGAACCTTTCGAAGCTGTTATTATGTCAAACTAGACAGTTATGAAAATGAAACAAATATGTTTACAAAAGCTTACTTTCATTCAAACATAACATTTTAGCTCACCTGACAGCAACCATATTGAAAAACCCCCTCTTTAAGACCATTACTCGGCCATTTTATTTCAAAATGTAACAAAATTTGGTGCGTGTGCATTATTAAAAGGATTGACCTCTATTTCACCTTTGCGCTACCATGCTTCTAAAATCACTCATAAAGCAGTTCCTCTCACTGTAAACATCACCTCCTCAGAAACCCTTGAACCAATGTAGCTGAAACTTCTCACGCCTTTCCCGACCAAAATATGACACCTGAATCAATCAAAAGGTTCAAATCCGATTTTCAATATGGCCACCACGGCAGCCATATTCAACAACAGTTTATTTAAAATTCTTAACAATGTTTGTACAAAATGTAATGACATTTGGTACACATGTACCACTGTTTGCAATATTTTAAATTTTTACCTTGATAATTTCTCTACAAATGCATATTTCCCTTTGTCAACTTCTCATTTGAAATTGCCAGACTGAAGGAGCTTTGGTTTGTATGCATCTTGACTGCATATTTTGTTCAGTTAGATTTTAGTGTTAGTTATTGATATTAATGGAGGAAAAAGTTTAACATAAATCACAGACTGTTGACTACATTCCCAGGTGAGCTACTATCTATTATTATCATTCTATATTTCTTCAAAAAGACCTCATGATAAATGTCAGGTCCGGTACAAGATATACTGTTTGTGTTACAACTGCTTGTGTATATTGGGAGAACATTTGTCTGTTTGTTATACTGGACAAGCAGACAGCTGGGACAATGTCTGACTGGTATTTCAGTATTTTAATGAACATCCATTAGGACAGCCAAACATTTCATTAATAACAGAAATTCTTTGGAGAACATCTCATCTGGATAAACAGTGGCACGTCCAAAAGTATCAGTTTCAGGACAGTACAATAACATACTGATGCTGTCATTTCTTTCAGAAAATCACAATATATTAAATTAATTAATAATATTATCCATAATAGGTGGGTGATTGTTTTGTAAAGCAAACATTGTTGTATTCTGTCAGGCAAATTGATAAACACACCTAAGGTAAAGGAAATAAACACACCTAAAGTATATGAATACCGTATTCGCCGTAATAAGCGCCCCACTCTAATAAGCGCCCACACCGATATTTGCTGATATATTGGCTAGTGAACAATCCCAATTAGCACCCTTCCAATTGATCAATGTACGCAAGACTTATTTATTCGCCTATAATACACACTCGTGTGTTATATGCACCCTTAATTATGGGCAATTAAATTCTGGAAAAATATATCTGTCATACATAAACATTTCAGGCTGTCACTATAAACCACGAAATTTATCTTTCAACTGTTTTTTTCACCAACATAATATTCTAATAAGAGCCCCCTATTTCTAATTTGGAGAGGGCCCTGGGCGCTTATCATGTCAAATACGGTACTGATGTTACAATATTCAACATATATACTCACTGCCAAAAGAAACGCAAAACATAAAAACAAATAGAGAAGTATGTACTTCGAGAAGAGATGTTTCCAATGTGCACCAGTTAATGACAAAACTAACTATCAGTCAAGCGTCACCAGTGTCCTTATTCTTATCATGATATGCTGCAGGTGGTTTCCAAATCCTACACCAGACATATGGTGCATCTCGAGTCACACAGTTGATGCGTTCAAGTGGGTCGATTCACACAACATACCAGTATGTTCGTTTGTGTGTACAACCAATCTAATGTCTCTTGAATATGAGTTCTTCATATATTAACCAATGTGTATGGTATTGGCTCTTGATTTGGGTCATCGTACCCCGATGTCATGGATTGTTGCTCACAGTATCGATCACTGGATATTTAGTTAAGCCCGGTATTTGTTTGTTTCAATACTTAGATCATTGAGGAGTGTGGGAAGGCACATGTTTCAACCAATCATAACACAGTATCGTTTGTAGTGCATATTTTTCAATATTTCTGTTGTTTCGGCTGTTTTACTATTACTGTAATAAATGTTTTAATCAGTAGTGTTTTTTTACTCATTTTCAAATATTTATGAACATTTTAATATGAAATGGTAAACAGAGAGATAAAACAATGTAGGACCTATTTTCATCTAAATATTAACCTACTCTGACATTTGCAAACTCTGTATTGCTTTCCTTAATAAATATATCAGAATGCTCATATCATCATCCCGTGGGTACATGGCCTACAAAAGTACAATGTGTGAAGCCCATCAGTCCTTGAATACCTTACCTCTGTAACACCATAGCAATACATTCCTGTATTGGCTGTCAATGACACAACATTTGTTTGTTTGTTGTTTTATGCCACACTCATCAATATTCCAGCTATATGGCAGCGGTCTGTAAATAATCAAGTCTGGACCAGACAATCCAGTGATTCACATCATGAGCATCGATCCATGCAATTGGGATACGATGACATGTATCAACCAAGTCAGCGAGCCTGACCACCCGATCCCGTTAGTCGCAACAAAATCTTTAGATTTTCGACAGACGTCCTCTTCACTGCCAACATATCTAACAGCTGTGTGGAAAGCCCTTTCCTCTGCTTCACTGCCAACATATCTAACAGCTGTGTGGAAAGCCCTTTCCTCTGCAGGAAATGCAACTCCACATAGACAGTGATATTAGTGTGATTGACATCCAAAACAGGAATGTATGGCTCTGGTGTGATAGTAGTATTCTTAGACTAATACATAATGAAAACTTTTGTTTGATTTCTGGTGTCCCCTGCCATGATAATGCTGCAATATTGCTAAAAGGAGTCATTTATCAGCAGTCATGCATTGGATCACTTAATGCTGATTCCTATTGAGTGAGTTAAGTTTTATGCGCCGTTGAACGGTTGTGTCAGTAATTTGATGTTAAAAAAGACTAAGTGATAGACGTTTCCCACTGGTTAAACCCAGGAGCACCTGTATGGTGTTGCCATGGTTATGGGATCCTAAGACTACCATGGAACTAACACCCCATTTTTTTAAGAAACAACAATACGTTCAATAAAATGATGAACCAAGTTTAATGTATTTTCACATACAACTTGAGGCTATTATTGTCTTTTAGACAAATGGTACAGTATATATGGTGAGAGAAAACTGTCAAGATAGTATCTTTAGGATTGATTCAGATTTAACAATATTACAACCATCAATGAATATATCTAAAGGTATGTAATCTTTGCCAGTACAGTTGACAAGAACAGGGCACGATATATTTTACAAGTTTTTCAATCTTACATCTCTAATTTGACCGGCTTAATAAGTAATAAATCTACACAGAAAGGTATGTTGCTTTCATTTATCACAGTACCGGCATCGTCACTGAAACTGAAATTACATCTTAGGAGCATCTTCCCAAGGCAAAGAGAGTCCACTAGCCTTTTTAACAAAGTCTTGTTTCCACCCTTGCCACATCAAGCCCACTTTCCTGTGCTTAATATGATCGGACTATTGCACATATCGATAGTCCAATCAGAGAATGTTTCTAACAATCAACATCCATGACTGGAACACCTTCGTATGAAAGTGATTTACCGCTGCCTGTCTTTGTTGACACGTCTTTTTCATCTTTTAAACTCCCCAACGATTGCCTGTTTTTGTGTCAGGGAAGAAATCGTGAATATTTTTGTTATCTGATTGACGAGGTCGTCGCCTATGGTAGTTGCCATTTTTGTGAAGCTACACGACATAATAACAGTGATCTGATTGGATATCGCATTTTCATTACAAGGGGCACAACTCGTGATCTACGCGAGGTGGCGCCAGGGTTGAGCCACGAAAAACGGCCTTGATGTGGCAAGGGTAGAAACTAGGCTTTGCTATAGGCTAGTGGACACGCTTGCCTCAGGAAGATGCCTTAGTGTGGCAAGGGTAGAAACTAGGCTTTGCTATAGGCTAGTGGACACGCTTGCCTCAGGAAGATGCCTTAGTGTGGCAAGGGTAGAAACTAGGCTTTGCTATAGGCTAGTGGACACGCTTGCCTCAGGAAGATGCCTTAGTGTGGCAAGGGTAGAAACTAGGCTTTGCTATAGACTAGTGGACACGCTTGCCTCAGGAAGATGCCTTAGTGTGGCAAGGGTAGAAACTAGGCTTTGCTATAGACTAGTGGACACGCTTGCCTCAGGAAGATGCCTTAGCGTGGCAAGGGTAGAAACTAGGCTTTGCTATAGGCTAATGGACACGCTTGCCTCAGGAAGATGCCTTAGTGTGGCAAGGGTAGAAACTAGGCTTTGCTATAGACTAGTGGACACGCTTGCCTCGAGATCATCTGTGTCCTGGCACCTTTACCCAATGTACATTGAAACTTGACCCGAAGTGCTGAACAATAATGGAACTGCAGTGGCCCTAGAGAGTCAGGTGAGCTACATGTTCTGCCCATGTTCTTCCCAGCGATGGTCGCCTATAAGTGGATTCAGTGGCTCCAACCTGCTCCCTACAGACAGAACCAACTGGAGCGATGAACACGGGAATGGATTCCTCCCCAAGGAGAGTTTCAGTCTTCCGTCCCAGTAGGGCTGGGACGGGTAACTCGGGTACCCAGGTCGGGTGGGTCCTGAGTAGGACCCGGGTACCCACAGGACTACCCAGACCCATGGTTGGTCATGTGATATATTGTTGAATGACGAAAAAAATATCTAGAACTCTATGGTTACACTACAAGTCACAAATACTATGCACCCATTTCTTCTGACTTTTCACATCGTTGAATAAAGATAAAACTTGGGTCAACTTCAGTTTATGCATAACCACATTGTTTAATACATGTATCTAAATATGTTTTGCCAGTGCTATGGTAATAAAATACCCAATCGGACATTTTGTACCTATCTCTTGAGGCCTAGGGTGGGTATCCGGTAGGGCCGGGTAATAGGGGGGTGGGTACCCGGGTAGTAAATTCGGACTCGTCCCAGCCCTACGTCCCAGCACTGGGAGTGGGATGGAGATTGGGAGATTGATGATAACTTCTAGTGGACACGCTTGCCTCAGGAACATGTCTTATGAGATGAACATACTGTGTTCCAATGTACAGCTGGGTTACTGGTACCTCAACTGAATCAGGAGCCATGCAGAATGAGGTTTGAAAAGTTAATTGCAGAGTGGTTTTATCTGCAGGTAATTAATATTTACAATGAACACAATGTGTGCTCATCTTGCACGATGCACATTGAAAGAAACTGATAACTGACAATTACTTGCGTTGAATACACAGTAAGCTTCTTAAACATTTTTGCAGTAAAAACAAATCCTAAAATTATAACTAGTCAAAAAATGAAAAACATTTTAAACAAAAAACACAGCTGGCCTTGAGTAGGGCAAAATTCCCCTCCAATGACAATTCTAGAGTTTACATCCATTTTAGTCATACCTTCACCTTCAGTGACCAGTGACCACTGGCCAGAGTTAGAAAAAATAGCTTAGGCTAAAAAAAATAGTCTTGGTTCTCAGGCACCGACCACATCATCATAAAATCTGCCACACATTTAGTTTTTATTTCCATTTTCAAAATAATTTTTTTTCCCTAATACTTAATAACAATGCGATCTAATATAGCACACAGTTACTTCCCCTTACTGTGCATCTTGTGTTTAATATGGTCATTGCGGCAATAGGAACCTTTCCCAGGTTGATGGTACACAACTGTTTATTTGGTTACATATTTGTTTGAAAAAGGATAAAAAAACCTAAAAAAACACCACCCGCCTGCACTATATTTTCAAAAGTCATGCCTGAGAACCAATTCTTTTTTTTTTTTTTCAGCCTTAGGTAAAATATTGATTCACGTCGCATTCATGATTATATGCACATAGCCTTCAACATATACCATGAAATACAATAGATGTAGCCATGATGATCTGTATTTTGCTGGTTTGGGAGACAAGGAGCTGATCCTATTTTTTATCATTAACATTCACATCATACATCATGTACACATGCCATCACAGCTCTCTATTCACAATGTATATATATACATCAAACAAAGCTATATACACAGATTAATAAATAACATATTGTACAAAGCATGGGACTGAAAAGTGGCAAATTGTCGCACAGATAGAAACATATTCAACAATTTTAGCATCATTATTATTTACCTAATGGAAGAACATAGTGTATACAGTACTATAGTGTATACAGTATTATGGAGCATACAGTACTATAGTGTATACAGTACTATGGAGTATACAGTACTATAGTGTATACAGTACTATGGAGTATACAGTACTATAGTGTATACAGTATTATGGAGCATACAATACTATAGTGTATACAGTACTATGGAGTATACAGTACTATAGTGTATACAGTACTTTAGTGTATACAGTACTATGGAGTATACAGTACTATAGTGTATACAGTACTATGGAGTATACATTACTGTAGTGTATACAGTACTATGGAGTATACAGTACTATAGTGTATACAGTACTATAGTGTATACAGTACTATGGAGTATACAGTACTATAGTGTATACAGTACTATGGAGTATACAGTACTATAGTGTAAGCAGTACTATGGAGAATACAGTACTATAGTGTATACAGTACTATGGAGTATTGACAATGATTCAGCACCCCCAAGGGCGGGTGGGTAGCCTAGTTGTTATAGTGGTCACTCGTCACGCAGAAGACCCGGGTTCGAGTCCCAACATGGGTACAATTTGTTAACCCACTTCTGGTGTTCCCTGCCGTGATATTGCTGGAACCTTGCTAAAAGTGGCGTAAAACAATACTCACTCACTCCCTCACTCAGCACCCCCATGCAGGATACTGATGACCAAATGTTTGTTTGTTGTTTAACGCTGCACTCAGCAATATTCTAGCTATATGACGGCGGTCAGTAAATAATCAAGTCTGGACCAGACAATCCAGTGATTGACGTTATGAGCATCAATCCACGCAATTGGGGTACGATGACATGCATCAACCAAGTCAGCCAGTCTGACCACCCGTTCCTGTTAGTCGCCTTTTACGGCAAGCATGGGTTGCTGAAGACCTATTCTACCCCGCATCTTTACGGGTCTGCTGACCAAATGGATGGGTTTAACAGTAATACTGTGCATCCAGGCATGACGCCAAGTATGTTGACCATTACAACTTTGGAGAACAAGGAAGCACAGGTATGGTACAGACTATGGATCACAATCAGACTTAACGTGGGATTCAAACTCATCACTTAATTGCTGACACCGTTGAGCATGCCAAGGGACAAAACTCTGCACACTGTATTGTCACATCTTGGACCAGCGGCCCCCAAGATTAGTCAGTGATTGCCTTACACACAGGATGGGAATAAACATGTGACAGCCAAAACTTGTAAATAGACGGGGTGTGACAAATTATGCCAGCCATTCCTTATTATGAAAATATGGTTAGGGAGCCTTCTCATTTATTAAGATGGTACAAATGTTATATTAGGGATAACACTTTCATAGTAAAGTACACATTTTCCTACTTTTTGGGGGTTGAGTCCCATCCGTGATTCGAACCCACTCTGCTAGAGTGAGGCACCTAATGCCAGCACACAAAATCTAACCCACTCAGCCACCGAGCCACAAAAATGAAAGTCTGACAACTGGTTGTATAGATCACATACTTTGTGTACCCCTCTGACAAGTGTAAAAATTGGCACAGCTCCCATGGCGGAAAGCTGTGAATACACAATGTCATTTAGAAATTGGTCAAATGTAACAAATGTTATATCTGTATTTTAGTAAGAATATGTTATCCCAAATATAACATTTGTTCTATCTGACCACTTTCTAAAATGTGTGGTGTTCCCTGCTGTCATATTGCTGGAATATTGCTAAAAGAGGCGTAAAATGAAACTCACTCACTCACTCTCATTAAAAAGGACCAGGAATGGAACATTGAGAGAACAGGAGATGTTAGGTGGATCACAATTACAAACAGAGAGGAGGATCACAATTACAAACAGAGAGGGAGTGAGCACTGTTTTAGCAATATTCCAGCAATATCATGACAGGGAACACCAGGAATAGACTTCACACATTGTACCCATGTCAGGATTCTAACCCGGGTCTTCAGCGTGGCGAACAAACGCATTAACCACAAGGCTACCTGACCACCCAACAATTACAAACAAGGTCTGGGTGGAAAGGAGTCAATGTACCTCATTTCACATCAGTTTTGTCACCTTCACTGTGAAAATCTGGGAAACATATAAAGTAGCGTGTTTCAGTCAAAGCTGGTGTGAGCCATGAAACAGTGGCCCAGCAATGTGGGAGATGTATTGTTAGTTTACCCATTCCTGCTTTTTATAAACTAGAGCAGTCGGCCCTAGGATTACTAAATACATTGACGGCACTCAACCCAGCAAAGTAGAATCTGTACTTTACTAAGAAAGGGTTATCCCAAATACAACATTTGTTACATTTGACCACTTTCTGAATGGCATTGTGTGTTCACATTGAATACGGTGTTTCCCTGCAGATGTAAGACTCAGATTCATTCATGTTATATGTACATACTTGGTGAGGAATAGCTGCTGGCAGAGACCTTATAATAGATAATCTATTATATGGTCTCTGCTGCTGGTAACTTTTGCATGACTGATTTATGTACAAGTTTCTTTGAAACTAACAATACTAAAGAGATATAACCAAAGGCAACACATGAATCTCTGATCACGACACCTCCACACGGAGAGACTGCCATTTCACCCTGTGGTTCCGATTACCCAACCCCTCCTATTTTATTTAGTGGAACCCGCTGTTCATGAACGAACATGAAGATACATACTGAACAGGGTTTATCTACCATTCCAAACTGAATGGCCTTGGCAGGCAAATTTGAAAAAATTGTGATATTGTTCAAAATTGGATTTTTTACTGTTCGTATTTCTGTAAATTTTAAAGAATTAGGATTTGTTTTATTCAAACTGGGAATTTTTATTGACATTTGCTGCTGACCTGGGGCCGAAAATTGGCCTCGGAGAAAAGAAATTGGATTTTTTACTGTTCGTATTTCTGTAAATTTTAAAGAATTGGGATTTGTCTTATTCAAACTGGGAATTTTTATTGACATTTGCTGCTGACCTGGGGCAGAAAATTGGCCTCGGGGAAAGAAATCTTAGCACTAAGGTGATCGTAATGCCCATACTTTAACATAGGTTTACGATCACTTTGTGGAACAGGGCCAAGGCCGGAGCAGGTCCAGATAAACCCTGCAGAACTTGACCGCAGTTCCCCAAATAGAAGCAGAGGTTTTAAAAGTGAAGTGTAAAAGGTCTACCTCCCTTATTTTGAAAATATAATATAATCTGAACCACATTTTCTTAAGATTTTAGCATGATTTCATTGCTTAGACATTCAACAGTTCATCACTAGATACAAAAACTATGCACATTCAAAAACTGTACGAATAAAACATTTCCTGTACAGTATAACTACAACCTGAACAATGGCTGTTGAATGTAGACCATATCAAGTCCAGCATAAACATAATACACGTTTCAATAGCTATAAAAACTGAAAACAATTTTAGATTAACAAAATGATCTGTAAAGCAAACTCAGGGTGCATTAAATACACAATATCAGAAACGTTTATTAATAAATAGCTGGTCCTCTGTGTAACTCGTACAGTACTCAGTGTGCGAGACTGTCGGATTAACGGGTCTAAATAGCACTGATATAATCGGTTCCCAGTGTTGGATAAAGCCGATTGTCGGATTAACAGGACTTATATCGACATTAAGTAAAAGTCACTGTGGTAGTTAAAATCCTGAGACCAAAACACACATGCCGGTACTCCATTTTTAAGTAAAATATCAAACTCATGAACGAGTTTAAAGGTGTAATATCAGATTTCAAATCAAAAGAAAACATTGGAGTTCTGTTAACAAATCACGAACTATGTGTTTTTTTAATCTCTAGACCTGGCCAGTTTTGTCAATGGTATTTAAAGGGTAAGTAGGGTATTGCTTTGTTATCACTATTTGGGCCAGTAGACATTCTTGGTTAATTTCCATCCACAAACACTTAGCTATATGATGATGGCATGTAAACAGGTAAGTATGGACTAGACAAACCAATGATTGATATTATGAGCAGCCTCCCATGCCATTAAGGTATAACACGATATGAAAAAAGTCACTGAGCCGACCCCTTGGGGCCTGTTCAACAAAGCAATCGTGAGCGCCACGACTTTCGTAAATGTTAATGTATGGTCGTTACGATCGTCTTAGTGAGATGATCCCCTTTAGGAATGATCCTGATCCACTTATTCGCCTTGTATGACCTGCAGCAGGAGGTGAGGTGAAGGTGAGGTGAAGGTGAGGTGAAATTGGGTTTAACGTCGCTGTTTTGTTATGCGTTTTGTTGTATTCGAGAATGATGCATAACTTAAGGATCACAGGAGGCGTCTGCTTGAAGTTGGGTTTACTCCGAAAGTTAGTACATGAAGTCACGTGATGTCCCATTGACATATTTGGGGACGTGATGCACAAGATGAATATTACATATCGTAACAGTCCCGTCAAAGATTATTGCACTTATATAGCGACGTGCATGTGTGTGTGTGTGTGTGTGTGTGTGTGTGTGTGTGTGTGTGTGCGTGTGCGTGCGTGTCTGCTTGTACTAGTCCAGACTGATGCCGATTTGTAGTGCTAGCTCACTGAGATACCATGCCGCAGTTTAACATGAATACCCAACTCAGACACAGTATACTGACTCCGAGCCGACCAGTCCTTCTTTTAGCCCCTTAATGCCGAGCGCCAGACAGCATAACAACAAGTACCATCTTTTAACATCTTTTGGTATGATGCGGCCGGGGATCAAACCCCGGACCTTCTGCTCTCCGGGCAGATGCTCTACCACTAGACCACGAAGGCGGTCTGCAGCAGGAGGAGCTGGGGGCAGACTCTACCCTGGACCACCGAGACTGAACATAAAGCAGGCTCTCATTATTGCCGATCATACTCCTAACCTCTGACAGACAGACCAATTAACATAATAAATTCACATTCACAGAATCTCAAAAGACTGGTGAGGACACTACAACAAGGCAGAGGAATAACTCACTAACACGCAATCACAGTCATGGTTCATTCTCATTCAAACGTCACTTATGCATATTTGTGTGATGATGTGTGGTTATTATAAACATGATTCTGCCACGAGGTTAAACGATGGATATGTACAGTCCATTAATTATTATTTGATAAATTACATCAGCCATAAAAAGTGTGATCTAATTTCACCACTTGCCACCCTACATGGTGTTCGTATGACTGACGATGACACCTGGGGTCTGTCCACCACTTCTCACTAACACTTGTTGCCATTGAGGTGAAAACAATGGAGCAGCTAACGATAGTTGTTGATGAAGCATGACGTCCTTAAAACCAGGATCTTATTAACACAACAAACAAAGCCCTGGTAATCTCTAGCCACATAGGCATGTTAGGGACAATATGGCTTCCAGATGAAAAAAAAAAAATATATAATAAAAAAAACATCGGCATTATCTCTGGAATGACAAAATCCTGATCGTCCCTCCAAAGCTTCCAGGGGGACACACATCCCTCCACAGCTTCCAGGGGGACACACATCCCTCCACAGCTTCCAGGGGGACATACATCCCTCCACAGCTTACGGGGGGCCACATATTCCTCCAAAACATCCAGGGGGCCACACATCCCTCCACAGCATCCAGGGGGACACATATTCCTCCACAGCTTCCGGAAGGACACATCACTCACTCCATACCACACTAATGCACAATGTCCCTTGAGTGAAGCTGGAATGAGCGTTGGCAGTCCTAGCTGGTGGGGTCAGCGATATCGATGACATCGTTGAAGGATGCCATGAGGGACATATTCTCCTCCTGTTCCTCCCGGAGACTGTGCATCATCTCCTCCATCCTGGAACAGATCAATACATACAGATCAACCAATCATCAAAGAGCTAGTACAGATCACGTCTCAAGTCCTTCCACTTGTCAGACACCCAGTTGTCAGTGGAATATTTTTTAACTGTCACACCCCGCTTTACTCACAATGATACGACCCAGTGAGTGAGTGAGTGAGTGAGTGAGTGAGTGAGTGAGTGAGTGAGTGAGTGAGTGAGTGACATTTGAGTTTTTCTGTACGCAAATTAATTGAAAGAAATTGGGTTTTCAATATTTTGGGGGGGGATTTTACGCACATACACGGCATATCTGTAGCTCTGGTGAAGGTTCTATACCAAGAAGACCACCAAGTGAAGAAGTAGATCTGGAGAGCAGCCTTTTGGCCTTCCTCACACTAGGCATTTCCGTATTCATAATGATTGATGGTCATTCTATATGATGTTATCAGCTGATCATTGCAATGTGTTTTTTTCAAAGCGCATAACACCTGATAAATCTTTTCCACTATGGATCATAAACAACTACTATTCTAATCTTTTTTTAAACTCTGAAAAGGCAACGTAGATCTTGTTAGGTAGGCAGAGCATGTATACTGTTTTGTTGGTCATCTACCACCTATGACTCCACCTCAGTTAAACTGCTGGTCGCCTGTAACGCTCATCAATTATTTGGTCCCTGAAGGTAGCGTTGTAGCGAGGGATCACTGTACGTACATGCTCAGAGAAGGGACATAACTCTGCGATGTTTACAACTGGGCCATTCCAACTCAACCCACTTGGAGAGAATTTCAATGGATCACAACATTATATTGTTGTATTGTTTTCTTCATGAGGAACCAAACTGTTCCCAAACAAATGTTGGTATTGAAACCATATACTTTTAGCTATCATTACAAAACATAATAAAATCATACAACGTAAATAATAAAATTACAGAGAAATGTATGGCCTAACCAAACATATGAATTATGTAAGCAACTCAAATTCTTCTGACAATCTGCATAGTGTTATTTTCTTTGTGGTTTCCATTGTAACTCCGAGACTGGATGGAAAATGAAGACAGAAACTGTCAAAGTTGTGCATGGTTGAACTGAAACTTTGACAATTTCTGTTAAATTGACCACATCATTGAAAAGCTTTCAATTCACTATTTCTCCCAACAATCAATTCAAAGTAGAATTCACTATTTCTTTCTACGATAAAACCTGTGAAGATCTGGGTTAGAACAGGTCTTCAACAACCCATGCTTGCCATAAAAGGTGACTATGCTTGTCATAAGAGGCGACTAAAGGGATCAGGTGGTCAGGCTCGCTGACTTGGTTGATGCATGTCATCGATCCCAATTGCGTGATGTCGATCCCTGGATTGTCTGGTCCAGACTCGATTATTTACAGATTACCGTCATATAGCTGGAATATTGCTGAGTGCGGCGTTAAACAACAATCAAACAAAAAAACAAACAAACAAACAAACAAGCGTATAGTCGACAAAGTCATCTATATCCGCCACCCATTTTAACACGTTATGGTCCCAAACCATGTAACTGACCCAACATTTCTCTTAGCCCATGTCAATATAGGTGCAATAGAAATTCTAAAATAAACATTTCTAAAACTCCTTAATATCAAATGGCACCAGTTCAGTATGTGCTTTATATATGGACATGCAATGTTTGGCAAGGAAATATTTAACAATTTATTTGTTATACTCTAGTAACTAAGTGAACCCACCCTATATCAAAACTTAAATCCAACTTGTTGCCATGAAAAAAATTCTTAAAGTGCTAAATATGAAAAGGCACCAGTTCAGAATGTGCCTGGTAGACATGCAAAGTTTTGTAAGAAAGTATTTTACGTTTTTTGAGTTACGCTCCTGAAACGAACACCACCCATATAGAAGTCCAGCTTGTTGCCATGGAAACGTTAAAATAAAAATTTCTAAAATTCCTAAATAGCAAAAGGCACCAGTTCAGTATGTGTCTGGTAAACATGCAAAGTTTTGTTAGAAAGTATTGAATGGATTTTGAGTAATGCTCTGGAAACAAACTCTACCCTGTAGAACCTAAGTCCAACTTGTTGCCATGGAAAAATAAAAAATAAAATTTTCTATAAATCCTTAATAGCAAAAGGCACCAGTTCAGTATGTGCCTGGTAGACATGCAAGGTTTTGTAAGAGAGTATTTAAAGGTTTTTGAGTTACGCTCCTGAAACGAACTCCACCCTTATAGAACCTTAGTCCAACTTGTTGCCATGGAATCATAAAAAATAAAGATTTCTAAAATTCCTAAATTTCCTAAATAGCACAAGGCACCAGTTTAGTATGTGCCTGGTAGACATGCAAAGTTTTGTAAGAAAGTATTTGACAGTTTTTGAGTTACGCTCAGGTACGAACACCACCCATATAGAACTTAAGTCCAACTTGTTGCCATGGAAACGTAAAAAATAAAATATTCTAAAATTCCTTAATAGCAAAAGGCACAAGTTCAGCATGAGTCTGATAGACATGCAAAGTTTTGTTAGAAAGTATTCAATGGGTTTTGAGTTATGCTCTGGAAACGAACTCGACCCTATAGAACCTTAGTCCAACTTGTTGCCATGGAAACATAAAAAATAAAATTTTCTAAAATTCCTTAATAGCAAAAGGCACCAGTTCAGCATGAGTCTGATAGACATGCAAAGTTTTGTAGAAATATATTTAACGGGTTCTGAGTTATGCTCCAGACATGATTTCGGGACGCACGCACGCATGAACGGAACCTATTTCAATATTCCCAGCCAACTTTGTTGGGGCGGGGAATAAGAAACAAACTTCCTACGATGATATTCCCATACTATGTAGTTGAGCCAGTCAAGACTCCACACTGCCTACAGCAAGTACACCATGCAACAATGTTAAGGAGAGAGAACTCTCACTTCTTGCAGCGCTCCTTGGACTCCTCCATGACCCGCAGAGATTCCTGGTTCCCGCTTGTCTGGAAGGACATCAGAGTTGCAGTGCCAAACATGCTGGCCAGACTTGATGGTCCAGAAGAGCTGGTACGTGAGTTGGACCGCACAAGAGTACCAGACTGCTTGCCTTGATTCACCTGAAACCAGTCAATCGTGGACCCGCTGTGAAGTGAACATGTCAGCATGGATATTGTTCATTCGACACAAAATGTTATTATCAATTGAAAATAATTGCAAGAATTTCCAACTATCACATAGTAAATTACCTTTTCCCCCAAAAATATCCTTCAAAAATAATATTGCATTCCTTCAGCAAAAATATGAATATTTTTCAATGATGCATGTATAGGTGGTGTCTCGTTTTGTTTGTTTGTTGTTTAATGCCACTCAGCAATATTCTATCTATATGACCGTGGTCTGTAAATATTCAAGTCTGGACCGAAAATCCAGTGATTGACATCGTGAGCATCGATCCACACAACTGGGATAAAATGACATGCATCAACCAAGTCAGCGAGCCTGACCACACGATCCTGTTAGACGCCTCTTACGGCAAGCATGGGTTCCTGAAGACCTATTCAATAATCATGTAAGAAACACATTGAAAAAACATATTTGTAATCATCATAATATTTTGACATCCTGGCAATGACAGGAGAATTTGAAATAGAAAATAAGAGTTTTCAGTAAGAAAGAAATTAATTTCCTGGAAGTTCCATCTTCCGAGGTAAGCGTGTCCACTAGCCTATATCCAAACCTAGTTTCTACCCTTGTCACGCTAAGGCATCTTCCCGAGGCAAGCGTGTCCACTAGCCTATATCAAAACCTAGTTTCTACCCTAGAAACGCTAAGGCATCTTCCCGAGGCAAGCATGTCCACTAGCCCATATCAAAACCTAGTTTCTACCCTTGCCACGCTAAGGCATCTTCCCGAGGCAAGCATGTCCACTAGCCTATATCAAAACCTAGTTTCTGCCCTTGCCACATGAAGGCATCTTCCCGAGGCAAGCATGTCCACTAGCCCATATCAAAACCTAGTTTCTACCCTTGCCACATGAAGGCATCTTCCCGAGGCAAGCATGTCCACTAGCCCATATCAAAACCTAGTTTCTGCCCTTGCCACATGAAGGCATCTTCCCGAGGCAAGCATGTCCACTAGCCCATATCAAAACCTAGTTTCTACCCTTGTCACGCTAAGGCATCTTCCCGAGGCAAGTGTGTCCACCAGCCTATATCAAAACCTAGTTTCTACCCTTGTCATGCTAAAGCATCTTCCCGAGGCAAGCGTGTCCACTAGCCTATATCAAAACCTAGTTTCTACCCTTGTCACGCTAAGGCATCTTCCCGAGGCAAGCGTGTCCACTAGCCTATATCAAAACCTAGTTTCTACCCTTGTCACGCTAAAGCATCTTCCTGAGGCAAGCATGTCCACTAGCCTATATCAAAACCTAGTTTCTACCCTTGTCACGCTAAGGCATCTTCCCGAGGCAAGCGTGTCCACTAGCCTATATCAAAACCTAGTTTCTACCCTTGCCACACTAAGGCATCTTCCTGAGGCAAGCATGTCCACTAGCCATGAAGGCATCTTCCCGAGGCAAGTGTGTCCACTAGCCCATATCAAAACCTAGTTTCTACCCTTGTCACGCTAAGGCATCTTCCCGAGGCAAGCGTGTCCACTAGCCTATATCAAAACCTAGTTTCTACCCTTGCCACATGAAGGCATCTTCCCCAGGCAAGCACGTCCACTAACCTATATCAAAACCTAGTTTTTCACCCTTGCTACATGAAGGCCACTTTTCTGGACTTGACCCTGGCACTATCTCGCGTAGATCACAAGTTGTGCCCCTTGTAATAAAAATGCGATATCCAATCAGATTTCTGTTATTATCTCGTATAGCTTCACAAAAATGACGAGTACCATAGGCGAGGACCTTGTCGATCAGATAATGAAAACATTTGTCATTTCATCCCTGACACAAAAACATAGCCAATTGTTGGGGTGTTTAAAAGATGAAAAAGACATATTCGTGCCAACAAAGACATACGAAGGTGTACCAGTCGTGAATGTTGACTTTGTGAAACATTCTCTGATTGGACTATTAATATGTGCGATAGTCCAATCACGTTTAGCACAAGAAAGTGGGCTTGATGTGGGAAGGGTGGAAACAAGATTTTGAAAAAAAGGCTAGTCGACGCCCTTGCCTGGGGAAGATGGGAAGTTCAACTGACCACGACTTTGAGCATGTTCCAGATGTCCTGCTGCCGGTTTTGCTGGTTGGTCATCAGCTGTCGGCTGGCCGCTGTAATCTCATCACAGCACTGATCCAGGGATGGCATGATCTTCTGCAGCTCATAGCGACACTGCGACACTTTACTGACAGCCACAAAACAAACGTGTAAGACTCAGAGTGACATAGCTTTTAAGCCGCTTTCAGCGATATTCAAGATTTTCTGAATGAAAACACTTTTGCTTTAAATCAAAGATGGCTCCCTGTATGATCAGGAAGGCTAAAAGGGAAACTTGGGCTAAATATCTGAATATTTGTAGATGGGAATGACAGAAGTAGGCTCTAAGCCCAGGTGTAAAAACAAATCCAGGATTTTTCGCAAAAGTGATTGTAACTCCCATACCTTAACATCGACTTATCAGTCGTATTGTTTTGTACAACGAGACGCAGGAAAGTGTTACACGTAAGACCTAGGCTCAGTATCTGAATATTCCTCGTGAGGGAAAAAGATGTCAGGTCTCACCCCAGGTAGGTGTAGAGATCCACGACGGACTTGTCCCTGACCAGCACACACTTGACGACAGGCTGCACCATCTTGGTGTGGTCCATCAAGTTCCCGCGGTTCTCTGAAGCAAACACCAACTTATGGAACCTATGCTATCCTGTAACCCTGAGGCTCGTCACAATAAGAAAGTGAGTGAGTGAGTATGGTTTTACGCCGCTTTTAGCAATATTCCAGCAATATCACGGCGGGAGACACCAGAAATGGGCTTCACACATTGTACCCATGTCGGGAAACGAACCCGGGTCTTCGGTGTGACGAGCGAACGCTTTAACCACCAGGCTACCCGACCGCCCCCACAATAACAAAGACTAGTAACCACTGTTGATACTATCTCTGTTGTCTCCACAATGTTTAAACCAATCACATGCTATCCTTCTTAAAGTCCATCCTTTGAATATTTAAAAGGCAAGTCTCTGGGTAAGGCTGGTGATCACTTAGTATGTTTAACTGTCATGAATCGGAAGTGCTCTACAAAACACTGTAAGTCAGTCTACCGCTAATATGAAGGAGTGACTATTAGTCAAATTGTAAAAGATACGGGGTAATATATCAAACGGAATCTTACTTAATTCCCATCTGTAACAGGTAGTATATAGCTCACATCAAAAGTCAAATTGGAGTAATCAATATTCCTTAAACTTGACGTCACAGTATTGTAATTTTGTTGGTTGGTTGGTTTGTTGTTTAACACAGCACTCAGCAATATTACAGCTATAGGACGGCGGTCCACACAATTGGGATAGATGACATGCATCAACCAAGTCAGCGAGTCTGACAACCCAATCCCGTTAGTCGCCTCTTACAACAAGCATAGTTGCCTTTTACGGCAAGCATGGGTTGCTGCAGACCTATTCTACCCTGGATCTTCACGGGTCCCACTGAGTTGGTAATGTGTAACATACAGCTTGCCTTGTTGTCCAGACGGTCAAGGAAAAGAATATCGAGAACAAGTCACACAGACAATGGTGTGATGTCCTTACCCTTTGGTGTCTGCATCAGTTCTTGGTATAATTTTTTGGCTGACTCTTCACTGAAAGGAAATAATTTGACATTCATTGTCAAGCTCATTACAATGCAACAATTGCTTGACAGACTGTATCCACTATAAAAACACACAAAATCATTTCTTTCTGTACCAATTGTTTCCAGCCAAGAATCAAAAGAAACGAAAATGCTTTTTGAAGTTGATTTGAACCTATGTCTGGAGAAGAGGAAGATATTGTCATTCATATGCAGCCTTGATGTTCTTTCTTTAAGGTGCCTGTTGTTTCTGGCGGTGTATCTAGTAGTAGTGGGACGATACACTGATGCATCGGTGGATCGCGATATTTTACTTTCCGAAACAAGTATCGATCTTAGTCACGCACTAAGAACAAAATATAGATTCATACTTTAAATGTTTACTTTATGGCTGTTACACCAAAGACTAATTAGTAGTGAAAATTAGTTACGAAAAAGTAAATATTTTCATCTGTTGCGTCATACTTGACACTGCCAGCTGTAAATCGTCAGTGTGCCATGTATTGACTATCCTGTCTATGAAAAAGATGGCTTACACATCACAGATAAGAGCACTTACAAGTATTGTGATACATATTGGATCGTGAAGAAGGTATCGTGATACTTATCGGATCGCACAGTTGGTGTATCGTCCCAGCCCTAGTATCTAGTGAGGGTTCTGGTGGCATATCTAGTTAGGGTAGTGTTCTGGTGGCACATCTAGTGAGGGTTCTGGTGGCGTATCTAGTTAGGGTAGTGTTCAGGTGGCACATCTAGTGAGGGTTCTGGTGGCGTATCTAGTTAGGGTAGTGTTCTGGTGGCACATCTAGTGAGGGTTCTGGTGGCGTATCTAGTTAGGGTAGTGTTCTGGTGGTGCATCTAGTGAGGGTTCTGGTGGCTTATCTAGTTAGGGTAGTGTTCTGGTGGCACATCTAGTGAGGGTTCTGGTGGCTTATCTAGTTAGGGTAGTGTTCTGGTGGCACATCTAGTGAGGGTTCTGGTGGCGTATCTAGTTAGGGTAGTGTTCTGGTGGCACATCTAGTGAGGGTTCTGGTGGCGTATCTAGTTAGGGTAGTGTTCTGGTGGCACATCTAGTGAGGGTTTTGGTGGTGCATCTAGTTAGGGTAGTGTTCTGGTGGTGCATCTAGTGAGGGTTCTGGTGGCGTATCTAGTTAGGGTAGTGTTCTGGTGGTGCATCTAGTGAGGGTTCTGGTGGCGTATCTAGTTAGGGTAGTGTTCTGGTGGTGCATCTAGTGAGGGTTCTGGTGGCGTATCTAGTTAGGGTAGTGTTCTGGTGGCACATCTAGTGAGGGTTTTGGTGGTGCATCTAGTTAGGGTAGTGTTCTGGTGGTGCATCTAGTGAGGGTTCTGGTGGCGTATCTAGTTAGGGTAGTGTTCTGGTGGCACATCTAGTTAGGGTTCTGCTTTCTGTGGCTTACCAATCACATAGGACATCATTCTGTTTTATTCTAGCAAATGGACTGCGCTGCAGCTCGACAATCTTCGTCTGTAGGGCTGTAGCCTGCTGTTCCAGGATGTTCACTCTCTCTTTCTGTGGATGTGCAGATACAAAACAACTATTAACAATATCGTCACGTCAGGCAAGAGAACAAATGGAGTGTTACAATAACCTGTGAGATTTCATGTAGGACTCGGACTGAAGCGTTATCGTTCCTGTTCAATACCTTTAAGCTGGCATGGGTGGCAAAGTCATCTAAAGTGCCACTAGTCACTGTGCAGAGTTAATTCCCTTAGGCATGCCAGGATTCTATGAACATAATTTTGGACATCCAAGATGTCACTTGGTTTGTCAGCACCATACCCTTGCTCATGTGTTTCAGTGGTACATTTCTAACACCGGCATCACCTGAGGCTCACTGCATTCTGCTAACACGCCATGATATAACTGAAATATTTCCAAAGCAGCATGACACCCAATGCACTGACTCACTTAGTACTCTTATTAGCATTAAGAAGCAGTGATATCAGTGAAGACTGATGCATGGATTTCAACTTGTATTCTTTCAGCGAGAGGCTTTGCTACATGCTGGAGTGCGGTTATCAGGCTAGTGGATGATACAAGTACCTGTACCGAATAGTCACATCAAAACAACACAAGAAGCTGAAGTGTCGGTCCTTCTTCCTACATGACCTATAATTTCTTGTGTTTCCTATATGACCTATAATTTCTCTTGTTTCCTATATGACCTATAATTACTCATGTTTCCTATACAACCTATAATTACTCGTGTTTCCCATACGACCTATGATTACTCGTGTTTCCCACGACCTATTATTACTCCTGTTTCCTATGACATATAATTACTCCTGTTTCCTATATGACCTATAATTACTCGTGTTTCCTATATGACCTATAATTACTTATAATTCCTACATGACCTATAATTACTCGTTTCCTACGTGACCTATAATTACTCAGGTTTCCTATATGACCTATAATTACTCGTAATTCCTACATGACCTATAATTACTCGTTTCCTACGTGACCTATAATTACTCGTGTTTCCTATATGACCCTATATTTATTCTTATGGATGATCCAGTCACCAGTAAGTCAGAGCAACGAATCAAAAACACAGAAAAAATTTCCAGGACAGCTGATGGGTCGTCTTCATGCTAGCATCGGTGTATATTCCAGCAATATCACAGTGGGGGACACCAATATGGGCTTCACACCTGGGCACCGGGAGTATACACCTACGTTCCTTACTTACACCTTAGTCATGATGTGGTGGACATGCTGAACGGGCTTCTCGTGACTGAAATAATATCTACGATGTATTTGACTTGGGAAGTGACCTGATTATGCTGATTTCTCCCCAACAATAGTAATCACTCCCTGATAGTGCACATTCCAGCATGACTCGGCACATTCCAGCATGACTAGGCACATTCCAGCATGACTCGGCATATTCCTCTCCATAGAGGGACAGAGAGAGAATCTGCAGCCCTAAACAAGACCATCAGCTTATGTTTATTGTCTCCCCAGAAACTTTGACCTGTCTGTGTAGGTCTACAGCTCCATCTGTTTACGTGACTGATGACTGACACTGCACAGAAACATCTCAGTCTGCTGATTTATCACGGAACTCTAGTAACCATGGCAGCTGCATGTGGGAATATCTATAGTTTCTTACCAATTCTGAGAATCTTTCGATTTCTTCAGACATTCTGAGCCATTTTGAGAACATTTTTTCAGATGCTGAAAAGAAAAAAGAGCAATAAAAGTATGACATAACATCAACAGCCATACAAACTAACTTCAGAAAACCACAAACCCTACCACTGACTGGCCTGGACCAGACAAACCAGTGATTGATATAATGAGCACAGACCAAACTGTGGGTACTGTGACATGCTATAAAGACACACATGACCATTAGGTCGCCTCCTAGGACCAGCACACCTTGCTGGGGATCTGTTCGTACCTGGAAACCCAACGGAGGACTCAGGATTTTCAGGGACAAAGGACAAGGGAATGACAAATACTATCAACAAATCACTTCTAAACATTAAAGAATGGTAAGACAAATGTGATGGAACAGTTGGCAGCTTGGCAACATCAGGCTCACATGCACTGTATTTCCATCTGTGCAAAGCTTCATGAAAAAATTATTGGACAGTTTTACGATAAGCTCCAGAAGAAGTGAGTGAGTGAGTATGGTTTTACGCCGCTTTCAGCAATATTCCAGCAATATCACGGCGGGGGACACCAGAAATGGGCTTCACACACTGTACCCATGTCGGGAATGGAACATAGATCTTCGGCGTGATGAGCGAATGCTTTAACCACTAGGCTACCCGACCGCCCCTCCAGAAGCAGAAACAGCCCCATACCGATTCCTACTTATGCCCATGATAATGAAGCCTTTCAAAATTCTCTTCAACGATGGCGAGTTTCAAGAAGTAGATTTTTAAAATCCTTTTTGCTTTAAATATAAATCCTACGTTCAGAGGAGTCTTACAACAATGAAACTTGCAAAAATTGACACTTGCCAAAAAACTGCATTGGGAAATGGCAGTTGATGCGAGCAGAAGAAGCGGGAATCCTGCCTAGCTACAGGTCCAGTTTGTATAACTGCCATCAACTTTGGAACTTCTCATTTTTATAAGTTTGTCCATGTAGTGACTTTTGTAGATCCCATCCAAACACGATCAGACATTCTCACAGCAAGTGATGTTAGATGACTGCAGGGTACTTACTTATGCCACCCGTGAAGATCCGGGGTAGAGTAAGTCTTCAGCAACCCATGCTTGCCGTAAAAGGCAACTATGCTTGTCGTAAGAGGTGACTAACGGGATCGGGTGGTCAGGCTCGCTGACTTGATTGATGCATGTCATTGTATCCCAACTTCGTGGATCTATGCTCATGATATCAATCACTGGATTGTCTGGTCCAGACTTGATTATTTACAAACCTTCATTATATAGCTGGAATATTGCTGAGTGTGGAGTTAAACAACAAACAAACAAACAAGCCACTTACTTATGCCCCCGTTAGATGCCTGGTCCTTATAATGCTGCATGTCAAACACCAAGCTGGGGAGGAAACAACAGACAGCCTAGGTCAATACATGACAGTGACAGTTGCAACATACTTCAGTCATTCATCATCGTGCATCATCATGCATCATAGTGCATCATCATGCATCATGGTTCTGCTTTCATGATAGAGTTCGATATAAGCTGCGTATTTGCGTAAAATATTCATTATATCAATTGAAATCCGCAGATAAATCGAATTCTAGCATATCAAACAAAAACTATAAATACCCTGTTGAAATAAAATTAATGCATATATGATAACAATTAGATAAAACGATTGGGTATATTACAACTGTCAGACAAAATGATTGTGTATCAGCCGATCACCAAATTCACTTACCGACAGTGACATTTGGAAAAGATTCTGCGACAAACATACTGATAGATGGCAATTGAAATGCACAATCGAGCCTAGTCAATATACATGTTGTATCTTAATTAGTCGCTGATGTTTTATGCTGTCGAATTTAATTATAAGGATTGACTGTGTATTTTTTTCTGTTCATTGAGGTATGAATCGAAAAACCAATGTGCAAACTGTATGAATCCGCGAAGCCGATTCTTGCAAAAGTTTGCACATTGGTTTTCTATTACATTGACTGTAATATTTGGATTCCCCGACATTCCGAAGTAATAAAACAAGTGCGCCTCGGTGGGCGTGGCTTAATTTTTTTACATTCATTGAGAAATGAATGCAATAACACGTGACCAATTCAGCTAATCAGAATGCAGGAATCTCCATGAACACAACAAAAATTTAATTATTATCTCCTTTCTTACAATGCTAGGTTTTGTAAACAAAAAAATGGCGGATAGGGAGCCACAAGCAGACGCGGACGGGTATACTACTATTCACATAGTTTTAAATGATTTTAAGTTAAATACCTAAATGTCAAGAAACAGGTGAGTAAAAAAAAATTTGAATACCCTTTAAAATTTGTGGATAACCAATCAAAACCACCCCCCTGGGTAAAATACCCCAATAACCAAAAGCTTATCTGTAGCTCTGTTCTTGTATGGAGATATCATTACAAGATGTGTACACAAAGTTCACAAATTACACCATTAACTTCATGAACACTTGAACGATCCTTATTCCTTGGCTATAACTAGCAAAGACACACTTGTGTACTGGGGTAACCACTCTATTGGTGTTCTAAAATATATGTAGGATCATGTCTGTTGACTTCTGAGGTGCCTATCCCATTAATGCCCTATCAGCAAAGCTTAAAAAAATAAAAGAATTGGTTCTCAGGCAATGACTTTTGAAAATATAGTGCGGGGGGATTGTGCTTTTTTAGATTTTGCTTGTTCAAACTAGTATGTAACCAAATAAACAGTTGTGTACCATCAACCTGGGAAAAGGCCTCCATACATAAACAAGCATACAAACTATTGCCACCATGACCCTAATATGAGATGCGCAGTAAAGCAGTGCGCATGTGAAGGGAAAATATGCATGCTATATTTGATAACTGAACAGTTATTTGACAGAAATCAGAAACTGCAGAATATATTTCACTGAAATATTAATTAAAAGCTTCCTACAGTGTACTTCCTGACATGATGTTATGTTAATCTACGAGCAAATTACTCACAATGTGATGGCAAACTACTTAAGTTATGCTGTTTTTCAACAAATAGATTAATATATATTTTTCCATAATAGTTGACATTATCATCGCAATACTGCCATTATTAGATTACAATCATAGAGAGGTAGTTTACTTTGACATAGTATTGGCTGTTGACTTTGACATAGTATTGGCTGCATGACTTACCTTTCTTTAAAATGTTCCTTTCTTGCCATCAGCTGTCCTATTTCATTTGTCATTCTGTTCTTTAACTTAAGGAATGTTGAATTTGTTCGTAATAAGTTGAGCCTGAAAATGAAATTGTAAAAAATGTGTTTGATGTTTGCGAAAATCTAGCCTGTTTACTGTTTGATATGTCCAAAGTAGTTTTGCTTGTGAACACACACTGTCCCAATAAGGGGAGAGCACTCCTGTGTTGCAGGTCACTGCGTTGGACACGAACACACACTGACCCCACAAGGGGAAAGCACTCCTGTGTTGCAGGATCACTGGGGGCAAACGAACACACGCTGACCCCACAAGGGGAAAGCACTCCTGAGATTAAGGGTCACTTGGAGCAAACGAACACACGCTGACCCCACAAGGGGAAAGCACTCCTGTGTTCCAGGATCACTGGGGGCACACGAACACACGCTGACCCCACAAGGGGAAAGCACTCCTGTGTTGCAGGATCACTGGGGGCACACGAACACACGCTGACCCCACAAGGGGAAAGCACTCCTGTGTTGCAGGGTCACTGGGGCACACGAACACACGCTGACCCCACAAGGGGAAAGCACTCCTGTGTTGCAGGGTCACTGGGGCACACGAACACACGCTGACCCCACAAGGTGAAAGCACTCCTGTGTTGCAGGGTCACTTGGGGCACACGAACACACACTGACCCCACAAGGGGAAAGCACTTCTGTGTTGCAGGGTCACTGGGGCACACGAACACACGCTGACCCCACAAGGTGAAAGCACTCCTGTGTTGCAGGGTCACTTGGGGCACACGAACACACACTGACCCCACAAGGGGAAAGCACTTCTGTGTTGCAGGGTCACTTGGGGGCACACGAACACACACTGACCCAAGGGGAAAGCACTCCTGTGTTGCAGGGTCACTTGGGGCACACGAACACACACTGACCCCACAAGGGGAAAGCACTTCTGTGTTGCAGGGTCACTGGGGGGCACATGAACACACGCTGACCCCACAAGGGGAAAGCACTCCTGTGTTGCAGGGTCACTTGGGGCACACGAACACACGCTGACCCCACAAGGGGAAAGCACTCCTGTGTTGCAGGGTCACTTGGGGGCACATGAACACACGCTGACCCCACAAGGGGAAAGCACTTCTGTGTTGCAGGGTCACTTGGGGGCACACGAACACATGCTGACCCCACAAGGGGAAAGCACTTCTGTGTTGCAGGGTCACTGGGGGGCACATGAACACACGCTGACCCCACAAGGGGAAAGCACTCCTGTGTTGCAGGGTCACTTGGGGCACACGAACACACGCTGACCCCACAAGGGGAAAGCACTCCTGTGTTGCAGGGTCACTTGGGGGCACATGAACACACGCTGACCCCACAAGGGGAAAGCACTTCTGTGTTGCAGGGTCACTTGGGGGCACACGAACACATGCTGACCCCACAAGGGGAAAGCACTTCTGTGTTGCAGGGTCACTTGGGGGCACACGAACACACGCTGACCCCACAAGGGGAAAGCACTCCTGTATTGCAGGGTCACTGGGGGCAAATGAACACACGCTGACCCCACAAGGGGAAAGCACTTCTGTGTTGCAGGGTCACTTGGGGGCACACGAACACATGCTGACCCCACAAGGGGAAAGCACTCCTGTGTTGCAGGGTCACTTGGGGGCACATGAACACACGCTGACCCCACAAGGGGAAAGCACTTCTGTGTTGCAGGGTCACTTGGGGGCACACGAACACATGCTGACCCCACAAGGGGAAAGCACTTCTGTGTTGCAGGGTCACTTGGGGGCACACGAACACATGCTGACCCCACAAGGGGAAAGCACTCCTGTGTTGCAGGGTCACTTGGGGCACACGAACACACGCTGACCCCACAAGGGGAAAGCACTCCTGTGTCATCCCTTGCTTGTAAACATAACAGGCAGTCGACTAGACTCTATGTCTGGTTGTGGCCACCAAGCACAGTGGCAAGCTGTGGTGGTGGCGAAGACAGCATTGAGAGGTCCGAGAACAGGCTTTCACTGTGAGAAGCTTGACACTGTCCTCAAGCTCCTTCCCAGCCCGTGACATCTTCGTTTTACTCTCGGTAACATCGCTGCCACCAGTGTGGGAGCGGCCATTACAATTACCCTCTAATCCCAAATGTTGTAACGTTTATATCTTTGTTTGTGTCTTTGGGAATGCCATAACAGTTAATTTTGAAAAGATTTACGACTGACCATATTTGCCCGATGAAGTTACCTTTTTGTTTGTTTGATCAGATTGGTTCACTCACTCACTCACTCCTACTATTGCAATTACATGATAGATGCAATGAAACAGAAATTCAAATTGACAAACAAAGAAAATAATTAAACTGGGGTAAGAGTATTTGGCGTCACGACGGGCATCACTTGTTTGTATACATAATGGTCAGTCGGTTGCGAGTTCAACTCCAAGCATGCTTTTACAGTGTGGAGCTTTCAATGGTGGCAGTGGTAGCATAGAGAGCTCCGCGACACAGGATACCACTGTGAGGAGCTTGCTCCGTCCCTATTAAGGGGAGAGCACCCATAGACTGGAGTTGGCGAGTTGTAGTTCTGTGGTTTCGCATAGAGAACGCCATCAGTGGTCCAGGTGAAACATGTATACCATTTCCCTGACTACTAACAAGGGTGGAGCTGACAAACCAAGCATGATCATCAGGGCGAATCTGGGATTTGAACCCATGACCAGAGGGGTCCTACCACTGATGTTTTCTTTTCACATTCAATCTTGAGTTCAATCTTGAGTTTAACACTTTTCAAACCATTTAATATTCATCAAGATCAAGAACAGAGAATCAGTCTTCCCATGATAAACATATCCTTAAAACTCAATATATAGAATTGGTCTTCCCATGATAAACGTATCCTTAAAACTCAATATATAGAATCAGTCTTCCCATGTTAAACGCATCCTTAAAACTCAATTTATAGAATCAGTCTTCCCATGATAAAAGTATCCTTAAAACTCAACATATAGGATCCGTCTTCCCATGTTAAAGGTATTGTCATAACTCAGTACAGAGAACGATCTGTTGGATACACATTGGTGTAAAAAATTGTACTTGTGGTAAATTCCTGTGGTACTTGTGCCGAAAAACGACAATTATTAGGGCCAGTGCTGAGAAAGTAGTTAATTTCCCTGCTCTAGATCTTCAATTATTACCACTGACCAGAGTGCAGGCGTAATACAATGGAAGTACTGCAACTTACATGGCCGCCCTCTGACTTAGTATCAACCTCTTAAAGTCCAGATTCTGTTCATGGCAGAAGTAGACTGAATGTGCCCAGGCCCTTCTCTGTTCCTGTAACACCATAAACATCATTGACAACATCAAAAACACCATTGAAACACCACAAGCATCATTGAAACACCATGCCCATCATTGAAACACCATACCAATAATTGAATTTGACAATATCATTCTCATCATTGAAAACACTGATGAGTAACAGAGATGACACCAATGTTGGTTGGTTTGTTGTTTAACATCGCACTCAGCACTCAGCACTCAGCAATATTCCAGCTATATTACGGCAGTTTGTAAATAATCGAGTCTGGACCTGACAATCCAGTGATTGACATCATGAGCATCGGTCCATGCAATTGGGATATGATGACATCCATTAACCTAGTCAGCGAGTGTGACCACCCGATCCCGTTAGTCACCTCTTACGACAAGCATAGTTGCCTTTTACGGCAAGCATGGGTTGCTGAAGACCTATTCTACCCCGGATCTTCACGGGTTGAGTGACACTGATGAGGGACACAGATGAGTAGGTGCATCTGCAGACTCACATGTGCCGGGAGGAGTGTGTTGGGTTCCTTCACAATCAGTTGAACCATCCTAGGCAGTTGCTTCTGCTTCCGGGGGCCGGGCGAAGAGTTTCCTTTTCGGAACAGAAATACAATCCATTCCTCGTCATTCTGAAATGTGAAGTCACTTACACAAATTAATTTAATAAGAGAGTAAAGACTGTACATAAATATTCAGCTAATGAAACCCATAAATACATGTCCTGACCTTAGCAAACTATCTGCATTTAGATGTGTTCAGTTATACAAAGAGATTGAGAGTGACTCACCGGTTGGTTACTTCTACAAGCTGACCAGTAGAGTGACTCACAGATTGGTTACTTCTACAAGCTGGCCAGTAGAGTGCCTCACCGGTTGGTTACTTCTACAAACTGGCCAGTAGAGTGACTCACCGGCTCTGTCCAGCACTGATAGGCCGGGGCGCTGGGGTCTGGAGGAATGCCGCTTGCTAGGAGGATGTCCTGCTCCGCCACCGGGATCTTCGTCTCCTGCTCGATGATCAGCTGCAGGTTCTGCATCGTGTGCTCCTCCGGCACGGGGTACGTGATCAACTGGTTCGCCTCCACGTACAGGATGTGCACAATCTGTGACAGAAAGATAGGATGTGTGACAGAAAGATAGGATGTGTGACAAAAAGATAGGATGTGTGACAGAGAGACAGGATGCGCATGATCTGTGACAGAAAGCCAGGATCTGTGACAGAAAGATAGGATGTGTGACAGAGAGACAAGATCTGTGACAGAAAGATATGCTGTGTGACAGAAAGATAGGATGTGTGACAGAAAGATAGGCTGTGTGACAGAAAGATAGGATGTGTGACAGAAAGATAGGCTGTGTGACAGAAAGACAGGATGTGTGACAGAAAGATAGGATGTGTGACAGAAAGATAGGATGTGTGACAGAAAGATAGGATGTGTGACAGAAAGACAGGATCTGTGACAGAGAGACAGGATGCGCATGATCTGTGACAGAAAGCCAGGATCTGTGACAGAAAGATAGGATGTGTGACAGAAAGATAGGATGTGTGACAGAAAGATAGGCTGTGTGACAGAAAGATAGGATGTGTGACAGAAAGATAGGATGTGTGACAGAAAGACAGGATGTGTGACAGAAAGATAGATGTGTGACAGAAAGATAGGATGTGTGACAGAAAGATAGGATGTGTGACAGAAAGACAGGATGTGTGACAGAAAGATAGGATGTGTGACAGAAAGATAGGATGTGTGACAGAAAGATAGGATGTGTGACAGAAAGATAGGATGTGTGACAGAAAGATAGGATGTGTGACAGAAAGACAAGATCTGTGACAGAGAGACAGGATGCGCATGATATGTGACAGAAAGCCAGGATCTGTGACAGACAGATAGGATGTGTGACAGAAAGATAGGATCTGTGACAGAAAGATAGGATGTGTGACAGAAAGATAGGATGTGTGACAGAGAGACAGGATGCGCATGATCTGTGACAGAAAGCCAGGATGTGTGACAGAAAGAGAGGATGTGTGACAGAAAGACAGGATGTGTGACAGAAAGACAGGTTGTGTGACAGAAAGACAGGATGTGTGACAGAAAGATAGGATGTGTGACAGAAAGACAGGATGTGTGACAGAAAGATAGATGTGTGACAGAAAGATAGGATGTGTGACAGAAAGATAGGATGTGTGACAGAAAGACAGGATGTGTGACAGAAAGATAGGATGTGTGACAGAAAGATAGGATGTGTGACAGAAAGATAGGATGTGTGACAGAAAGATAGGATGTGTGACAGAAAGACAAGATCTGTGACAGAGAGACAGGATGCGCATGATATGTGACAGAAAGCCAGGATCTGTGACAGACAGATAGGATGTGTGACAGAAAGATAGGATCTGTGACAGAAAGATAGGATGTGTGACAGAAAGATAGGATGTGTGACAGAGAGACAGGATGCGCATGATCTGTGACAGAAAGCCAGGATGTGTGACAGAAAGAGAGGATGTGTGACAGAAAGACAGGATGTGTGACAGAAAGACAGGTTGTGTGACAGAAAGACAGGATGTGTGACAGAAAGATAGGATGTGTGACAGAAAGACAGGATGTGTGACAGAAAGATAGGATGTGTGACAGAAAGACAGGTTGTGTGACAGAAAGACAGGATGTGTGACAGAAAGACAGGTTGTGTGACAGAAAGATAGGATGTGTGACAGAAAGACAAGATCTGTGACAGAAAGATAGGATGTGTGACAGAAAGACAGGATGTGTGACAGAAAGACAGGATGTGTGACAGAAAGACAGGATCTGTGACAGAAAGACAGGATGTGTGACAGAAAGACAGGATGTGTGACAGAAAGATAGGATGTGTGACAGAAAGACAGGATGTGTGACAGAAAGACAGGATGTGTGACAGAAAGATAGGCTGTGTGACAGAAAGACAGGAAGTGTGACAGAAAGACAAGATCTGTGACAGAAAGACAGGATGTGTGACAGAAAGACAGGATGTGTGACAGAAAGACAGGATGTGTGACAGAAAGATAGGCTGTGTGACAGAAAGACAGGAAGTGTGACAGAAAGACAAGATCTGTGACAGAAAGATAGGCTGTGTGACAGAAAGACAGGATGTGTGACAGAAAGACAGGATGTGTGACAGAAAGACAGGATGTGTGACAGAAAGACAGGATGTGTGACAGAAAGATAGGATGTGTGACAGAAAGACAGGAAGTGTGACAGAAAGACAGGATCTGTGACAGAAAGACAGGATGTGTGACAGAAAGATAGGATGTGTGACAGAAAGACAGGATGTGTGACAGAAAGACAGGATGTGTGACAGAAAGATAGGATGTGTGACAGAAAGACAGGATGTGTGACAGAAAGACAGGATGTGTGACAAAAAGATAGGATGTGTGACAGAAAGACAGGATGTGTGACAGAAAGACAGGATGTGTGACAGAAAGACAGGAAGTGTGACAGAAAGACAGGATGTGTGACAGAAAGATAGGATGTGTGACAGAAAGACAGGAAGTGTGACAGAAAGACAAGATCTGTGACAGAAAGACAGGATGTGTGACAGAAAGACAGGATGTGTGACAGAAAGATAGGATGTGTGACAGAAAGACAGGATGTGTGACAGAAAGACAGGATGTGTGACAGAAAGATAGGATGTGTGACAGAAAGACAGGATGTGTGACAAAAAGACAGGATGTGTGACAGAAAGACAGGATGTGTGACAGAAAGACAGGATGTGTGACAGAAAGACAGGATGTGTGACAGAAAGACAAGATCTGTGACAGAAAGATAGGATGTGTGACAGAAAGATAGGATGTGTGACAGAAAGACAGGATGTGTGACAGAAAGACAGGATGTGTGACAGAAAGACAGGATGTGTGACAGAAAGATAGGATGTGTGACAGAAAGATAGGATGTGTGACAGAAAGACAGGAAGTGTGACAGAAAGACAGGATGTGTGACAGAAAGACAGGATGTGTGACAGAAAGACAGGATGTGTGACAGAAAGACAGGATGTGTGACAGAAAGACAGGATGTGTGACAGAAAGACAAGATCTGTGACAGAAAGATAGGATGTGTGACAGAAAGATAGGATGTGTGACAGAAAGACAAGATCTGTGACAGAAAGATAGGATGTGTGACAGAAAGATAGGATGTGTGACAGAAAGACAGGATGTGTGACAGAAAGACAGGATGTGTGACAGAAAGATAGGATGTGTGACAGAAAGACAGGATGTGTGACAGAAAGACAGGAAGTGTGACAGAAAGACAGGAAGTGTGACAGAAAGACAGGATGTGTGACAGAAAGACAAGATCTGTGACAGAAAGATAGGATTTGTGACAGAAAGACAGGATGTGTGACAGAAAGACAGGATGTGTGACAGAAAGACAGGATGTGTGACAGAAAGACAGGAAGTGTGACAGAAAGACAGGAAGTGTGACAGAAAGACAGGATGTGTGACAGAAAGACAGGATGTGTGACAGAAAGACAGGATGTGTGACAGAAAGACAGGATGTGTGACAGAAAGACAGGAAGTGTGACAGAAAGACAGGATGTGTGACAGAAAGACAGGATCTGTGACAGAAAGACAGGATGTATGACAGAAAGACAGGATGTGTGACAGAGAGACAGGATGTGTGACAGAAAGACAGGATGTGTGACAGAAAGACAGGAAGTGTGACAGAAAGACAGGAAGTGTGACAGAAAGACAGGATGTGGTCCCATGTCAAATTGATATCACAACCAGTCCACTGACCTTCAAGTCCAGCGCATGCTGCAGCATGTTAAAACACTTGGGCCTCTTGTCCGGCGTGAGGCCCCCTCCCCTGGCCTTTGCGTCCCACCGCAACATCTTCCTCAGCCACTGCTCAAAGTAGCCGCGCATTGTCCTGAGGGAGACAATATCTCACATCAAGGCTTATTTGCATATCATGTGACTGGACTTTTCTCTTGTTTGTAGTTAAACATGATTTTTCAGAAACCAGTATAGAAAGGACTAATGCAAGTATTGGGGGCCGCTTTACATATTGTTTTGCATAATTACAAAGATATACTACTACAACTGGGACAGTGAGTTGCATGACAATATATATTTATACATCAAAGTAACCGTATCGCTAACTCTCCGCTGGGCTTTGATGATACTTTCTTTATGAATGCTGTGACGAAGCGTCACATGGCGCTGGCCTGTGGCAGAGGTACTATGCTGGATGGCTGCTGGCCGCATGGAACTCTGGGTAGGAGAGTGTTCTGACCCTACATCACAGATTCCTGACCAGCACTGACAGATAAAACAGATTCATTCATTTGTTAGTGAAGAGTTTACTTCTCCACACACATCAAAACTACAAACCTGGAAAGATGGTTGGGAGCCGGAAGCCTCTTGTGGAACTTCACCTCTCCTGTGTTAGTCATCTCTGCACAGATGTCTTCTGGGGACTTCTGGCACACCTCCTTGTGCCTGAAGCCAGACACACACTTTAACAACACATCTACCCCCACATGTTGGGTAATATAACAATATTCACAACACATCTACCCCCACATGTTGGGTAATATAACTACATTCACAACACATCTACCTCCACATGTTGGGTAATATAACTACATTCACAACACATCTACCCCCACATATTGGGTAATATAACTACATTCACAACATATCTACCCCCACATGTTGGGTAATACAACAATATTCACAACACATCTACCCCCACATGTTGGGTAATATAACTACATTCACAACACATCTACCTCCACATGTTGGGTAATATAACTACATTCCCAACACATCGACCCCCACATATTGGGTAATATAACTACATTCCCAACACATCGACCCCCACATATTGGGTAATATTACTACATTCACAACACATCTACCCCCACATATTGGGTAATATAACTACATTCACAACACATCTACCCCCACATATTGGGTAATTTAACTACATTCACAACACATCTACCCCCATATTCGACCTAATAACCGCCCCGCTCTAATAAGCGCCAACGGCGATATTTGCTAATATATTGGCTAGTGAGCAATCCCAATTAGCACTCCTTCTGAATGATCAATGTACACAAGACTTATTTATTCGCGTATAATACACACTCGTGTGTTATATGCACCTTAAATATGGGCAATTAAATATCCTGCATTAGGAATAAACATTGTATTTAGCGAGCCTTGGTGAGCTAAATACATAGTGTTTATTCCTAATACAGGATATTTACCATCCCCAAACACACAAGCGTGATAACCTCTTTTCCATATAATGTCATTCTTTAATTCTGTGCTTCAAAATCGCTTTCCATCTCTCACAAACATTACGGAAACATTGCGAGTTTTCTTGGAATGCGCGCATTAATATTTATTACGTCACAGGGTAAGCATGGTAAGTGATGTGTCAGGCGGACAGTAACAGTAGCCGATATAGTTCAAACTGAAATCAGTTTCTTATACAGTGGCGAAGCAACATATACGCAAAACAACAATTGTTTTTAATAGCCTTTTGCGGCAATCCATCGGTCTGTCCGCTAGAGTAACTGCCTTTTGTCAAAGGGAAGCTACTCTAACCCTAGTCTATAAGACGTCACGGCCACGGTCAGACGTTGTTGACAGTCGGTCTGTCCTGTCATAACGTTAAGAAGTGTAGTCAGATGTACACACAGCGACAAAACGAAACAAGGTAACAATTCAAACATATTTCGGCCAAATCCAACTATTTTAAATTGTGGAGAAGGTTTCAAGCCGCAGAGGTCTACAAGCACACATATGGCTACTGATCCCTTTTGGCTACGCCTCGTGCCCTCGCAAAATTGTTTCGAAATTTATATCTCCAAAGTTGCCAAACTTATAAAAAGCCTTAGCTACGTCACAGTTAGACACTGATTTTAGACTGATTAGACTGTTCTTTTTGATAATGATAGCAATTATCCCTATAGTTTATCCAGATTCCCGATGGTTAATTCTTACTCGATCTCCGAATGACGAGGACGACGCCATGTTTGTTTATAAACAGTGAAAGTAGTCCCTACTTGACCTTTGATATTTACACCTCTATCCGCATATGACCCCAAAGGATATCGTTTATATTCGTTGGCTTTATCCTGCCGAGAAACCTACCCATTATATGATAAAGTTATTTATTTATTTATAATGTTTTGAGTGAAGCTGCAACTAAACTAACATGATATTGGAATAAATTATTCCTGATAAAATAATAGTTTCAGATACAATGCATACAATCATTGTATCCAAATTCTTTAAACTTATAGTATAAGGATAATTTTTAATCAGCTGTAGATTCTGGAAATGTGTGCACAGCTGATTGTTGCTTCCAGCTCAGTTTACAAGACAATACACACGGTAATCTTAATCTCTGCGTATAAAACAAAGCCTATCAGAACAGGAAGTACAATTTAATTGTTAAATCATCATGTCTAGTGATGTTTTATCTCAAATTTGTATTCACCAAGTTTAATTGTTATGATCTGTTTGTTTCCTTGAATTTTCTGAAGCGATATGTTGTAATTATTTTCTGTGGAACTCATTTTTATTGCAAATGTAGGGACTGTGTATGCACTGGTGACATGCTTCATTCTGACTCGATTTATAGACAGAGTACATAAATTAGCATTGATTTTGAAGGCTTGTACAGGGGGGTCGCCTTATACATGTGGCTCCTTTTAGACGACGATATACAGTAACTCTTTTCTACAGGAAATATGAGGGTTCTGGAAAGAAATGAAGTGTACTGTAATACTATTTCAAGTACAGGAGTGTAATATTTCTTGTAAAGAATTGGGTATCCCTCAGGGTGCAATAATCCATTCTATACAATCTGCATCTATTCTATACATTTGAGCATACTGGATGCACATTTTCGCATCATGTTAAAACCTTGTCTGCTAACTGGTAATCTACTTACTTTGTTGGGACAATGTCTCAATAACATTCAAGGTACAGTCATCCCCCACGATAACGCAGGTCTTGGGGTCCATGGACGACACCTCACGTTATCGGACACTCGTGTTATTCCAATTATGGAATGTAGGTCGGATGATAGTTCAGCTAACGAGGACAAGGATACATGTATGTGTATGCACACTTGAAGATATATGTGTATAAATGTGCATGGTTAAGATAGAAAAATTAACGTTTGTTTTCTGAGAAAAATAAATATATATGAGGGTATTCTTGTGTTTTTCTTCAAGGAGGTTCGATCTTTTGTACAAGTTTATGTAGCCTGTTATAGTTAAAACATGTGTAAAATATGTTTTAACTCCTTCTTTACTTAGCTCAATGCTAGTTTACAAACAACTCGACGACCACTTTTTGAGCGATGACACTAAGCACGATTTTCTCGACAAATAAGCCAGTTCAACACTATTTCAGACTGCAAATTATTATAATGTATGAAATAACATGTGGGTTGGACAATAAAAACAAATGTTATATAACACCATAGAGGTACCAATTTTGTGCTAATTTCAAAACACCTTATCAAACAATGGAGCAGCAGCATGCGAGCTGCTTAGCCAATCAAATGACTCGTAGGTTATTTGTTTACAAAAAGGAAGGTAATGAGTGGTTGATCGCATTAAAAACTTTACCAAAAGAATGTAGAGAAACACGATGGCAGTGATACAACACAGGATTTATTAGATAAATTGATAAGTATATGACAACAGACGCAAATATTTATCACAGCATATAGTAGTGTGATTTCATCACTCACTTCTTACTTTTAGTGGTTACAGCTGAATCTTAACTCTTACAAATTGCTTTCAGACTGTATGTGATGACTATGCAATTCATAACTTGCGGATGTTGCTCTGGATTAAGTACTTATTCCAATGACAACATGCGGCACGCTTGATGTTCAAAACTATTCACGAAAGTTCACAGCTGAAAGGGTAACAACTTACTAACAAGGTAAATGTTTATTTAATAATTAAAGTTAAATTGATGAGGCTGGAAGTCTGATCCTAATAAGATATGGAGAACATACGACGTGTGTTTTTAACAACTCAAACAAACCAGGTGTTCATTGTTGTTTGGATATTTATTTTATTAGTTCATCACTGTTCTAGTAATGATGTTGAGAGCAAGAGATTGGTAACAGACCCCCAGATGGTTTAGTGCCTCCATAGTTTAGGTTGATCTTGATTAGATCAAGCAAAAAAGGACGACCATAACGTAAAGCTAGCATCTAATTTCCCACAAGGCATTAATCATGATGTCTAGATCAACACTGTGGAAGCATACAAGATGACAGAACCAAGTGGTGCCCTCTGGAGTCTACTCACCATCTGACTGGAGGAACGGTGGGCAGGAAAGGCCGGAATCCCACAATACACTCAAACACAACTGTCCCAAACGACCAGTAGTCCACGGTGCATGTGTATCTTTGGGACGCAAACAGCTCGGGGGCCTGGGGCAGACACAATCACGGAGTCAGTGAACTGCATTTATTTATTTACCTCCCAGCATGTCAACGTAACACAGGGGGCAAACCTGCACTAACACAAGCAGTGACAAAAATATGTACAAGGGGGTGCATCTGAGATGTGAAATCACAACCAGCTGATCCTGGTCAACTAAGGGAGGCAACTTTCCAAAGCGGGATGCAGCACATACCACTGAGCCATTTCCCCCCCCTCATGAATAAATGTGAAAGGCAATTTTAACATATTTCTTTGCTTATTCAGGACCTGTACCAAGATTATTCTGTAGTAAATAGCTGGGTAAAAGAAGTTAACTCTTTTCAGACAATCACATTGAAGTATTAGCTATAGTAAGCAGGCTTCCAGGAGAGTGAGTGAGTGAGTGAGTGAGTGAGTGAGTGAGTGTTCCAGCAATATCACAGCGGGAGACACCAGAAATGAGGTTCACACATTGCACCCATGTGGGGAATCAAACCTGGTCCTTCAGCATGATGAGCAAACACTTCAATCACAGTACCGCTTCCCAAGGGAGTGTATTTTGGTGATGTCACAGATGTCTGTGATCATGTTCTGTGATTTATAGCTGACTCAGCTGTATTCCAGCTGAGTAATTGCAGCCTGTAGATAACCTTGGACCAGACAAACCAGTGGTTGATAGCGTGAGTAAAGATCCATGTCATCAGTACATGACAGGATTTGATATCAAGCAGGAAGACATGATTTCAATCCCAATATCACATGATTTTTATTTGTTTGTTTGTTGTTTCACGCCACACTCAGCAATATTCCAGCTATATGATGTCGGTCTGTAAATAATCGAGTCTGGACCTGACAATCCAGTGATTGACATCATGAGCATCGATCCAGGCAATTGGGATATGATGACATGCATCAACCAGGTCAGGGAACCTGACCACCCGATCCCGTTAGTCGCCTCTTACCACAAGCATAGTTAGCTTTTATAGAAAGAATGGGTTGCTGAAGACCTATTCTACGCCGGATCTTCACGGGTCCAATATCACATGAGTCACATTACACGAGTCACCTTTGACACAACATTTGTATGAGTCAGTTCTAGTTCCTACACCTGACAAGTAAGAAATGACAAGGAGCACTGTAAAGCTACTCTCACCAAGAATTACCACAGGGGCAACATTTTGAAAATTGTGCAAGATGAAATGAAAAGGTTCTCACGAGGTACTGCAGAGTTCCAACGAATGAGGTGCACACACTTCCCTGGTCCAGCTCCTTGGCGTAGCCCAAGTCTATGAGCTTGTACACAGTCTGAAACACAGAGGACAACATGGGCTGACAGCTCCAGCACAACATTAGCATACAGTTCCCCAGTCTACCAATGCCATAACAGGTTTCATGTGCAGTACCCAGGGGATGGAAGAACAGGGAACTATTTGCTTCCAGAGAGTCAGCGTTGTTTAATGCCAGTCAGCAATATCCCAGTTATTGTATAGTGGCCTGCATCTTCCTGAGGCAAGGGTGTTAATTGACTGTAAAAGTCCAGTTTCCACCCATGCCAAACTAGGCTGTTATTCCGAAGTTACATTTTGGGTGGACTAACAATTCTTTGCATCGTCCAATCAAAGCCGCATAACAAACTAGATATCCGGTTCGTTAACAACATCGATTTTGGTCGACTGCAGGATGTGCAGAGCATGTCTATGTCAACTGGTGTCGACAGATATTTTTCAAATTTTTTCATGTTTTTAATCAAGGTGCTAAAGTGATTTGATGCACTTTGCGAGGTAAGACACGTTTTGTTACAGCAGAGATCTTGATTATCAATTAGATCGTCTTTTACTGGGCGCTGCCTTTTTGTTAGAAGCAAATGCAAGTAATATGAGAGGTGGAATCTGACTGATCAATAGGAGGGACATAGAACTTGTAATGGCCATCGGTGGCGTTACGGCCGTGCTATGAAACTCCAGCCTAGTCCGGCAAGGGTGAAAACTGGACTTTTATAGACAGTTAACGCCCTTGCCTTGGGAAGATGGTTGGATACACCAGATATACCTATCACTAAAAGCTGAGCAAAGATTCATGCCGCTGGGTCGCAATTAGTCGAGTCAGCGAATGTGACCACGTCATCCATTGTAGTCAGTTCTCAACACCAGCATCAGTAACTGGAGACCAATCTACCCTGAAATCTCAACAGGGACATGGGTTCCATGCATGTATGTGACTGATTCTTGGAATATTACATTCCAAAGATCTACCAAACAAACAGTAATGAAATGACCGTATGTTTTGATTCTTACCCTTTCCTCCACTTGCTGCAGTACAATATTCTCAGGCTTCAGGTCACGGTGGATGATCCGGTTGTCATGGAGATACTCCACAGCCAGCGCAATGTCCCGCACCAAGCAGCGAATGTCGTACTCTCGCATCCCACAACAGTTTTCAGGTTTGTTCAGCACCTGTGGATTGAAGTTTGTCCCTCTCAGTTTAGTCAACACACATTAGGGAGTGAGTGAGTGATGTTTTACACCGCTTTTTGCAATATTCCAGCAACATCACGGTGGGGAACACCAGAAATGGGCTTCACACAATGTACCCATGTCGTGAATTGAATCCGGGTCTTCAGTGTGACGAGAAAACGCTTTAGGCTACCCAACCGCCCCTCAACACACATTGAATCATGTACAAGGAATAGAGATATCAGAAAAACATAAATAAAAGTGAATATTATCATGATTATCATATAAGGCTAAAAAAGATAATAGTCTTGCTTCTCAGGCACCACCTGCATCATCATAAAGTCTGCCGCATGTTTCGGTTTTATTTCCATTTTAAAAAAAACACAAACAAAACAATCTTGATACTTGAAAAACAATGCCATCCAATATAGCACTCAGTTACTTCCCTTAACATGCTCACTGCTCAACTGCACATCTTGTTATTGTCATATTGTTATTGTCCCAGGTAGATGTTAAACAACAAACAAACAAAAAACAGTACATGCGGTTCACATTAATGACCACACTTAAAAAATGTGAGATTATTATTTACAAAACTGGAAATGCTGAGAGAGTAACCTACCCGTCTAAGGTCCCCCCCAGCACAGTATTCCATGGCCAGCAGGGGGACCTCATCGCCAGTGACATCAAGTCGTGGAGGGACCTCCCGGGCAGCGATCACGTTATCGTGACACAGTCGCTTCATGATGTCGACCTCCATCTTCCATCGCTGCCGATGTTTGGGCGACATTTCGTTCTGCACCCGACATCGCTTCAAGGCGATTTGTTCCCCATTCTCCTGGTAATGAAAGTAAAACAATCAGAATCCTATTTATATATACTATAATGAACAACAAAAGTTCCTGTGACATTGAATAAGATTTAATGCAAAGTTATGTTTTTTACCAAATCTGAAACAATTTCGGTTTGCAACAGATAAAAGACCCCTGTAAGTGTTCAAATGGTTTAATTTGCCATACTGACTTCAGAAAAAGTGATTTCATAAAAAACCCATGAACATCCCAAAATGTCAATTTACAAATCAATAGTGTGTGTGTCCACCTCTGGTTGGGATGCAAGCAACACATCTTCGTATTGGTATCACAGGAACTTTTGTTGTTCAGTATATGTTAAAGTTACGTCCATACATCAAACAATATCTGTTTGCGTTTATCTGAGAGTGATATGGGTAGATTGTGATTTTTTTAATTATTATTGCCTATGTATCCTACATGGGTAAAAAAAAAAACACTTTGTGAGTGTATAGCTACGTATCTATTATTAAATGACAATATAATTGATCGATCATGATTTTAAATCTAAAAACGTAAATAGATACAAATCTCATGCCACATCAAGACTCAGTAATTATTTTGTCCTTTTAAGCAAAAAGAAATTAAAATGAGACAAACTTAAATTATTATTATCTGCAAATGAAGGCCACGAAAGCATGTAAATAAGAATACATATAAATATGTATAAGGAGAACTGACCTTTGTGGTACTAAGCCATTGTAAATTGACAGATTGTGATGACTGTTTAACATCTAAATTTAATGGTGGCTATTTTAAAATAGATGCTTAAAAACTCTGGGTCGGGCGCAATAATATTTACTGAACAAAACTACACGAGCTGCACACTAGTTTCCTGACAGTCGGATACTGATGCAAGGCAATACAAAACTTTGGCAAATTTGCACCATAGATTGTCATAAATGATACTTCATGTGAAACACCCTACATAAGATATGCACATTGTGTATAAAGGCAAGGCAGTTCAAGACCTAGGTACAGCATAAAATATGGATTGATAATACAGTGATCCCTCGCTATTGGGCTCTTCGATAAAGCGCTACCCCGGTTACTACGCGCGGTATCGCATGGCTCCCAAAATTTATGTACACTTTTAATACTGAGAGTTTTAAACAGCCGTGATTGCTTTGATATTCGCTGTTCATTTGCACATAACGCTTCTCATTGCATAATCAACCGTTTATCGCTGAATGGAGTTTTCATAATCTGTTCGAAAACATCCACGGCAAGTCCCGGTAATACGATTGTTCTACTAGTTAACTTTTCACACTATACATCCTTTGATCTTAGAAGAGCATGCATGCAATAAAAGAGAACTACAAGCGAAGTTTATTTTCTTACCTCCTCATACAGCTAACATGTGCATGGTGTATCCACACATTTCATATCACTGGTGAGCTGTGACACACTTATGCATAGATTACTTTGAAGACATTTGAGATATAACAAAATCAGTTGCATTCCGTCTTTGACGTTTGACATTATTGACAATAACAAGTCTGTATCAGTAAATCTAAACTTTATTTCATCACAATAGTTTATGTAAGTTATTATCATTGACAACAATTTCATATAGATAATCGTTAATATTTCTTCCAATTGACGATAATTCCGATTATCAATCTTTTTAGCCAGCCCTAACAGTAGCAGAACTAATCACAGGCCAAGCCTGGACAACCAGCACCAGCAGGCAGCTGACCAGACGGACATTAGGTGCAGACACCTTGGGCTGGCTATCGATATAGATTATTATCGATAAGTTATCCATAAATATCAGAGAAGTAATTGTAGTCAAATAAGCACACACTGGTGATATTAAAGTTAAGTGAGTGAGTGAGTATGGTTTTATGCCACTTTTAGCAATATTCCAGCAATATCCATCGGGTGACACTAGAAATGGACTTCACACATTGTACCCATGTCGGGAATCGAACCCGGGTCTTCGGCATGACGAGCCAATGCTTTAACCACTAGGCTACCTGACTGCCCCTATTAAAGATGAGATTCTTGGATACTGGTAAAGATATTAAGATTAATAGCCAAGTTTGTTTCCATATCATATCAGGGCTTGCTTACGTTCTCATGTTTTAGTCCACTAGTCCTTATCATGACAACATATAATGAAATCCTTAAAAATAGCAAAAATAGTCCTTCTGAAACCTTAACTATTGGGTGAGGTGAAATGGGGTTTAACGTCGCGTCCAAGATTATTGCACTTATATAGCAACGTGCATGCACGTGTGTGTGTGTGTGTGTGTGTGTGTGCTTGTACTAGACCGGACTGATGCTGATTTATAGTGCTAGCTCACTGAGATACCATGCAGCAGTTTAACATGAATACCCCACTCAGACACAGTATACTGACTCCGAGCCGACCAGTGCTTGTTTTAGCCCCTTAATGCGGAGCGCCAGACAGGGTAACAACAAGTACCATCTTTTAACGTTTTTTGGTATGACGCGGCCAGGGATCTCTGGGCGGACGCTCCACCTCTAGACCACGGAGGCGGTCCTTAACTATTGGGGATTTGGCAAGGACTACAAGACTAGTGCCAATTTCTAACACTGAGTAAACCCAATTGTTTAATGTTTGTGTTGTCTAGTCCGTGGCATGGTGTTATGATCTGGAAACTATTCGATATTATGTTCAGTAAATTAGGAGAAGAATTTCATATTTCCTTCGTAACTGACAGTCAGATGGACATCAGATAATAAACCGTAACACAGGTTCACACTGATCATGCTGATGACATGGTGAGCTATCGATATAGATTATTATCGATAAGTTATGTTCAGTAAATTAGGAGAAGAATTTCATATTTCCTTCGTAACTGACAGTCAGATGGACATCAGATAATAAACCGTAACACAGGTTCACACTGATCATGCTGATGACATGGTGAGCTATCGATATAGATTATTATCGATAAGTTATGTTCAGTAAATTAGGAGAAGAATTTCATATTTCCTTCGTAACTGACAGTCAGATGGACATCAGATAATAAACCGTAACACAGGTTCACACTGATCATGCTGATGACATGGTGAGCTATCGATATAGATTATTATCGATAAGTTATGTTCAGTAAATTAGGAGAAGAATTTCATATTTCCTTCGTAACTGACAGTCAGATGGACATCAGATAATAAACCGTAACACAGGTTCACACTGATCATGCTGATGACATGGTGAGCTATCGATATAGATTATTATCGATAAGTTATGTTCAGTAAATTAGGAGAAGAATTTCATATTTCCTTCGTAACTGACAGTCAGATGGACATCAGATAATAAACCGTAACACAAGTTCACACTGATCATGCTGATGACATGGTGAGCTATCGATATAGATTATTATCGATAAGTTATGTTCAGTAAATTAGGAGAAGAATTTCATATTTCCTTCGTAACTGACAGTCAGATGGACATCAGATAATAAACCGTAACACAGGTTCACACTGATCATGCTGATGACATGGTGAGCTATCGATATAGATTATTATCGATAAGTTATGTTCAGTAAATTAGGAGAAGAATTTCATATTTCCTTCGTAACTGACAGTCAGATGGACATCAGATAATAAACCGTAACACAGGTTCACACTGATCATGCTGATGACATGGTGAGCTATCGATATAGATTATTATCGATAAGTTATGTTCAGTAAATTAGGAGAAGAATTTCATATTTCCTTCGTAACTGACAGTCAGATGGACATCAGATAATAAACCGTAACACAGGTTCACACTGATCATGCTGATGACATGGTGAGCTATCGATATAGATTATTATCGATAAGTTATCCATAAATATCAGAGAAGTAACTGTAGTCAAATATGCACAAACTGGTGATATTAAAGGTGAGACAGCCAGATGGACATCAGATAATAAACCGTAACACAGGTTCACACTGATCATCCAGTTGAATACAATGTACTCACCTCATTTTCCCATAGCACCACCGTCCCAAAACCACCGGATCCAAGTGTCTTAACTTCCCTCCAGTTTCCCTTCTTTACTGGCTGTGTCATTCCAGGGACACTTCACCACCTGAAATACATGCCACCATGTGATATATGTGATATACACCTGAAATACATGCCACCATGTGATATATGTAATATACACCTGAAATACACGCCACCATGTGATATCTGTAATATACACCTAAAAACATGCCACCATGTGATATATGTAATATACACCTAAAAACATGACACCATGTGATATATGTAATATACACCTAAAAACATGCCACCATGTGATATATGTAATATACACCTAAAAACATGCCACCATGTGATATATGTAATATACACCTGAAATACATGCCACCATGTGATATATGTCATAAACACCTGAAATACATGCCACTATGTGATATATGTCATAAACACCTGAAATACATGCCACCATGTGATATATGTAATATACACCTAAAAACATGCCACCATGTGATATATGTAATATACACCTAAAAACATGACACCATGTGATATATGTAATATACACCTAAAAACATGCCACCGTGTGATATATGTAATATAGACCTGAAATACATGCCACCATGTGATGTATGTGATAAACACCTGAAATACATGCCACCGTGTGATATATAGAGGTTATCACGCGAGTGTGTTTGGGGATGGTAAATATCCTGCATTAGGAATAAACATTGAATTTAGCGAGCCTTGGCCTCAAATAAAATATTTTTCAATTTCCTGAATAATATTGCTACTAACATGATTAACGAAGGATAAACAAACACGTTTTGGATGATAAATAGAATGTCAAAAGACACTAGGTGAGATTCTCTATCACCCATATTATATGCAGTTGGTAGAGAAAAACTCAAATAAAATATTTTTCAACATCCAGATTAATATTGCGACTAACATGATTAATGAATGATAAACAAACACGTTTGGGATGATAAATAGAATGTCAAAGACACTGGGTGAGATTCTCTATCACCCATATTACACAGTTTCCCACTGCCATGACTACAATGTTTGCCTACATGTATACATGGTATCTATCTAACACATCCATCATTTCCTTCCAGAAACTTACTAGCCTCACAACACTTCCTTGCTTGGCATGTTGAGACAGTTTAACATTTTTTTCCATGTCCAGTAACCATGGTAACCAATATGAGTAAGGCTGTAAAGATTTGCCAAATAATCTGTGCATCTCACTGATTTCCCCCCACTATTCTATCCTACACAATGATGGTTGACAAACTGGACATAATTTATGGACAACAACTTCTTTAATACTGTAAAAAGCAAAGTTTCGGGTAGATCCTTATACTGTTGTCTTGCTTGACAATGGTATCAGGATCTACACTGAAAGGTCGCTTTTTACAGTATTAACATGATTAAAGAAGTTGTTATCCATAAATTGTGTCTACTTTGGCATCTGCCAACTTCTAAGTAATGCCTATCAAACAATTCACAATGATGGTTGTATGGATAAAATAAAATATTTTTCAACTTCCAGATTTATACTGCTACTAACATGATTAACAATGATTAATGAAAGATAAACAAACAAGTTTTAACATCATGACCATGGCAAGATACCGGAACATAACTGATTGGGATGTTTGTTAGAATAAAGATGTTTATACGTATTATTCACCATTTCTTACAAACTGCGGTGATAAAATCTCATATTTGTTCCAATTCAGCCAAAAATTGTCATAAGTCTTTTTATATGTTTTTTAATTTCAGTTTGTTTTTGTTGGTCAGTCTAAAAAAAATAAATAAAGCCTAAAAATATAAAAAGCCTTACCAGTAAGTTACCACTAAGACATGCACATGAAGGATGAGAAAGGAGAAGGAACTTTTTTTTGTACATTGTGACATCGTTGTATCAGTAAATGTTTAATGTTGATGCTGTATCGATACAAATTAACAAACGTAAACCACTACTACAGAAAGTCTACAGACTTGACAATAATAACATAACACGACTAATATACTTTGTGCAGAGGATATATAGGGGGGGGGGGGGGGGCAGGGAGGTTTAGTGTTGGGTCCTATTGGGTTTCAAAGTAGTAACGGCAAAGCAGACAAGTAAATAATTGTCTGTAAACTCACAACCAACTGTCTTACAGTGGTAGGATGATTAAGAAGCAGGCTCCCTAAGACAGAAAACACTGAATAGTGGCAAGCGATAGAAGATCACATTAGAGACATCAAGAAATATTACAAATACGTCTGAGATAAAGATTTAATGAAATATTTAGTTTAAACATACATCGGTTCAATCTGACATTTTGTGCATTCGGAAGAATCGTGCAATATACATTTCTTACATTTCAGAATCACGATATATCATGATACTAAAACTTATTTATCAATGACATCCCTACTTTTTGAAAGAGCAAACTGACAAATAACATGGCTCTGTTACAACTCAAGTGTTTTTCAATTAACAAGCACACATCAATCAGTTACTTCATTGTTGAACATGTCAAAAGTAGAGTTCTTGTTCTAGGCCTACCACTTTGAAGATCCTGGGTCTTAAGTAACCCATGCTTGCCGTAAAAGGTGAATGTGCTTGTCATAAGAGGTGACTAACGGGATTGGGTGGGTGAAACTCACTGACTTGGTTGATGAAAGTCATAGTATCCCAATTACGTGGATCGATGCTCATGAAATCAATCACTGGATTGTCTTGTCCAGACTCGATTATTTACAAACCACTGTCATATAGCTGGAATATTGGTGAGTGTGGCATTAAACAAAAAACAAACTTTCTCAGGTGTTTTAACAGTTGACATGGTACACAGTTACTTGTGCTATTGTATCAGTTTATGGGACTGACCACACAGTGATCTGTCATTAGTTGCATAATCATTCCGTATTTTAATGTTCTGGCCATCAGGAGAGTGTGTTTATACATCTAAATAACCATCTAAAAATTACCTTTCAATATCCAAAAGAGATAGACGTTCACTGATGCAGTTTCCGAGATAGAGTGGACAGTAGGTCTATAATCTTCAGTCCGACTGAGATTTTCCCGTGTGACAGTACTGGTGGAATGTTTATGTTAATTCGTAGAATGATCTGTTTGTATCATTTCATCTATATAGATCTATACTTCCTGAAACGCATACAACGATGCGATAGTCTCAGAAACTGGAGCCATCACTTTGACTGACATGACAGACAAATGAATCTTATCCTCGAGTTTACATCACAATAAACACAATTATTTCACTTATTTTGCTACTAGAGAACTTACTTCATATACTCAATACCGCAAACTGATACATCATAGAGCAAAGAACGCTGGAAACTTACCACAATACTTATATGTGATCGTCAAACCAATGTAACAGGAAGTCTTCTGAACCTCGTTTCGATGTGAGTATTTCTAAAAATAACTTCAGGATTTCCTTCAACCACGTGACTGTACTATTTATAGGGCGGGAATTTTGACGCGCAAAACACCGCTTGGCGCGCTTTATAACGTGATAGGTTGACTGAGTATTTGACGCTGGTGTGTTGTTGTTATTGACTGTTGACCACGAACTAAATTATGGCGAACCCTAGATTATATTTCATCCGAAATCCCCCATGTGAGGATGTCCAGTCCCTAATAGATTTCGTAGTTTGGGTACAAACTCATGTCCTGTTTTAAATTACAACAATAAGCCGAATTGAGAATTATTGAAAACATGCAGGTTTATCCTTTAATTATTTCATGATACCCCCCCCCCCCCCCCCAAACACACACGCGCGCACGTGCGCGCACGTTCTGTTACCGTCGAGACTTATAATATAAACGAATTAAGAATTGTTATCATGAAAAACCAAAAAAAAAATGATATTAATAATCAATGTAGTCATGCAGATACGTTTATTATGATGTCGTGGTTTATTGTATTGATTGTTGTTTCAATAAAGCGTGTGTGTGAGCGCGCGTGAATGCCGAATACCCTTTAAATAAATCCCGAGTCCCACGTACCACACTGTCGAGTCCCAAATACCCTCTAAACAGACCGTCCGAATCCAGCGTACCACACTACCACGTACCGAGTACCCTCTAAAATAGACCCTTAATCCTGCAAATCATACAACCGAGTCCCGAATGCCCTCTAAAAAGACCCTCACCCCACACCCCTCCGAATCCCGCGTACCACACTGCCACATCCCGAATACCCTCTAAAATAGACCCCGAATCCTGCGTATCATACCTGTAACCGAGTCCCGAATGCTCTCTAACTAGACCCTCACCCCACCCCCCTCCGAATCCCGCGTACCACACTGCCACATCACAAATACCCTCTAAAATAGACCCCGAATCCTGCGTATCATACCTGTAACCGAATCCCGAATGCCCTCTAACTAGACCCTCACCCCACCCCCCTCCGAATCCCGCGTACCACACTGCCACATCCCGAATACCCTCTAAAATAGACCCCGAATCCTGCGTATCATACCTGTAACCGAGTCCCGAATGCCCTCTAACTAGACCCTCACCCTACCCCCCTCCGAATCCCGCGTACCACACTGCCACATCCCGAATACCCTCTAAAATAGACCCCGAATCCTGCGTATCACACAATCGAGTCCCGAATGCTCTCTATATAGACCCTCCGAGGTCGGATTCTTTTGAGGGTGTCATCATTTTTTAAATACGGGTAAATATTTTTAAAGCTTGAACATTTTATTAACATCCTTAGGGAAGCTGTACGTAATATTGATATTTCACATAAGAAATAAACGACTCGTGGTCGTTGTTTATCGTACAATAAAATACTACAGGGAGAATAGAGGCTGCGCCCCTCATGGTTTATTCTCCCTGCAGTGATTTATTGTACGATAAACAACTCCCACTCGTCGTTTATTTCTTAAATATAAGATAACTGCGCCATAAATCACAAAGGACAATGAAGAACGAAGCGTGGTTTATTTCACGAAAAAACATTGTTCTATCATGACGTCGATTCTGGAGATTCGAACATGCGCTCTCAACGTCATCATTATTTAAATACAATAAACATGGAAACCTTCAAATAGGGGCACGTGATACGTTAAACAACTCCCACTCGTCGTTTATTTCTTAAATAAATTATTCCATCACGTGAGCTGAAAATGTTGACATCAATATCGCCAGGTCACTCGATAAATATCATCTATATATTAAAAATATGTATATCACACATTATTCGGTGCCGCCAATCATCGATCCCACAACGATACGAACCATGATGTTGTTGAACGCGATCATACATGTATGTGAACCTTATTCGTCGTAGAGTTACCTACTCTTGACTAGTCTTCTTATTACACGACGCTTATCTTTGTGCGCTCTAAATATCACAAAGACGGAACCTTGTCCCCACCGGACACTTGTCAACACAGAGATCAAGATCGACGGCCTTGATAAGTGATTGCGAGTGATCTATGATCTTTTGCAGCTGATAACATGTATAGATGACACATATACTTCACAAAGAAGGGTATTTATGATGCCAATTCAGTACACAGTTTGCTTAACGGCTAAATCATTTGACAACGGAAAGATCGGGAATGTATCAGACAATGATAGCTAATAGTAATAGGCTATATCTATGATGGTATGAAATCTAGTATATTAACCGACATTCAACCTTTTGTTTATCAGGTCGCTCTCTCAGATGGTTGGGTACCTGCCAGAAAACACGTCAGCAGTAGGAGAAAGGTGAAACTGATTACAGGACTGATTAATGTTCCGACTGCACCAACTGGAGATACACAGACCCTTTCGACATCTTGTGTGTACGTTTCCTTTCCTCTTCATCATTTTGGAAGTTCTCATTGTATTGTTGACACATATGCCTCAGCTTTTCTCACCTTGTTATATCTGTGATAATTGTTGATCATATCTGAAATTGTAACATTAAATCATAAATGTCCTTTTTTTAAATAGCTATCATCCCATAAACACTACCCATGCACCTATTTATGTAAATCTCATTTAAGTTAACAATATTTGGTGTGGCATTCCATAATTTTTCTAAAAGCAGTGTTAAACTTTTACCAACTCTTTCATCTCTTAGGGGGGTGGGGTCGGGTAGCCTAGTGATTAAAACGTTCGCATGTCACGCCGAAGACACGGGTTCGATTTCCGACATGGTGTGTAGTTCGCATGCCAGAAACCTATATCATCATCGTTTCAAATCCCAGATTATGATTCTAGGCTTGTCAGTATACTCATGTATGTGAGCTTCACCTAAGTTGTAATATCTAAGACATGCATCTCTTTAGACTTTCCTGCCACATCAAGTGATATGACTGAAATACAGTTATTCCGATAAAAAGGATCTACAAATAGATATAAATAGTTGCAAAGTAAGCAGCATTTATGACTTTCCAGAAATGTATACCTCAGTTTTTGTCTGCGCAGCCACCAAAGCTAAGTGTCAAGTATCCGACCAGCCTCCACCGAGATTTGCCACATTCATTCGAGGCGGCATGAAGCTGAAGCAGTTTGTAAACCTTCAGGTGTTTGAACTCTTCTATCTCCTCGTCCTTGCCTTCCTGCCCTTCTTTGTGGCCCAGAAGGTGGTCGGTCTTACTATCCTCACCGTTATTGGAGTCTTCGGGTTCTACTATATCTTCAAGAAGTTGCTGACAAAGACCATTGAAATCACAGGCCAGGCCGTTCTCATAACTGGTTGCGATTCAGGTGGGTTGGTCATAGATCCTCGATGTAACAAGCGACTTTATGGAATGGATGGTCAGTAGTAAAGGGGCGATGCACCGATGCATCAGTGGAACATGATTTTTTACTTCTCAATACAAGTATTGATCACCATCCCACACTAAGTAAAAGAGTATCGATTCTTACCTTAAATGTATTCTTAAATTAATGTTACACCAAACACTAATTATTAGTGAAAATGAGTAGTGAAAACAAATATTTTCATCCATTGCGCCATACTTGTCACTGCCAACTGTAAATCGTTAGTGTGCGAGGTATTTGGACATCCTGTCTATGAAAAAGATGGCCAAGATGGCTTACAGACCACAGATAAGAGCACTAACAAGTATTGTAATATGTGTCGTTGTGACCAAGGTATTGTGATACACGGTTTGTGTATCGTCCCAGCCCTAATGGTCAGTCTCGATGACTTGGTTGAGTGCATGTCATCGTACTCTGACTCTAATTGTTGCTCACAATATCAATCACTGAATTGTCTGGTCCTATTATCTACAGGCTGCAGTAGCATAGCTGGAATATTGCCATTTATCTAGATACTGATAATGATATGAGCACATATTTCCCTCTCTAATTGTGTTATGTAGATTTCTATTATTAAATTTCCTTTCTTAAAACCAATATGTTGCTCCCTGTAACGATGTGTCTGTTTTGTTATGAATTCCCACCAGGATTTGGCAATGCTATTGCAAGGAGGCTGGACAGCATGGGCTTCCTGGTGCTTGCTGGCTGTCTGTCTGAGAAGAGCGATGGTGCTGAGAGACTCAAGGCCAGTGGTTCCGGTCGGATTCATGTGTTTGAGCTGGATGTGACCAATGACTACAGTGTTGAGAGCTGTCTGGAGAGGGTCAATCAGCTGACCAGTGAGAGAGGTCAGCCCATGACACATTTAGTTGATAATGAGCTAATATTGGGGACTGACAAATTTTTCTTTTTTTGAGCCACATTGTTGTTTTTGGGGAGCCACATTGTTGTTTTGGGGAACCATAAAGTTGTTCTGGGGGAGCCACATTGTTGTTTGGGGGAAGTCACATTGTTGTTTTGGGGAGCCACATTGTTGTTTTTTGGGGAGCCATATAGTTGTTTTGGGGGAGTCACATAGTTGTTTTGGGGGAGCCATATAGTTGTTTTGGGGGAGCCACATAGTTGTTTTGGAGAGCCATATAGTTGTTTTGGGGGAGCCACATAGTTGTTTTGGGGGAGCCTCATAGTTGTTTTGGGGGAGCCACATAGTTGTTTTGGGGGAGCCATATAGTTGTTTTGGGGTAGCCATATAGTTGTTTTGGGGTAGCCATATAGTTGTTTTTGGGGAGCCACATAGTTGTTTTGGGGTAGCCACATAGTTGTTTTTGGGGAGTCACATTGTTGTTTTGGGGGAGTCAGATTGTTGTTTTTGGGGAGCCACATTGTTGTTTTTTTGGGAGTCAACTGTTGTTTTGGGGAGCCACATATTATTTTGGATCGAGCCACATAGTTGGGTATCCATTCTTTGAACAGCTGTACCACTTGTGAAATTCGTTGTTGATGCACAATTTCTAAGAGCGACAGAACACCTCACTGTGTTGACTGACCTCACTCACTCGTGGATCGACACTGAGATACTAGTTGTTCATGCCGTATCTGTCAGTGATCTGTACCAACGACTAGATTAACTTCTTTGAGAGGCATTTAGAAGGTGGAGTCCTTGATAAGGATAAGATATATAACAACTTCTTTATTACAATTAGGAGCAACATTTCAATTTGAGTTCTAACTCCGTTATAAAGCAAGTGATATCATCAAAAAACCTACACCGAATAATGAATAATACAGAAGTTGTTCATCCATATATCTTATCCTTACTTAAGAACTAGATTGATTATTTTTCCAGGACTCTGGGCCCTGATAAACAATGCTGGAATCAACTTTGAGGGTGACTTTGAGTTCTGCACACTGGACATGTTCCGGCAGGTGATGGAAGTCAATCTTTACGGAGCTATTCGCATGACCAAAGCATTTCTTCCTCTCATTAGACGAGCTAAAGGTGAGACAAAACACAATGGATATAAACTCAACTAAGACTGGATAGAGCACCAATCAGGGATTCAACTTGCTTATTGTGAAAGAGGGGGCACGGATGGCCCGGTCGTCTAAGGCACCGTGATTCACTGTGCAAAGTTGCGTCCCTTGGGCACGTCAGAAACCTATGATTGTGGGTTCGAATCCCGGTTCGCCTTGATTATGTTTCTCGGTTTGTCAGCACCGTGCTCGTGGGTTTCACCGAAGTGGTGAACGTTTGAGACCTGTATCACTTTAGGCTTTCCTCCCACATTAAGCTGAGATGCTGTGATATAACTGGAATACTGTTAGAAGCTGCATTGAACCCAACACTGTATGGGGTAAACACTGTTGTGAACACTGTGTCTGATCGGAACACTATAGGGTTAACACACTCTTATCTGAACACAATGGGGTGAACACTGTCTGATCAGAACACTGTATGGGGTAAACACTGATGTGAACACTGTGTCTGACCGGAACACTATAGGGTTAACACACTCTTATCTGAACACAATGGGGTGAACACTGTCTGATTGGAAAACTGTGGGGTGAACACTGTCTGATCAGAACACTGTATGGGGTAAACACTGATGTGAACACTGTGTCTGATCGGAACACTATAGGGTTAACACACTCTTATCTGAACACAATGGGGTGAACACTGTCTGATTGGAACACTGTGGGGTGAACACTGTCTGATCAGAACACTGTATGGGGTAAACACTGATGTGAACACTGTGTCTGATCGGAACACTGTGGGGTGAACACTGTCTGATCGGAACACAATGGGGTGAACACTCTCTGATCGGAACACTGTATGGGGTAAACACTGATGTGAACACTGTGTCTGATCGGAACACTGTGGGGTGAACACTGTCTGATCGGAACACAATGGGGTGAACACTGTCTGATCGGAACACTGTGGGGTGAACACTGTTGTGAACACTGTCTGATCGGAACACTATATGGTTAACACACTCTTATCTGAACACAATGGGGTGAACACTGTCTGATTGGAACACTGATGTGAACACTGTCTGATCAGAACACTGTGGGGTGAACACTGATGTGAACACTGTCTGATTTGAGCACAATGGGGTGAACACTGTGTCTAATCTTAACACAATGGGGTGAACACTGTGTCTTATCTGAACATATTGGGGTGAACACTGTCTGATCTGAACACTATGGGGTTAACACTGATGTGAACACTGTGTCTGATCAGAACACTGTATGGGGTAAACACTGATGTGAACACTGTGTCTGACCGGAACACTATAGGGTTAACACTCTCTTATCTGAACACAATGTGGTGAACACTGTCTGATCAGAACACTGTATGGGGTAAACACTGATCTGAACACTGTGGGGGTGAACACTGACCTGAACACTATGGGTGAACACTGTCTGATCGGAACACTGTATGGGGTGAACACTGTGTCTGATTGGAACACTGTGGGGTGAACACTGTCTGATCAGAACACTGTATGGGGTAAACACTGATGTGAACACTGTCTGATTTGAGCACAATGGGGTGAACACTGTGTCTGATCTTAACACAATGGGGTGAACACTGTGTCTTATCGAACACATTGGGGTGAACACCGTCTGATCTGAACACTATGGGGTGAACACTGGTGTGAACACTGTCTGATCTGAACACTATAGGGTGAACACGAGGTGATGTGAACACTGTGTCTGGTGTGAACACTTGTATTTTACCTGCATTGACCCTGGTTTTTCTTCCAGGTCGTGTTATAAACGTGAGCAGTGCCAAAGGTCAGCTGGCCGCCCCCAACAACTCTGTCTATGGTGTCACCAAATTTGGACTTGAATCACTGTCAGATGTTTTGCGGCTAGAGATGAGTCAGTTTGGCGTCAAGGTTGTGGTCGTTGAGCCTGGCAACTTTGGTGGTGCAACTGGCATGCTCAGCAAACCTACTGTAAGTTGTATAGCCATAACAGAGTCATGGTTCTTTGGTATTTAAAGGTTAGAACACTAAGAAAAAGCCTCATTGTTGTTAATTGGGGTACCAGGTTATGGTTTCAATTACTGTGGACAAAAACATTTATAAAATAAGACTTAGTTTAATTAGGGGTGATGGGGGTAATTTATTGCCATCAGAACTTCAATATTGTACATGGGTACTGCTTGTTACTGGTCACTCCTTGTTAGTGGTTACTGCTTGTTACTGCTTACTGCTTGTTACTGGTCACTCCTTGTTACTGGTTACTGCTTGTTACTGGTTACTGCTTGTTAGTGGTTACTGGTTACTGCTTGTTACTGGTTACTGCTTGTTACTGGTCACTCCTTGTTACTGGTTACTGCTTGTTACTGGTCACTCCTTGTTACTGGTTACTGCTTGTTACTGGTTACTGCTTGTTACTGGTTACTGCTTGTTACTGGTTACTCCTTGTTAGTGGTTACTGCTTGTTACTGGTTACTGCTTGTTACTGGTTACTGCTTGTTAGTGGTTACTGGTTACTGCTTGTTACTGGCTACTGCTTGTTACTGGTTACTCCTTGTTACTGGTTACTGCTTGTTACTGGCTACTGCTTGTTACTGGTCACTCCTTGTTACTGGTTACTGCTTGTTACTGGTTACTGGTTACTGCTTGTTGCTGGTTACTGCTTACTGCTTGTTACTGGTTACTGCTTGTTACTGGTTACTGGTTACTGCTTGTTACTGGTTACTGCTTGTTACTGGTCACTCCTTGTTACTGGTTACTGCTTGTTACTGGTTACTGCTTGTTACTGGTTACTGGTTACTGCTTGTTACTGGTTACTGCTTGTTACTGGTCACTCCTTGTTACTGGTTAATGCTTGTTACTGGTTACTGCTTGTTACTGGCTACTGCTTGTTACTGGTCACTCCTTGTTACTGGTTACTGGTTGTTACTGTTTAGTGGTTACTGCTTGTTGCTGGTTACTGCTTACTGCTTGTTACTGGTTACTGCTTGTTACTGGTTACTGGTTACTGCTTGTTACTGGTTACTGCTTGTTACTGGTCACTCCTTGTTACTGGTTACTGCTTGTTACTGGTTACTGCATGTTACTGGTTACTGCTTGTTACTGGTCACTCCTTGTTACTGGTTACTGCTTGTGACTGGTTACTGCTTGTTACTGATCACTCCTTGTTACTGGTTACTGTTTGTTGCTTGTTACTGGTTACTGCTTGTTACTGGTTACTGGTTACTGCTTGTTACTGGTTACTGCTTGTTACTGGTTACTGGTTACTGCTTGTTACTGGTTACTGGTTGTTACTGGTTACTGCTTGTTACTGGTTACTGCTTGTTACTGGTTACTGCTTGTTACTGGTCACTCCTTGTTAGGGGTTACTGCTTGTTACTGGTTACTGCTTGTTACTGGTTACTGCTTGTTACTGGTTACTGGTTGTTAATGGTCACTGCTTGTTACTGGTTACTGCTTGTTACTGGTTACTCCTTGTTAGGGGTTACTGGTTGTTACTGGTTACTGCTTGTTACTGGTTACTGCTTGTTACTGGTTACTGCTTGTTACTGGTCACTCCTTGTTAGGGGTTACTGCTTGTTAGGGGTTACTGCTTGTTAGGGGTTACTGCTTGTTACTGGTTACTGCTTGTTACTGGTTACTCCTTGTTACTGGTTACTGGTTGTTACTGGTTACTGCTTGTTACTGGTTACTGCTTGTTACTGGTCACTCCTTGTTAGGGGTTACTGCTTGTTAGGGGTTACTGCTTGTTACTGGTTACTGCTTGTTACTGGTTACTGGTTGTTACTGGTTACTGCTTGTTACTGGTTACTGCTTGTTAGTGGTTACTGGTTACTGCTTGTTACTGGTTACTGCTTGTTACTGGTCACTCCTTGTTACTGGTTACTGCTTGTTACTGGTCACTCCTTGTTACTGGTTACTGCTTGTTACTGGTTACTGCTTGTTACTGGTTACTCCTTGTTAGTGGTTACTGCTTGTTACTGGTTACTGCTTGTTACTGGTTACTGCTTGTTAGTGGTTACTGGTTACTGCTTGTTACTGGCTACTGCTTGTTACTGGTTACTCCTTGTTACTGGTTACTGCTTGTTACTGGCTACTGCTTGTTACTGGTCACTCCTTGTTACTGGTTACTGCTTGTTACTGGTTACTGGTTACTGCTTGTTGCTGGTTACTGCTTACTGCTTGTTACTGGTTACTGCTTGTTACTGGTTACTGCTTGTTACTGGTTACTGCTTGTTACTGGTCACTCCTTGTTAGGGGTTACTGCTTGTTAGGGGTTACTGCTTGTTAGGGGTTACTGCTTGTTACTGGTTACTGCTTGTTACTGGTTACTCCTTGTTACTGGTTACTGGTTGTTACTGGTTACTGCTTGTTACTGGTTACTGCTTGTTACTGGTCACTCCTTGTTAGGGGTTACTGCTTGTTAGGGGTTACTGCTTGTTACTGGTTACTGCTTGTTACTGGTCACTGCTTGTTACTGGTTACTGCTTGTTACTGGTCACTGCTTGTTACTGGTTACTGCTTGTTACTGGTTACTGCTTGTTACTGGTCACTCCTTGTTACTGCTTACTGCTTGTTACTGGTTACTGCTTGTTACTGGTTACTCCTTGTTACTGGTTACTGCTTGTTACAGGTTACTGCTTGTTACTGGTTACTTGTTGTTACTGGTCACTGCTTGTTACTTGTTGTTACTGTGTACTGCTTGTTACTGTGTACTGCTTGTTACTGGTAACTGCTTGTTCCTGGTTACTGCTAGTTACTGGTTACTGCTTGTTACTGGTCACTGCTTGTAACTTATTGTTTCTGGTCACTGCTTGTTACTGGTTACTCTTGTTTCTGGTAACTGCTTGTTACTGGTTACTGGTTGTTACTGGTCACTCCTTGTTACTGGTTACTGCTTGTTACTGGTTACTGCATGTTACTGGTTACTGCTTGTTACTGGTCACTCCTTGTTACTGGTTACTGCTTGTTACTGGTTACTGCTTGTTACTGATCACTCCTTGTTACTGGTTACTGTTTGTTGCTTGTTACTGGTTACTGCTTGTTACTGGTTACTGGTTACTGCTTGTTACTGGTTACTGCTTGTTACTGGTTACTGGTTACTGCTTGTTACTGGTTACTGGTTGTTACTGGTTACTGCTTGTTACTGGTTACTGCTTGTTACTGGTTACTGCTTGTTACTGGTCACTCCTTGTTAGGGGTTACTGCTTGTTACTGGTTACTGCTTGTTACTGGTTACTGCTTGTTACTGGTTACTGGTTGTTAATGGTCACTGCTTGTTACTGGTTACTGCTTGTTACTGGTTACTCCTTGTTAGGGGTTACTGGTTGTTACTGGTTACTCCTTGTTACTGGTTACTGCTTGTTACTGGTTACTGCTTGTTACTGGTCACTCCTTGTTAGGGGTTACTGCTTGTTAGGGGTTACTGCTTGTTAGGGGTTACTGCTTGTTACTGGTTACTGCTTGTTACTGGTTACTCCTTGTTACTGGTTACTGGTTGTTACTGGTTACTGCTTGTTACTGGTTACTGCTTGTTACTGGTCACTCCTTGTTAGGGGTTACTGCTTGTTAGGGGTTACTGCTTGTTACTGGTTACTGCTTGTTACTGGTTACTGCTTGTTACTGGTTACTGGTTGTTACTGGTTACTGCTTGTTACTGGTTACTGCTTGTTAGTGGTTACTGGTTACTGCTTGTTACTGGTTACTGCTTGTTACTGGTCACTCCTTGTTACTGGTTACTGCTTGTTACTGGTCACTCCTTGTTACTGGTTACTGCTTGTTACTGGTTACTGCTTGTTACTGGTTACTGCTTGTTACTGGTTACTCCTTGTTAGTGGTTACTGCTTGTTACTGGTTACTGCTTGTTACTGGTTACTGCTTGTTAGTGGTTACTGGTTACTGCTTGTTACTGGCTACTGCTTGTTACTGGTTACTCCTTGTTACTGGTTACTGCTTGTTACTGGCTACTGCTTGTTACTGGTCACTCCTTGTTACTGGTTACTGCTTGTTACTGGTTACTGGTTACTGCTTGTTGCTGGTTACTGCTTACTGCTTGTTACTGGTTACTGCTTGTTACTGGTTACTGGTTACTGCTTGTTACTGGTTACTGCTTGTTACTGGTCACTCCTTGTTACTGGTTACTGCTTGTTACTGGTTACTGCTTGTTACTGGTTACTGGTTACTGCTTGTTACTGGTTACTGCTTGTTACTGGTCACTCCTTGTTACTGGTTACTGCTTGTTACTGGTTACTGCTTGTTACTGGCTACTGCTTGTTACTGGTCACTCCTTGTTACTGGTTACTGGTTGTTACTGTTTAGTGGTTACTGCTTGTTGCTGGTTACTGCTTACTGCTTGTTACTGGTTACTGCTTGTTACTGGTTACTGGTTACTGCTTGTTACTGGTTACTGCTTGTTACTGGTCACTCCTTGTTACTGGCTACTGCTTGTTACTGGTTACTGCATGTTACTGGTTACTGCTTGTTACTGGTCACTCCTTGTTACTGGTTACTGCTTGTTACTGGTTACTGCTTGTTACTGATCACTCCTTGTTACTGGTTACTCTTTGTTGCTTGTTACTGGTTACTGCTTGTTACTGGTTACTGGTTACTGCTTGTTACTGGTTACTGCTTGTTACTGGTTACTGGTTACTGCTTGTTACTGGTTACTGGTTGTTACTGGTTACTGCTTGTTACTGGTTACTGCTTGTTACTGGTTACTGCTTGTTACTGGTTACTGCTTGTTACTGGTTACTCCTTGTTACTGGTTACTGGTTGTTACTGGTTACTGCTTGTTACTGGTTACTGCTTGTTACTGGTCACTCCTTGTTAGGGGTTACTGCTTGTTAGGGGTTACTGCTTGTTACTGGTTACTGCTTGTTACTGGTTACTGGTTGTTACTGGTTACTGCTTGTTACTGGTTACTGCTTGTTAGTGGTTACTGGTTACTGCTTGTTACTGGTTACTGCTTGTTACTGGTCACTCCTTGTTACTGGTTACTGCTTGTTACTGGTCACTCCTTGTTACTGGTTACTGCTTGTTACTGGTTACTGCTTGTTACTGGTTACTGCTTGTTACTGGTTACTCCTTGTTAGTGGTTACTGCTTGTTACTGGTTACTGCTTGTTACTGGTTACTGCTTGTTAGTGGTTACTGGTTACTGCTTGTTACTGGCTACTGCTTGTTACTGGTTACTCCTTGTTACTGGTTACTGCTTGTTACTGGCTACTGCTTGTTACTGGTCACTCCTTGTTACTGGTTACTGCTTGTTACTGGTTACTGCTTGTTACTGGCTACTGCTGGTTACTGGTCACTCCTTGTTACTGGTTACTGCTTGTTACTGGTTACTGGTTACTGCTTGTTACTGGTTACTGCTTGTTACTGGTCACTCCTTGTTACTGGTTACTGCTTGTTACTGGTTACTGCTTGTTACTGGTTACTGGTTACTGCTTGTTACTGGTTACTGCTTGTTACTGGTCACTCCTTGTTACTGGTTACTGCTTGTTACTGGTTACTGCTTGTTACTGGCTACTGCTTGTTACTGGTCACTCCTTGTTACTGGTTACTGGTTGTTACTGTTTAGTGGTTACTGCTTGTTGCTGGTTACTGCTTACTGCTTGTTACTGGTTACTGCTTGTTACTGGTTACTGGTTACTGCTTGTTACTGGTTACTGCTTGTTACTGGTCACTCCTTGTTACTGGTTACTGCTTGTTACTGGTTACTGCATGTTACTGGTTACTGCTTGTTACTGGTCACTCCTTGTTACTGGTTACTGCTTGTTACTGGTTACTGCTTGTTACTGATCACTCCTTGTTACTGGTTACTGTTTGTTGCTTGTTACTGGTTACTGCTTGTTACTGGTTACTGGTTACTGCTTGTTACTGGTTACTGCTTGTTACTGGTTACTGGTTACTGCTTGTTACTGGTTACTGGTTGTTACTGGTTACTGCTTGTTACTGGTTACTGCTTGTTACTGGTTACTGCTTGTTACTGGTCACTCCTTGTTAGGGGTTACTGCTTGTTACTGGTTACTGCTTGTTACTGGTTACTGCTTGTTACTGGTTACTGGTTGTTAATGGTCACTGCTTGTTACTGGTTACTGCTTGTTACTGGTTACTCCTTGTTAGGGGTTACTGGTTGTTACTGGTTACTGCTTGTTACTGGTTACTGCTTGTTACTGGTTTCTGCTTGTTACTGGTCACTCCTTGTTAGGGGTTACTGCTTGTTAGGGGTTACTGCTTGTTAGGGGTTACTGCTTGTTACTGGTTACTGCTTGTTACTGGTTACTCCTTGTTACTGGTTACTGGTTGTTACTGGTTACTGCTTGTTACTGGTTACTGCTTGTTACTGGTCACTCCTTGTTAGGGGTTACTGCTTGTTAGGGGTTACTGCTTGTTACTGGTTACTGCTTGTTACTGGTTACTGGTTGTTACTGGTCACTGCTTGTTACTGGTTACTGCTTGTTACTGGTTACTGCTTGTTACTGGTTACTGGTTGTTACTGGTTACTGCTTGTTACTGGTCACTCCTTGTTACTGCTTACTGCTTGTTACTGGTTACTGCTTGTTACTGGTTACTCCTTGTTACTGGTTACTGCTTGTTACAGGTTACTGCTTGTTACTGGTTACTTGTTGTTACTGGTCACTGCTTGTTACTTGTTGTTACTGTGTACTGCTTGTTACTGTGTACTGCTTGTTACTGGTAACTGCTTGTTTCTGGTTACTGCTAGTTACTGGTTACTGCTTGTTACTGGTCACTGCTTGTAACTTATTGTTTCTGGTCACTGCTTGTTACTGGTTACTCTTGTTTCTGGTAACTGCTTGTTACTGGTTACTGGTTGTTACTGGTCACTGGTTGTTACTGGTTACAGGTTGTTACTGGTTACTGGTTGTGTCTGGTTACTGCTTGTTACTGGTTACAGGTTGTTACTAGTTACTGCTTGTTACTGGTTACTGGTTGCTACTAGTTACTGGTTGTTACTGGTTACAGGTTGTTACTGGTTATTTGTTGTGTCTGGTTACTGCTTGTTACTGGTCACTGCTCGTTACTGGTCGCTGTTGTTACTGGGTTTTACTGGCTACTGCTCGTTACTGGTCGCTGTTGGTTACTGGTAGTTACTGGTTACTGGTTACTGGTTGTTACTGGTTGTTACTGGTCACTGGTTGTTACAGGTAACTGCTCGTCACCGGTCATTGCTTGTAAATGGTCACTGCTTATTTCTTGTTTGTGGTTGTTTTTACAAAAAGTAAAACAATTCTGTCATAAGCATAATTAGTTTGGCCTTTTCTACTTCTTTCAATTAATTATGTATCTGTGAAAATACTCCAGGGAGAAAACATAATGATATGAAGTGGATGTGTCTTTCAGCTGACAAGAATGCGAGATGAATATGACGAGATGTGGGAGAAGGCCTCCAGTGATGTGAAGGAGACGTACGGCAAGGCATACCTAGATGCCAAGTATGATGCCTTTGCGCAGTCCGCCTCCACCACATGCTCCACCCTGGCGCCAGTCATTGATGCCCTGGAGGACTCGGTCTGTAACATCAAGCCCCTTGCCAGATATCTTGTCAGCGGCAGCAACAAGTGGTTTGACTATTTTGTTGTAAGTATCGAGGTATATCCTGTTTGAAGTACAGACTTTCGGTGCCAACCTTTTGTTATGTTTGTGACTATCCTTCTAACATTTTGTTCCAAGCCCCGGGATTTAGAAACACTGTTTTTTCTGATAACATTAACGTTTACTTTAGGGAACCCCACCTCCTCATGTTTGTTGTAAAAGGGGATTGAAAAAAAAGTGACGAGTAAATATTTGATGATGTTTTTCATTGACCACATGCTGCAACACATCTGTTGTTTTTTCCATGAATAACATTACACAATGTCCATGTTAGTTTACATGGGTGGTGACCGCCTCCGTGGTCTAGTGTCCGCCCAGAGAGCGGAAGGTCTGGGGTTCGATCCCCGACCGCGTCATACCAAAAGACGTTAAAATATGGTACTTGTTGTTACCCTGTCTGGCGCTATGCGTTAAGGGGCTAAAACAAGGACTGTTCGGCTCGGAGTTAGTATACTGTGTCTGAGTAGGGTATTCATGTTAAACTGCAGCATGGTATCTCAGTGGGCTAGCACTATAAATCGGCATCAGTCCAGACTAGTACAAGCAGCCAACACACACGTGCTTGCACATAGCTATATAAGTGCAATTATCTTGGATGTGAGGTTAAATCCAATTTCATCTCACTTTATATGGGTGGTGATATACAGTAGTAACCTAATCCTGCTTTGCCGTTACATACTCAAATACCCGTTCTCCTGGGTTTCCCCGAAGTGGTAAACGTCTGAGACCTGCATCACTTCCGGCTTTCCTCCCACATAAAGCTGACACGCCGTGATATAACTGAATAATGTTAAAAGTGGCATTAAACCCAACTCACTCACTCTCATACTCAAAATGTATTCATAATTGCAACATCCCCCAACACGCTAGAGTTACCTCCCTTAGCAACAACACGTTTACGTTATGTCCCCTTGTCTTTGCTTGGTATTACATGACACTGAAAATAACCATTCGCAGACTTGTTAGTAGAGTTAAGGTAATACAGTACTCTGTCATCATGATGGAAATTTATTCACTATCATTGATACCCAGCACGAAGGAACATAGATAATAGATACATGTACACACGTTTTATGTCCTATTTAGGTGTCAACATCAACAATAATGAGTAATCATAATGGCGTTAATGTTTGTGGTTGTTAATTATTGTGTGCTGGGAGTAATGGAGGTCTGAACAGTTGACTTATTTCATATTTCCTTGCTATTACATAAGACATAGCTGGAATATTGCTGAGTGCGGCGTTTAACAATCAAACAAACAAACAAAACATAGAAAAACAACTTATTTGATTAAGACTAATACAATTTTGGTCTATTATGTACTTGATTATCTAATTTATTGGCATATTTATTGAATCTGTGATTTGTAACATATATTTAATCCCCACAATGGATCTAGGTCAGAAGTCCCCAGCACTGATTCTTGTGATGAGTTTGCTGTGCAGAGTTGTGTCCCTTGGGCCTGCCAGAAACCAATAGTTATAGGTTTAATCTCGTTTTACCAAATGCCAAATGTTGTATATGAATATATCTTTTCAGATTTTAATCTACTTGAAAACTATCCTGCCAGTAACCTGGATTGACTCACTTATCATCAAGCAATTCATCCACCCATACCCCAGGGCAGCACAGGCTGTGAGATGAACACAGCTGCCATCATCACCATGGAAACAGTTATTTGTTTGTTATGTATTAATATTATCATTTTTCATCCTCACTATCCTACAGACTTCATATTTATTAAAATCATAGTGTCAGGTTGTAATGGGATTGCTTGGTCATGCATACCTTGATGTAATAAAGTGACCATCACCATATTGATCAGCTGTGGAAAAACATTTTATCACTATGGTATTCGAGAACCTAAGACAATGTTTTATCTAACTTACAGGATTCAGTGTTGATTCTAATCATTTGCAGTTTCTCAACCAAACTTTCTAGTCAGTGTTTTTCGTTTTTTATTTGATGGATGAAAAAAGATCTACCTGTATTCATTCATTCACCTATTGAGAAACAGATTTGTGCTTTTGTTTATTCAGTCAGTCTTTGTGGGTTCACTGCTTCCTTTCTTATACAACACAATGTGGACTCTTTCCTCCCACATTCAGCCTCCATGTTGTAACAGGAACACTGTTTAAGTGGCGGTAAACCAACTCACTCACTCCATGTGAATTCCTTGTCAGTTGATTGCAGTATTTGCAAGGCATGTGTAATGTCAACATGCCTTCAACAGAAATTTTCCGAATCTTTTCATGTTTTTAATCAAGGTGCTCACGTGATCTGATGCACTTTGCGAAGTGTTACAATATAGAGCTTGATTATCGATCAGTTCATCATCACTGGGTGCCACCATTTTGTTTGAAGAAAATGCAAGTGAAGTGGAATCTGATTGGTCAATAGGAGGGACATAGAAGGGACATAAATGGTAATAGCCAGTGGTGGCACTACGAATGAGCCCAGAAATTCCAGCCATAGTTCCGCAAATGTGGAAGCTGGACTTTTACAGTTGGTTGTCTGGTCGAAACTCGATTAATAACAGGCCATGTGATACAGCTGGAATATTGCTGAGTGTGACACTAATCAAGAAAGGAACTAACCAATCATTGAAGTTATCACCCTGCTGTTGATGTGGGTGGTCTGGAAGAGGGCTGAAACCATTTTCCAGATAGTCATTTTATTGTCCGAGGAGAAATGCAAAATTCATGTTACTAGTCAAATCCTGTATATTTAATGTATTTAAGGATTGAAGATGCTATCACATGCTATACTTTCCTATACTTGCTAATAAACCAAGCCTTACTATACTGACACTGTGTACTGTTATTGTGTGAGTGTCAGAGGAGTATAATGATTGTATTCATTTTAATATTTGCTGCATCTTCCGAGGCAAAGGTGTTTCCACACCTGTGCCAAACTATGCTGGACTAACGAGTCCAGGCATAGTCCAATCAAAATTGTGTAACAAAATGGACATCTGGTCCCTGATCAACGATGCAACCACTGTGAAGATTTCAGTTGAATGCTGGATTTACAAAGCATGCGTAGGGTCAAATGGGCTTCGATGTTTTCCAAATCTTTCCATGTTTTTATTCAAGGTGCTTAATTGATGTGATGCACTTTGCGATGTAAGACCCGTTTTATTACATTATAGATCTTGATTATCGATCAGATCATCTTGACTGGTCAATTGGAGGGACATAGAAATGACATAATCATTAATAGCCACTGGTGGTGTTGAGCTTGAGCCATGAAATACCAGCCTAGTTCGTCAAGGGTGGAAACTGGATTTTTACAGTCAGTTAACTCCCTTGCCTCAAGAAGATGGATTTGCTGGGGCTGCCAATATATTGCCAAGGCTCGTCCCACTTCTTGAGAGATGATTTGTCTAGTATTTGAAAGCATACATATAATCTACATGGCTGCAGTAGGAGGTGTCACAAGGGTGTTGAAACATCTTGGTATTCATGTCCTTGTAAGGTATCCACGCATGGGATCAAACTACACTGTCTGCCATGTTGACTTTAGGCTGAATAACTAATTTGTAATCCTCAACAAATGTACAAAAACACTGTTTGAACTTGTGCATTTTTATCTCAGAAATGCCCCCAGGAATTCCACTTGGAAACAAGTGTCATGAATATTTTGTTTCTTTACACGATAGTCATTGTTTTGGTTGACACCACAGGATATAAACATTTTTAAAAGATTTTTGATCGATATCATATTAACACACATATTTTGTTAGGGTTAGTATCTTTGTAAATCCCTACATTTTAACGATAAAATAACTACCTTTGGAATTACTGTCCATCTCTCAGTCTCAAAAGACTCAACTAGGGTTGAAAACCGGCATGTTTTGGGGATGTTGTGCTAGGTGTCCCCGTGGCGACGTCAAACTTTGGATGTGGTTGGCAGAGGATCATCCTAACATGGCAAATAAAAAAGGTGGAGTTGAAGATTTCTGTATGTGAGTCTAATATCAACGTGTTTCGACTTCTGCCTATCTGTATGATGCACACATGTGCCTGGTTGGAGTGGTGCCTGGTTGGTGACAGGGATGGTTGTGTAGATTCAGCAACACAGCCTAGCTCCTGTGTCGACACTGGCTGTTATCCTTTATAGTTTGTTTGTTAATTAACCCTGCGCTCCGCACTATTAGAGGTGTATGAAAGCCCTCGAGTCTGACCCAGACAAACCCTGTGATTGATGTTATGTGCAGGTATGAACACCACTGGCATGTTTACAAGGCTTTAAGTTAAGTCACCAGTCTGTCCACCTGTTCGATCCATTCATACACCCTATAGGACCATTATAGGTTTCTGGCTCCTACCTTATTGGCCTCGTGACCCCCTTCCAACATCGTAAAACCATACTCACTCACTACTAAGACTGAAGGTACATTCCGTACAGCTGTATTGGGGGTGGGGATGGGGGTGGGGGACACAGAGGGAGCACATGTATTCTGAAAAAGGGTAGATGGCAACTGCCACATGGTCGAATGAGTAGTAGTAGTAGTAGTAGTAGTAGTAGTGTGTGTGTATTGAAAATAGAATCTGTACATGTCACAGTTCACCTCAAGACGTTTCAATTTATTATTGAAGGCAGTTGTAAAAAAACATCTTCTCATTTTGGGTCCACGGACACAAGTGATACATAACAACTTCACATTGTAGTCATTCCATAAGGCAAAATCAGACGTCTCGCGGATTTCCATGTGGCAATTCCCTTCTCTTCACGTTCAGGGAAATATGCTACAGTGCCCTCCCACACAACATAACGCAGTTTATTGAGTTACAGCCACGTCAAAAGGCCCGGGTGCGAGGTGATCTGCCACATAATGGTCCAACATCACAGAACGTCCTCCGAACTCGTGACATTTACATTGTGTTCCTCTGAGACTCCGACTGAAAGTGCTTAACGTCTTAGACCTGCGTCCCACCGAGCTTAAAAAAATGGCGTTAAAGCGAATTCACTCTCTCATTCTTAAGAAGCCAGACTGTCTCTTTATATATGGTATGAATCGAGTATGAAAGCTTGCATAAATGCGTTTGACCTATGTGAGTATCTGCAAATTATAAAGAAAAAATATCGGATCATTGCTATTCCATTAGATTTTGAGGTTTTTCTTTCAGCCATCAGAAACATGCTAATCTTTCAATCCTTGCAAAACAACGTGTGTTGTCCCTTTAAAAACTAAATCCCAGCTTTGGAATACATACTCCTAAACACACAGATTTATTTAAGGGAACAAACAGAAAGAACACGCGATAGCTACGTCCTCCACAGACAGAGGGGGGATGAGTTAGTGAGGTAGTGCTACAACACGCTGCATCAGCACCGTCTGAAACAACGGCAAGAGGGCACCTCATCCTGCGACGTGGGCTGCTGCAGCAGATGATTTAAAAAATATATCCCACGCAATATTTTTACAACAGCATCCACTGGCGACAAAATGCCAAATGCAGTCCAGCAAAACCTTGAGGGAAATCCACATGTCAAGCATGGATTATACAACGATGCCGGTACAGAAATGTACAATACTGCTACACAAAGGATAATAGATTTTGCAAATACCAGAGAGCGGCGCAGGAAGTTGGCCAGGGAGCCATCATGATATTGTATGGAATATTCCACTTGAATAACAGAGGAAGAAAAAAACATCTCTCTCTGACGATGGAGCAAGTCTCAACGAAGACTAATTAGTAGCGCAGCAATATTCTCTCATTCTCCCCAGAGACGATTTCTTCCTTTTTCGGCTTAAATTGCAATGGGTTGATTAGCCAGTAGCCGCCGTGATCTGGGACACGGGGCCCACGGCAGCCGACTACAGGGGGCGTTGTAACTGCTCCTCCAGGCTGACGACAGTCGCAACCTCCATCTGTCTATTTTGGGGACGATTTGCCATATTTAGGTTTAATGAAGCATTAATAGGTTGGTATTGACACTGTTCCGGGAATAAACAGAGTGGGTGCTGATTAATGGTGTCCCGTGCTGGTTTCGGGGACTTAGTGAATAGTCTAGTATTTTTTACGATTCTGTTAACATCCAGCGAAAGCACGACAGAGGGCATCAAGAATGTACAAAACACATTTGACCAATATTGGCATCTGAACCGATCCACGCGGTGTGACGAAAGCGTTACCACGTGGCTGCTCTGCCTCTCCACCGTTGACATTACGATGATATGAGCCGGGTGAGTTGAGGTGAGGTGAGGTGAGGTGAGGTGAGGTGAAATGGGGTTTAACGTCGCGTCCAAGATTACACCTCTTTTATAGCGAGAGTTGTGTGGCTGCTTGTACAAGTCTGGACTGGTTCCGATTTATAGTGCAAGCCCACTGATATACCATGCCGCAGTTTAACATGAATACCCCACTCAGACACAGTATATACTGACCCCGAGCCGACCAGTGCTTGTTTTATCCCCTTAATGTCGAGTGCCAGGCAGGGTAGCAACAAATACCACCTTTCAACGTCTTTTGGTATGACTTGGCCGGGGATCGAACCCTGACTTAGCCGGGGATCGAACCCCGACCTTCCGCTCTCCGGGCGGACGCTCTGCCACAAGACCACGGAGGCGGCCTTACGACGAGGAGGGCTCAACAGGAATATAATAAAACCGGTTTCACCAAAATGGCAAACTTCCACAACATGCGTATGTTCTGATCTCAATTATTGTTCAAGAAGGCGGCGTTACCCCAACTCACTATGCTTTGTAATGTCTCAGCGGGCAACCATTCCTTGAGGTCATTATCGCCGACTTGTCCAGATGAAGTGCCTACCTGTCACAAAAACACCCTCATGGTTTATTTGGCTTTGAAGTCTGTCAGCAGTATGTGCTGAATTGGCGATATCGCTAGAAGGCAGAATCAGTTAACTTTGGAAAAAAATCCTACATAAGTATCTCCTTACACGCTTTGTGCAACAATGTTAACTTTTTAGATAAAAGGAAATCTGCTCCTCTCGGCGCACCAACACAGCAGACGAAAATAATTTGTGAGGAGCTCGGAGAGAGAGAGAGAGAGAGAGAGAGAGAGAGAGAGAGAGAGAGAGAGAGAGAGAGAGAGAGAGAGAGAGAGAGAGAGAGAGAGAGAGAGAGAGAGAGAGAGAGAGTAATGTTTATTATAGTGTGTATACACTTCATACTAAAACACGTACACAAACTATAAAGTGTAATATCCGCCCAGGTATGGCCTACGACAAACGCACGCACGCACGCACGCACGCACGCACGCCAAATTACTTACACAATACCTCACGCACTCATACACAAACACGTAAACACGTACTCCACACTCACGAACATGCATACAATACTCAACAACAAAAGTTCCTGTGACACCAATATTTTAGTGTATTTTACAAACAAGTAAAGTTTGATTTTCAATATTGTAGTACAGAATCAAGTCACAAAAACGCAACTGCTACACAAAAGCATGCATTCCATGCAAAAGTTGACTTTTATGCAAGCCCCATACACTTCACTACCGAAGAATGGGTATAAAAACATGTGCGTTAACGGGAATCCATGTGCATTGTTTAGCATCGTGCTAACAACCACTCAGAAAAACAACAAAATTACGCAATTATTCAACATAACGAAATGCCACGTCTGTCCGAAAATAAGCGTCTGCGAGCCATTGGTATGCTTGGAGCAAGATCGAGTCAACGTGATGTTGCAAGACAATTTAGCGTCCACAAAACACCATTTGGTGTTTATGGCAACGTTGGCAACAGACGAATGCAGTCATAGACTATCCTCGGAGTGGCAGGCCACGCGTAACCAATAATCGACAAGACAACTGGATTCGAACAACACACCTACGAAATCGATTCCAGCCAGCAACAGTGACTGCAAGAAGCATCCCTGGCCTTCGACGAATATCTTCACAAACCGTACGCCGTCGCCTCAGATGTGCAGGTATTGTCGCCAGAAGACCCGCCAGACGTCCAATTTTGACAGGAAACCACCGACAAGCACGTCTACAGTGGTGCAGACATCGTCTACGCTTGACGGCCCTGCAGTGGGGACAAGTTCTATTCACTCACGAGTCTCGTTTTCACCTCAGCCATAGCGATGGACGGATTCGAGTGTACCGACGTCGAGGTGAACGTTACGTCAATCATTGTGTCATTGAAGAAGATCGGTTCGGGGTTGGCAGCGTTATGGTATGGGGTGGGATTACAGCAAGACAGAGGACCCGTTTGATAGTGGTAGAGGGAAATCTCAATGGACAGCGCTACCGCGACGAGATCATCTGCCCTGTTGTTCTACCGTTTTTGCGTCGTCATGGCCCAGGCATTACCTTTCAACATGACAACGCCCGGCCTCATATTGCTCGACTTGTTCAGGATTCTCTTCAACAAAACAACGTGAATGTCATCCCCTGGCCGGCTCGCTCCCCTGATCTCTCAACAATCGAGCACATGTGGGATGAGATGGATCGGCGACTTCGAAGTCATCCACGTATTCCACAGACACTCCAGGAACTCCGAAACATGCTCCAGCAGATATGGACAGATATCCCACAGGACTTGTGCGACGCCTGGTCCATTCCATGAGACGAAAATGTGTTGCTTGCATCGGAACCAGAGGTGGACACACACACGCTATTGATTTGTAAATAGACATTTTGGCATGGTCATGTTTTTATTTTATTTTATGAAATCACGCATTTTCTGAAGTCAGTATGGCAAATTAAATCATTTGAACACTTCCGGGAGTCTATTATCTGTTGTAAACCGAAATTGTTTCAGATTTGGTAAAAATACCCATGACTTTGCATTAAATCTTATTCAACAGGAACAGGAACTTTTGTTGTTCAGTATATAACAATTATACAATTATAATCACATACTTTACATATATATATATATATATATATGATGGGAATGCATGTCACTCAACATACACATTTCATATGTAATTCACACATTCAAATAGTCTACGACGAAGCACCAAAGTCTATCGTCTAGCCAGCTGCCATGGAATTGACAAATTTCAAATTTAAAGAAATGCTGAAAAAGACCTGAAATTCTTTGAGACAATTCTGTGCTTACGGCAAGCACAGATATCGATTGTCAAATGTCCTTTAGACTTTCTAAAGTCTTTTTCGTTTATGTCCTGTATGTGTTTTTATCCGACCGCCGTCTAAACCTGAAACCGACCTCTCCTATTAGGCGATATTCCCGTATGGACATTTCATGATTTCGTTGTAGGGATCAGCATATAACAAAACCTTTTCCATAATCTTATGAAATCTTTACTAAAAGCTGTTGATTGTTTGTTGTTTAACTCCGCACTCAGCAATATTCAAGCTATATGACGGCGGTCTGTAAATAATCGAGTCTGGACCAGCCAATCTAGTGACAGATATCATGTGCATCGATCCACGCAATTGGGATACGATGACATGTTATCAACCAAGTCAGCGAGCCTGACCACCCGATCACTTTAGTCGCCTCTTACGACAAGCATAGTCGCCTTTCACGACAAGCATGAGTTGCTGAAGACCTATTCTACCCCGGATCTTCACGGGTCGCATTTGTTTATGAATCACTATCAAATAGTAATGCCACAATTGTTCGCGAAAACGTCAGCGTATCCTATCTTACCAGTAGCACCCGTCACAAACATGCAAAGGCAAGTTAGGTGTTTATCCGTTACAAGCACACGTAAACACAAGACAGCTGTTCACCCGTCGCAAAAAACATGCAAAGGCAAGTCAAGCGTAGTAACTGATAACGTTTAATTACAACTTCCCATCGTTATGTCGCCATCTGTTAACTGCTTTTTATTATCTCTGGTTACTAAGTCGTCTTTGTCACCGCAACTTGCTTTGCAGAGTTACCTCCCAGAGCCGAGCTAGGATCCGCTGGTAGTTGGTTCGAATTCCACATTCTCAACAATTATGGTCCATGATCTGTCAGTAACATAACCCTGCTCGTGGGTTCCAACGAAGTGGTAAACGTCTGAGACCTGCATCACTTCGGGCTTTCCTCCCACATTAAGCTGACATGCCGTGATATAACTGGAATACTGTTAAAAGCGGCGCTAAACCCAACTCACTCACTCACTCCAGGAGGAAAATATGTATGACCTGCTTTCCCGCCAAAATAAGGGGTACGGGTGGCCCAGTCGTCTAGGGCACCGCGATTCGCTGTGCAGAGTTGCCTCCCTTGGGCACGCCAGAAACCTATGATTGTGGGTTCGAATCCCGGTTCGCCCCGATTATGTTTCTAGGTTTGTCAGCACCATACCCGTGCTCGTGGGTTTCACCGAAGTGGTAAACGTCTGAGACCTGCATCACTTGGGGCTTTCCTCCCACATTAAGCTGACACGCCGTGATATAACTGGAATACTGTTAAAAGCGGTGTTAAACACAACTCACTCACTTACTGACTCTCCAAAATATAGCTGACGCGCCCTGATATAACTGTTCAAGGCAGCGTTAAACCCATTTCCCTCACGTTACTTCCTGATTGACGTATTGGGAGTGTGTTGTTCTTCGGCCAAGCCCTATTGATTACAACAGCTTCGCCCACGGAGCCACGGACCGCGTCACAGAGGAAAGTTTGTTGAGTCACTCTTATAGCAGCAGTTGAAGGCGCGATATCTCACATGCCTATCACGACAGAGGTTCAATACAATGTCAGCCGAAAACTCAGAAATAATCTTTGGCGGGGAATGGCCACCGGAATTATGTAGATGCATTCCATTACTCATGTCGATGGGCCCCGGGAGATTTAGGAGAAAAAAAATGTCATCAGTGTTCTGTCTGATCCGAAGGTTAATGGGATCGGCGAGAGAAAATTTACAGCTATGTTCTGTATACCATTTGTAGCTGTCACAGTCAATAAATTGTTGCTGTGTATATCAGACAAGAATTAGTGCTACATGATCGTTGGCCGGTATCTTAGACCAGTGTCGTTGTTTGTTTGTTTGTTGTTTAACGCCGCATTCAGCAATATTCAAGCAATATGAAGGCTGTCTGTAAAAAAAACGAGTCACGACCAGACAATCCAGTGGTTGACATCACGAGCATCGATCTACACAATAGGGATATGATGAAATGCAACAACCAAGTCAGCAAGCCTGACCACCCGATCCCTGTTAGTTGCCTCTTACGACAAGCATGGTCGCCTTTTACGTCAAGCAAACAAACTCAAGGAACATAGGGATCGCAATTTCACACTACACAGAAATGAACAAAGTAAAGTGTGACATTTAAAGTGTATATTTTCTTTTTCCCGGCAGTTTACATTAAATGAGATACACGAATAAGGATGCAATGATTATGTTGCAAGGAAAACGGGAATTCTTACCAAGTAGAAACAGCTGTCCTTGAGACATGTTCTGAAATTATCTAAAAGCGTCATGGACTACTTTCACTCAGTGTCACTTTCTCATAAAAGTAGTACGAGCTAGAGTAAGTGCAAACAGGCGATGATAATTTTGCTGCATTATTACGAAAACTGCACAGGGAAATTTAGCCACAGGGTCAGTCGAAGGACACATTGCAACCGATGTTTTATGAAATAATTATTTGGAAGAAGATCAGAGAGATTGCAAAAGGTTTCGTTTTGACTTCTGAATTACACAGGCCAAAAAACGGACGCTTTAATGACGCGGGCAGCGCGTGGCACACGAAAACACTGGCGCCAAATGTCTTTCTCTGCCAATTGGATTGGATTCTGATACCAATTTGAGGATGAGCACGAATACATTTCGACCTGTGATGACTTGAAGAAATATCTTTTTGCTTGACCGTGGTTTGTAGGTTATGGATATGAAAAACGGTTTAAAAATAAATTACAGTTATTCCCCTTGCCAATTACAATGATGTTTCTACCTGACAGACTCCAATCCGGTTTTGTTCCTGGGTAGCCTGGTCGTTGGGGCATTCCGTCGGTAGATATTCAAGTAGAGTTGATATTGATGTTGATTCCTGCTGTGTAATATTTACAGGCTAAACTCACTCTCTCTCTCACTCACAAGTCTTATGCTGAGTGATTGTGAGTGAGAGTGCGCTTCAGTAAATGGCAGCGCTTGGTGAGGGGGTTTATCGTCGCGTTGCAGAATATTGCACTGATCTAGCCACGTACGTGTGCGTGTGTTTGTACTAGTCCGGACTTAAGCCCGTTTTATATTGATAGCCCTCCCAGATACCACATCGCAGTTTAACATGCCATCCCGCTCAGACACATTACTCCGACTACTACTACTACTACTACTACTACTACTACTACTACTACTACTACTACTGATGATGATGATGATGACGATGATGATGATGGTAATGATGATAATAATGATAATAATAATACAGAATGCTGCAGTGTTGGGGAGTCTTCACATTCTCTGAAAAGTTCTGGATGGGTTTGACTAGGCAGCGCTTCCTGGGAGAAGTCCCATTCGCTGTCACGGCTGCATGTAGAGGGGGCAAGGGCCTTGAGCTGATGGTGAGCCTAACTAGCCTGACTGTGCCAGGACTGTACATACTACTACTACTACTACTACTACTACTACTTCTACTACTACTACTACTACTACTACTACTACTACTACTTAATTGTAGTAGTGCGTCAGATAATGCTCACGGTGTACTGCACCCGGTCTTTGGATCAATGTGTACTTAAATTTCATTCTCGCCCCTTGGGGGTATATAAACCAGGCTGTCATTTGTGGCGCTAGAGGGTTTACACTCCATTGCCATCTCATCCTACCGGGGACCCATTCACAGCAGGGTGAAAGAGGTATATTTCGATTAAAGTCTCAGGGGACAGCACATGTAACCTGATATGCAGTGAACCCACCCAGACTCAATTATGTACAGAGTACAGCGTTAAACAACAAACAAACAAACTACAGTAAACTACATTTATAACGAACACGCTTATAACGGACTGACGGATATAACGAACTGGTTTTTTATCCCGTCCATTTGCTGTATACATGTATATGCTTATAACGAACTACGGTTATAAAGTACAAAAATAAGTGGTCCCTTTGAGTTCGTTATAACCGCAGTTATACACGAGCACTGGCACGGTGCTGACAAAACGGAAATATTCTCAGGGCGTTGGACAGCTAAATGCGGAGCTTGAAGAACTAAAACAATTCAATTGAAGCGCGTTGGGTAGCGGGTTGGTCTGAGCGTTTGCTCGTCTCGCCGGAGGTCAGGTTCGATTCCCTTATTGCTACCATGTGTTTATTTTCGTTTTCGACGCCGTGAAATGGTTTGAATATTTCTCCGTAAAACTCATTGCCGTACACACGAAGTAGCTGAAGATATTGCTAGGCAAAAGAAAGAATACATCGTCATATTTGGTGCAATGGTTTTTCGATAGTGATGTATTTGATAAGGCTATCAAGGGTGTGATTTGAAACTTAAGCTTGCAGTGTTTCGGCGACTGTTTTCAGCCTAGTAACGTTTTGATAACGTTTGAAATTTTTCGGTCAAATTCAAGTTTTACGTGTATACATTCTTTTGCCCGGTACTTTATATAGATATAGACTTTCTATGATAAACGAGAAATCGTGAGGCTTTCTATAATACACGAGAAATCGCGAGACTCTCTATAATACACGAGAAATCGTGAGACTTTCTATAATACACGAAAAATCGTGAGACTTTCTATAATATACGAGAAATCATGAGACTCCCTATAATACACGAGAAATCATGAGACTTTCTATAATACACGAGAAATCATGAGACTCTCTATAATACACGAGAAATCATGAGACTTTCTATAATACACGAGAAATCGTGAGACTTTCTATAATACACGAGAAATCGTGAGACTTTCTATAATACACGAGAAAGCATGAGACTTTCTATAATACACGAGAAATCATGAGACTCCCTATAATACACGAGAAATCGTTAGACTTTCTATAATACACGAAAAATCGTAAGATTTTCTATAATACACGAGAAATCATGAGACTCCCTATAATACACGAGAAATCTATTGCGGAAGTCTAAACGCGTCTGTCCAGCGTCATCGTAGTGTGCAATTTGACAGTTATCGTATAAACACTATCAACTGCATAACAGGATTTCCATATCGACATGTCTCAATGACGACTCTGTCTGGGCCGAACTGCTGCCTTATTCCATACTGACCTGCATAGCACTAAACGCGCTGAAGTCGCCTATGGATTATGGCTTTGAATGCGTCGTTATCAGGTTCGCTACTAAGTATATCTCACTCTCCCTAACGGGAACTTGGAAACTAAGTTAGGACATTGTCTGCCTGAAAATCTACATATAAACCCGACTTACTATCTCACTGACAAATGAGTTACCCTACAATTTCCTATCGTCTACTATGGAAATAAAGACATTTTGTCCAATAATGTTCATTATTATTTCACCTTTTATGCCCTAATTATGGACTATGTTTTTGAGACAGGCTATTGTCTGGCGAGGGCACGGGTGGCCCTGTCGTCTAAGGCGCCGCGATTCGCTGTGCAGAGTTGCGTCCCTTGGGCACGCCAAAAACCTATGATTGTGGGTTCGAATCCCGGTTCGCCCCGATTATGTTTCTAGGTTTGTCAGCACCATACCCGTACTCGTGGGTTTCGTCGAAGTGGTAAACGTCTGAGACCTGCATCACTTCGGGCTTTCCTCCCACATCAAGCTGACACGCCGTGATATAACTGGAATAATGTTAAAAGCGGCGTTAAACCCAACTCACTCACTCACTATTGTCTGGCGTTGACGTCTAAAATTCACACCCTAATTACCGCATGTTCCCGTGTTTCTTGCAGGTGAGCAATTGCTTGCTTTTCTTGTGTTTGTAGCGGGTACCACCGATGGGACAAGAAACGTCCGCCTTTACGCGAACACCTGGTATCATCACTATTTGATAGTGATTCCGAACAAATGCTTCTGATATAGACTCCGCTTGATGTAGCGATTCCTTATGATTATCGAAATGGTCGTCTTCCAGGGGCAAGGGAGTTAACTGACTGTAAAAGTCCAGTTTCCACCCCTGTCAAACTAGACTGAAATTTCCAAGCTCGAAGGTAGCGCCACTAGTGGTTATTACGAGTTATGTCCCTTCTGTGTCCCTCCTGCTGACCAATCATATTCCACCTCTCATAGAACTTGCATTTGCATCAAACAAAATCGCGGCGCCCAGTGAAGACGATGTGATCGATAATCAAGATCTATATTGTAATAAAACGGGTCTTACCTCGCGAAGTGCACCAAATCACTTGAGCACCTTGATAAAAAAACGCCGAATTGGTGATATACATGTTTTGCACATCATGCAGTCAACCGAAATATGCATTATGTTACGAATCGGATGTCTAATTCATTACGCGATTTTGTTTGGAATGCATAGACTCGTTAGTCCAGCCAAAATGTAACTCCGTAATTCCAGCCTAATTCAGCAGGAGGGACATAGAAGGGACATAACTCATAATAGCCACTGGTGGCGCTACGATCGAGCTTGGAAATTTCAGTATAGTTCGACAAGGGTGGAAACTGGACTTATATAGTCAGTTTACGCCCTTGCCTCGGGAAGATGAGAAATGGTATTACTAGCTTGTATTTACATTCATGTTCATGCGATGCTGTGCTACCGGTGCTGTGATATTGCCTTCAGACGGTGGCGTGTAATAACGAATACGTCACACTCGGCGAATATCTAATGTTGACAGTGATAGAAACAATAACAAGAGTGTTCATGTATAATTAAATCTTGGGAGATTGCATGGTTCGGTACATAACTGCATGTGCTGTTCAGGAAATCTGCACATATACCCATGTTTTCAAACTGACGTTGTTAACGTTTCCGAGAATTAACTTCATTACCGATACCTGTATAATGTAAATAAGATCCAAATATGTATCGGTACCACTGTCATATAGCTGGAATATTGCTGAGTGCGGCGTTAAACAACACACAAACAAATAATATATATATCAGTATGTTATATACTAATGTATGATTTCAAAGCTGTGACAACAAGTCATTGGTGTGTTAATTCAATCCCATCTTAAGATTCTCTGAACATTTAGATTTCAAATCATACACTTCAACTTCCGGTTCAGGCATATAAAGAGTTAGATCCAGAACCACTGCCACGATTACTAATATGCCACCCGATGTTTGTGGAGAACCACTACCTCGATTACTGATATACCACCCGGTGTTTGTGTAGAACCATTACCACGATTACTGACATACCAACCGGTGTTTGTGGAGAACCACTACCACGATTACTGACATACCAACCGGAGTTTGTGGAGAACCATTACCACGATTACTGACATACCAACCGGTGTTTGCGGAGAACCATTACCACGATTACTGATATACCAACCGGTGTTTGTGGAGAACCATTACCACGATTACTAATATGCCAGCCCATGTTTGCGGAGAACCATTACCACGATTACTAATATGCCAGCCGGTGTTTGTGTAGAACCATTACCACGATTACTAATATACCACCCGGAGTTTGTCGAGAACCACTACGACGATTGCTAATATGCCACCTGGTGTTTGTGGAGAACCATTACCACGATTACTAATATGCCACCTGGTGTTTGTGGAGAACCACTACCACGATTACTAACATACCACCCGGAGTTTGTGGGGAACCACTACCACAATTACTAATATACCACCCGGTGTTTGTGGAGAACCATTACCACGATTACTAATATACCACCAGGTGTTTGTGGGAAACCACTACCACGATTACTAATATACCACCCGGTGTTTGTGGAGAACCATTACCACGATTACTAATATACCACCCGGTGTTTGTGGGAAACCACTACCACGATTACTAATATACCACCCGGTGTTTGTGGGAAACCACTACCACGATTACTAATATGCCGTAAAAGGCAACGGGATCGGGTGGTCAGGCTCGCTGACTTGGTTGATGCATGTCATCGTATCCCAACTGGATCGATGCTCATGATGTCAATCACTGGATTGTCTGATCCAGACTCGATTATTTACAGACCGTCGTCATATAGCTGGAATATTGCTGAGTGGCGTTAAACAACAAACAAACAAACAAACAAAACTAATATGTCACCTGGTGTTTATGGAGAACCACTACCACGATTGCTACAAATATACTGTAGCGTATTGAGTATATTGAGTATCAGTAACTAATTGATATAGAATACACATATATTTCTAGTTTCAATTAGTAAAACATACTCACTCACACTAATTTTAATTACACAGCATCTTGGGCCGGATAGATTTTTGACGAACCTCATATTGTATATGTCATTCACGTTCATTAGCTAATGAAGATAGGAAGCATAATTAGGAACAGCAATCGATACCCAATAGAAGCAAATCTTCAAATCCGGACAAGATATAATGAAAATCACCATGTGTTCCCGTGTGTATAGGAATGCGATCCTTTGTTTCCTTTGCAATTATAGGGTTAATGCTGGCTCCACCTTGGTGTCGTACGTTGTGCGTTATTATATGTAATATCCACTTGATTCATATGGTATGGGATCGATATGCTTTGTATTGAATATGCTCACAATAACGTAAAGTACAAAGAGACCTTGACATATATGCTCAAGGTCAACACTTGAGCTCTTGATCCTTGTTCTTGTGTAAGCTAACGGTATTCTTTAGGTTTACTCAAACGAATTGTGACATGGATGGACGACCCCTACTCCTCCACTCCCACCACACCCTCCACCACACCACCCACATTTTGAGTTCGTTTTGGGTAAATTGGATAACAACGAATTCCGTTTTCACATTACAAAAAAGCAATAAATTTCAGCAATGCATTCTGATGCAGCTCAGGTGACTAAATAAACAACATCCTAGATCAATAATGAATTGAAAATACACCGTGTCCTTAAAATTGGCATAAACGGTAATTCAGTAACTTGGTTTAATGTTTTTTGTTTTATACATTTTGTTCTTAAAGATTGATAGTGATGGTTATATGTTCCATATCAATCGCACTCTGAAATGACACTATTTGTTCTTAACGCGGGTAATCGATCCAAATTCGATCAGTCGTGTACGTCTCACACTCATTAAACAATGACTGCGGGCAGAATTAAACATTGGACGCAAACAATTCAGTAATAAAGACATAAAAACGTACACCTTTGCACAGTTTTCATTGCACAGCACACAGCCCCAGGTATCAATTCTCCTGACAATAACGCTGACAATGCGGTAATCGACCTGTTCCCAGACGTATTGTTTCTTTCCTTTCCGTAACCGTTTGGAATTACCACTATAACATAAATCAACAATTTCCTGAAACTTGACCCGATAATTCCCGATTTAGTAGGAAGTGCATGACCAACCCTGTCTGTGTGGGGTCGCTAGTGCTACTGAACACCCATTTCCTGAAGAAGGCAAATATGGCGGCGTTATAATGGCCGGCCATATTGACGCGCCAGATGGCCTCTCCCAGGGTGGCACGGTGAGTCAACATATCCTTGATGCTTTAATTACATGTTATTTTGTCGTTGGAGAACATTGGGATCTTTTAAAAACAGAAGTTACATTTACAGTATTGACTGTAGTTCAAACCTACTATTACGTTGTGGTATGATGACGTTCTTGTTGGTGTCCTCTCATTGCATGCTAGCTTCAGCAACACACAATAACAACAACAAATCAGTCTTTATTTCAGTTCAAGCGTGTGAGTGTGTGAGTTGGGTTTTACGGCTGTTTTGAAAGTATTTCATATATATCGAGGCGAGCCATGTAGGAGGCAAGCCCGAACAATTTACACGTACGCTCCCGAATGTGCATCCCTTGGGGTTGACTCTTCCTTATCCCCTGACACAGTGAGGGTTGGGAAATGATGTCCGCCATGATGACCACCTCCACCCCCCCCCCCCCCCCACACACACACACACACCACACACACACACACACACACACACACACACACACACACACACACACACACACACACACACACACACACACACACACACACACACACACACACACACACACACACACACACACACAGACAATCTGGCAATGATCACACACGCACACACATCCGGCCATGATCTCACACACACACGCACGCACGCACGCACGCACGCACGCACGCACGCACGCACGCACGCACGCACGCACGCACGCACGCACACACACACACACACATCGGGCCATGAACACACACACACATCGGGCCATGAACACACACACACATCGGGCCATGATGACACACACACACATCAGGCCATGATGACACACAGGTACAACAAAACTGAGTGAATGGTCAGGTGTTAAAATAACTTATTCATTTTAAATGACTCGCTAAAGCTCTGAACTTAAGACATTAATTTCACTCGTGACATGCTTAATTATTTTTTTGAAATGGTAATGCCCCGGCTCACACGCCCTTTGCTTAATTGATTTCATTTATTCATCGCATCATTCATTTCAGAAATAAGTAGGATGACATGAGTCACAGGTAATGACTGATTTACATGATGAAACGTTCTACATCTACTGAAGGCAAACTTCTAGGTCACCACGATGTCAGCCATGCACGTAGGTATCGTAGTGCTTGTGAAGAACCTCGTCTTTTGCCACTGTTCGTCTACTACCGCCGTTATCACTTCTACGTCTACTGCCGCTGTTATCATTTCTACGTCTACTGCCGCTGTTATCACTATGTCTACTGTCACTGTTATCACTACATCTACTACAGCTGTCATCACTACGTCTACTGCCGCTGTTATCACGACATCTACTGCCGCTGTTATCACTACGTTTACTGTCGCTGTTATCACTACGTCTACTGCCGCTGTCATGACTACGTCTACTGCCGCTTTTATCACTACGTCTGCTGCCGCTGTTATCACTACGTTTACTGTCGCTGTTATCACTACGTCTACTGTCGCTGTCATGAATTCGTCTGCTGCCGCTGTTATCACTACGTCTGCTGCCGCTGTTATCACTACGTCTACTGTCGGTGTTATCACTACGTCTACTGCCGCTGTTATCACTACGTCTGCAGCCGCTGTTATCACTACGTCTACTGCCCCTGTTATCACTACGTCTACTGTCGCTGTTATCACTACGTCTGCTGCCGCTGTTATCACTACGACTACTGTCGCTGTCATGACTACGTCTACTGCCGCTGTTATCACTACGTCTACTGTCGCTGTTATCACTACGTCTGCTGCCGCTGTTATCACTACGTCTACCGCCGCTGTTATCACTACGTCTACTGCCGCTGTTATCACTACATCTACTACAGCTGTCATCACTACGTCTACTGTCGCTGTCATGACTACGTCTGCTGCCGCTTTTATCACTACGTCTACTGTCGCTGTCATGACTATGTCTGCTGCCGCTGTTATCACTACGTCTACTACAGCTGTCATCACTACGTCTGCTGCCGCTGTTATCACTACGTCTACTGCCACTGTTATCACTACATCTACTACAGCTGTCATCACTACGTCTACTGTCGCTGTCATGACTACGTCTGCTGCCGCTTTTATCACTACGTCTACTGTCGCTGTCATGACTACGTCTGCTGCCGCTGTTATCACTACGTCTACTACAGCTGTCATCACTACATCTACTGCCGCTGTTATCACTACGTCTACTGCCGCCGTTATCACTACGTCTGCTGCCGCTGTCATCACTACGTCTACTGTCACTGTCATGACTACGTCTGCTGCCGCTGTTATCACTACGTCTACTGTCGCTGTTATCACTACGTCTACTGCAGCTGTTATCACTACGTCTACTGCCGCTGTTATCACTACGTCTGCTGCCGCTGTTATCACTACGTCTACTGTCGCTGTTATCACTACGTCTACTGTCGCTGTTATCACTACGTCTACTGCAGCTGTTATCACTACGTCTACTGCCGCTGTTATCACTACGTCTACTGTCGCTGTTATCACTACGTCTACTGTCGCTGTTATCACTACGTCTACTGCAGCTGTTATCACTACGTCTACTGCCGCTGTTATCACTACGTCTACTGTCGCTGTTATCACTACGTCTGCTGCCGCTGTTATCACTACGTCTACTGCCGCTGTTATCACTACGTCTACTGCCACTGTTATCACTACATCTACTACAGCTGTCATCACTACGTCTACTGTCGCTGTCATGACTACGTCTGCTGCCGCTTTTATCACTACGTCTACTGTCGCTGTCATGACTATGTCTGCTGCCGCTGTTATCACTACGTCTACTACAGCTGTCATCACTACGTCTGCTGCCGCTGTTATCACTACGTCTACTGCCACTGTTATCCCTACATCTACTACAGCTGTCATCACTACGTCTACTGTCGCTGTCATGACTACGTCTGCTGCCGCTTTTATCACTACGTCTACTGTCGCTGTCATGACTACGTCTGCTGCCGCTGTTATCACTACGTCTACTACAGCTGTCATCACTACGTCTACTGCCGCTGTTATCACTACGTCTACTGCCGCCGTTATCACTACGTCTGCTGCCGCTGTCATCACTACGTCTACTGTCGCTGTCATGACTACGTCTGCTGCCGCTGTTATCACTACGTGTACTGTCGCTGTTATCACTACGTCTACTGTCGCTGTTATCACTACGTCTACTGTCGCTGTTATCACTACGTCTACTGCAGCTGTTATCACTACATCTACTGCAGCTGTTATCACTACGTCTGCTGCAGCTGTTATCACTACGTCTACTGCAGCTGTTATCACTACGTCTACTGTCGCTGTTATCACTACGTCTACTGCAGCTGTTATCACTACGTCTACTGCAGCTGTTATCATTACGTCTGCTGCCACTGTTATTCCCACCGTCTGTTAGTATCACAACGTGTTTCGCTATTATTCATTTTTTTCTACCCCTACTGCTGCTGTCACTGCCTGTATTCTGCAGTTTCAGGTAACTCTGACGTGCGTCCTATTTACGCTGATGAACACACCAAAGAGTACATAAATAATACATTCGTGGGGATTCCGTCTTAAAACATATTTCCAGCCACCTGTCTATTCTTGATGACGACTAAATGGATCGGGTGGTCAGAATTTGCGTATCATCGAATCCCGACTCGTATCATTCACTGGCTTGTCTTAGCTTACTCACAGACCGCCGTCATATAGCTGGAATATTTAAAACAAACCAACAAATAAACAAACCAACAAACAACAAACAAACAAAACAAAGATTTGTAAACCATCAATCCACAATAAAAAAATGTTTAATTATAATTTATGAATGACCGACGATAATAAAGACGACTTTATTCATAGTTGCGTTAACACGGGAACGTTGGCAAACCAAACTGTTCTACACCCTGAGGGCGCCTAGCTCTGGTCGTGCATATTGCAGGGGGTTCTAACTGTTCTCCCGCTTGCCTCACCACGGAATCAAAGTTCAGCCGTTTTCATTTCCGAGACTTCATTAACTATATTGACAGAACTGCGGGTCAGAACCCTCTGACTCCGCGCACACAATAAACAAGGAGTTAAAAATCTCCTCATATTGATTTGAACTTTGTAACAATGGCTCTATTTGCTGTTCATCTGGTCACAAAACTTTGTGATGATGTAGATGATGAGTCACGATGTCGGTTTCCCAGATATGTGTCAAGAGGATTTGTTCTGTATGAATATGTAGAATTATGAATTCATAAAGGAATAATATGACACAGATGAAAGGTAATACTTTGAAGATGAACAGCGATGCCAAGGAGCTAACCAAAGAGCAGAAAAAACCCATAAAAAAATAACACAAACTATTTTAGCAACACACATGAACTGTTTTAAGAGACCGCGATGTGGATACTTGGATGGGATCGCAACACTCTTCTAATGAACGTTGCCATGATGTCCTTTTCTTTTAAAGTAGCGGAAGAAGCCGAAAAGACCCGAGTGCTAACATCCCCTAGGATCTAGACTCTCATATTCAACCCTCTCAAAGTTAACCATTGTGCCAGCAGCCTGGGCGGTCGGGTAGCCTGGTGGTTGAAGCGTTCGCTCCTCACACCGAAGGCCCTGTTTCGATTCCCAAATGGGTACAATGTGTAAAGCATTTCTGGCGCCCCCCCCCCCCCGTGATATTGCTAGAAAGATGCTAAAAGCGGCGTAAAACCACACTCACTCACTCTGTATATGCATTTGCATAGCCATGTATACATACGTTAAAACCCCTTTTACTTAAACGTTACTGACTACTGCTTAAAACGATATCGATAAATTATTTGACTCTTTTTAGCCGAATTCGGATTAAACGAAGTCTCCAGGTGAGCCCTTCCACCTTAACACATTAATTAGTTGTCGTGACGAGGCATCAAACCACGAAGACTTCTATGGGTATATTTTGGTACTTATGCTTGAGTAGTTAATTGCATGTCCAATTTAGGGGACCTGCTTATGTCGATGCTTAACTCCGTTTAACTCGAAATTCGAAATATCATTGCCGATATAAAACCACGTGGTGTTCACAAAGTTTAATGTCACCGTATGTGCGTGCTGATATCAAAGTTATCCTAATAATGTAATATTTATCTTATAAACTTCGAGTTAAAGAGGATTCACTGTTTAACACGTGTTTCGTTTCTTTATCGGGGTCTACTATTGCATTTAAAACAGCAGTATTTAAATTAACATTCCGTGTCAGAGATGCACGCCATCTTTGCCCATTATGCAAATATGGGCTTTTCCTTTGATAAGGTCTTAAATATGACGAGGATCTAACGACCCTTAGATTTAGTAGAAATAAACGAGCTCGTGTTACGCGTCAGATACGAAAATACAAAGTATTTCGACATGACCGATAAAAAATCAATACTGAATTGATTTCGTATTTAAATACCGCCAACAGGCACTCTGACGGGGTTTTGATATGGCCTCCTCTATGGTTAAGGAGATCGACCCCTTGCTGCCCCCTCGTCAAATCGAGTGGAACACGGACAGATCGGCTCAGTTCATGAAAACAACGATTCCAGTAGGGGTGCGCCATTCCGTCCGTGATTTCCCGATCAATGATGGAGTTTTCTAAGTCAGTGCTTAGAAGGAAATGCTATTGACTTTCGCTGCGTCTTACGGCGCTCTACTATTGATCCCACCCCGTCGACGATTTTTCGGTAGAAATCAAGAGTCACACAATCAGAAATTGAGATCCTGGAATGGCCAGCTGTGTGATGCTTCATTTATCAAAGTGGTTCGGGAGAGAGAACTGAAATGACTTGGCACACTTCGGAAAGTTCATTTAACTTACGTGCGCTTTAAGCGTAAATGCCAGCGCCACGAGTGGCTGCAAGTGCTTACAAGAAGAGGATCAGGAATCCGGGGATTGCATATCAACAAGAGTTGTAGAGGCTTCAGACTATTATTATAAATATATGAAAAAACCCATAAAAATACGAGCTTTTGTAGTTGGAAGAATAATTTTCTGTGAGATCTTGAGAGAAATTCGTATTTGTTCAACTCTCTCATACTCCTAAAATAATTTACCATATCTTTTGAACCTGAATTATCTGCCGTGAAACTTCTCCTTTAGTGAGTGAGTGAGTGAGTGAGTGACACAGACAACAGTGTTCAAGTTGTATCGAGAAACGGGAATAATATTAGTTAAAATGTATCAGAAAACATATATATCTCAATTCACACAATTATCCAAAAGTGAGCCAAACATGACAGGATCACCTATAACGACCTTGACCTTGATCTTATACCAACCCCAATCAATCTAATCAGTTCAAGGTTAAGAGCCGGGAATGAACCAACAGCTGCATCTATTTTATAGTAAAAATAAATGATAAAGTAAAACACATCTAAGGTTAATAAACGGTATCAATCGTCATCGGCGGAGACGTTCAGATTAATCAAAACCTTCCAACAACTCCTGAAATGGAGATATTCTTAAGAATTTATTGACTATTAAATCCTTAGATCTTTGCTGTATTGATCAATACCATTCTAACTACTTTCTTGTACATCATTTGCACTACACATATTTAAGGTCGATAATACCTATATTCCTTTAGAATAATACCAAGAATGTACATTTTTTTACAACAATTGACATCTGTATCACAAATGTTTATCGTCAACCAAAGATGTTTATCTTGCCATGTTACCACCCTTGAAGAGAATAAAAAACTTTGTCCCCCCCCCCCCCCCCCCCAAAAAAAAAAAAAAAAAAAAAAATAAAAAAATAAAAAACAAACTAAAACTCCTGAGAGCCAACAGAATGAACTGACATGCAATCTTTCTGTCTTTACACATTGCTCTAAAAATGGCTGACAAATATGTTCAATGAGAAAGTGAGTGAACAGAAAGACAACACAACCTTGAACAGATCTATCACGGAGCATCAGACAAATGTGGGAGGAATGTACTCTTACCAAAATCAAATTACACAAATGTACCTTTCTTGGCAATAGGTGCGTCTCACGAGAAGCTGCACCCATTCAACAATGCGCGAATCTAGAACGTCTGGACTAAGGAAGCCTGCAAAGGAAACGGGAAACGGTTTGATGCATTGGAAATTAGACTTGCCCCGCATCCAGTACCGTAAACCCCAATATGGGGTACATGTGTGTATTACGATTTTGGTCAGTGTACATTTGAGTATACATACCTGTACCTTATACGAGAAAGACCCTTTCACCTGCAGCATTGCAGACCCGTGAAGATCTGGGGTAGAACAGATCTTCAGCAACCCATGCTTGCTGTGAAAGGCAACTAATGCTTGTCGCAAGAGGCCACTGACGGGATCCGGGGTCAGGCTCGCTGACATGATTGATGCATCCCAATTGAGTGCTCATAATGTCAATCACTGGATTATTTGGTGCAGACTCAATTTTTACAGACCACCGTCATATAGCTGGAATATTGCTGAATGCGGCGTTAAACAACAAACAAACCAACAAACAAACAAAAGATATTTAAAAAAGGTATGTGCAATTCAAAAGAACAGTGATTTGAAGGTTACTTAAAGCCACATTAAATTGGGAAATAGCCATTTCTAATCATGTTTGCTATCTTATCATGTCTCTGAAGGTGCAATTTCCCTTACTAAAGGTCAAATGGGGCCAGTAAACCGAGTGTCTCTTGACACACCGGTATGCACAATTTCCAAGCTAATGTCTCGTTTACTCTGAACATGTCATCGAACGTGTTCATGTGAGAATGATTCCCCGCTAAACACGGGCTTTATCATCGTAATCTGTAGAATAAAGGCGACATATTGAGTCAACTGAAATTGCTATCACTGCATAATTATACGGATGATAGTACCCAATCTTTGTAACTTTACCTTGCAAATAGACGCTATATTGATGTCTTATGTAATCTGACTTCTAGTGCAGATGAAAGCGATACTTGATCACAAAGGGTTGTATGAAGATCAGCGTTGAGAAACAAGTGATGAAACAAATTGATTGATCTGATAGGATACAACGAAGGCGATCCGGAGAACACACTTTGGTATCGTGCAACAACCTTCCTGAGCCTATTAGGAGTTTCTTAAAAAAGGCCTAAGCAATGAATGTCAATATTTCTAACGGTTTCTCCTTCAGCAGTGTCAGTGTCAGTGAGTTTGGTTTTACGCCGCTTTTAGCAATATTCGAGCAATATCACGGCGGGGGACACCAGAAATGGGCTTCACACATTGTACCCATGTCGGGAATCGAACCCAGGTCTTCGGTGTGACGAGCGAATGCTTTAACCACCAGGCTACCCGACCGCCCCTCTCCTTAAGCAGATCTCTATTGTGCTGTAGGGGCACAGGTTCTTATTCTATATTTTAAATGTGTCCCCCTATTCGTTAAGAAAATGAGCGTGGTGGGTGCTTGTGTTGATTGGTCTGTGTTGTGTTGGATTGTGGCGTGGCGTGGCGTGGCGTGGCGTGGCGTGGCGTGGCGTGGCGTGATAGTTGGATCGAGGGGTTGATGGAGGGGTGGGTCGTTTGTGGTAAATGAATTGTTTACTGCATCATTTAAGTCACATACAGTTGAATCTAAAAAGAGCCATACATTTGGAAATCGAACGAGCGTCACCAACGTATCCCTGCACTGTTAAATATAATATAAAACTACGGTTATAACGAACACGCTTATAACGAACTGACAGATATAACGAACTTATTTTTTTGGTCCTGACTATTTGCTGTAGTTATGCTGTATATATGCTTGTAACGAACTACGGTTATAACGAACTGAAAATAGTAGTCCCTTTGAGTTCGTTATAACCGTAGTTTACTGTACCAGACATGATTAAGTCTTTCCATATTTATGGCTTGAGTGTTGGCAACTACTGGAATATGGACCCATTGTCATGGCGATCATGTATACTTTGCCCGACAAAGGTTGAGTCATCTTTCAAACCCTTCTCGTAATCGCCCACGTGCCATTTAATCTATATATGTCAAGACTGTCTCCAACGTTGTTTTTTTAAACTAGAGTCATGATTCAAATACAAAACATATATCTAGCTATTTTGTTGATCAAGGCTATGCAGCTCATATTTCTTTCGACTGCAACATTAAAAGAATCACTGCTTCTAGGACATGTCACTAGACTATACATGTCAACATCATTTGCAGTTAAAGATATAGTCAGCTTCAACGCATTATTGTTAATCATACACTTGCTTGGTAAAACTGTCGAATAATTCAATAAATGGCAACTTTAGTTATGGTTACCATGACAGCCATTTCGATATCTGATCCAGTATCTCTGACCACTTAGCGATACACTCAGTGGGACTGACCTCCTCTGACCACTTAGCGATACACTCAGTGGGACTGACCTCCTCTGACCACTTAGCGATACACTCAGTGGGACTGACCTCCTCTGACTACTTTGCGATACACTCAGTGGGACTGACCTCCTCTGACCACTTAGCGATACACTCAGTGGGACTGACCTCCTCTGACTACTTTGCGATACACTCAGTGGGACTGACCTCCTCTGTCCAGGTAGCTATATTCTCAGAGGGAATACCATGTCCTGTTGTGTCAACATCATATTCACATCACCGTATACTTTATGACATGCGGTCAAAAGGATCAAAATGGCGATTATGAAAATACCCAGAATAGAAGAGGCATATTAGACAAATCTTCAACAGGGTCAGAATATCGAACATGAAATATTCCAATTTGACAATGAATCATAAGTTTCAAAAGATGGTTACAACTGTCACGATATGAACATAAAATCCTGATTGCCGAGTAATCTTTATTTTCGAAAAATGCCTTACAAAGGGATCAAAATATCGAAAAAACAATTTATGATTGACGAGGAATCTTAAATTCTGACTGATTCATCAAATCGGTCAAAATGGGGAATGAGAAATATTCATGATTGACGGGGAATATTACATTTTGAAAAATGCTTATTGCTCACTGTTCCGATCTATTTTTGTTGGAAATAAAACGATGTGTATTTTCCTGAAAGCTCACAATTTTCGCTCGAAGCATAATACTATTTTCGGAAGACATTTGCAATAAAATCACAGATGACATTAGTATCCATAACAATGAGGGGATTAATTACGAGGAAATATTGATTTGCCTCCACCAATGTCGTCTTGATTGATGGTATGTCTGATGCTCAACATAAATGAAGTGATTAGAACTCGTATAGTTAAATATCGGAGCACATACGCACATGCAGGCACAGACAGAGGCACGCACACAGACACACACACACGCACAGACACACACAGACACACACACACGCACGCACGCGCGCGCGCACGAACGTACGCTCAATCACTTACAGGCACACACAAACACGCACACAAACACATGCACACACACGCACACATACATACGTAGACACACGCAGGCACACACTCACGGACACACAGACACGTACACACACATGTACACAGGCACACACGCACACGTACATGCACAGGCACAGCCACGCATACAGACACACACACGCACAAACGCACGCGTAATCACTAACAGACACACACACACGTACACAAACACAAGTGCGCACTCACGCGCATGCACACACACTCACGGGCACATACGCAAACAGACACACACAGAGACACACAGACACACACACAGACACACACACACAAACACACACACAGACACACACACACACACACACACAAACACAGGCATGGTTTTATTAGCGGAAAACAGGCTTCATGGATTAAACCCTTGTTGAGATCGAACCATAACATAAGAGAAGCGATAGTCAAAGATATATGACCTAACAACCGTAAAGCCGATATTTGTCTTATACTCTAAATCCGTCGGATAACACCGCCTCTTTGTCTTTAGCTGGTGTTTCACTAACCCTTTATTTACACTGTGACGTGTCATGTTTAATGTTACCCTGATGTCGAATCGTTATCATAGAAGAGCATTTTCACACAAAACTGGTTCTTTATCAACTCCATGGAGGTTAATGATGCGCTTGAGAGCTAATACTTTGTTTGACATTAATTTACCACGCGTTCTCCCAAAGGCATGCTCTATTTTTTAGAAGTTATATCCTATAATTTAAAGACGACAGATGCCAAAACTCCAGACGTTAAATCATCATTAGAACCGATGTGCTTCAGATTTTTTTTCAGTTTTTGGGAACTCGGAATATTCATTACAATGACATGAGAACTGTTCCTATGATCATTTGCAGGAAGGTCGCAGAAAAGGACAAATTTATTGCATCTTCAAGGAAATGAATTCCCTAAGCTCCATATTTCCGCCTCCGTGTAAAATCTGATATTTTCAGAATAGAATTATTCCACTCAAAAACATCTTCAGGGGAATGATACAAAATTGCCGAGCTTAAGTACCAGCATTTGAAAGTCAGCCACGCGACAGTAACATTCAGCGTCTTGAAATAGAGGCATTTGTAATAGAAATTAGCGTGATACGGTACCTTATATTGCCCCATAAACCATCCAGGAGAGATGATTTGCAAATATCACCAATACAAGCTGGAATAACAGTATTCCCAAATTATGCGCGTATCCAAATCGATCCCTCATTCCAAATCTCCGATGACCAATTTAGTACGTTGTAAAGGTTCAGTTATTAATACACACACTGACCGGAATGAGGAGAGTTCGGTCAATTGCAATTATTCTTGTTTCCAAGCGTCAGTTGAACCTAAATTCTGCTCAACCTTATTGTTTGTTATAAAAAAGGGTTCATCTGGTTGAAATTGCAATCGTTGCCGCCTGTTTCCGACTCTGATGTGGAAGTTAGGGGTGTCTGTATCTGTGAACACCAGGTCTAAAAGAGTACCTGATCAGAGTTAGTTGGTGAGTGTATTTTGTCAGTAATATTCGAGTCTGGACAGGGAAACCCGTGGTTGATAGCATGAACGGCGATCAAGGCCTTCAGGTTATGCTGAAATTCCATCTGACAGGTGGCGCACTGTGACCATCCGATCCCCCTTAGTCAGCCTATGACAAGCATGGGGTTAACTGGAGCCTTGTCAACCTCGGAACCGCCACAGGCGAGATTCGTTGACTTGAAAACAAGTTTTAGATTTTTGAAACGCATTCATCACATGTTGTACATATCTTAACTGTGCTACAAAAGACCCAACAAAAAATCGACAAAACAAGTTTTACTAAAACCCCTTTCGAATATGAATAATAAAAATCCCTCAACACAATGAAAAACTATGTGACGCTATATACCACAATAGGGCGTTACCCAAAGACACACACGGACACATTGAGCAGAAAGACACAGTTCAAGGATACATTACGGGCACGCTTCCAGGACCGTCTCGGTGACATTTGAGACCATTAATCTAGCCTTCACACATAATCGATTCCCATATGCCAAATGCCGTAAAGCGAATTCCACGATATGTACAACATAAACTTCCAATGCGTGTTGCAGTTCCCGCCTTTAATGCGGAGCAGACGACAAAGATTCTTCCAACAGTTATGACGGATGGGACAAAACTGATGGATGAAACTTGGAAAAGTCCGATCCTGATGAATGCCTGAGAACGCGTTTTGGCGCCGGGCGTTCACGGAGAAAATCTAGTCCGTCCATGCAATCTTTGATATCACGAGCAACACGCTCAGATCGATCAGTTAAAGAGCGGCCACGGGGGGAACTGTTGCATCAACTGCAGAGGAAGCAATTAGGCTAACTTGGTTTGACATCCAGTTATTATACCGAGTCTTCTCATTGATCGAAGCAAAGTCATGGATCACTGGGTTGTTGCTAATTACTATTGTTTGGATGAAGACGGAGGTCTGAGTGATTCATATATAAGCAGGAGGCGTGGAGACAGGAGGCCGTTGTCCCGCGGTGCTGGAAAGTAAGGAATACTTTTGAGTCTGATATAGTGTCCTGCTTGAGGATTTAATGCAAGCCCTAGTTCATCTGCTGCGTTAGAGGATAAATGTATCGGATATGAAATAAGATAGACAATGGAGATAGAGGCCGAACATATCGCTCACAGAATAACTCTGGAAGTACTGGATCGATTGATGTGTCCCTTTAAACCCGAGAACATGGGCTGAAGCACATTTCCAGGATTTGCAGTCGGACTAGAACCTTATCCGAGTACACTTGACTAAAAAGGGCCGTATTGGAATAGACAAGACCATTTTTATGCCTTGTCATAGAGCCATTAAACAACAGCTAAATGTGCTTTGGAAATGTTTGCGTGTAAGAAAAAGCAAATACAGCCTTTAAATCGACCGTGGTGTAAAAAAACCTCAAGGGCTCCTTAGAACTCAGTCATATTTAATGCACAGTCTCCAAAGAGAAGAGAAGTATTCATCTACCACGACCGGCTGTTGTTTGACGGATCGGTGGCCGCTAATACAAAGATGAACTGATTCACCGGCAAAACGTTGGGCCGATCACAGGTGAACAAAGGCAGTTAATAGCAGGTGCCCTTTGCCTGGTGCTTTGTTCGAGTTGTGACGGAGTAGGACAACTACAGATGCGGCGGCTACAGCGCGTTACATCACTAAGGGGACGGGCAGAATACTACACAACGACTTTAGTTCAGGAATGATTGTGTACGCTTCAAACGGCATCGGATTAAAACTTGTTCGTTGAACAGACATATTTCAAAGGGAATACTCAAGATCAGTGCTTTGCCTATATGGATTTCCATGTGCCATTTTCACGGATGTTAAACTGGGAGATATTTAATTCCCTGAAATAGCATGAGATTCGTGCAAAAGGATCAAATATTAATAACTCATAACTGAACATGGAATATGTTTAATGTGCTCTGTTTATTAGCATGTACCCCACTACTGCATGCAGGTGTTCATCGTTCGCGAGGCAAGAACCCAAGTTGTGGCGGTGATCGATCGGTTTAATTGATTGGAAAGTGTATTCTTACTTTTTTGTGTGTGAACTTAGTGAAGTTATCTCCTGCACGACAATGAATGTTTATCCGTGTGTTTTTCCCAATGCCATACACGCTGAAGAGAGCCTTTCTGCACCCATTGAGATGCGTTTTGGATCTACTTAATCGATTGTTGTTCAGGTTATCTACCAAGGTGGAAATGAAAGTGTGCCTATTTCTTAAGGGAAGGAGACCACAACTGTCGATTCGGAAGGCAAAAAATATCTGTGTAATTGTTTTGTGCGTTTTGTGTTTTTTCCTAATGGATAGCCAGCTGGGTTCGATCCGAAATGTTGTGGAGGACTCGACGGTAGACGAAGGCATATCGGAACTCAATGACAGACATTTGTTATTTCGCAATTCTCTACGGGATGGGGATTTCCTTAAAAAACGGAATTACCTCGGTTTCGATGATACCAAACACAAAATCGATAAAACGAAAAATAACTCCCAGTCTGACTTCCACACCGATCTTCGATTTGCGTCTAGTTTGATTTTGATTATTGTCGTCTGCTCGCACCCAGAGCACGTGCAGCTGAGGCAGACGATAAGGGCAACATGGGGCAATGATGTCAAACATTTGGGTGAGGCAGAAGTCGTGTTTCTCGTCGGGGCGATTACTGATGGTTCTTGGCAGGAATTAATAAGACGGGAAATGGTAATTCACGGGGATTTAGTCCAAGTTGATATTGTCGAAGACTACAGGAATCTTTCACGGAAAGTAATTAAAGGAATGGATTGGGTCGTGCGGAACGTGCCCCGGACTCGGTATTACATGAAGTGTGATGATGACGTTTATTTAAATGTGCCCTATTTACTGAGCGAGCTGAGGATGGGGGTCATCAAATCAAAACAAATATTAGGGGCTCTTAGTTCAAGTGCTCGGGTCATAAGAGACCCTAGGGACGATTGGTCAGTGCCTTATACTGTCTTCCCTGCAGAGACGTTTCCTCCTTATGTTGCCGGGGGTGGGTATGTCATGTCCAAATTAGCGTTACAACTTTTACTCAATGTCTTGCCGAATCAAAGACTCATCCATCTTGAGGATGTTTTTATCACTGGTGTTCTGGCCCAGGAAGCGGGATTATCGCATGTGAGCCATGAAGGGTTTTCTTTCTGGTTGAGTTCCAAAGCAAATCCTTGTGACATCATCAGCTGCCGCCGAATAGTCAGTGTCAACATGTCCGCCAAACGTATTTCCAAACTGTACAGTGAAATAAATGAAATATTATCCACCTCAGTGAACATTTGTTCCAACGGGACCAGTATTTAAAGACCTAACAAGGCCAGTTGGTTATTCTATTTCTGTTGCCACATTGTTGTAATAAATCGATTTACTAATAGACATTGTGTACTGTCCTGTGATCCCGGATGCAGACAATTAGACATGACAGTGTTTGGGCTTCTAGGCAGATATCTCAGGACGACAATCAATGCTGGGGGTGTTAGGGTTTATTCTTTGGAGGTTTGAACATCAGTATAACATCAGGTGCTGTGCAGATGGATATGAAACAGATTTAAATTGACGTCGTGGTCATTTGATCCGTCACTATCAGCATCAGCAACATTATCATCAAGGACAGATACATGCGATGGGGATGAGGGAGGTCGGAGGTCGGAGGTCGGAGATGGAGAGTGAGGGATGCACTGATACAATGAGTGAGTATGGTTTTACGCCGCGTTTAGCAATATTCCAGCATTATCACGACGGGGGACACCAGAAATGGTCTTCACACATTGTACCCATGTCGGGATTCGAAACCGGGTCTTCGGCGTGACGAGCGAACGCTTTAACCACTAGGCTATCCGACCCCCCGTTTAAATACAAACAAATGCTAGCACATAGTTGGGGATACAATCTGCGTTTGTTAGCCAAAATTAAGTCAGCTAAGTGTTATTTTAGAAACTGTTATATTATTTAAAACGCCAACATGATTAAAATGCTTCAGCAAGCGGATGAACACCTCCGCACCCTCTCTTCCGGACCCACAGCAGCAGCAGCAGCGATACCACGTGGTTGATTTTGATGAATAGGTGGGTTTGGTGTTAAGTCGCTTTTGGTAATGTTCCCGCTATATCACGGCGGGGGACACCATGAATGAGCTTCCAAATTGTACCAACGTGAGGAATCGAACCCGATTTTAGGCGTGAAGAGCCAACCTCTAGCCTGACCCATAGCTGCTGAGGTTGATGATCAGGCCATATCAAATCTATGTTTAAAATGTTCCGACATGCCATGAGAGATTAGCTTTTGTAATATGGAAAAATCTTGATTACCTTTACTTCTAGCATTTATTGACAACCCATAAATTAACTTTGGGCTGCATTTCGTAAGTTTAGCCTCTTTAAATCTCACAGCAAAGAAATTTTGATTTCAGGAAATGTAACCCGGTAATGAAATATTTAATTGTGATATTGAATAAGTGATCTAATGTTTTCCTACAGTCATCAACAGTATCATCATTATTATATTTTAAATTGTCTTTTGAATCTGAATGTATTCTGACAAATACGTCTGTAATCACAGATGCTTTAGAATGAAAAACTTGGCCAAAAACACTCACGTTTTGGTCGTGTTGTTGATTTCATCAGCTTAAAAAAATTAAATGATTTTATCCGCAATATTGACGTTTCAATTTCCTAAACTCTGTACTGACCTCATCAGAAGCAATTTGAAGATCATGCTTCAAGAAACATTGTCTATTGTTTGACGCTCCGGCTATGACGTCATTGCCTGCAGGTGCTCGTGGCTGTCAGATGTGTCTGGGAACGGCGCCTGACATTGTCTGAGAGTTATTGCCCAAAGCAGTGGTTATTGATTCAAGCAGCAGGAAATTAGGAAACTAATACATCCTCCTGATAGTATATTTTTTTTATTCATACAGACTTTATATTCTAATAGAAGAACAGTTCAGATGTGATTGTACTGTGGGAACGATTGGATGGGTAGACAAACCACGTAAAATAAGTGAGTGTATACATTATTAAAGAATGTTATTGTGAAATATTTATTTCTTAGTGTAACTCTAAAAGGGCTCGGAGTCCAAATTTACTCCCCGGGTACCCACCTCCCTATTACCCGACCATACCCGGGTACCCGCTACAGGTCTGTAGAGGTAGGTACAAACTGTCCTATTGGGAAATGTTTAACCGTAGCTCTGGTAAAATGTGTTTAGATACATGTAAGAAACGATTTGGTGAATACACTGAAGTTGACTGAAGTTTTAGTTTTATTCAAACATATAAAAGTCAGAAGGAATGGGCGAAGTAGTCAGGAAGAACTGCAAACAATAGTGACTTGTAGTTTAAACATAGAGTTTTAGATACTTTTTGTCATTAAACAATATATCACGTGACTAACCACGGGTCCGGGATATCTGTCTACGATGTGTTTTTTCCGAAAGTTAAGTCTGGACATAACGAATTCGGATGTAGTACAATATAGATTATAACGAATCTAATTCTAAACACCGTGCAGTGGTAACAAGCTTTAAAATATTTTGTTCATGTGAATAGTGACTTTCGGATATGAAATACCGTTCTACACCGAACTCCAACCAATCCACCCCGATGTCAGCACTCATTCTCCCCATCTTCGTACCCATCCACCCCCATCTCAGTATCCACCCACCCCGTCTCAGGATCCACTCACCCCATATTCGTATCCACAGCACAATCTTCGAATCCATCTACCCATCTTCGTACCCATCCACTCCCATCTTAGTAACCACCCACCCCGTTCCAGGACCCACACACCCCATATTCGTATCTTCCCACGCAATCTTCGTATGGACCCTTCTCCATCTCAGTACCCACCCACCCCATATTCGTATCTACAGCACAATCTTCGAATCCATCTACCCATCTTCGTACCCATCCATCCCCATCTTAGTAACCACCCAACCCGTTTCAGGATCCACCCACCCCATATTCGTATCTTCCCACTCAATCTTCGTATGGACCCTTCTCCATCTCAGTACCCACCCACCCCATGTTCGTATCTACAGCACAATCTTCGAATCCATCCTTCCATCTTCGAATCCATCCACCCATCTTCGTATCCAACCACCATCTTCGAATCTATCCACCCATCTTCGTATCCATCCTCCCATCTCCGAATCATCAACCATCTTCGTATCCATCCACCCATCTTCGTATCCACCCACCATCTTCGTATCCAGCCACCCATCTTCGAATCCAGCCACCCATCTTCGTATGATCTACCCATCTTCGTATCCATCCACCATCTTCATATCAGTCCACCCATCTTAGTATCCACCCACCCCGAGTAAGGATCCACTCTTCCCATATTCGTATCTTCCCACGCAATCTTCGTATGGACCCTCCCCTATCTCAGTACCTAGCCATCCCATATTCATTATATACAGCACAATCTTCGAATCCATCCACCCATCTTCGTATCATCCATCCATCTTCGTATCTATCCACCCATCTTCGTATCCATCCACCCATCTTCGAATCCAGCCACCCATCTTAGTATCCACCCACCATCTTCGTATCCAGCCACCCATCTTCGTACCCATCCACCATCTTCGAATCCACCCACCCATCTTCGAATCCAGCCACCCATCTTAGTATCCATCCACCATCTTCGTATCCAGCCACCCGTCTTCGTACCCATCCACCCATCTTCGAATCCAGCCACCCATCTTCGAATCCAGCCACCAAACTTCGTATCCATCCACCATCTTCGTATCCATCCTCCCATCTTCGCAACCCATCCACCCATCTTCGAATCCAGCCACCCATCTTCGAATCCAGCCACCCATCATCGTATCATCTACCCATCTTCGTATCCATCCACCATCTTCATATCAAACCACCCATCTTAGTATCCACCCACCCTGACTCAGGATCCACTCTTCCCATATTCGTATCTTCCCACGCAATCTTCGTATGGACCCTCCCCTATCTCAATACCCAGCCATCCCATATTCATTATATACAGCACAATCTTCGAATCCATCCACCCATCTTCGTATCCATCCACCCATCTTCGAATCCAGCCACCCATCTTAGTATCCATCCACCATCTTCGTATCCAGCCACCCATCTCCGTATCCATCCACCTTCTTCAAATCCACCCACCCATCTTCGAATCCACCCACCATCCTAGTACTCAACCACCCCATATCCGTATCCACCCACCCCAATCTCCCAACCTACCCGCCCCATCTTCGTACCAACAACTCTGCCACATTTTATTTTTGTGTCTTCATCTTACCTAATCCTATGCCCAGTACAATGCCGGTTCTTGGGGAGCCAGTAAACAGACTGATTTTCTCGGGCGCATTATTAATGAATGTGTGACTCAGTCAAGCCGCTCAGGATTGCTTTGTTCAACCTTTTAAAACCGCCATGAAACATTAAAACTGTTAACGTGAACAGGATCTGCAGAGGCGAAGTAATTAAAATTTTCCGCGAGTCTCGATTAATTGTTGTGTTTGGCAACGACGATTGTTGGATAACAAAGGATCACCCACGCCCTGTTGGTTTACTGGGTGGGAAAAGAGAGCATGTTTCGCCACATTTTGGTGAATTCCTGTTCTTCAGCTTCAAGGGTTACAACGAGTCACATTGTTCCCAGACAGTCACCGCCCCTCGACGGGAGGATGTGGTCGACCCCAAGCTGGAAGTTCTCATGAACGTGAATGTGCTCACATGCAGGATTGACTTTCAAAGATAATGTAACCTTGTAGCAATAATGAGTACAACGAGTATGTATAACGGTGATAATTATTGACCGCAGTATAACCATGCTGTACTTAGAAGGAACTATTACTACTACTACTACTACTACTACTACTACTACTTGTACTACTACTACTACTACTTCTACTACTACTACTTCTACTACTACTACTACTACTACTACTACTACTACTACTACTACTTCTTATTCTTTTACTACTACTACTGCTGCAACTGCTACTTCTACTTCTATTACTACTACTACTTCTTCTCCTCCTTCTTCTTCTACTACTACTACTACTTCTTCTTCTACTACTACTGCTATTACTTATTCTTCTCCTTCTTCTACTACTACTACTACTACTACTACTACTACGTATTCTCTTATTTATTTCTATTACTACTACTTCTTCTACTTCTTCTTCTTCTACTACCACTGCTATTACTTCTTCTTCTCCTTCTTCTACTACTACTACTACTACTACTACTACTACTACTACTACTACTACTACTACTACTACTACGTATTCTCTTATTTATTTCTATTACTACTACTTCTTCTACTTCTTCTTCTTCTACTACCACTGCTATTACTTCTTCTTCTCCTTCTTCTACTACTACTACTACTACTACTACTACTACTACTACTACTACTACGTATTCTCTTATTTATTTCTATTACTACTACTTCTTCTACTTCTTCTTCTTCTACTACCACTGCTATTACTTCTTCTTCTCATTCTTCTACTGCTGCTTCTACTACTACTACTTCTCCTTTTTCTACTACTACTACTACTACTACTATTGCTACTACTACTATTGCTGCTGTTGCTGCTGCTACTGCTGAGGCTCCTCTTCACCAGAGATAGGCAATGTCGTGATTAGCGTCAACATCCTTGTGTATGGATTTTACGATGTTAAGAAAGAATTCTACAAATGATAATTGATTTCATAAATGGGGCATTTCATCGATCTGGTTCTGGTTGAGTTGAGATAAGAAGGAAGACATTGCTTAATCTTGATATTGGTTGAGACACACAGAGGATTATTAAATGATAGGCGAATGATGAAAGGAAATGAAAGACGACCGTTCCTTGATTATCAACATTTGCACAGACTTAATCACTGGGTCGTTTTGGGTGTGTTATGATTAACATAACAAACAGCATTATTAGCTGCACTGAAGTCACGAAGGAGTCGATGTTTCTTCATTAAAAAATCCAAATGCGTCATGTCATATAGCGCTTTCTATTAATATTGAAATAGTTTTCTTTGCTTGCGAGAAGATGAATTCAATTATACCACGCAGATCGGAATCCCTGTTTGAGTATAAACTTCTGGCATTAACTATCCCAGATACGAGCAGCGTACCATGGGATTAATTGTCGGTGACTGTAAAATGGGTTTAAAGGATGAGAGCGTGCTTTGGAGGATTGAGGTAGAGTTAAAAGTATGGGGGCTGCAGTTTTTTTTAATGAAGGACGTAGTGTTTAAAGGGTGGAAGCAGGTGTTACAAGGAGAGGTGAAAGGGTTTGAAGGAAGGTAGCGGGGTTTGAAGGAAATAGGCGGGCGTTTCAGATGAGAAGAAAGGTTTTGGAGGATGGGAGCGGATTTGAAGAATGAAAGCGCGTGTTTCAGGGAGGAAAGAAAGGGTTTGAAGGAACCAAGCGGGCGTTACAAGGAGAACAATGAGGTTTTGAAGGGGGGGAGGGGGGGGGGGGGCGGACGTTAAGAGGAGAGGAGATAGGGTTTGAAGGATGGAAGCGGGCGGTACAAGGAGAGGAGAAAGGGTTTGAAGGATGGAAGCGGGCGTTACAAAGAGAGGAGAAAGGGTTTGAAGGATGGAAGCGGGCTTTACAAGGAGAGGAGAAAGGGTTTGAAGGATGGAAGCGGGCGTTACAAGGAGAGGAGAAAGGGTTTGAAGGATGGAAGCGGGTGTTACAAGGAGAGGAGAAAAAGTTTGAAGGATGGAAGCGGGCGTTACAAAGAGAGGAGAAAGGGTTTGAAGGATGGAAGCGGGCGTTACAAAGAGAGGAGAAAGGGTTTGAAGGATGGAAGCGGGCGTTACAAGGAGAGGAGAAAGGGTTTGAAGGATGGAAGCGGGTGTTACAAGGAGAGGAGAAAAAGTTTGAAGGATGGAAGCGGGCGTTACAAAGAGAGGAGAAAGGGTTTGAAGGATGGAAGCGGGCGTTACAAAGAGAGGAGAAAGGGTTTGAAGGATGGAAGCGGGCGTTACAAGGAGAGGAGAAAAAGTTTGAAGGATGGAAGCGGGCGTTACAAAGAGAGGAGAAAGGGTTTGAAGGATGGAAGCGGGCGTTACATGGAGAGGAGAAATGATTTGAAGGACGGGAGGGTTTTTTAAAGGATGTAAGAGAGCGTTTCAGGATGAGGAGAAAGGGTTTGGAGGATGAAAGCGGGCCTTTCAGGACAAAGAGAAGAAGTTTGAAGGATGGGAGCGGGCGTGTCAAGGAGAAGAGGAAAGGTTTAAGGAATGCAAATGCTTAAGCTTGTTATATCAAAGTCTGAGGGAGTTTTGTCATTGGCTGCGTTGGTGTGACCTTTTCTTCCCTCTGCGTGGATTATTGCGCTCATCTTATCAGATATCACTATGAACCAGCTGTCTTATCGATCATTTCACCTATCACACCTGTCAGCGTTCACATTTGGACTACAGAAAGTGTTATTTATAAGTGCCTATCTGATGGCTATTCAAAGCTTTGGTAATAAACGTGTTTTCATATTTGGCTATTTGAAATTATCACTTTAAGTGTTATCCTGTTGAATGATAATGTTTTTGGTTATATTTGTTATCTTATTACCCGCTGCTATTAATAACTATGAGTGTTCTACAAACGGTTGATGTGAACACCCATATTATTTCATCACTAATCATTCCATCATGTCTATCATTCAAAGAAAATCAGGAGGATTTATATAATTATATATCTTATCATGGACACAGCAAATATTTCATTATCCCATGACAAAATACGCACATCCAATTCCACTCTGGGAAATTGCACAGACAAAGGAAAACCGAAAACCCACCCATTCAATCAGTGTAATGGTGGAAAACAATCTCCTGTTCCGAGCTAAGTTCTACCAAAAGATTAAATTATTTGTAATATTACCGCATTTTATTACAGACTTGAAAGAAATTTATAAATAACATAAATTGAAGCATCAAGCATTTCACCAAGAACCTTTGAAATATTCAAATTGTTGCTTTTAATATCGGGCAAAGAAACACCCTTGCATGTTGCAAGACATTTCAGTTAAGGGAATTATATCAGTCACCGGAATTATTCTGACTGATTAAAGCTGCTGCACCCAGAAAGAAAGGTGGGGAATTTTCCTTTGAAGCAGGTTACGTTACTAATGACCAGATATTTGTTTAATGAATGATTATGTTTTGGAATTTCCTTCAGAACCCGAATGACATTGTTACCCTTTCTCCTACGATGTCCGTTACAATTATGTTAACATCACAGTAGGTACTTTTTCGACCCTTCAATATTTAATATGCGTTTTCTGAAAATATTTGGAACATTGTCAGGGAACGGTTCCGACACAGAAACGACCCGTGTGTCTGATCTACGTTTTGTAATAATAGTATCAGTATGCTCACGACGGTAGCTTGAGATTCCTGTTTCACAATCTGATTGGATCACAATCATCGTGGCTGGGTAACAATCTGTGGGTCTCAATCAACGTGGCTGAGTAAAAATCTCCGTGGCTGGGTAACAATCTCAGTGGATCACATTCATCGTGGCTGGGTAACAATATGTGGATCACATTTAACGTGGCTGAGTAACAATCTGTGGATCACAATCAACGTGGCTGAGTAATAATATGTGGATCACAGTCAACGTGGCTTAGTAACAATCTGTGGATCACACTCAACGTGGCTGGGTAACAGTATGTGGATCACAATCAACGTGGCTGAGTAACAATATGTGGATCACAATCAACGTGGCTTAGTAACAGTATGTGGATCACAATCAACGTGGCTTAGTAACAGTATGTGGATCACAATAAAGGTGGCTGAGTAACAATCTCAGGGGATCACAATCAAGGTGGCTAAGTAACAATCTCAGTGGATCACAATCAACGTGGCGGAGTAACAATGTGTAGATCACAATCAACGTGGCGGAGTAACAATCTGTGGATCACAATCAACGTGGCTGGGTAATAATCTGTGGATCACAATCAAGGTGGCTAAGTAACAATCTCAGTGGATCACAATCAACGTGGCGGAGTAACAATGTGTAGATCACAATCAACGTGGCGGAGTAACAATCTCAGTGGATCACAATCAACGTGGCTGAGTAACAATCTCAGTGGATCACATTCATCGTGGCTGGGTAACAATCTCAGGGGATCACAATCAAGGTGGCTGAGTAACAATCTGTGGATCACAATCAACGTGGCGGAGTAACAATATGTGGAACACAATCAACGTGGCGGAGTAACAATATGTGGATCACAATCAAGGTGGCTGGGTAACAATCTGTGGATCACAATCAAGGTGGCTGAGTAACAATATGTGGATCACAATCAACGTGGCTGGGTATCAATCTGTGGATCACAATAAACGTGGCTGGGTATCAATCTGTGGATCACAATCAACGTGGCTGGGTAACAATATGTGGATCACATTGATCGTGGCTGGGTAACGATCTGTGGATCACATTGATTGTGGCTGGGTAACAATCTCAGTGGATCACAATCAACGTGGCTGGGTAACAATCTCAGTGGATCACATTCATCGTGGCTGGGTAACAATCTGTGGATCACAATCATCGTGGCTGGGTAACAATCTGTGGATCACAATCATCGTGGCTGGGTAACAATCTGCAGATCACATTCATCGTGGCTGGGTAATAATCTCAGTGGATCACAATCAGTGGATCAACGTTGCTGGGTCACAGTCTAAGTAGATCACAATCAGCATGGCTGGGTAACAATATGTGGATCATATTGATCGTGGCTGGGTAACAATCTGTGGATCACAATCATCGTGGCTGGGTAACAATCTGTGGATCACAATCAAGGTGGCTGAGTAACAATCTCAGTGGATCACAATAAACGTGGCTGGGTAACAATATGTGTATCACATTGATTGTGGCTGGGTAACAATCTGCGGATCACATTGATCGTGGCTGGGTAACAATCTGTGGATCACAATCATCGTGGCTGGGTAACAATCTGTGGATCACATTCATCGTGGCTGGGTAACAATCTCAGTGGATCACAATCAGTGGATCAACGTTGCTGGGTCACAGTCTAAGTAGATCACAATCAGCATGGCTTGGTAACAAACTCAGGGTTCAAATTGTACTGAATAATGTATAGCCCCCTAATTTTTCCTGTCTACTTGCCAATAGTTTCTTTTGATATTTTTTCGATCACTGCAATTTTGTTATGGAAAAAGAGGATCCGAAGAATTTAATTTCTTTGCACATCACCTTTTCCCCCGACTGCCAGCATGTCCAACGAACAATTTTCTTTCTGAGGTAAAACCTCACGGCAAATTATTCCGCTCCATTTTGCTTTGGGAACTAATAATTTTTACAAATAGAATTGCAGCTGCTCCCAATAATATCAAAGGAATTATCCAGAAGGCGACTATGTATAGGATATGATTTTTGTCGGTGCTGTGATGTGGTGTGTTAGTGTGTGGAGTGTAGTGTTAGTGTGAGGTTATAGCGTGTAGGTCTGTTGTGTTGTGTGTGTTGAGTGATGTGTAGTCTGTGGTTTGTGGTGTTGGGTAGTGTGTGGTCTGTGGTGGGTGGTGTATGATCTGTAGTGTTGTGTGGTGTTCTTTTGGAGTGTGGTTTATGGTATATAGTGTTGTGTGATGTGCTAGTGTGTGGTCTGTAGTGGGTGGTGTATGATCGGTAGTGGTGTGTGATCTGTAGTGTTGTATTGTGTGATATGTAGTGTTGTTTAATCGTGTTATCTCTAGTATTAAGTGTTGTCTAGTGTTGTGTGATATGTAGCGTTGATGTTGTGTGATTTGTAATGTTGTGTGCTGTGTGATCTGTAGTGGTGTGTGATCTGTAGTGTTTAACCTGTAGTGTTGTGTGATCTGTAGTGTTGTGTGGTGTGTAGAGTTATGTGATGTGTGATCTGTACGTACTAGTTGTATGTGTGTTGTGTGGTCTATTGTGTTTTGTACTGTGTGGTATGTACTGTTGTGTAGAGTGGCGTAAACTGTGTACGATTCCGACTATGTCCTGAGCATGTGTAAATGAATCACTAACAAATATTGATAATACCAGTGCTTGGTGTGTGTTTATGTAACTTCCTTCAAGGACGCTACGAGACATAATTACTATGATACACTGGATACTGAATACGGAACCGAATACTGATGTGGAATTTTGTGGGATGTCTAGGGACATTTGTCTGAGAATGTTACTTAAGTTTAAAGCGTCAGTTCCCTTTATTGGGAATTTCAAAATTCAGGAACATGCAGTCTTTTGTGATTTAGTGGGTCTGTTTCTAGTTTTAAACGTTTAAAAGCAATAACATGAACTATATTCTCTAATCGATACTGTGTGCTCTTAGTGCCTGTAGACCCACCCGTCAGCAAAAGTTCATTGCTCGACTCCTACAATATCCCGAGCATCAAATAGTGGGGATACAAGTAAATATGGTTCAAGTCAAAATATAGACTTGCATCGGACATCATTTTGGTCACTGATGCGTGAAATGTCTTCGACATGTCCGCCATGTTCAAACTTTGAGCAAGGGTCATATGACGCTCTTTGAAATCTTGGTAGATAGAGCGTGCTCGGTTGTATCTCAAACATTTTGAAATGTAGACACAAAGGGCTAGAGCTGCTGGAATGTTGCTCGACATGTAGGGAAAGATGATGTCACCCCTCTCTTCATAGTCTTGTGCAAGGTTTGAATCACCCTGAGTCTTTATGCATAGATCTAAATATAAACATTTTTTATTTCTAGTTCAGGTGGGTAAATCAGTCGAAGGGAATTAGATATTTGTCCACCATTGAAAGATATCGGATCTTCGATATACTTCAAGCTTAAATTAAACATCTAGGCCAAAATCTTTTGTTTCGATTTTGCCAATCCGAACACATTCAATTCAAACTGATCATGGCAAACTCCCATGAGGGTTTCTGCTTCTTTCCTCAATGTTATATCCTTAAATGTCAAAAACATGTTCAGTCCAGCATTTCACATTTTGTTTTGTCGGTTAAAATTCAGATGACATTTTATTTTCCTTTTGACAAATTGTCTTGAACCGTTGAAGATAGAGATGTAAGTATATCTATGGTCACCTCGTTTTGTGAAACTATGCCTTTTGGAACAAGTCGAGGTGAAATTGGGATTAACGTCGAGTCCAATATTATTGCACTTATATAGAGACGTACATGCACGTGTGTGTGGCTGCTTGTACTAGTCCGGACTGATGCCGATTTATACTGCTAGCACACTGAGATACCATGCCGCGGTTTAACATGAATACCCCACTCAGACACAGTATACAGACCCCGAGCCGACCTAGTCCCTTACCATCTACTATCTTTAAACGTCTTTTGGTATGACGCGGTCGGGAATCGAACCCCAGACTTTCCGCTCTCCGGGCGGACGCTGTACCTCTAGACCACGGAGACGGTCATGGAACAAGGAATACAATTTCCCCTTTAGTTTGTTGTTTGGGATGGTGGTGTATAACAATGACAATTAAACTATTTTTTAATAGAACAGAATTGAACTACTAATATTCAAGGAAATCCTATGAGATTTTGAGATTCCACTTGGTGTTAATTCCACTTGCCTCAGGGGCGGTCGGGTAGCCTAGTGGTTAAAGCGTTCGCTCGTCACGCCGAAGACCCGGGTTCGATTCCCAAATGGGTACAATGTGTGTACAATGAAACCCATTTCTGGTGTCCCCCGCCGTGATATTGCTGGAATGTTGCTAAAAGCGGCGTAAAACCAAACTCACTCACTCACTCCACTTGCCTCAAATACTTTCTGTGAATATAAGGAAAGTACATCCTTGATCGTATTAAGGTTTGTGGTTCATCTCTTAGACAGGGATATGATGGTACATTTAAAATTTGCTGGACCCATCAGTATAGCTCTCTCTGTACGGCTTTAGTGGAACTTCGGAATCCAGTACAAAAGAGGTATTGACATGTCTGTAGGCTTTGTAGTCTAGCCAAAAGTTGAAAGTAATGATGCATGGTTTTGGCAGATTTCCTGTTAAGATTCTGGCCTAATGTCGATGATATGTCATGTCACTTATAACAAGTTCTCTGATCCAACAATTAATGTTGTGATGCTTCTGTAGAATGGTTTTGTTGAGACAATTCCAAAGAGATGTTATAGATTTGGGTAAAACGATATAGTTATATAACTTTTTCATAGAAAGACCTTGTGGGTATGGAATTGTATGCTGTGTAGAAGAACAAAATATAGTTCTTGAATCAAAACAAAATGAAATATTACGGATTTGGGTAAAAACGATATAATTATATAACTTTTTCATAGAAAGACCTAGTGGGTATGGAATTGCACGCTGTGTAAAAGAACATAGTTCTTGAATCAAAACAAAATGAAATATTACAGATTTGGGTAAAAACGATATAATTATATATTTTTTCCATAGAAAGACCTTGTGGGTATGGAATTGCACGCTGTGTAAAAGAACATAGTTCTTGAATCAAAACAAAATGAAATATTACGGATTTGGGTAAAAACGATATAATTATATAACTTTTTCATAGAAAGACCTTGTGGGTATGGAATTGTATGCTGTGTAGAAGAACATAGTTCTTGAATCAAAACAAAATGAAATAAAATTACTGCTGAGTAATTATACGATAACGAGGTCGAAACATCTAGACTTACTCTATTTCGTGTTTGTACATTCAGAGTATTGAAAACCCTGCACCAAGTTCCCGTATTGTCGTTGAGTGCATGTTCAAGGCTCCGGGTTGACGCTGCATTACCTGCTGGTGTGATAACCTCTCACTAGAGGAGTGACTGACGAGGAAACCAATATTCGCTTGCAATAAAGACTGTTTAGCGCTTACTCATTACCGCAAGCAGGCCACCAATTGACTCACAACACCATGAACACCAGAACGCAAACCTAATCAACCGGCTTGAAATACGCACAGCTCCAGCCATTGTCTTAATAACATAACCAAAATAAAATATTTATCTTGCGCTTTTAACTTAATAGTTTTCTTACACATAAAATCTATATCCTCTAGTTACATTAGTGACCTAAGCGCCATTCCAACCGTTACTGCCACAAACACGTATCTCTGTGGTGTGTCTTCCATGAATAATTCCCAGGCAGTCGTGCCGTATCGGAAGCATCAACACAAAGTACTCTCAACGTAGGCACAGTGTAATACTCTTTGGCACACTGCTTCTAAGATGATTACAGTGTACAGGCAGTTTGATTGCTCGACCAAAGATTGTCTGTCTGGAATTCAGCCTTTGATTGGGCTGTATAGCGTCTGAACACGCAAGTGTGTAAGCTTGGTTTCTTTATGGTGTACATTGCGGTTATCAAATATCATCAATAACGATTACTGGAAAAGACGGCCATACGTCACTTTCTATATGCACAGCCACCGTAGTGTGCTATAGGACGAGGTGAATCCCTTCTGAATACATTTCTCGCCGATCTAGATATTGCCCATGAAATAAAATATATTTACTATAACAAGACACTACAAATTACCCCCCCTCCCCACTCCCCAAGTAATCAAAAGTTAAGTAGCGGGTATCATAAAATATTTTCTAGTACTGACGTATTTTGACATTTTTTATGTCTTGTTGAAGAAAGTTAGTCAATAATGTATTGATATTTTTTTGAGATTCAAGTGTTTCCAATTGTAAGGGTAACAGTGGCCGGGCCGTCAAAAACGCCAGGTTCACTGATAAGATTTGCGTCCCCTAGTCGTGCAAGGTTTCGCTGATCGTGATTTGTAGTACCAGATTCGCCCTGTTTGGGTTGCATGTTGATGATTTCAGTATTTTTTTTATACGTACACGTCTTGAATCACTTTGGCATTCCACCGCCATGATGCTGGCACGCCGTGATAAAACTGAAGTACTGACTGAAGCGGGATTATAACAACCCACTCACTACCTTCTCGTTGTATATACACACCTTACCATTTTAGTCCATTTTAGTCAAGGTAGTTCATGCAGTAGCTGGATGTTATATTTCTGTTAAACCAATGTTACAAACAAATCAACACAGTATAGCCTTTATTCCCAGTTCTGTTACATTTTGCCACAACACACTATATAATAGGAAGGCAGATACTGAAAGTGACGTCACAGACCACAGTCAATTTCTTTGACGTAATTATCGTGTGTGAGTGTGTATAACTACAGATCTTTGAATAAAAAAAAAAAAAAAATTCTGAAGAAGTGTGTGATTGAGTGAGTATGGTTTTACGTCGCTTTTAGCAATATGCCGCAATATCACGACGGGCGACACCAGACATTGGCTTCACACATTGTACACATGTGAAGTCTTCGGCGTGACGAGCTACAACATCACTAAGTAAAGGAATCTGCTTTAACTGAACACATTCCTATTCCGGTGTTCATTTCACAACAGAAGAGGAGTTTGCATTGTTAAATCTGTTTTGTAACTGTTGGTTGTTTTATGCCGCCCTAATCAATAGCCCAGTGTTATCACGACGGCCTCTGAATATTCACCACGGGTATGCTTCCTAATGCATGGTCAACTGGTAATATTAAGCCTATATACAAGAGAATGGGTGACTCGTTAGGCCCTGCTTCTTATCGACCTATCACAATACTGAAGTGTTCTTGGTAAGCTATTTACTGGTATTTTAAACACTAGATTAACTAACTATTTAAATGTGAATAACATATTATCGCCAGCCCCAGCTGGATTTCGTGAGGGATTTTCTAAAATTGACAATATTTTTGTTTTGAATGTGCTAATGATTATGCTAAAAAATAATATAGAAAAATTATATTGTGTGTTCATTGACTTTTCAAAAGCTTTTGATAATGTCTGGAGGTCTCTGGTCAAAATTGTTCAATTCTGGAATTACGGGTAAATTTTTAACATTAGTTAAAAACAGATATAGTGACATTAAGTCATGTGTTCAAATAGGCAAACACACTTCAAACTTCTTCAAAAAGTTACACTGGAGTTCGCCAGGGAGACAATTTATCTCCCCTACTATTTTCAATGTTCCTTAACCACCTCGAAGCGTGGTTGATAGAAAACTGTTCTCAAGGTGTCAAGTTAACGCTGTCAGATGAAACATTTACTCTCTGTGTACAGCTCCTGTTACTGCTGTACGCTGATGACATAGTTCTATTTGGTACCGACCCGGGATCTCTACAAACTACTTTAAACTCACTCTTATTATACTGTCGAAAATTGAAACTAACGGTTAACATATCTAAAACTAAAGTTATTGTTTTTAGCAGTGGTACTACAAAGAGAAAACTCGCGATCGCCCCCTTCATTTTCGACAATAAAGAATTAGAAACGGTAGACTTCTATGATTATTTAGGAATAAAATTCAATAAAAATAGAAAATTTGGACTTGCCATCAAAACTTTAATCGAGAATGCCACAAAATGTATATACTGTCTCCTGAAGAAATCCCGAAACATCAATCTCCCACTCGATTGTATTATAAAAGCGTTTGATGTTATGGTGTTACCAATCTTACTGTATGGTGCAGAAGTGTGGGGATTTGAATGTTTGAATATGGTTGAAAAAGTTCATATAAAATTCCTTAAATTAGCGGCTGGTTTGAAATTATCAACTCCTTCTTTTATTGTCTATGGTCTAAGAGAATTATAGGTTTTTGGCATAGACATATTATACGACCGCAACAAAATAAGTTTTCGACTCTAATATAAGGATGGATGCTAACGTAAACTCCAATATTCACCCTTGGTTATGTAATTTAGAATGTCTATTAAGCTCCTGTGGCCTGACCCAAGTATATGATATGCCATGTAATTTCAACACCAAGTGGCTAGTCTCGTCTGGGGAAAGAATATTGACCGATCATTTTCTACAATCCTGGAGAAGTTCAATGTTGTCGAGTCCAAAAGGTTTCTATTATAAATATCTTAAAGAAATGCCATTATTTGAAAACTATCTCTATCTACCTAAATCTGTTTATTAACCGCTCTTAAAATTTCGCAAAAATAGCCACAATTCACCAGTCGAGACTGGCCGCTGGAATAATGTACCCAGAGAACAACGTCTATGTTCATTCTGTAACTCCCCAGCAATAGCAGATTAATTCCATTATGTATTTCGATGTCAAGCTTTTGATAACAAAAGACTTGCACTTATTCCTAGAAGATATTTAACTTGGTCAAATGTGTTTTCATTAAAAAGCCTATTTTCAATGACCAGACTGAACGAGCTAAAACGTCTATGAAAATATGTATTATTTGTATTTACCACTTTGAATGCTAAATCTAAATGCACACAACCCTCTCGATGTATTTATCATATTCATCTCTGTACTTTATATATGCTCTTGTACCACGGTCGGTGGTCTATGGAGAATAAAGAAACTGAATAATCCAACAATCCAGTGATTGATAAACCAAGTCATCAAGCAAGACCACTACCATCTATTTTATGGCCTCCTACGACAAACAAGGGACTGATTCTCACCCGGAATCCCCACATGGGTATTCACCAACTTCACTCAGAATATGATTGTTTTGATTACAGCTGACAAACACACAATTACAGAGAGACTGCGCACAATCGTTAACCTTGACATTAGGAAGCACCGTAAAGCAAGTCTACTCGTTAATATTTATGAACTTCCCTATCAAACCCGGTAGTATAAATCTAGTTAATCTCTTTTAACATTTAGGCTAATTTGAACACATGGTTCCCTGTACACGTCAGGCATAGATCAACTAGAGTATATAACTCATATCTACCTCTAGATCATATTACACGAAGCTTGGTTTAACAGATTTGAGGTATCCTTTTGGTCGATCACCATTTGGTACAAAGTATGAATTAAGCTCATTCGTGGTGTGAACCGCCCTGGTGTTATTAATAATGTTAACATTGACGTAAAATCATACTCACTCACTCCCATAATCCCTCATTTAGACATATCAGGGTATCAACATTTTCTCTGAAGAATGTGTAACAGTCGTCCCTCCCCTTGAAAACAGGTTGCAATGACTTTCCTTCAGCTATCAAAATAGAAATAACCCACAAACTGTACTAAAGGGACCCGCACAAGCATGCCTTCACTTTGTGCATTAAACGTTATTAGATATATCGATAAACACAAACGCTCCCCAACCACTTTACATCTATCATTTGGACAGTCGGCAAACACCGGGCCTTCCCCAAATTTCCCAATATGGCCGACATGTTCTCCTGGCTGTGAAAACGTGTATTACAGGGCCGAGTACAACTATGGCACTGGGAGACTTGCCCGAGTTCTAATTGCCTTTGTTTACCATTCTATCCGTGTTCCATACTGTCATATAACTCTGATCAATAGCAACACAACACCCTCATACATCTCTGTCGAGCGGAGATGAGGGCCAAGGCAATAACATGGTTTTAACAACGCAAACAGCTTGAAGGTTTTTGGTTACATCAACTCAACGATGTATTTCGTTATAAAGCGATCTGGTATAACGCAGACACAAAAGAATGCTAGTTTGAGTACTTTCATAAAATGGTGTGTCTATATGTTAATATGTGTTGAGACTGGAATTCTCTTCATTTCGATGAATATGCATTGAATATACAAGAAGAACATGATACACATTCTACTATTTACGAAGTATTCGTTTAGGACCGTTGTGCTAGATGGCCTATGTGAATAATTACTTGTACTGTACATATGCTCGCCTGAAGACCTCGTCTGTAAGGAGTGAGATAATTGGATGACTGCTGTGGAATATATTGGAGAGTGAAAGACGTCATGATAGCCCGTTTTTGTGTTTTACTAATTAGGAGAAAGGCAGTTTAGTTGTTGTTTTTATTGTTGTTCTTTTGTCAGTTAGGATAATCAATAATTGTCTCTTCCCTGGCGAGTTAGTGAGTGAATGTTGGTTTTTGCTGCTGAGTGTAGATTCACACTACATCACGTCGGCCTGTAAGTAATCTTGTCTGGACCGGCAAGTGACTGACTGTATGGACGACGATCCGCCATACACATGCTCTACAATCAGAAACATGTCTGTGCCTTTGATAAGATAATATTTATTGCAGAAACGTTCCATTACGGGACAGATGCAATTTTAAAAGACAAGACATTATAATTCATATATACATATATACAGACATAAATAATTTACATTCCTGTAGACACATACAAAAACAAAATAATCAATATAATATATTTGATGATATTTTTATACATAAAATGTGTCAACGGTTGATTATGAAGGGGTATTTATTGTTTGAAATTATAGATATGGAAACAAATGCAGTTGATATTGACTGCTTCATTATTTGACAGGATGTAGTGAAATAATTTATCTTCATAACTGTGGACATTTACATTTACATTTTGTCTGGATAATTTTTCAAAGAGTATATTTCTTTCTTGAGTGTGTTTAATACAGTGAAGTAAGTAGTGTTTTTCGTCATCAATGGTTGAACATGTAGAGCATAGCCTCTGATGTAGTGGGGTTGGTGGCTTTGTATGTTTTCCAAGTTCAATATTTAATTAATGGTTACTTAATCTTAGTTTAGAAAAGTGAACTCGATATTTTTTTACTTTACAGTGACTGAGATAGGGTTCTAATTTTATTTCATTTTTAACTATCCTATATGTCCTAAGTTTTTTTTCTTTGCCTCTTTTTGCATTTACATCTTGAAGAGATTCCTTGAAGAGGGAGTTGAATTTAGATTTGATTGTCTCTTTGAATATTGGTGATAGGAAAGCTGAAGTACTCAAATTGTGTTTTCCTAAGAAAAGATTGAGCTGGTAAACCCATCCAGCTGCAGTTTTTCGGGGATAAATGAATCAAAGTTGTTCAGGAGGATTGATTCTACACCCCAGATTTCACTATTATATAAAATTACTGGCTCGAAGTAATGAACTGTATTTCACGGTGTGTAAGCTTGACATGCACATGTTTGACGTTTACCACTTTGTTGAAAGCTGCGAGCACGCGTATGGCGATACCAGTGCATCATCTAAGTATCCATATTCGAAATATAAAACGTCAACGCCAGAGAAAACCACTTTGAATATTTCACTTGAACTGGTGAAAATAATCCGAATGGGTCCATGACACTGCACCATTACTGTCCTGATACACCAGTGGACGTCGGAAGACGTTATGACAAAACAGGAACACAAATGGCCCAGTAGTCTAAGTTCGTTGCTTCTAATCGTGTTTTCTTGCTTGCCCTAATAACCTTTCATGGTTTGTCAATACCCGTGATCGTAGATTCTACCAAAGTGGTAAACGTCTCGGACATGCTGTGGCTTTAAGCATTTCAACGCATAGTAGTCTGACACGCTCTGATAGTACTGATATTGTGTTCAAAGTGGCGTCACTCGCTCAGTAGCGAATGTGCACTGACCAACACTTCCCCCATCTGACAAACCGACACCAACTAACTGTTTGGACAACAAACGGGCCTATGTAGTTTACCCGTAAGATGTGAAATGTGAAAAGACAAATAGTTCATTGGTATGAGGATGCATTTCGATCTCTTTAATCGCTGAAAGAAGTGAAGTATTGCACTTTGAAAAAGAAACTAAATACCACCCTTTTCCACTTATAAGCCAAAAATAACCCGAGAAATAAAACTGACATCAAAACGTAAAAGCTAATAGCACATATAAAGCGAAACATCAAATTATAATCCATATATTTGACTTTTAACGTTAGGGCCGATGTGGAAACCTAAATCCTAAAGCACGTTCTAAAGTGTGAAGCATATCTAATGCTCTAGTGTCATCTTTCTTGAATAATTCTCAAGAAGCTTCCGTCACCTCTGTGTGCGTCCCTGATTTAGACCATCCTGAGCCTGTGCGTCGGAATCCACCTGAGACATAACACCTCCCTTCACCCCCAAACCTCCAGTGCATACATGCACATATTACTTTTTGTCCATGTCCTGGTCAGCAGGGAACGTCTCGATTGCCCTCTCGGGGTGAATTTGCAACATCAAAGAAAGACAGGCAGCTCAATTCAAGTATGCAGTAAATATAAGTTCATTTGCTTTCCCTTTCCCAATTATAAGCCACAAATAACCCGAGAAATAAAACTGATATAAAAAAATATATCATCTAAAAACACATATAAAGCGAAAAATAAAATTATAATCCATATATTTGACTGTAAACGTTAGGGAAACCTAAATCCTAAATCCTTAAGCACGTTCCAATGTGTCCTAGTGTCATATTGCTTGAATAATTCTCAAGACGTTTCAGTCACCTCTGTGTGCGTCTCCCATTAAGACCATCCTGTACATGTGCTTCGAAATCCCCCAGGGACATAACACTTCCCTTCACACGACACATACACAAATAGTCATATTAAATTATGTTCTATGTCCTGGTCAGCAGGGAACGTCTCGATTGCCCTCTCTGGGTGAATTTACAACATCAAATAAAGACAGGCAGCTCAATTCAAGTATGCAGTGAATAAAAGTTCATTTGCTTTCGTCCGGAGATGCCATCTCTTCTAGAGTAAATATATTGATAAGTTTAAGATCCAAGAGGGTTCAGTAATCCTCATACCCAGTGAGTCATGTCAGGCATCACCCCTGTTGGATGAAGTTGTTCGTTCATCGATTCCTGTAATGGTAAACCCTGGAGATGGTCCAGCGCCTCATCCAGTGTGGTACTGCGGATCAATGTTATAACAATGTACTAACAAGGCCCATTCAGTCATTGGTTAGAACATTCCTGTAACGTTAACTTGACTGAGACACAGGGTTCAGTGGTAAACGACCGCTTTAACGGCCTTAGATGTGTCGGGCTGTTTGTCCCTGTCATCAAACTATTCACTAGTGGGTTTTACCAAAGTGGTAAACGTCTAACGTTCGCCCTTCTAAGTCATTTAACAAGTCATAGTAATGTCCCTTGGTAGTGCCAGGATCCGCATGGGTTGGGTGGTCAGATTCATCCTTACTGTGACCCTTAATGTTGCTCGCATCGTACACGTGACCGTTTGAAGGAGGTTGGATCCTGTTAAGTCACTGTAGGCTTTCCTCATATTACACCTTGATAGAACTAACATAACGCCCAAAGCGACGTTGAACCCAAGTCACTCACTCACTCACCACTCACATGTACTTGGTCTTGATAGCACGCCCTACACTTGAAAGTAGACAAGTAAACACAGGAGTGTATTCAAAGAATTGTATACTTACTTACTTACTTATATTGGAGATTTAACGTGCGCTTTCCGACTGCAAGCGTATGTCGCACACGGGCCCGGCCAGGCCATTTAATGTGTTTCAAAAAAGGGGAAAAGTGAGTTTGTGCAACCCAGGAGGGGGCTTTAGGGGTTACTTATATAGTAATTTTGAAATTTTGAGATTTGGAAAGAATGCCAAGAGTGGGTGGGGGACGAACTAAGGTAGCTGTGTGTGTTGGGTGGTTATCAAATAAGGTAGTTTTGGTTTTAATATTTTATTTGGGGTTTAAATGCGACTAATTAGTCCTGTTTTTATTAGGTATATGCCTAAGGCTTTGAATTTTTCTAATTTATTTTGTGGATTTAGGATTGATTCTAGTGTAAGTCCGGTTTTAAGATTTAGGGTGGTCTGTAGTGTTGTTCGGTGTGTTTGGTAGTGTGTGCAGTGAATGAGTACGTGTTCTGGTGTTTCTTGTTGTTTGCAATGTGGGCAGTTTCCTGTTGTGTGTAGTTTAGCTATTTTACGGTGATTATTTAGTTTGGTGTGGCCTGTTTGTAGTTTGGTAATTATTCTGTCGATTTTTTTGGATGGGTGTAGTATTTTGGGTTTATTTAGGGGTTTTTTGAGTACTTTCCTGATTTGGCTATTTGAGTTTTGGTATATATTTTGCCATTTTTTGTTAATTTTTTGTTTAGTGACACTTTTGATTTCTGATTTTGAGCTGGGTAAGTTTAAGCTTATTTCTGGGAGTTTAAGGGATAATTTTGCTGCTTTATCTGCCTTTTCATTTCCAAAGATTCCTACGTGGGCGGGGATCCAAATGAACTCTATTTGTTTACCTACCTTAGTTAAGTTGTTTGAGCTATTGAGTATTTGATTTATTAGTTTGGGGCAGTTTTTAGTGTTTTTATTTTTGAGGGCTTGTAGTCCACTGAGAGAGTCGGTTAGGATGAGGATTTTTTGGTGTTTTTTAGATTGCTGATTGTGTAGTGCTGAGGCCATGCCCATTAGTTCGGCCGTGAATATGGATTGGTTGTTTGGGAGTCGGTAAGATTGTGTGTCTTTGGTTGGTTGTGCGATGTGGACTCCGAAACCTGTGTGTTTTGAGATCGGATCTGAGGATCCGTCTGTGTATATGTGACACCAATTTGGCCAATGTTCATGTATGTATGCTAGTGTGGTGGTTTTAGCGATGTTAGGATCGGTCTGTTTATTTAGTGTATCGGCTAGTGTTGTGTCTATTTTTGGTATTTTAAGTTTTGGAGTGAAGATATTGGATGATTTATTGTTTTGTTTAAGATTATTTATTTTGTGTTCGTTTAGGTAATTGGTTATTCTTTGGGAAATTGGAGTAAGTAGTGGATGTTTCCGGGCTAGGGCTTGGTTTCTAGGGCTAATATTTTGTTTTATTAAGTTTTCGATTAGTGGGTTTGATTGGGACGCGGCCCAGAAGTTTAGGGTAAGTTGTTCCCTACGTAGTTTAAGTGGCATTTCTCCTGTTAAGGCCTGGAGTGAGGTGGAAGAGGTGCCATGTTGAGTTCGTGTGATTAGTTTTAGGGCCTGATACTGGATTGAGTCTAGTTTTTTAATGAGAGAGTTGTTTAAGGTGTCGTAAATGGCACTGCCGTAGTCTAGTTTGGACCTAATTAGTGATATATAGAGTGAGAGGAGGGTGTTTTTAGAGGCCCCCCAGTTGGAGCCGGTTAGGCATCTTAACGTGTTTAGGTCTTTGCTGCATCTGGTTACAAGGTTTTTAATGTGAGCATCCCAGGTGAGATGTTCATCGAAGATTAATCCTAAGAATTTGGTTTGTTTTTGGAATTTGATTGGTTTGTTGTTTAGTTGGAGGTTTAGGGTGGCGGGTTGCATATTTTTGTGTTTAAATACTATTCCTGTGGTTTTTTCTGAGTTTATGGAGAAGCCCCATTTGTCAGTCCATTTTTGTATTTTATTTAGAGATTTTTGTAGTAAGTTTTGGGCCATTTTAATGCTTTTAGTGCGGATCCAGAGGGCTCCATCATCCGCGAATTTTGATGTGTTTACTTTGGGGGATAGTCCCTCGAATAAATCGTTAATCATAATATTGAAGAGTGTTGGGCTTAGGATGCTGCCCTAGAATTGTATAGACATATGTGACTTTTTTATATCCACGTTGTGTCGTTTAGCCGGGTCATGTGACATTGCGTTGATCCCGAATTAGATCCGATTGGACACTTGGTTTGTCAGCTACATATCCCTGTCTTTCGCGTCAACGGCGCGCGCAACTCTGGGCTTTCCGCCTGCTGACAGGCTTTGACAAAACTTAAATACTGATCAAAGAGGCGCTAAACGCAATGCACCCACTCACTCCTGTCTAAGCACACCCGTTTACATCAGTTAGAGTATATCACTCCCTAATCGCTTTACCAGAATATCTTCACCTAACAAAACATCGCGACGCACTATGGAAAAAGGCCACAAGATGATTACGTGAGAGAAATCGACAGTACTAATCTCTTCATATGTAGAATACTGCCATGGATATATGAAAGAGTGTTAAACTCGGGGCTGGTAAATCAATTCCTTTGATGCTGAAAGGAAGTTTGGTCTTCAATGGTTTGACGTCATTATGGTTATTTAGCGGAAACCTGTAATCATCCTTGCGTCAATAGTTCTCCATAAAGCGAAAGTTTAAATGTCTAAATATGGTGTCTTTTGTTAGAATATCAGCTCAAAGACAGCAATCTATTAACATGTTTTTGTAATGCAGCATCCCCCCCCCCTCTCCAGAACATCGTCCATTTGGAAACGTGATGCAATCTTCGTGCAACTGAAAAAGATGTGTCGCAAATGTGCAATAGAGTTGCATATAATGCATATAATTGGGGTATTTTTTCTAAGAATGAACTGGAGCACATTGGGACCTTTAGGTAGACCATGATATGAAATAATGGTTTTCCGATGTCTTGAGTATTTATAGTTTGAGATATCCTCTATTATCAAGCGTTTTATATCCCCACTCTATTATCATAAATACTCTGGATCCACAAATGGTCGGTTCAGCTTATATATCATAATATACAGAATAGAAATACACTGGAGGATTGATACACTGGTAAGCTCCTTATTACAGCTTACATTTACAGCTCGTTATAATTAGGCAGTGAATGAAAGGTGACGAATGAGTGAGTGGGGAGTGAGTGAATGGTGGACGAATGAGTGAGTAAGTAGGAGGTGAGAGGGTGGTGATTGAGAGAATGGTGGACGGAATGAGACAATGGTTGACGAATGAGAGAGGGGTGACGAAAGAGTGAGCGGGGAGTAAGTGAATGGTGGACGAATGAGTGAATGAACAGTGAGTGAATGGTGGACGAATGAAAGAGTTTGAGTGAGTGAGTGGGTGTGAGTGAATAGTGGACGAATGAGTGAGTGAGTGAGTGGGAAGTGAGTGGAAGTTGGACGATTGTGTGAGTAGGGTAGTCAGTGCACGGGTCAAGGGATTAGATGGGAGAGATTTAAAACCACGCCTGTATACCCTGACTTGTGTTAAATAATGAAATATCGAGTGATTGAAATCGGCCTCTGGAGAAATAGTGAATGCAAAAGTGGCTGATTCCGATGCTGCGACCATGTCACGATGACCCGGGTGATGTCGGATCAGCTACCTGGAGGACTCCACTTAACCAGGAGCCCGAGCGGCACAGGTGGAGGAGCAGGTATATGCAAATATATCACCGCATAAGTGCAGTGAATCACCTCAGTTCAATGTCGGAATTGTAAAATAAAATCTCAATTTGATCTCCTAAGAAAATAAACTATAAGTTTTTTAAATGTTAGGGACTTTTTTTGGACAACATTGATAAATATCAAAGCAGATAAGGACCAAGAGGATGTGAACGCCGGCTGCATCCACACGAGACATGACAAGGATGTTCAAGCATTTCTCATTACATTCAATGTGTACATAACAGGCCAAATAGAAAGACATTATTTACTCCACGATAATAATTTAGATAGAGTTGTCCATCTTGTTCGGCAATACAGAGGCTGTTTTGTGCCTTTGGTCATATCCTGTTATTGATTCAGGCGTAAAACTATCACAGTTCGACAATTTCTCTGACGTAATTATCGTGTTTGAGTGTGTATAACTGGTGATCTTTCAGCAAAATACGTTATTTCTGAAGAAGTGTGTGAGTGAGTGAGTATGGTTTTACGTTTCTTTTAGCAAAATTCCGCAATATCACGACGGGCGACACCAGACATGGACTTCACACATTGTACCCATGTGAAATCTTTGGCGTGACAAGCTAAAACATCACTAAGTAAAGGAGACTGCTTGAACCGAACACATTCCTATTCCGATGTTCATTTCACAACAGAAGGGGAGTTTGCATTGTTAAGTTGTTCCTTGTTGTTTTAACGCCGCCCTAATCAATAGTCCAGTTATATCAGGACGGCCTCTGAATAATCGAGTCTGGACCAGGCCATCCAGTGATTGATGTAATTGTACGTTCAAACGCAGTCGCGTATAATGACGTGCAAAATGTCACCGAGCTTGACCACTCCGATCTATTTTATGGCCTCCTCCGACAAACAAGGGACTGATTCTAACCCGGAATCCCCTGTGGATATTCATCAACTTCACTCAGAATATGATTATTTACTTACAGCTGACAACACACAATTACAGAGGGACATTTTTATCACACAAATGCACACACTTCATTAACCTAGACATGAGGAAACACCGTAAAGCAAGTCCACTCGTTAATATTTATGAACCTCCCTACCCCAGTCGCTTGCAAACCCCGGTAGTGGAGGCACATTTAAAACGAGTTCACCTCTTTTGACAATTTAGACTCATTTAAACTTTCATGCATAGAATAACTAGAATACATCACTCATATCTACATGGATAATAGTTGGGTTTTAATTGAGATGACATCACACGAAGTTTGGTTTAACAGCTTTGCGGTATCGTTTTGGTGGATCACCACGTGGTAAAAAGTATGAATTGAGCCCATTGGTGGTGTCCACCGCCCTGATGTTAATCAAATAATGTTAAAAGCGCCGTAAATTAATACTCACTCACTCCCATTGATCACTCATTTAGTCATATTAGGACATCAACAGTTTCTCTGAAGAATGTGTAACAGTCGTCCCTCCCCTTGAAAACAGGTGGCAATGACTTTCCTTCAGCTATCAAAAGAGAAATATCCAACAAATTGTACTGAATGGCCTCGCACAAGCATGCCTTCATTTTATGCATTAAACATAATTAGATATATCGATAAACACAAACGTTCCCCAACCACTTTACATCTATCATGTGGACAGTCGGCAAACCCCGTTCCTTCCCCAAACTTCCCAATATGGCCGACGTGGTCTCCTGGCTGTTAAAACGTGTATTACAGGGCCGAGTACAACTATGACACTGAGAAACTTGCCCGAGTCCTAATTGCCTTTGTTTACCATTCTATCCGTGTTCCATACTATCATATTACTCTGATCAATAGCAACACAACACCCTCATACATCTCTGTCGAGCGGAGATGAGGGCCAAGGCAATAACATGGTTTTAACAACGCAAACAGCTTGAAGGTTTTTGGTTACATCAACTCAACGATGTATTTCGTTATAAAGCGATCTGGTATAACGCACACACAAAAGAATGCTAGTTTGAATACTTGCATAAAATGGTGTGTCTATATGTTAATATGTGTTGAGACTGGAATTCTCTTCATTTCGATGAATATGCATTGAATATAAAAGAAGAACATGATACACATTCTACTATTTACGAAGTATTCGTTTAGGACCGTTGTGCTAGATGTGCTATGTGAATAATTACTTGTACTGTACATGTGCTCGCCTGAAGACCTCGTCTGTAATGAGTGAGATAATTGGATGACTGCTGTGGAATATATTGAAGAGTGAAACAAGTCATAATAGCCCGTTTTGTGTTTTACTAATTATGAGAAAGGCAGTTTAGTTGTTGTTTTTATTCTTGTTCTTTTGTTAATTAGGATAATCAATAAATGTCTCTTCCCTGGTGAGTGAATGTTGGTTTCCGCCGCTGTGTGCAGATTCACACTAAATCATGTCGGGCTGTAAGTAATCGTGTCTGGCATAGAAGTCTTACACGCTCTGATAGTACTGATATTGTGTTCAAAGTGGCGTTAAACACAATTCACTCGCTCAGTAGTGAAACGATAGCAACGGGCACAACAGCCATCGAGGACATCCTGAATGTGCACTGATCGACCCTTCCCCCATCTGACTGAGTGTAGGAGTGATGCCTGATGCGGAGAACATGTAGAATATATTGTCGTCATAAACATGTTGGCCTGTGACAAAACAATGGGCATTTTCCATTTCCAGATGATACTAAAAGTGGCCATTACTTGGAAGTAGGGGAGAGTTCAGAGACAGGAAGTCCCCAGTCGCCAGCGACCACATCAATAGGGTGACCCTGGGACTTCTACCTCTGTTGTAGTTTATTATATCGGGGTTAATTTTTAATGACGTACTTTCAGAGTCAGCGTGACGCCATGACAGTATAGTGAGATACTAGAATATTCTTTTATGGACGTGCTTTGTGATGTTTGTACCATGATAATTACTAACTATAAGGTGAAGTCCAGTTGTAAGTCAGATGGTTTAGACTACATCTTAGAGTAAACCTAACTGTTTACTTGTCTTCCAGACAAACCGACACCAACAAACTGTTTGGACAACAGACGGGTCTATGCAGTTAGTCCGTAAGATAACAATGTGAAAAGAAAACACAAACAGTCCTTTGGTTGAGGATGAATTTCGTTCTTTTTGATCACTGAAGCAAGTGTTGCACTTTTTAAAAAGAAACTAAATATCTCCCTTTCCCACTTTTAAGCCGAAAAGAACCCGAGAAATAAAACTGACATCAAAAAGTAAAAGCATATAACACATGTAAAGCGAAAAATCTAATTATAATCCATATATTTGACTGTAAACGTTAGGAAGATGTGGAAACCTAAATCCTAAAGCACGTTCCAATGTGTACAAAGTGTGAAGGATATTTTTAATGTCCCAGTGTTGTATTCCTTGGATTTTTCTCAAGAAGCTTCCGTCACCTTTGTGTGCGTCTCCCATTAAGACCATCCTGTGTCTGTGCGTCGGAATCCTCCTGAGACATAACACTTCCCTTCACCCCCAAACCTCCAGTGCATACATGCACATATTACATTATACTCCATGTCCTGGTCAGCAGGGAACGTCTCGATTGCCCTCGCTGGGTGATTTTGCAACATCAAAGAAAGATAGGCAGCTCAATTCAAGTATGCAGTGAATAAAAGTTCATTTGCTTTCGTCCGGAGATGCCATATATTGATAGGTTTAAGATCCAAGAGGGTTCAGTAACCCTCATTCCGAGTGAATCATGTCAGGCATCACCCCTGTTGGATGAAGTTATTCAGTTTGGTAATTGTTCATCGATTCATGTAATGCTAAACCCTGGAGATGGTCCGGTGCCTCATCCAGTGTGGTAATGCGGATCAATGTTATAACAATGTACTAACAAGGCCCATTGAGTTATTGGTTAGTATATTCCTGTAACGTTAAAGTGGTAAACGTCTAGCGTTCGCCCTTCTAAGTCAATGAACAAGTCATAGTAATGTCCCTTGGTAGTTCCAGGATCCGCATGGGTTGGGTGGTCAGATTCATCCTTATTATGACCCTTATTGTTGCTTGCATCGTACACGTGACCGTTTGAAGGAGGTTGGATCCTGTTAAGTCACTGTAGGCTTTCCTCATATTACACCTTGATAGAACTAACATAACGCCCAAAGCGGCGTTGAACCCAAGTCACTCACTCACTCACCACTCACATGTACTTGGTCTTGATAGCACGCCCTACACTTGAAAGTAGACAAGTAAATACAGGAGTGTATTCAAAGACTTGTATAGACATATGGCACTCGTTATATCCATGTTGTGTCGCTTAGCCGGGTCATGTGACATTTAGTTAATCCCGAATTAGATCCGATTATGACACTTGGTTTGTCAGCTACATGTCCCTGTCTTTCGCGACAACGCGCACGCAACTCTGAGCTTTCCGCCTGCTGACAGGCTTTGACAAAACTTAAATACTGATCAAAGAGGCGCTAAACGCAAAGCACCCACTCACTCCCGTCTGAGCACACCCGTTAACATCAGTTAGAGTATATCATTCCCTAATCGCTTTACCAGAATATCTTCACCTAACAAAACATCGTGACGTACTATGGAAAAAGGCCGCAAGATGATTACATGAGAGAAATCGACAGTACTAATCTCTTCATATGTAGAATACTGCCATGGCTATATCAAAGAGTCTTGAATTCGGGGCTGGTAAATCAATTCCTTTGATGCTGAAAGGAAGTTTGGTCTTCAATAGTTTGACGTCATAGTGGTTATTTAGCGGAAACCTGTAATCATCCTTTCGTCAATAGTTCTCCATAAAGCGAAAGTTTAAATGTCTAAATATGGTGTCTTTTGTTAGAATATCAGCTCAAAGACAGCAATCTATTGACATGCTTATGTAATGCAGCATCCCTCCCTTCCCTCCTCTCTGCCACATCGTCTCATTGGAAACGTGATACAATCTCCCTGTAACTGAAAAAAATGTGTTGCAAATGTACATTAGAGTTTCATGTAATGCATATTATTGGGGTATTTTTAAAAAAAATGGACTGGAACATATTGGAACCTTTAGGTAGACCATAATGTGGAATAATGGTTTTCCGATGTCTTGAGTATTTATAGCTTGAGACATCCTCGATTAACCAGGGTGTCATATCACCACTCTTTTATCATAAATACTTTGATCCACAAACGGTCGGCCATATATCAAATTATACAGAATAAAAATACACTGGATAATCGAGGATAAGCTCGTTACTACAGATTAAATTTACACTCGTTATATTTAGGCAGTGAATGAAAGGTGACGAATGAGTGAGTGGGGAGTGAGTGAATGGTGGACGAATGAGTGAGTAAGTAGGAGGTGAGAGGGTGGTGATTGAGAGAAAGGTGGACGGAATGAGAAAGGGTTGACGAATGAGAGAGGGGTGACGAAAGAGTGAGCGGGGGGTAAGTGAATGGTGGAAGAATGAGTGAATGAACAGTGAGTGAATGGTGGACGAATGAAAGACTTTGAGTGAGTGAGTGGCTGTGAGTGAATGGTGGACGAATGAGTGAGTGAGTTGGGAATGAGTGGAAGTTGGATGAATGTTTGAGTAGGGTAGAGTAGAGTGAATGGTGGACAAATGAGTGAATGAACTGTGGGTGAATGGTGAACAAATGAGTGAATGAACTGGGAGTGAATGGTGGACGAATAAGTGAATGAACTGTTTGTGAATGGTGGACAAATGAGTGAATGAACAGTGAGTGAATGATGGACGAATCAGTGAATGAACAGTGAGTGAATGATAGACGAATGAAAGACTTTGAGTGAGTGAGTGGCTGTGAGTGAATGTTGGACGAATGAGTGAGTGAGTGGGGAAAGAGAGGAAGTTGGACGAATGTGTGAGTAGGGTAGTCAGTGCACGGGTCAAGGGATTAAATGGGAGATATTTTAGACCACGCCTGTATACCCTGACTTGTGTTAAATACATGAAATATCAGCCTCAAATCAGCCTCTGGTGAAATAGTGAATACGAAAGTGGCTGATTCCGATTGTGCAACCATGTCACGATGACCCGGGTGATGTTGGATCAGCTACCTGGAGCAGGAGCAGGTAAATGTAAACATATCACTGCATGGGTGCAGTGAATCACCTCAGTTCAATGTCAGAATTGTTAAATGAAATCTCAATTTGATCTCCTAAGAAAATAAACATCATTTTTTTAAATGTTAGGGATGGTTTGTTTGGACAACATTGATAAATATTAAAGCAGATAAGGGCCAAGAGGATGTGAAAGCCGGCTGCATCCACACGAGACCTGACAAGGATGTTCAAGCATTTCTCATTACATTCAATGTGTACATAACAGACCAAATAGAAGGACATCTTTTACCCCAAGACAATAATTTAGATAGAGTTGTCCATCTTGTTCGGCAATACATTGGTTGTGTTGTGTGCCTTTGGCCACATCCTGATATTGATTCAGGCGTAAAACTATCACATTTCGAGAATTCAGGCCTGTAAAGGAAAAACTTGGTGGTCCCATTATTCTGCCAGTATTCTACATACTATGGAGCAACAGCGCCTGTTTCTCATCGGTATTAAATGTTTGCAATCTTTGAAACAAATAATAGAATTGATGGAAAACTTGTCAACTCAATATACAGTTGTGTAAAGGTTGTGCTCCTTCGCCTTCCGCTATCTGTGGCTTCGATTCCAAAATTCGATCCGACAATTTAGTGAGAATGGTTGGATGCCTTTTAGTAATATTCCATCTATAGCAATACCAGGGTTGGGTTTCAAAAATAGCATCTATGTCAGGAATCGGACCATGGCGTGACGGGCGGTAGGGTAGCCAAGTGACTGAAGCGTTCTCTCATCACGCCGGAGGCCCGGGTTCGATTCCCCCACATTGGTACAATGCCCGAAGCATATTTCCGGTATCCCCGGCGTGATATTGCTGGAATACTATCACCAAACGCCATGAAACCATACCCATTGTCTTTGCCGTAACGGCAAACACTGCACTTAGGTTTTTATGAGTTTTGTAGTCACGAACTTTAAGTAATAGTCGTGGTACAGCAGATCTTCCGATGTCAGTCTATTTAATTTAAGTTATTTATTTATGATGTTTGGTTTGGAAGTTGTTGGGTTTCAGTTGTTATGGATACGTATAAGTCCTGTGTCACTTTAGCATCCTCCACCCCATCCCCCCCAAACATCCTCAACCCCCACCCCACCACCACCACCCACCCATACACACAGCATGATGCTGACACGCCGCGATAGAACTGAAGTAATGATTGAAGGGGCGTTATATCAACTCACTCATACTCTCATCACCCAGAGCAGGTTGTATATTGTATTGTGTATACACACCTTACTATTTTAGAAGGTAGTTCAGGTAGTAGCTCGATGTAATATTTCCAGTAAACCCATGTTACAAACACACCAACACAGTAGGTGAATATAGCCTATATTCCAAGTTACGTTACATATCGCCACAACACAATTAATAGTAGGTAGGCAGACACTGGAACTTACGTCACAGACCATGGTCAATTTCTCTGACGTAATTATTGTGTTTGAGTGTATACAAGTACAGATCTTTCAGCAAAATAATTCTTTCTGAAGAAGTTTGTGAGTGAGTGAGTTTGCATAGTTTTACGCTGATTTCAGTAATATTACCGCAATATAACGACGGGCGACACCAGACATGGGCTTCATACATTGTGGTCATGTGGGGTCTTCGGCGTGACGAGCTAGCTACTCACTAAGGAAAGGAATCTGCTTGAACTTAACTCATTGCTATAATAGTTGGATAATAGTTGGGTTTTAATTAGATGACATCACACGAAGTTTGGTTTAACAGCTTTGAGGTATCGTTTTGGTGGATCACCACATGGTACAAAGTATGAATTAAGTCCATTCGTGGTGTCCATCGCCCTGATGTTACTTAAGTAATATTAAAAGTGTTGTAAATTAATACTCACTCACTCCCATTATCACTCATTTAGTCATATCAGGACATCAACAGTTTCTCCGAAGAATGTGTAACAGTCGTCCCTCCCCTTGAAAACAGGTAGAAATGATTTTCCTTCAGCTATAAAAAACAACAACTATTCAACAAGCTGTGCTAAGAAGCCTCACACAAGCATGCCTTCACTTTTTGCATTAAACGTAATAAGATATATCGATATAAACAAAAGTTCCTCAGCCACTTTACATCTGTCATTTGGACAGTCGGCAAACCCCGTTCCTTCCCCAAACTTCCCAATATGGCCGACGTGTTCTAATTACTGTTAAAACGTGTATTACAGGGCCGAGTACTACTATGGCACTGAGAAACTTGCCCGAGTCCTAATTGCCTTTGTTTACCATTCTATCCGTGTTCCATACCGTCATATTACTCTGATCAATAGCAACACAACACCCTCATACATCTCTGTCGACCGGGGATGAGGGCCAAGGCAATAACATGGTTTTAACAACGCAAACAGCTTGAAGGTTTTTGGTTACATCAACTCAACGATGTATTTCGTTATAAAGCGATCTGGTATAACGCACACACAAACGAATGATAGTTTGAATACTTGCATAAAGTGTTGTGTCTGTATGCTAATATGTGTTGAGACTGGTATTCTTTTCATTTCGATGAATATGCATTGAATATACAAGAAGAACATGATACACATTCTAGTTTTTACGAAGTTTTCGTTTAGGACCGTTGTGCCAGATGTGCTATGTGAATAATTACTTGTACTGTACATATGCTCGCCTGAAGACTTCGTCTGTAAGGAGTGAGATAATTGGATGACTGCTGTGGAGTATATTGGAGAGTGAAACAAGTCATAATAGCCCGTTTTTGCGTTTTACTAATTAGGAGAAAGGCAGTTTAGTTGTTTTAATTCTTGTTCTTTTGTCAATTAGGATAATCAATAAATGTCTCTTCCCTGGTGAGTTAGTGAGTGAATGTTGGTTTCCGCTGCTGAGTGCAGATTCACACTACATCATGTCGGCCTGTAAGTAATCTTGTCTGGGCTCTATAATCAGCTAGGTGTCTGTGCCTTTGGCTTCACGCTGCTATGAACTGTATTTCACAGTGTGTAAGCTTGACATGCACATGTTTGACGTTTACCACTTTGGTAAAAGCTGCGAGCACGCGTATGGCGATATCAGTGCACCATCTAAGTATCCATATTCGAAATATAATACGTCAACGCCAGAGAATAACCACTTTCGATATTTCTCTTGAATTGGTGAAAACAATATGAGTGGGCCAATGAAAGTACACAATTACCATCAAAATACTCCAGTGGACGTCGGAAGACGTTATGACAAAACAAGAGCATAGATGGCCTTGTAGTCTAAGTTGCTTCTAATCTTGCTTCCTTGCTTGCCCTAATAATGTTTCTTGGTTTGTCAATACGCGTGATCGTAGATTCTACCAAAGTCGTAAACATCTCGGACATGCTGTCGCTTAAGCATTTCAACGCATAGTAGTCTGACACGCTCTGATAGTACCGATATTGTGTTCAAAGTGGCGTTAAACACAATTCACTCGCTCAGTAGTGAAACGATAGCAACGGGCACCGCAGCAATCGAGGACTTCCTGAATGTGCACTAATGGACACTTCCCTCATCTGACAGTGAGTAGGAGTGATGCCTGATGCGGAGAACTTGTAGAATATATTGTCGTCATAAGCATGTTGGTCTGTGACAAAACAATGGGCATTTTCCATTTCCAGATGATACTAAAAGTGGCCATTACATGGAAGTAGGGGAGAGTTCAGAGACAGGAAGTCCCCAGTCGCCAGCGGCCACATTAATAGGGTGACCCTGGGACTTCTACCTCTGTTGTAGTTTATTATATCGGGGTTAATTTTCAATTTCATACTTTCAGAGTCAGTGTGACGCCATGACGGTATAGTGAGATAATAGGATGTTCTTTTATGGACGTACTTGGTCATGTTTGTACTATGATAATTACTAACTATGAGATGAAGTCCAGTTTTAAGTCACATTGTTAAGACTACATCTTAGAGTAAACCTAACTGTTTACTTGTCTTCCAGACAAACCCACACCAACAAACTGTTTGGAGAACAAACGGGTCTATGTAGTTTACCCGAAAGATAACAATGTGAAAAGGAAACACAAATCGCCCTTTGGTATGATGATGAATTTCCATCTTGTTGATCACTGAAGAAAGTGTTGCACTTTGAAAAAGAAACTAAATACCACCCTTTCCCATTTATAAGCCACAAAGAACCCAAGTAATAAAACTGACATCAAAAAGTAAAAGCTAATAACACATATAGAGCGAATAATCAAATTATAAGCCATATAATTGACTGTAAACGTTAGGGCCGATGTGGAAACCTAAATCCTAAAGCACGTTCCAATGTGTACAAAGTGTGAAGGATATTTTTAATGTCCCAGTGTTGTATTGCTTGAATATTTCTCAAGACGCTTCCGTCACCTCTGTGTACGTCTCCCATTAAGACCATCCTGTGCCTGTGCGTCGGAATCCTCCTGAGACATAACACTTCCCTTCACCCCCAAACCTCCAGTGCATACATACACATATTACATTATACTCCATGTCCTGGTCAGCAGGGAACGTCTCGATTGCCCTCTCTGGGTGAATTTACAACATCAAAGAAAGACAGGCAGCTCAATTCAAGTGTGCAGTGAATAAAAGTTCATTTGCTTTCGTCCGGAGATGCCATCTCTTCTAGAGTAAATATATTAATAAGTTTACGATCCAAGAGGGTTCAGTAATCCTCATACCCTGTGAGTCATGTCAGACATCACCCCTGTTGGATGAAGTTGTTCGTTCATCGATTCCTGTAATGGTAAACCCTGGAGATGGTCCAGCGCCTCATCCAGTGTGGAAATGCGGATCAATGTTATAACAATGTACTAACAAGGCCCATTGAGTCATTGGTTAGAACATTCCTGTAACGTTAAAGTGGTAAACGTCTAGCGTTCGCCCTTCTAAGTCAATGAACAAGTCATAGTAATGTCCCTTGAGAGTTCCAGGATCCGCATGGGTTGGATTATCAGATTCATCCTTATTATGACCCTTATTGTTGCTCGCACCGTTCACGTGACCGTTTAAAGGAGGCTGGACCATGTTCAGTCACCGTAGGCTTTCCTAATATTACCCCTTGATAGAACTAACATAACGCCCAAAGCGGCGTTGATCCCAAATCACTCACTCACTCACCACTCACATGTACTTGGTCTTGTTGCAGTTGAACGTAGACAAGTCAAAACAGGAGACTTGTATAGACATATGACACTCTTTATATCGATGTTGTGTCGTTTAGCCGGGTCATGTGACATTGAGTTAATCCCGGATTAGATCCGATTATGACACTTGGTTTGTCAGCTACATGTCCCTGTCTTTCGCGACAACGCGCACGCAACTCTGAGCTCTCCGCCTGCTGACAGGCTTTGACAAAACTTAAATACTGATCAAAGAGGCGCTAAACGCAAAGCACCCACTCACTCCCGTCTAAGTACACCCGTTAACATCAATGGAGTATATCACTCCCTAATCGCTTTACCAGAATATCTTCAGCTAACAAAACATTGTTACGCACTGTGGAAAAAGGCCACAAGATGATTACATGAGAGAAATCGACAGTACTAATCTCTTCATATGTAGAATACTGCCATGGATATATCAAAGATTCTTGAACTCGGGGCTTGTAAATCAATTCCTTTGATGCTGAAAGGAAGTTTGGTCTTCAATGGTTTGACGTCATTGTGGTTATTTAGTGGAAACCTGTAATCATCCTTTCGTCAATAGTTCTCCGAAAAGGGAATGTTGGTGGTACTTTCAGCAATGTCTAAATATGGTGTCTTTTTTTAGAATATCAGCTCAAAGACAACATTCTATTGACATTTGTTTGTAATGCAGCACCCCCCGCTGCTTCCCATCTCTCTGGAACTTCGTCTAATAGGAAACGTGATACCATCTTTGTGAAACTGAAAAAGATGTGTTGCATGTAATGCATATAATTGGGGTATGTTTTTAAAGAATGAACTGGAGCATATTGGAACCTTTAGGTAGACCATAATATGGAATAATGGTTTTCCGATGTCTTGAGTATTTATAGCTTGAGACATCCTCGATTAACCAGGGTGTCATATCACCACTCTTTTATCATAAATACTCTGGATCCACAAACGGTCGGTACAGCTTATATATCAAAATATACTGAATAAAAATACACTGGATAATCGAGGATAAGCTCGTTACTACAGATTAAATTTACACTCGTTATATTTAGGCAGTGAATGAAAGGTGACGAATGAGTGAGTGGGGGAGTGAGTGAATGGTGGACGAATGAGTGAGTAAGTAGGAAGTGAGAAGATGGTGATTGAGTGAATGGTGGACGAATGAGTGAGTAAGTAGGAAGTGAGAAGATGGTGATTGAGTGAATGGTGGACGAATGAGTGAGTAAGTAGGAAGTGAGAAGATGGTGATTGAGTGAATGGTGGACGAATGAGTGAGTGAGTCGGAAGTTAGAGGATGGTGATTGAGAGAATGGTGGACGAATGAGAGAGGGGTGACGAATGAGTGAGCGGGGAGTAAGTGAATAGTGGACGAATGAAAGAGTTTGAGTGAGTGGCTGTGAGTGAATGGTGGACGAATGAGTGAGTGAGTGGGGAGTGGAGAGTGAGTGGAAGTTGGACAAATGTGTGAGTAGGGTAGACAGTGCACGGGTCAAGGGATTAAATGGGGGAGATTTTAAACCTCGCCTGTATACCCTGACTTGTGTTAAATAATGAAATATCGAGTGATTGAAATCAGCCTCTTGGGAAATACTGAATACGAAAGTGGGTGATTCCGATGCTGCGACCATGTCACGATGACCCGGGTGATGTCGGATCAGCTACCTGGGGGACTCCACTTAACCAGGAGCCCGAGCGGCGCAGGTGGAGGAGCAGGTATATGCAAATATATCAGCGCATAGGTGCAGTGAATCACCTCAGTTCAATGTCAGAATTGTAAAATGGAATCTCAGTTTGATCTCCTAAGAAAATAAACATAATTTTGTTAAACGTTAGTGATGGTTTGTTTGGACAACATTGATAAATATCAAAGCAGATAAGGACCAAGAGGATGTGAAAGCCGGCTGCATCCACACGAGACATGACAAGGCTATTCAAGCATTTCTCATTACATTCAATGTGTACATAACAGGCCAAATAGAAGGACATTGTTTACTCCACGATAATAATTTAGATAGAGTTGTCCATCTTGTTCGGCAATACAGAGGCTGTATTGTGCCTTTGGCCATATCCTGATATTGATTCAGGCGCAAAACTATCACAGTTCGAAAATTCAGGCTTGTGAAGGAAAAACTTGGTGCTTTCGTTTTTCTGTCAGTGTTCTACATATTAAGGAGAAACAGCGCTTGTTTTGCATCGTTAGATGATGTTTGCAATCTTTGAAACAAGAAAGAGAATTGGTCGAAAACATATTAACTCATTATGCAATTATGTAAGGGTTGGGCTCTTCCGATGCCCGCTCTGTGTGGCTTTGATTGCAAACTTTGACGCGACAAGCAGTGAGTGAGAATGGTTTGATGCCTTTTGGTAATATTCCATCAATAGCAAAACCAGGATTGGGTTTCAAAAATAGCATCTATGTCAGGAATCGAGCCATAGCGTGAAGGGTTGTGGGTGGCCAAGTGATTAAGGCGTTCGCTCATCACGCTGATAGCCCGGGTTCGATTCCCTGCATGGGTACAATATCCGAAGGCCATTTCTGGTCTTCCCCGCCGTAATATTGGAATAATATTAAAACGCCGTAAAATCATACTCATTCACTTTGGCGTGATGATGGCGAATGATGTACTTAGGTTTCTTCGGGTTTCGTAGTCACGAACGTTAAGTTACATTTGTGGTATAAAATATCTTCAGATGTCAGTTTACACTGAAGTCATTTGAACACTTATTATTACACAAGACAAACCACGTCCACAAGAACTGACGATCCATTTTCTTGTGTCTAATAAATAGACATTGTGGTAATATGTAGCTCTGCTCGGTCGGTCTAGAATCAACTCCAAGTGCCCTCATTCACCCATAAATGGGAGGTTATTATGCCACAAAGTTGATATGCCGTGAACTTATCATAGTACAACTATATCGATTGGTCCACGGGAATCAATGCCAACAATGGGCTCCAACATCTCAAATTACGTCATCACTACAACTTCAAAGCACCACTGGAGAGACCGACTGTGGGGGTAAATGCAGAGAACGTCGACCTTCGTCTCGATGCAGTAATTCCGAGGTTTAAATACCGACAATTCTAAGACGGGACTGGATAGAATGGAAGCTTTGTGACATGTTAATGCAGCTTCTATGTTTAGATTAATCAACCAGAATTGATCGCAACAATTACAAATGTTCACAAATCAAATAACATTATGGTGGCCATCGATTTGGGCAGGGGTAACCTAAATGTTGGTAATTACAGTTTCATGTCGCGGCCCACAATACGAACCAGTTGTATGTGTTTCTCCTCATTGTGGCATTCTGTAATTTGTGTTCGTCAATTCATGTTCCACGTCCACGTCCAGGTTGTAAATATTCCAGTGGACCATTATTGTGAAATGGCGGGTTCTTTATAATGCCGTAACACTCACGTGTTCCTCCGGGGATCCAGGGGCGGGATGTGTCCCCAGTGCCCCATGCTTCTCGTACACGTCAAAAGGGGATTAAATAGGTGACCTTGATGGATGTTTTGCCACGTACCCGGATGAAGCCGATGGTGGTGGCTCTGGCCATGGTTCATGGCTCGTCCTATCAAGTCCAGGTTTACCTGACATCTTGAATACATATAATTTGGAAGGGTAAAATTAGATTTATTAACACTTCATATATAGATTCGTCATTTTCATGCTGATCGAGATCTTTTGGTTTGAACGAGTGGCCATCTCAATAGGTGATTCGACTCATATCAGGAGACCGCCTCCTCGGTCTTGTGGTAGAGCGTCCGCCCGGAGAGCGGAAGGTTCGGGGTTCCATCCCCGGCCGCGTCATACCAAAAGACGTAAAAAGATGTTACTTGTTGTTACCCTGTCTGGCGCTCGGCATAACAAGGACTGGTCGGCTTGGAGTCAGTATACTGTGTCTGAGTGCGTATTCATGTGAAACTGTGGCGTGGTATCTCAGTGTGCTAGCACTATTAATCGGAATCGGGCCGGACAAGTACAAGCGACCACACACACACACACACACACACACACACACACACACACACACACACACACACACACACACACACACACACACACACACACACACACACACACACACACACACACACACACGCGCGTGCATTCACTTCGCTATATAAGTGCAATAATCTTGGACGCGACGTTAAACCCCATTTCACCTCACCTCATATAAAAAAGTAGAGGTTATTTTCTTTTTTCTTCCTGTTTCCCTGTTAAGTTAAAGTCGCAGTTTTTCTATTCCAAATATATCACGGGAGTTTGGCAATACAAAACTCTGAGCAAGAAAAACCAGAGACTACAGTATGACCAACCATCCCAGCCATTAGAACGATGACACATAATCAACCAACCCCTTTCTTAATAGCCGTCTCTTGCAAGCACTGGAGACCTATCCTGTAGCCCATGGGATTATCCTAAATGGATTATGCTTCTGCTCTCATGCCATCTGAATCACGAATTTCGCCTGTTTCTTATATTTAAACATTTATTTATGTGCAATACTCTAGGTATATGGTCGGTAAACATTCGAGTCTTGATCAGTAAAGCCAGTGAGTTATATCAAACATTGATCCATGCAATTGGGATACAATGACATGCAATCAAGTCGCCTGGCCTGACCACCAGATCCATTTAGTTTGAAATACTGTCCGAACCAGTGTTAGACCCAACTCACTGACATCAATCTGCGTTTAAGGTGAGGTGAAATTTGGTTTAACGTCGCGTCCAAGATCATTGCACTTATAGAGCGAGGTGTATGTACGTGTGTGTGGCTGCTTGTACCAGTCCGCACTCATGCCGATATATAGTGCGAGCACACTGAGATACCATGCCGCAGTTTAACATGTATCCTGACTCTGAGCCGACCAGTCCTTGTTTTAGCCCCTTAATACCGAGCACCAGACAGGGTCACAACAGGTACCGTCTTTTAACGCGGTATGACGCGGCCGGGGGTCGAACCCCGGACCTTCTGCTCTCCGGGCGGACGCTCTACCACTAGACCACGGAGGCGGCCTCTGCGGACGCTCTACCACTAGACCACGGAGGCGGCCTCTGCGTTCAACTTTATTTGCTTGCCTTCATGGGGGCACGGATAACCCAGTCGTCCAAGACGCAACAATTCGCTGCGCAGGTTTGTGTCCCTTAAGGTTCTACTACACCAAATAAGGACCAGTTGGGACAGTGTGGTTTTTCGGTTCAGATCGAGAGATATCTGCAGGCTGTGATTGGAGGATAATATGTTAGATTTTTATGTCGTTTAAATGTACATCCATCCAGTTATTATAACTGACCATATTTTTCTATATTTAATACTGTCTTTTTCAACATGATGACTTATGCTGAATATGACCACAGCTATTTTCAAGTAGGTGACATTTGGTGCGAAACTGGGGGTGGTGTGTTTAGCTTCCTGTACTCGGAAAAGGAGCTGGCTAAGCTAGTCATGTTTTTGTTTTTATTGCTGTTCTAATGCCAAACTGTGCACACACCTACAGGTAATAGCTGTTGAATACTTAGCTATTTTAAAAATAAATAAAATAACCTTACTATAGAAGTCTATGGGAAAACATTCGGTTGTGTGTAACCTTAAGCGTTCAGGAATCCTGTGGACGTGGGTGTGAATATCGGATTCACCCTAATTATGATTCTTGTTGTTTGAGAATCATGCACGCTATCGTGGATTTCAGATAAGCAGTACACATCAACGACTTGCATCACCGGGCGTTCCTCCTACCTTGAGATTAAAAGCTGTGGTCACAAAAACACAAAGCAGGGTTAAACCCAACTCACTCACTTACTCTCCGAATTCAAAGCATCGGTTTGAGAACAGGCAATCTCATGTAGATAGTAGATGATCTACCATCATGCATTATTTATACATAATTTCCACCGCAGTCGCCTATCCTCAATATCAGGAGATAAGTAGCACAGTAAATAATACATTTTAAGTAACCAAGGGATTAGATAAGTATTCAGTACATATCACCGATGTAGAAACTGTAAATATCTTACGCTGCAGCTTCTTGACCAAATCATGTTTGACAGACTGCGTCAGTGAAGCCAAATATATAGTATATATTTCACATTTTACTAAAATCGTCAAACTTACAAAACTATACAACAGACTTTGAAATCCCGTTATTCCGCACGGTAAACGTCTACAGAAAACCGTCCAATTAACAGGTTTCCGGATTAGAGAATACTTCATTACATGGAGACGTTTCCAACACCTCACGTCCTAAACCGGGGGTGTCTGATTTAACTGGGACCTGACTAGCGGGCTTTCATTGTGTGTCCATCCCAACATACCACTTAATTTGTTGTATTGACATAACACGTCTGTAAAGCAATTATACGATCGCGACCATCAAGCATCGTATATCCCCCTGGGTTTGATTCCTTTACATGAATTGTGAAAAAAACGCAGGCTCCACAAAGTCTGGCAGATAAACGAATGTTCATATAATTCATTATAGAATATGAAAGAATGTATCAAAGATGATATCTGTTAAATCTGACAAAATCGCTCACAGACACACACAGACATCCCGTCAGGGTCAGAGGAAAGACAAATGGAATATTGATATTCACTGTCTGGGGACAAACGGTCACGCATGTTTTAAACCATAACAACTCGCAATTCAGGGCTTTTATGTATCTATAACCTTTCATCGATCTATTCTTTTCAAGTCTTTGTTTTCTTGGTATGAATCAGCGTTATGCTCGGAGCGAGTGGCGCAATTAAGTCAACAGAGAAACCCGAGATTCTGGAAAAACTCCGACATCGAATGTCAGTCCCGAGACTTTCCGACTGAACTAAAGCATGGCATGTTATTGTAGGCTTGGTAATGGCATTGTCAGACAGAATGGTAAATTAATCAACAGAAGTCTCTAGCAATGACATGCTCAACGTAATAATTATTTCATCATTTGTTATCAGGACAAATGATGTTAAGTGAAGCATATGGCTTCCTGGAATGGGAGAAGTGTTATGGGCGTTTCAGACAGCAGGAATTGCGTGAGACACGTAATGGCGATGAACTGAATCAGATAGATAGATTTTTAAGACCGATATGGCCAAAGTAATCATGAAAAAATGACATTAAATAAGGAATTTGATATTTATGAAGTCGTACTTCATTACTGACACATCCACACATATCGTGTGCATGTTGAAGAGCGTTTCATAAATTATAAGAATCTTTTTTAAAATTCATTACCGTATACCCATGAGATATTAATCACTGCATTGTCTGCTCCAGACGCGATTATTTGCAGACCACCACAATACAGCGGAGATATTGCTGTGCGCGGCGTTAAACAAACAAACAAACAAACATACATACATACATACATACATACATACATACATACATACATACATACATACATACATACATACATACATACATACATACATACATACATACATACATACATACATACATACATACATACATACATACATACATACATACATACATACATACATACATACATACATACATACATACATACAAACAAACAAACAAACTTTTTAGATTGTGAAAGAAACAGTCAACTGTCTTAAAAAAACTTTAGGAACATGTGCAACCAAGCTATTTTAATCCGGACCGTGTAGAGCGATTTTCTAGATCAACAAATACTTTATACAAAGCAGTTGTGCCCCTTTATATGTAATCGTTCCAAGCACGTTCCCAACGTGCGACTGCTCCGTTGCCCTCCCGGTATCGTCGCAACCGCGGGCGGTGAGAAAGCCCAGACGTTAAAGCGTTCGCTTGTCACGCCGAAGACCCGGCTTATTTCTTGTGTCCCCCGCCGTGATATTGCTGGAATATTGCTAAAAGCGGCGTAAAACCATACTCCCTCACTCACTCATCAAAACCGCCAGTGTGCAAGCGGCTATTACACATAACACACGTGAAAGTTTCCCTCTAACCTCAAATGATGTGAGTGAGTGCGTGAGTGGGTGGGTGAGCGAGTGAGTTAGCGAGTGAGTGAGTTGGGTTTAACGCTGCTTTTTACAGTACTTCTAGTTATATCACGGCTTGTCAGCTTAATGTGGGAGGAAAGCCCCAGGTGATGCAGGTCTCAGACGTTTACCACGGTGAAAACCAGCACGGGTATGGCGCTGTCAAACCTAGAAACATAATCGGGGCGAACCGGGATTCGAACCCACAACTATAGATTTCTAACGTGCTCAAGGGACGCAACTCTGTACATCGAATTGCGGCGTCTTAGGCGATTGGGTCACCCGTGTCCCCTGTCACTTCAGTGAAACCCACGAGCACGGGTATGGTGTTGACAACCCTAGAAACATAATCAGGGCGAACCGGTATTCGAACACACAATGATAGGTTTCTGATGTGCCCAAGGGACGCAACTCTGTACAGCGAATTGCCACCCCCGAAGGCGATGAAATCATCGCGGTATCTCCATCACAATCTGTACCATCATCTAACTAGCAACGTCGTAACGGATCACATGGCTAAATCATATCACATACTGCATGGTGTGCAATGTTCTTAACGTGAGATAACGATCCTGGTTGCCATGGATCGTCATACTCCTATTGGCACTGAACAGGCGTTGTGGCCCTGCTTCCCACTTCTTCCCAGTAACCACATGCCTACATGTACAAAAAACCCTCCCATAAGCCAGCAAACACAACCGTCGTGATTTGGAGGTACCGCTGGATTGTGCACGGCACTGAGTTGCAGATCACAACCACGTGAACATGTCGATTCTGTGAACGACTAATTTCAACCACGTGTCTGGTATATGCCTGTCATAAACTGGTCTCAGTATCTTTATTGTGCAGGAGAATTGTACACTAAGCTATTGTACTTTCCATGTAGGGGAGTCGGGTGGGCTCGTGGCGAAAGCGTTCGTTTGTCGCACCGAAGACCCGAGTTCTAAGTATCAGTAGGTTGGTACTGAATTAACCTAGTCTTAACGTCTACTGACCGCATGGTCACAGCAGACCTATCTCATTTGACTATACCTTATTTGGCAGTTTCTGCCATTGATTTTCATGGAATTGTTTGCTAGGCATTACTTAGAAGTTGACGGATGACAAAGTAGACACAATTTATGGATAACAACTTCTTTATTTTACTGTAATGGCGACGTTTCGGTATAGATCCTTATACCGTTGTCAAGCAAGTGCAGCCTTGCTTGACAACGGTATAACGATCTATACCGTAACATCGCCATTACAGTAAAATAAAGTTGTTATCCACAAATTATATCTACCTTGATGTTATTGAAGTTATATCTCGTATCAGTCACTTTGTTTGTCTCGAAAGTAAACTGTATCATGGAATTCTAAAGACATAGTGTTCGTGTTGTCGTTTACCGATTAATTCATAAAATTCAAATTTGAGGCTACTCGCATTAATTTAATGACACATTTTAGGCTCAGGGTCGGCAGTCTCATTAACTAATGTGACGCATCAATTCAATGATTTACAAGGTTTGCTATCCCTTAAGCTTCCCAAAGCACACACGCCTACAATTTAAAACTACTTCGGCAAAATGTATTTGCTGAGACTGTAGAAAAAAATTAAACTTTCATTGGTAGAGGGATACACATATCGGCTAGACATCCGGGTTAGTTTCAATTTTTGAGTAGTCCGAATGGATTGTAACTATCCTCGGCTTGACATGTGGAAAGTCAACTTTCCGTTTCCGTTTTCGCAATATTCCAGAAGCTCCAGCTTTTGGTGTTTACATTTCACAACTTTTGAGGAACAATCGAGCATGTTCTTTCTTCAAAGATTACAAAGAGCGCCATACGTCACTTCTCAGAAGTTGCTTGAACAGGGTTCCAACATTCAAGGCCTCAGTAAAGCTTTCGAAACATTTGATGGTTTTGTGGAGGACATTCCAAACATGACACATCAGTGACAAAACTGATGTCCGATGCAATTCCCTACTGTACCATATGTTCCCGTGTCTTTTAGGTGAACAATTAATTTGCCTTCGCATGTTTTTGTGACGGTGCCACCCGTGGGGCAGGATACGCTCACCTTTGAACGAACGCCTTGTATCATCTCTATTTGATAGTGATTCATAAACACATGCTCATGATATGGTCGGAATCATACAATGGACGCTGCTATTGATAGAGATGGCTTATGAATATGGAAAGGGTTTTGTCTCTTTTATGTATATACAATCTGTAAAATATATTCTTCTGTGTCTCTCGACGTGATGTGACTAGAATCTCGATGTGCCAGTATCATACAAACTTCTGGAGTCCCGGTTGTCAGGAACTATTCTATCTATGACCTTTCTCATTCGATGGCAACAATATATTTGAACATGACAATGTTTGGAGTCCCAAATTTTTTAAAGATGTTTAAAAGTCCCTAAGGTATGCTAAATGTCATTCAAACGACAACAAATACACATATTTATGCATACCAAATATATGATATAAGATAACATGAAATGATAATGATAATGATATATAATTAGATAACATGAAATAATAACGATATATAATAAGATAACATGAAGGATAATGATAACGACTTATGATTAGATAACATGATAATGATAATGATAAAGTATAAATTAACATGAAATGATAATGATAGTGATATATAATAAGATAACATGAAATGATAATGATAATATAATAAGATAACATGAAATGATAATGATTATGATATATAATAAGATAACATGAAATGATAATGATATATAATAAGATAACATGACAAGATAATGATATGTAATAAGATAACATGGAATAATGATAATGATATGTAATAAGATAACATGACAAGATAATGATATATAATAAGATAACATAACAAGATAATGATATAAAATAAGTTAACATGACAAGATAATGACATATAATTAGATAACATGAAATGATTATGATATATAATAAGATAACATGAAATGATAATGATAACGATATATGATGATAACGATATATAATAAGATAGCATGAAATAATGATAATCATATATATTAAGATAACATGAAATGATAATGATAGTGATATATAATAAGATAACATGAAATGATAATGATATTTAATAAGATAACATGAAATGATAACGATTATGATATATAATCAGATAACATGAAATGATAATGATATATAATTAGATAACATGAAATGATAATGATCTATAATAAGATAACATGAAATGATAATTGTATATAAGATAACATGAAATGCTAAATGCTAATGATATATAATAAGATAACATGAAATGATAATGATAATGATATATAATAAGATAACATGGAACCCTTGGTAGTAGCATATAACCCACTATGGACCCACATTAAATCTAGCCATGAGGTCATCGGGATGTCACGATCCTACTATAAACCCAGAACTAAAAATAGACATGGTGCTGCGCTTAGCATTTGTTTGAAACTGACGAATGTAGTTACAGGAACGGCTTTTTTAAGCCTGAGTTTTATTATAGATAGACAACCATAAATGTCAACCATGTAAAGTCAGTTTATTCATGTCCATTCAAATGAAAATGTATAATATTCATTGCTTATGTTGTCCAATCAGAATGTTGTACGAACTACTGAAAATGCATTCACTATCATGTATAAAAGTATATAATTGTACCGGTAAGGGAGAAAAGATTCGGCCGGAGTGGCAGTCGACTCACGGGACTCAGGACCCACGGTCCCTGACCCCCGGTCATACTCTTGGTCAACGCCTACCAGTGTCCGTAATGAAGGCTCTACATACAATAAGACTTATGTTCGACCCCTTATGGTCAGTCTGTGATCTTGTTACGCCTATGCGTCTATACTAACTATACTTAGGATACGTACGTGGATTGAGTTTTGTTTATTTGTTTGTTTGTTATTTGTTGTTTAATGCCGCACTCGGTAATATTCCAGCTATATGACGGCGGTTTGTAAATAATCGAGTCTGGACCAGCTTGACATCATGAGAATCGATCAACGCAATTGGGATACGATGACAGGCATCAACGAAGTCAGCGAGCCTCACCAACCGATTCCATTAGTCGCCTCTCACAACAAGCATCGTCGCCTTTTACAGCCAGCATGGGTTTTTGAAGACCTATTCTACCCCGGATCTTCACGGATCTTGTGATACAAAGTTTCTATAGAATCTCCATGTCTTTTGCTTTGGAGACATCGTGTCCAATGTTGTTGAGGTGCCAGGTGAACTTGTTTCCAGAGTTCCAGCGGTTGTACTTGTATCCATATACCTTACTAGGTTTCAGAATTTAATCAGTTTGATACTTTTGAAGATATTATAAAACATTCGGATATATTAAGAATAATCGTGTGATGTGACATATTATATATAATTATGTAATATTGTAGTAATATCATTCTAGGAATAAGCAAATAAAATGTTCATAAGTGTATTTTCCCTTCTCGACAAGTATCTTAGGAAACTTCAAGGATACAATACCTTCAAAATAGTTCAGTGTGGGAAGGTTATTAACGGTTTTACTTGTCATTCCAAGAAACACACATTTGGAAGACCCACAGAAAAGGAACATACTCAGTTGTATGTAGATAATTATGAACAGCTGATATAACAGTTTCCCATAATTCCTTGTGAACATCTAACCGGTTTGATGACTCATCGTTAACCTCGCGACCTTCGCATGACCTATGTGTGTTAAGTTCTACACAGACATGCATATCTTAGCATGCGACTCGGTTTCATTCTGTCCTACCAGCTCATCATTTATCCTCCCTTGCCATAGAGAGTCTATTGCATTCCCCACTGTGAATATATTACACGGTATGCTCCCCCAAAATATATAACACATTTCACCTATCATACATCACCATGGTTACAGTCTCGCAATAAGACGCCGGTAAACATTTCCTCGGATTTTCTTCTCTTATATATGTCCCGGAAGGATAAAGAATTACCAAATATCTCAAGGTAGACTTTTTAAGCAGAACAAATAATAATAGTGGAGTTGCACCAGGCGCCTTTTCTGTAAACCCAGTGTGTGGTTGTCTGAGAATGAATGCCCGTTAAATTGTTGTCTTCCCTTCACCATAATCACCCAGGCATCTCATCCCGGCGCTCGGGACTTCGGAACTTGATACAGAACGTATGGCGAGGGAAGCGGTTTTATGTGCAGTGTTTCGCGTGGGTCTCAGGCTAAAAAACACTAAACCAGATTGTCGGCCAAAACATTAGTGTATGTTATTATTTCATGATTGTCTTCACATTTATCCAGAAGCACCATCATTTCAAAGATGTAACTGATTGTAGTGTTTTCGAAATTCGATGAGCGCAATAACACTATGGCTTAGTTTCCTCCTAAGTAATAGTACCGCCGCAGGTTTTCCAGTTGGCCGGTTTCAAGACTTTTAAAAAACGGATGTGAAAAGAAATTGCCTGTGCCATTTTTGGGAATTGGAATTTTGCAGCTATAAGTTTGAGAAATGACGAAACGCGTCATGTGTTACGTTTCTTTTCGCATTGATAAATGTAAGCGACTATGGCATTCACAAACTCTTCAGCGTATATCAATAACTATATTTCAACATGCACGAAGTTATTGTTCATAGTTTTACGGTACTAACTGTTCTTAGTTCGCTACGTTCCGCTAAAACATGCATAAGCTATGGATCCTCTGGCAAGTTTGGACCCTACACTTGTTAATTATTGATGCTAACCTACCCTAAATACCAAACCTGCAAGACATATCCTCAAATGGAGTATAATAAAAGTCAACATACAAAGAAATATTAGTGTATGAACAGGTGTATTTTTGCATCATATACCAAGAGGATTTGTAAGCAGTTACCTCATGTTTCTATTTATGTGTTAAAATGTTCATTTACAGTCAACATACAAAAAAAATATTAGTGTATGAAAAAGTGTATTTTTGCATCATAGAAAGAGGATTTGTAAGCAGTTACCTCATGTTTCTATTTATGTGTTCAAATGTTCATTAACAGTCAACGTAAAAAGAAATATTAGTGTATGAACAGGTGTATTTTTGCATCATATACTAAGAGGATTTCTAAGCAGTTACCTAATGTTTCTATTTATGTGTTCAAATGTTCATTTCCTCATCCCGGTGTTACCGCCTCAAAAATAACCAAGAGTACGGGTTTCAGTTGAGAGAGAAGCGTAAAGCACTGGACACATTTGGAACCGTTACTGTACTTATCTATTCTCTATCACACGGTTGCAGCAGATGTAAATACACCTGGGAGAGCATGGGAGATTTCCATCAAACATTTTCCCTACAGTAATGAATTATTTGTTGAAATGACTATCATCGCTATCAAGCAAACTTTCAAGAAACACCTGCTTCACTCGCGTACACAGTTAGCGAAGGATATGTCTTTTCTCGTAAATGAAAAATGTTAAAAGATGTATTAAATATAATCTTTTATCATGTTATTAATATGCATGTTCATGATTATATTTAGCGAGAATGAATAGATATGCTCTATCTGTCTCAAAATTAGATAATCAGGTTTATTTAATTAATAATAGTGTTTAGTGAGTTAACGATAGGCGTATCCGTGGATGGCACTCATCCATTGTGATGTTTATAAAATAAAGCACATTTATACATCTAGCGTTATCATTTACGCAGAAATTGTATGGCATGAGTTTCTCATGTCCAAGATGCTCGGTATACCTAAAGCCATAGCTACACAGAAAAATAAGACAATGTGTCTGTGTTATCTCCTTGTGGGGATTCGGAAACAGAAAAGTCGCCAGCCACAAAGAGACGACAAATAGGGCGGCCATCGTATTCCGGATCCGCGTTTGTTTGCTCTAATATTACGTAACAGGTACATGGTGATTATTTTGCGGCTTCAGTCTGATTTAGTATGGAAAGTGGCTTAATCATACATACAGTAAACTACGGTTATAACGAACACGCTTATAACGAACTGACGTATATAACGAACTAACTTTTTAGTCCCGACTATTTGCTGTAGTTATGCTGTATATATGCTTATAACGAACTACGGTTATAACGAACTAAAAACAGTAGTCCCTTTGAGTTCGTTATAACCGTAGTTTACTGTATACGTTTTTGAAGTGCCACCGGTGGGGCAGGATACACTTACCTTTTCGAGAGCACCTGGTACCCTGACTATTTGATAGTGTTTCATAAACACATGCTCTTGACAAAGTCGGAATTGTACAATTAGATTTCTTATTATTATGGCAATGTTTTTTGTTGCTTATGTTTTCAATACGTTTTCAATATGAAGTTTACTCGATATACGACTTTTCCAAAGTCACGATAGACAGCAAGGCAGAAAGAAACTGTAAACTTCTTTTTTTTATACTTCAGTGTGAAAGTTGAGAAATGTGATGCTTTCATTGCAGTGAACATACAACTTGATATTTCACTACAGTGATCATAACACTTTGACGGCACTACTGTCGCACAAGAGCTACCTCTCCGCAAAATATCTCCCCTTTATCGTAAGTGTCTCTCCCGTACCATACTTGTTGACTTCCTTTTCATGCTAGTTCCATATTGACATGGTATAATACTGACAGATGGTAATTTATGGAGTTAATATCGCTTCTTGCCGTTTGTTATACTCTTGAAAATGTTTCGTTATGAACTGTAAATTGCTCATATAAAGCGTCAATAGAGACTCTTCGTTTCGCAAAGCGCCATTTTGTTACTTGATCAGCGTGTATTCTTTCGCTTCCAACAGCAGTCTCGCAGCTTTCAAGAATTTTTTTTGTTGAAATTGATTTTGTATAAATCATATCCAAATTTAGGATAAGGAATGTAATTGACCTCAAATATAGTTTGTTACTTTTGTACATATTTTTTTAAGAATTTGCAAACACAGAACTACCATTTAGTAGCATTTACAAGGGGTGGTGAAACGTCCCAGTGTATTAGGTAGAGAGAATGTACATTTCAAGGTTTTACATTAGCAATGAAATGTTTAATTTTCCGGAAGACAACTACACAAAGTGTATATAATAAATGGGATATGTCAAATGAAATATGATGTTTCTCTCATCTCGTGACGGGAGAAAGGTAATATGTCCTTCCCCATCCCCGTCACTGATGAGAGAAACATGATATTTTACTCGACACATGGAATATCCTCTATTGATTATCTAATATTCTCCCGACATGAAACACAGGAAAGAAACCCAGAAAACCAAACATTAACAACAAAATCAAAACACTGAAAACAAAACCCAAACCCAAAACAACACCACTGTCTTCCAAACAAGAAAAAACTTTGGTAAACTCTCCGCCTACTCTATTGAGATTATTTCAATTTTATTTCATTTGCTTCTCGTAAACAAGACGATCTAGCAAATAGATGTCTTTTTTTATATCGCAAATAAACAACTGACCGTTGATGAAATTGCTTACTCCGACTGACAGATAATTGCCTTGTCTTTATCTTTAGTTTCTGTGGCAATGATGATTAATCCCACAGACGATTTGTGGCATTTCGATCCAAATCCATCAAGCTTTAGAATGTCATATCAGCAGTTTGATGACATTCTCTGACATTCTCTGGTGAATCCCGCCATCGTGATCTATGTATGTCCTAAACTACCGGGTGAATGTAAACACGCATGTCTGACCGTTGCTGAACTGGAAACGAACAAGATATGCATATGGTTATTCGATGGTGATGTATTTGATACGGGTGTCACAGTCGTGTTTTTGACCTTTCGTTTGCAGTGTTTCGGTAACTGGTTTCAGTCAAGTAACGTTTTGATAACATTTGTATTTGTTTGTTCAAATCAAATTTTTAAGTGAAAACTTTTACTTCCCATCGCCCGGCAGTGTATATGCAATTGAAATCAAAACGACTGCGCATATAGATGTGACAAATCAAAATATATTAACATCATAGACTACACTGGAGCCATAAAACCAATAAATTGTAAATTGATATACCAACGTACAATTTGCTGTGTTGGTGCTTTTTGAATACATATAAAGTCAGGAAACAATGTGTTAAGTCTCATGGATGCGTAATGGGTTTCCCTTGAATTTTCATGATAATGTGTAGAATTGACAAGTCTGTAAGTTGAATTCCTGACGACTATTTCTGTTTATCAGGCAACGATAGGTAAAATAGAATGTCAAGATGAATAATTACCCAGACATTATAACGTAAGAAGCCAATTTGTTGTGACACTACCTGTTGGTTATCCTGGGAATAAAAATAATATCACAAAGAAGTAATTGTTGAGGCATGTTACCAATTACTTCTTTGTTTTTCTTCTGAAACCTGTATGGCTGGGGCATTCTCATGAAGTGAAAAACGAGGAGCGAAATTCCTCTACGTCGCAGGCACCACAGTTACGTTTGTGATTGTGGTAAGTAAATAATCGAGTCTGGACAAGAAAATCCAGTTTGACACAATCTGATTGTGAAGACACACAAACTGCCAGGCCACATCATCGGGGTTTGATGACACACACTCAATCAGGTCACACTATCGGCTGTATGACCACCCAGGCTACAACCAGGTAATACTGGCAAAACACCATTACTTCACTGTTTAATTTCTCTTGTGGATACAGGGGATGGTCCGCCTTGGTTGTGCAAAGGAGGAACACTACTTCTCCCAAAGATTTAACTGATCCCCAAAACGTCCGCTCTATTGCTTGTCTGAAAAGACTATACAAAATATTTACATTGTGTCTAACAGATCTTGTGTCAAAATGCTGCTGATATTATTTACATGGAGCAGAAAGGAGCCTTGGGTTTGGTGTCTCCCAATCTGTTGACTAACATTGTTAGAGTACCCGGGTTTGCTGCCAGGAATACACCTCTTCTGACAATCTGGGTATTGCAGAAGGCTGCAGTGTTGGGAAGTCTTCACATTCTCCGAAAAGTTCTCGCTGGGTTTGACTTGGAGAAGACCAATTAGCTGTCTGGGCTGCGCGTAGAGGGGCCAAGGGCCCTGAGCTAATGATGAGCCTAAGCAGCCTGACTGTGCCAGGATCACACAAACCCTCTTTGCTGCATTTATTTATTTTAATCTGTGCATAATAATCCATTTACATTGCGCCAGATTCCATTCCTGGTACTACATACAGTGTAGCCTGTTACTACAGCAAGGAGAAAAAGAAGGTGCTATTGCAGTTAAACTCATACCTAGGTGTTATATTGGTACATGAAAAATTGCAAAGAAAACTGTTCTCACAACGTAAAGGACTTGCAAAACATACATTGTTGTATTGGACGTAATGATTATTTACCATGCATCTTCAAATGTTTAGGCACCAAACGTTGTCGTCAGTATATTCGGTACACATGCAGGCAATTGAATGCAATAGATACTTCTGATAATTAGAATCAGCACTGAGACTATATTACAAACGTTCTTCTCATACCTTCGTTATGCATATCAATTACACGCCATGGCATGGTGTTATTTATTACTTTCGTTGTCACTGATACATCCATTGTAAAGATGCTGTTGAATGAATGCAATCATGAATGCATATTTAGTTATAGGTACGCGTAATTTCAATAGTTTCAACAGCCTATACTATAATTTATCAATACTTGCATTCAGACAAACACTATAAAAACACTCTTCCTTATTTATCACGGAACTATGAAACATATGATAGCAACTCTTCTTCAACGATTATATGGCATCAATTATACATGATTACTGTCGCATACTGCAAGCGATGCTGTTTCGAGTGCCGAGTTGCGGAGTTAAGAAAAAACATGTGCCCCCACTCGGCCGAATGCCAGATTGGTGCCTGCCGTATCATCTTGTATCTGTATAGCGGTTTGTACACGCAAAGACAAAAAAATTAGGGCACGCGGCTGTTTAATCGCCTCAGCAGTTTCCACATTGTGTATAGGTTCCACACCTTTCCTCGGAGACGCTGATTGAATCGCTGAAGCCATCAGTCATGGTTTGCCACCATCAAAAGATGGGAGATGTTATGGGTTCTATTGGTATGCTTGCCGGTTTCTCGAGCCTCTTGAGTCTGATTAGTCACCAATATAGTGAAGCTGGAAATACGTTGTCGCACCTGAAGTAGGACCTATGTCACATTATGTAGGACAAAGCTTTGCAATAATGCCGCAAAGAAAAGAGAAGCAAAACTTGAAGCGTTTACTGACATTATACAAGACTTCAAAACCTGAGAGCAACGGAGTGAGGTGATGCTATTTCATTTGGTTTTATGTGATCAATTCATCTGACCTCAAGTTCAGAGGAGACTCGTTTAAATCAAATATTGTTCACTGTTTGTTTCGTATACAGACTCAGATATTAACAGTAGTTATAACGCCGAGATTCAAAGAAATTAAGATTATTAATTCTTATAAAAGATAGGAGTGCTACAAATGTCATAAGTGCTGAGTAAATAAAGCGACAAAACCCTTTCCATATCCAATAGAAATCTCTGCAAAAAGCAGAGACCATTGTACGATGAAATCGATGCGTAAACTTAGTACAGACATAGCACCACTTTCTACACAACATCTTGCAAGACAAGGGTGACATGTAGATGCCAGTTTTTTAGTTTTTCTTTCAATGAGATTTTTCGGTACAGGTGCTAGAGCCTTTATCAAGGACGTCTACAGTCTGGCACATTACGGAAACGTCGCTTTGTGGGAATAAAAAAGTTGAAATCCATACGTAAACCAAGTCTTCATTAATATTACAGCTTCCAAATACCACTTAAAGATATTACCCAACATATGCTGGAGTATGTGTGGAACTTTGTAGTAAATGAACTTTGATAATTAAATCAGACGGGTTAGAAATTGATTGTCACAGTTTGTATGATCAGGTATACAAGGTTCCAGAGTAGGTAGGGCACACATTGGGTTATTTTTAAAATTATGAATCTGTCAAGACCCTGACATATGTGAAGCCAACGTGTTTTGTTTAATCTTTTATTGTTTTAAGCATATTGACAACGCAAAACGAATCCTAAGTTTATGTAAGAAGAGCAGGAAGAACATGGCCGGAGTTCATCCACAAACGCCGAATGAGCAAAACATAATGTTCCATGTGAAACGTTTATCTCTTCCCTATTACTCTGCATCGGCGTGGCATTCCTGGAAGCCGGCGGTCTGTCGCTGCCTTGATGGCGCGGAGAAAAAGGGAAACGCGCGAAGGGAATCTTACAGTATCAGAACACTATTAGATTTCAGATCACAGCCATTTAGTCGTCCAGAATGTCCCTGGCCATATAAAGAAGTTCTGTATGTAGTCATGAGAAGTCAACATTGGTCGGGACAATGGCACCAGCCAATCGCCTCCCCGCTAATGAAACATCATCACCAGGCTAGGTGATAGGCGGTATAAATTCACAGCGCAGATGTGCGGCCCCAGAACAGCTTTTGAACGTGAGTGAAAGGTGAAGGTATTGTGTGTTTGGCCCTCCAAAGTGACAACCACCCTTGAATGATGCACCCATTCTTTCCCATACCTCCCCAAATACCTTGATCACATCGCCACACCACATGCATATGTACCTTTAATGAGATTCCACCTGCTTTCATTATAAACCCTAAAACCCTGCTGTGTATACCAACCACGAGTGAACCAAAGTTTTGAAATCCCGAAAACCCATTTTCTACAGATTTTCAGAGAATTCTTCATTATTTAGCAGGATTACATCTGTTTCGCTTGGATTACCTTGATAAGATGTTACCCTGGATATCAGAATTAAGGTTTGTTAACCGCGTGTCGGCGGTGGAGTGTGCGTCTTAGAGCTGTGGATATTTCCCTAATCAATATTCAGTGTGCACCACTGGTCTACTTTTAATTGAAATCTAACAGAACATACATAATATGCAATATGAAAAAACAGTAGGGGATGGCTCAGAGGTTGAAAGCTTTCTTTAGCTGCTTAGATCCACTGCCGTTGGTTCGAATCCCAGATTCGCTCTGATTATGACCTTTGACATGTCAGAACCCAAGCGTCCGCTGTTAAACATGTGCGGAATGCGTCAGACTGGGATTTCCTCCCACATGAAGCGGACACATCTCAATGTAACTAAATAACTTTCAAGGCAAAATATAACTAACAAAAAATTATATCTTGCTCCTAGTGTTTCGGTACAAAAATTGCAAGGGAGAGTTATTCCAAATGAGAACTCTATTTCACGTAAATGATTCTTAAAGGAGAACTCCAAATTGATGTATTCAATGTAAAGATTGTTGAGTCAAGTTTATCACATTGCAAACATTATTTCTGTATATCACGGCGTGTCAGCTTCATGTGGGAAAAAAGCCCAAATTCATATAATCTTATAACCTTAGCGATTCTTATGCCAAAAAAGGGATTCAAAGAATGGACTGTGGAAATGTTTATTTCACATGACTATTGCGGATCTCTAGTTGCAACTTACACTGGGGCTGTTTTACAAACACTCGAAGTGCTTCTTTAATGGTGCTTCTTCGTCTGACGCCGTTCATTGAATTCAGCATTCTGTGTTGACGGAGACCATACAATCTTGCCTTGGTGGTGAGAATATTTGCCTGAGAACCACACTGTTTGCGTAAACCGTAGAAGAACGTCTCTCTCGAGATTGATTACGTCGTTTGGAATGTATTCATAGGTGACATTAATTTCCTTTTAGCAGGATTTTAGAAAAAAATGATGAACGTAATTATTCAGCCTTTACATTTAGGGCATTCCAATGGCTGCAAACATGTTAGACTTTTATTGTTTCAGTGCGCTATATCAGTGTTGCCATATATTGACATGTTGATGGGCCTTTAGTATGGCCTCGCGTTGTCTCCCTGTAGACCAGTGTATTCCTATTCTTGGTGTCCCCACGCTAAAATGGCGTAAATCTTACTGATTCGCTATTGACACATTGTGAGACACATGTACTAGAAATAACGTATTTCACTGACCATATTCAGTAAGGGCTATACATCATCATAACCAACCCGATGGCTATCGTAATACAATAGGTAAAGGCATCGTGAAGAACTACGTCACGTAGTCATGTTGAAGGCAAGTCTACACACGTGCACGTGTGTATAAGTTTGCTCTTTTTGTTAAACATAGTTCAGTATCATCACAATTCTGCGCCGACGGTATACACTTTTAGTGATTGTACAGGAATCTTGCTGGCTTCAGTTATTACAATTGTACTCCAGATGTACCGAACTCCAAGGGACCAGCCTTAATGGTCAACTTGCAAAACGAAAAAGACTATTGCCACTCCTTTTCTTTCGAATAAAATCTTCGCTAAGATTGTTTTGTGGAAGTGGACCCTGAACAGAGCTTTCGTTTTCCGAAATCACTATTCCAAGGATGACTATACCTATTTACCACTGATGGAGGTTTATCACTATTCCTAGGATGACTATACCTAGTTACCACTGATGGAGGTTTATCACTATTCCCAGGATGACTATACCACCGTTACCACTGATGGAGGTTTATCACTATTCCCAGGATGACTATACCTAGTTACCACTGATGGAAGTTTATCACTATTCCCAGGATGACTATACCACCGTTACCACTGATGGAGGTTTATCTCTATTCCTGAGATTACCATACCTAGTAACCACTGCTGGCGGTTTATGACTATTCCTGAGATCACCATACCTAGTTACCACTGATGGAGGTTTTTCACTACTCCCGAGATCACCATACCTAGTTACCACTGAAGGAGGTTTATCACTATTCCTAGGATGAATATACCAAGTTACCACTGCTGGCTGTTTATGACTATTCCTGAGATCACCATACCTAGTAACCACTGCTGGAGGTTTATCACTATTCCTGAGATCACCATACCTAGATACCACTGCTGGAGGTTTATCACTATTCCTAGGATGAATATACCAAGTTACCACTGCTGGCTGTTTATGACTATTCCTGAGATCACCATACCTAGTAACCACTGCTGGAGGTTTAACACTATCCCTGAGATCACCATACCCAGTTACCACTGATGGAAGTTTATCACTGTTCCTATGATGACTATACCTAGTTACCACTGCTGGAGGTTTATCACTATTCCTGAGATCACTATACCTAGTAACCACTGCTGGAGGTTTATCACTATTCCTATGATGACTATACCTAGTTACCACTGATGGAGGTTTATCACTATTCCTGAGATCACTATACCTAGTAACCACTGCTGGAGGTTTATCACTATTCCTAGGATGACTATACCTAGTTACCACTGCTGAAAGTGTATCACTATTCCCAGGATGATTATGCTAAAGTAACCACAGATGGAGGTTTATCACTATTCCTAGGATGACTATACCTAGTTACCACTGCTGGAAGTTTATCACTATTCCTAGGATGACTATACCTAGTTACCACTGATGGAGGTTTATCACTATTCCTAGGATGACTATACCTAGTTACCACCGCTGGAAGTTTATCACTATTCCTAGGATGACTATACCTAGTTACCACTGCTGAAAGTGTATCACTATTCCCAGGATGATTATACTAAAGTAACCACAGAAGGAGGTTTATTACTATTCCTAGGATGACTATACCTAGTTACCACTGCTGGAAGTTTATCACTATTCCTAGGATGACTATACCTAGTTACCACTGATGGAGGTTTATCACTATTCCTAGGATGACTATACCTAGCTACCACCGCTGGAAGTTTATCACTATTCCTAGGATGACTATACCTAGTTACCACTGCTGAAAGTTTATCACTATTCCAAGGATGATTATACTTAAAGTAACCACAGATGGAGGTTTATCACTATTCCTAGGATGACTATACCTAGTTACCACTGATGGAGGTTTATCACTATTCCTAGGATGACTATACATAGTTACCACTGCTGGAAGTTTAACACTATTCCTAGGATCACTATACTTAGATACCACTACTGGGGGTTATAGTTCGTGTTGGTTTATTCCTCTACCTTGTAATTCAATACCTTGTCTTTCTGCTCTGCATGTGTCGTTCCGACCCTTTAGAAAACGTAGTCTATAGTTAGGAACACATTACGAGACTGAATAATGTGCACTTCTGGGTGCAATACAATAATTCATATAAACATATTAGTCACAGGAAAATGTCAAACGTATTCCATTCCTAAAAATGTAACCGCTATGTTGCTTTTTGCGCCCAATGGAATCTGTTTCGGGGGATAATCGAGACTTGTTTTTCTTTGGCGTTGACGTGTTATATTCAGATGCATTGCCAAAGAATACTACTTATCGAAATGTCACATCCAACCCGTTTTTGTGGTTATTGCCAGTTCGTTATTTTATTCCATTAGTAATAAGTGAAATCTGATTATCGTAATATATGGACGACTTTAAGGTTTTCTATCGTCACGGAAAAGTCAACAAATATGCCGCTGGACTTCGAGTTAACAGTGTTAGGAAATATATATGTATTCCGAAATGATTTAATTTACAGTTTTTCTTCACACCGACCATATTTAGCTGGCATAGAGCTGATACCCGTACGCCTTGCGGATAATTGTGTTACTCCTGATGTGTCTCAACCCAACTCAGACCTCCTTTGTATAAAGGATAGAGCGTTTTCCCGGAGAGCGGAGGTTGGGTAGTTCGATCCACGGCCGCGTCATTCAAGAAGACATTAAAAGATGTTCCTTGTTACCCTGCCTGACGTTCGGCATTAAGAGGATAAAACAAGGCTGGTCGGTTCGGAGTCGGCTGCAATAATCTTGTACGCAACGTCAAACTCCTTTTCACATCAATTCAGTTTATTCTCAGAATACCACCATCGCCAGAACAGTTACAACATTCAATAAGACGTCATATCCAAGGTCATGAACATGTTCAAATAGAAAACCATACGATAGATATATGTCCATGAATATTAAAAGTTCTCGTAATATTTGAACATCTCTATATACTAGAGGGATATTCTTCGAATAAAACAAATAGTTTCGAATATAATAGTGTATCCCCAGCTTGTTTGTTGTTTAACGCCGCACTCACCAATATTCCAGTTATATGATGACGGTCTGTAAATAATCGAGTCTGGACCAGACAATCCAGTGATTGACATCATGAGCATCGATCCACGCAATTGGGATTGATGACGTGCATCAACCAAGTCAGCGAGCCTGACCAACCGATCCCGTTAGTCGCCTTTTACGGCAAGCATGGGTTGCTGAAGACCTATTCTACCCTTGATCTTCACGGGTCTGGTGTCGAAAGGGAATGCATGTTTGCAACAAGAAATATGCAACAGTCATCAGAAATATCAGATTGTTCCACGGTGCATTCTTTGAATCCTTTTTTTGTCAGCACAATGCCTCACAAGTTGTTCACAGAGCGACTCATACCCTTAACAATCCTAACATTTAAAAGAAAGAAACTAGATATAATCGTTATGCTACCATGATGAAATAAAACACTATACTTGGTGTTTTCGGAGAAAGAGCGTGAAGAAGAATGGGTTTGAATGGGTATTGACAGGTTGTCGATCTCAATCAGAGACATACCGGGATGCTGTTTATGCTCCAACATTGTATTTTGTACATCATTATACCTTACCCACATATAAGACAGGCATTGGAAGTATTTAGCCCCAGCTACTTCCTAAAACACATGCACTTGACACCGCTGAGGAAAATTAAGCAATCCTTGCAAAGTTTAGTTCTACGCCGCTCGTCACTGTTATGACGCCATGCTGCTAATTATGAGGAAACGCTACAGGACGTTTGATATAAAAAAGAGCGAAATTTCAAGCTGTCCGTTGTCCCCAAAACTTGAAATTCACTATTCAGTCGGTTGCAATCGTGCTTTTTATGGTCCAAACTGTATTACTACACATATTTTGAACAATTCTGAATTTTGTAACCTATATTTGTACATATCATTTTCTCAAAATGCATAGCGACAATGAGAAATAATTTTGTATAAATATTAGCTTCCGTGGTGATGCGGCTGTTAAATCAATGGTTTCAGCTGTGGCTATTGTGACTTGAAACCTCATGATTGAACTATCAGAATCGAATAGATTCCACATTCATGGTAGAATGATAATTTATTGAATTCCACTTGGAAGTGATGACGGTATTGTCATTGTGTATCGTGTTGTAACCCACCAAACTGTCATCCAACCTACCATTTCCCTTTAAACCGTATCATTCCATAACCTGTCCCTTTGTTTCAGTGTATAACAGTTGTGTCTCAATCATATAAGTCAGTTAGTATTCTGTTACACTGACCTGTTTGTAGCAATCCTTCCACTTCATGGTAGGAACGTCAATGGGTGGCCAATGTGTGTAAAAGGATGTGCAGAACTGCGCCCCCTTGTCATGCAAGGATGTGCTGAGCAGGGATTTAAATAACAGTGTCGCCTGATTAGGATCCTTTGTTTATCTTATCATTGGTTTCACCAAAATTCTAAACGTCCTGGACCTAGTCTTGATCTTTCGTCCTACGAATGGTCCACACCATTGTGTAACTGAACTACTGTTCCATGTCAGGCTATACCAAACATACTCACTTATTTATGCGTTTTGGATCATTCCAGCTAGACTCGAGTCTAGGGCTGTTCCGATCGACTTTAGCGGCCAAGAGCAGTACAGAGATCGGGGAGCCAATCTGAAGACAGTCTCCCAGTTTCGGGTTTTTATTTGTTTCGACAACTAAAGGAGCTTGACCGTACCAACAAGATGGCCTCCTACGATCCCAATGATCCGGACATGAAGTATCTTGCGGTAGACCGCAAGAAACTTCTGAAAGAGCAAACAAAGGCATTTGATGCCAAAATAGCTTGCTGGGTCCCCGATGAGGAAGAAGGGTTCCGCGCCGGCGAGATCAAGGGCGAATCTGGTGAACAAGTCACGGTCATTGTCTTGGATACCAATGAGGTAACTATGTTCAATTTTTAAAAATCAGGCGTTAACACAACGGTTGCATTTTTCGGTTCCTGTGATGAAGGTAACAGGTTATGTGTTGAAAGTTACACGTCAATATTGTAACAGAATTCAGCTTCAGTAAATATCAAACGTTAAACACCTAACACAATTATGACAATATGCAGTATATTGTGTAAATGTTGTCTTATTAGACCTTAATAACGCCAGGAGTGTATGCAGGTTAATACTGTGCTGTGTAAATGGTGACAGTAAACATTTATTTATGTTAGTTTGCAAGTTTTACCAAGGGTAATGTTCTTGGATAAAATTAACTTTACCGCCATCTAAGATTAAAGTATTTGTTCCCGAGTTCATATGTTTTCAAGAACAGTTTGCTTTAAAATGTTGAACAAGAACGTTTGTGTTTTACATTATCAGACGAAAACCTTGAAGAGGGATGACATCCAGTCGATGAACCCTCCCAAGTTCGAGAAGATCGAGGACATCGCCAACATGACGTACCTGAACGAGGCCAGCGTCCTGCACAACTTGAGGGCCAGATACGTTGCGGGGCTCATCTACGTGAGTTACTAGACCCTTGAACCATCGTCTCCACCATTCACGTGGTCACTGGGTTAAACACATGGTACTACCCTCGTTGCAGTATCAAATTTTCTTTTACAATTCGAGGGTACGGGTGGCCCAGTCGTCAAAAGCGACGCGATTCGCTGTGCAGAGTTGCGTCCCTTGGGCACGCCAGAAACCTATTATTGTGGGTTCGAATCCCGGTTCGCCCCGATTATGTTTCTAGGTTTGTCAGCACCATACCCGTGATCGTGGGTTTAACCGAAGTGGGCTTTCCTCCCACATTAAGCTGACACGCCATGATATAACTGGTATACTGTAAAAAAGCGGCGTTAAACCCAACTCACTCACTCACTTTTACAATTCAACGTTGATGGTTGTGGCAAAGACATATTCTTTCGAAGAATGTTGGTATGGTGAAGAAGGAAAATGCATGAATATTCTTACAATGTGTTAACGCTTAACAATAATGCAACGTTGATACCATATGTGTTATAAATTAGGTTGTCCTTCTTCTGTTCAAAAAAAATAATTTCACACCAAACAACACACACTTGATTATATCTCATGTATTCAGACATACTCCGGCCTGTTCTGTATCGCCATCAACCCCTACCGTCGTCTCCCCATCTACATCATGTCCGTCGTTGACAAGTACAGAGGCAAGAGGAAGACCGAGATGCCTCCCCACTTGTTCTCCATCGCTGACAACGCCTACCAGTTCATGGTGCAAGGTAGGGGTTTACGTCTCGACATGACTCTATGAAGCTATACATTTCAACACAGCCGTAACATTAACTATGTAATAACACACGCCATAACTTAATGACATTAAATAAAGCCTTAGGTGTAAACGTTTGGTTTGATGACTGTAATAATGAACATAAAAGTAGTCGTCCTGAATATTATGAAAAATACTTTTTCACGGGGCAAGGGAGTCAACTGACTGTAAAAGTCAAGTTTCCGCCCTTGCCAAACTAGCCTGGAATTATGGAGTTATGTATTGACTGGACTAAGGTGTCTATGCATAGTCCAATGAAAATCGCGTAACGAAATCGACATCCGGTTCGTAAACTGCCTTGTAGCTTTCGGTCGATTGGAGGATTTGCGAAGCATATGTACCGTCACCTTCTCTTCAACAAATATTTTCCCAAACTTTTCATGTTATAATCAAGGTGCTCAGGTGATTTGATGCACTTCACGAAGTTAGGCCCTGTTATTACAATATAGATCTTGGTTATCGATATATAATAATATGGTTGTCGTCATTTTGTTTGATATTAGAGGTGGATTCTGATTGGTCAATAGGAGGGACCGTGTTGTTCGGCAAGGGTTTAAACTGGGCCTTTATGGTCAGTTAACTCCCTTGCCTCGGGAAGATATGAAAATTAATGCTGTCCTTTGCATTTCAGATCGTGAGAACCAGTCTATGTTGATCACGTAAGGCACTTCTTAACTTATTACGAACATTAAATTGCGATGAACCAATATATACTGAACAAAACCAGTTAGGGATTAGACTATTTTTGGGGATATATTTTGGCAGTGAAGACTGAACACACACTTTCATAAAAAAATCCCCCAAAATATTCATGATTCCTAACTTTGTTTGTTCAGTATGTTTGTTTTCTTGCATAAGCAACTGGTGTTTTCTTGGTGTAGAGTCACAAACATGAAGACACGCGATTCGGTCAAATGTCCCCCAAATGTTTGTTTGGTGTTTAACGTGGCAGTACTTCTGCTATGTGATAGTGGGCTGAAAGAAATCTTCATTTACTGTTTCATTAATTCGTTTATATATTCGTTGGGATACAGGTTGCATAACCATACTCTCATCTATATGTCATAGTTTGTCGAAGTAATAGTGAACGATCTATATGTTGATGTATCGGGGAACTAAAAATTGATGATCTGAACAAATACTATATGCACCTTTTTTATCATATAAAAATACAATATTATACAATATTTATTTGCAATTTATTATTCATATTATGGATGTGTTTCTGTTTACACTGGGGGCACGGGTGGCCCAGTCTTTTAAGGCGACGCGATTCGCGGTGCAGAGTTGCGTCCCTTGGGCACGCCAGAAACCTATGAATGTGGATTCGAATCCCGGTTCGCCCCGATTATGTTTCTAGGTTTGTCAGCATCCTACCCGTGCTCGTGGGTTTCACCTTAGTGGTAAACGTCTGAGATCTGCATCACTTGATGCTTTCCTCCCACATTAAGCTGACACGCCGTGATATAAGTGGAATACTGCAGCGTTAAACCCAACTCACTCACTCACTCACTCATTCTGTTTACACTGACGATATCTTGATATTAAAGTATAGTTTAATTGCAATTCATTTAAATGACTATAATACACCTTAAAGTGTAAGTGTTGTAGGCTCGGACACTTGTTCCAAACACGCGTAGGGCCTGTGGTACGAGATATCATTGTCTGGGGCCATGCATTCTGGGATACAATGTCCGGTTGATATTGGGTTCGTATGATTGTGCATGGACAATGGGTTAGACTTGCTGACCGAAAGAGGAAGTTAAACTGGATCGGGTGGTCAGGCTTCGTGCCCTGATGGCGTCAGTCATTGCACGTTTTTTCAGTCACTGTTTTGCCTGCACCAAACTATATTATTTATTAATATTTTATCATTATTCATCATTATAGATGGCGATGTGCTTTCTGTGGCGTTAAACAACATTCGCTCATTGAGTCACTTATTTACTCAGCCTGTACAAGAAAGCTGCATTCAGTTGACGAGGGACGCTAAGGCGTTCTCTCGTCACGCCGAAAACCTGGGTTTGATTCCCCAAATGGGTCCGTTATTGGTGACCTGCCGTGATAATACTTGTTATTGTTAGAAGAGACGTAAACACACGTTGACGAGATGAATACGTTCTAGAAGTAATCTGTAACTATATATATTTTGAAATCTACCCAATGTCAATCTGGGGGCGGTCGGGTACCCTAGTGGTTAAAGCGTTCGCTCGTCACGCCGAAGATCCGGGTTCGAATCCCGACATGGGTACAATGTATGAAGCCCATTTCTGGTGTCCCCCGCCGTGATATTGCTGGAATATTGCTAAAGGTGGCGTAAAACCATACTCACTCACTCACTCACTCACTCACTCAATGTCAATCTGTAACTATATATATTTTGAAATCTACCCAATGTCAACTTTGGTCATTATCAGCGGCGAATCGGGAGCTGGTAAGACTGAGAACACCAAGAAGGTCATCTCTTACTTCGCCTTCGTTGCTGCCGCAGGAGAGAAGAAAGAAGAGAGTGAGGAAAAGAAGGTAAGTCTTCGGAATTTTACAAAACCTTTCATATGATGATGATGAAGTGTATTCGTAACGCGCTAAATTCCAAACATCAAATGTATGCTCAAAGCGCTACATTCTAAGAATGTCAATTGCGTAATTTATAAGAATTAATAATGGTAATTAATAAGAGCAGCCATATAAAGCATTCACACGTCGTAGTACTTTGATGTGTTTTAATCAATTTCTTGAAATAGTCCAAGGATGGTGCCAGTTTGATGTCTAGCGGGAGTTTATGCCAGAGAATTGCTGCGCTAATGCTGATAGATCTACTGCGGTCAACTACGGACCCAAAATAATCCCTTTGTTGTAACCGCTGTTTTATTTATGATACAGAGAAACCTCGTGAATTCAGACGGTTCTTTTCCCAATGAAATCATGTGGATTAAGAAATATCCGGATTAACGAATCGTGGATACGGACTAATGTCCTTTGTTTCATTTTAAGACGATATCACCCGGAGTTGGGTCTACTGATGACTTCGATTAAAGCACGTATTCGAAATGTCAGTGTTGGAGACGACATGTCACGCCAGTTTATACAGACTTATGTTATATCATCTGTCATTATCTATATGCTATTCATATATCCCTTTCAATTCTTCAGGGTTCCCTCGAGGACCAGATCATCCAGGCTAACCCTGTTCTTGAGGCCTACGGTAACGCCAAGACATCCCGTAACAACAACTCCTCCAGATTCGTAAGTCTTTTGTACATTTTCATTCAACCCTGTGAAGATCCGGGGTAGAATAGGTCTTCTATGCTAAACCCATACTTGTCGTAAGAGGCGACTAACAGGATCAGGTGGTCAGGCTCGCTGACTTGGTTGATGCACGTCATTGTGTCCAAATTGCGTGGATCGATGCTCATGATGTCAATCACTGGATTGTCTGGTCCAGACTCGATTATTTTTTTAGACCGCCGTCACATGGCCGGAATATTGCTGAGTGCGGCGTTAAACAACAAACAAACAAACATTTTCATTCATTGTGGATAAGTACCAAAACAAATCTACACCGGGAAATACGAAGTTTAATTTCCCGAAGAATTTATATACTGTTTATATACAAGACCGCCTACGTGGGTTTGTGGATACGTGGCGTCTGCCCGAAGAGCTGAAGGTCAGTAGTTCGATCCCGGGTCGCGTCATACCAGAAGACATTAAAAGATGGTACTTGTTGTTACCCTGCCCTTTGACGTCACAAAGATTACACCCGGTTGGTGGTCGCTTAAACGGTTGAAAGCTGATCCATCCACGTCCTTTCAACTCTTTCTCAGATGTCTATTGTCATCCATATGTTGTGCACACCCGATAAAAACTGACAGTTTGTATTGTGATCTTTCAGGGTAAATTTGTGCGTATCCATTTCGGCAGTTCAGGAAAAATAGCCGGAGCTGATATTGAAACATGTGAGTATAAGTGTAAACATTTATAGACACCCTGGCTTCATACAAAAAGATGACGTTGGTGACGCTAATGGTTGATATATTACCTATGTTAAGAACGACTATGAATCAGATAGAAACTGTTTCTATGTATGGAATTCAACACAAAGCAGAACCATCGTTCTTATAGGGCGTTGTTCAGTACAACATATTCCGCCAACAGTTTGTATACTGAACCGAAAAAAGTTTGGGATCATAAATATTTTTGGGAATATGTTCTTGTAGTGAAGACTGAGCACACAATTTCATAAAAATATCCACAACATATTCATGATCCCTTTTTAAGGGGTCAGAATATATTACATCCCTTACACCTTTGCGGTTATATAGCTGTTATATCCCTCATCGAGGCCGGATGCTATATTTAGTCGCATGTGCTGACTTTTTACAATTTAGGAGGCGGTGGGACAGCCTAATGGTTAAAGCGTTCGCTCGTCACGCAGAAGTCCTGGGTTCGTTTTCCTACATGGATCAATTGTGTTAAAACCATTTCTGATGTATCCTGCCGTAATACAGCTAGAATATTGCTAAAGACGGCGTTACCAATACTCACTCATTCACTTTTATTCCTAGATTTGCTGGAAAAGTCTCGGGTAACCCAACAACAGTCGGTAGAGAGAAACTACCACATTTTCTACCAGATGTTGTCAAATGCCGTACCTGATGTAATTGGTAAGTAGATAATGTGTTTAAGCAGAATAATCCATAATAAATATAATCACCATTAGAATAAATTTTATGATGGTGTGTTAAGAACGTACACAACTGAGAGATTGTGTATGCTGACTCATGTGCATTATACATGTTTTTATAAAAAATCAAACATTTCCACAGAGAAAATTGTGGCTCAACCAGACCCCGGCCTTTACTCCTTCATCAACCAGGGTGTGTTGACAGTGAATGGCATTGACGACGTGGAGGAAATGAACACCACCCATGTGAGTGTTCTTTCAATTAAGAATTTGACTTCCCCTTTGTGCGAGGTCATTGGAGTGTGAACCTTCATAGATTGAGGGCCACACTGAACGACGACGTTCTTACAATATATTGCCCTCACTTTATGAAGGTCATACTCCAATGATCTCACACAAAGAGAAAGTCAATTCTTATAATTTTTTATATCACTATTTTTTACCTTGATTGGTGTCTCTAGATCTATGCACGATTTTATTTAGTATGTGTGACTTCATATTTACCCTGACAGTCATACAACAACCAGCTGTACATGTATTGCGGAATGAAGTAGTTCCTCAAAAGGAGAAGTGACATGAGCGAATGTATACTTACATTGTTCCAAAGTGACATCTTTTGTCGTTTGTTTACTATATTCAAATAATGTTATCATTAGGTGAGAGAGTTCTGTTAAGAACTACCTAAGTAAGACTGCTGTAGACTGTAACTGTCGTTAAGAACTACCTCAGTAAGACTGCTGTGGACTGTAACTGTCGTTAAGAACTACCTTAGTACGACTGCTGTAGACTGTAACTGTCGTTAAGAACTACCTTGGTAAGACTGCTGTAGACCGTAACTGTCGTTAAGAACTACCTTGGTAAGACTGCTGTAGACTATAACTGTCGATACTACGATAGTTTGGATGTGCATTTCATAGTTTTGTTCAGTAGGATGGGTCATAGCGACGATATTCGTGAACGATCATGCAGTCAAACTCTCTGACTTTTCACAATATATACTAAAACGGTGAGTACAAGATTAAAGGGTCTAAATAATAAGAAACATCGTTATATATAACATGATCTTTCTTATTATTTAAGTGTGTGTGTGTGTGTGTGTGTGTGTGTGTGTGTGTGTGTGTGTGTGTGTGTGTGTGTGTGTGTGTGTGTGTGTGTGTGTGTGTTCGTGCTTTGAATGAGGAATGAGGCTGTAGTCCGTCAGTGTTTACTTCATTTCAAGAATATAGTCTTATGAAAAACGTATGAACGTCAAATTGTGTTATTCATACGCTTATGAACGTCAGTTTCGCGGTCATGTGACCGGCTTCTTGTCCAATGGAAAAACCGTATATCGTGTAAACTTCACTGTAATGGGGTGTGAATGTCATAGGCCGTCACTGTAATGGGGTGTGACTGTAATGGGGTGTGACTGTAATGGGGTGTGACTGTATGGGGTGTGACTGTAATGGGGTGTGACTGTAATGGGGTGTCGCTGTAATGGGGTGTCGCTGTAATGGGGTGTCACTGTAATGGGGTGTCACTGTAATGGGGGGTTGCTGTAATGGGGTGTTGCTGTAATGGGGTGTCACTGTAATGGGGTGTTGCTTTAATGGGGTGTTACTGTAATTGGGTGTCGCTGTAATGGGGTGTCACTGTAATTGGGTAGTGGCGGTCGGGTAGACCACTGGTTAAAGCGTTCGCTCGTCACGCCGAAGACCCGGGTTTGAATCCCGACATGGGTACAATGTGTGAAGCCCAATTCTGGTGTCCCCCACCGTGATATTGCTGGAATATTGCTGAAAGCGGCGTAAAACTATACTCACTCACTGTGATGGGGTGTGACTGTGATGGGGTGTGACTGTGATGGGGTGTGACTGTGATGGGGTGTGACTGTAATGGGGTGTGACTGTAATGGGGTGTGACTGTGATTGGGTGTGACTGTAATGGGGTATGACTGTAATGGAGTGTGACTGTAATGGGGTGTGACTGTAATGGGGTGTGACTGTGATTGGGTGTGACTGTAATGGGGTGTGACTGCAATGGGGTGTGACTGTAATGGGGTGTGACTGTGATGGGGTGTGACTGTAATGGGGTCCCACTGTATGGGGTGTGACTGTAATGGGGTGTGACTGTAATGGGGTGTGACTGTAATGGGGTGTGACTGTGATGGGATGTGACTGTAATGGGGTGTGACTGTGATGGGGTGTGACTGTAATGGGGTGTGACTGTAATGGGGTGTGACTGTGATGGGGTGTGACTGTGATTGGGTGTGACTGTAATGGGGTGTGACTGTGATGGGGTGTGACTGTAATGGGGTGTCGCTGTAATGGGGTGTCGCTGTAATGGGGTGTCACTGTAATGGGGTGTCACTGTAATGGGGGGTTGCTGTAATGGGGTGTTGCTGTAATGGGGTGTCACTGTAATGGGGTGTTGCTTTAATGGGGTGTTACTGTAATTGGGTGTCGCTGTAATGGGGTGTCACTGTAATTGGGTAGTGGCGGTCGGGTAGACCACTGGTTAAAGCGTTCGCTCGTCACGCCGAAGACCCGGGTTTGAATCCCGACATGGGTACAATGTGTGAAGCCCAATTCTGGTGTCCCCCACCGTGATATTGCTGGAATATTGCTGAAAGCGGCGTAAAACTATACTCACTCACTGTGATGGGGTGTGACTGTGATGGGGTGTGACTGTGATGGGGTGTGACTGTGATGGGGTGTGACTGTAATGGGGTGTGACTGTAATGGGGTGTGACTGTGATTGGGTGTGACTGTAATGGGGTATGACTGTAATGGAGTGTGACTGTAATGGGGTGTGACTGTAATGGGGTGTGACTGTGATTGGGTGTGACTGTAATGGGGTGTGACTGCAATGGGGTGTGACTGTAATGGGGTGTGACTGTGATGGGGTGTGACTGTAATGGGGTCCCACTGTATGGGGTGTGACTGTAATGGGGTGTGACTGTAATGGGGTGTGACTGTAATGGGGTGTGACTGTGATGGGATGTGACTGTGATGGGGTGTGACTGTGATGGGGTGTGACTGTAATGGGGTGTGACTGTAATGGGGTGTGACTGTGATGGGGTGTGACTGTGATTGGGTGTGACTGTAATGGGGTGTGACTGTGATGGGGTGTGACTGTGATGGGATCCAACTGTAAGGGGTGTGACTGTGATGGGGTGTGATTATAATGGGGTGTGACTGTGATGGGGTCCAGCTGTAAGGGGTGTGACTGTAATTGGGTGTGACTGTGATGGGGTGTGACTGTGATGGGGTGTGACTGTGATGGGGTGTGACTGTGATGGGGTCCAACTGTAAGGGGTGTGATTGTAATTGGGTGTGACTGTAATGGGGTGTCACTGTGATGGGGTGTGACTGTAATGGGGTGTGACTGTAATGGGGTGTGACTGTAATGGGGTGTGACTGTGATGGGGTGTGACTGTGATTGGGTGTGACTGTAATGGGGTGTGACTGTGATGGGGTCCAACTGTAAGGGGTGTGACTGTGATGGGGTGTGATTATAATGGGGTGTGACTGTGATGGGGTCCAGCTGTAAGGGGTGTGACTGTAATTGGGTGTGACTGTGATGGGGTGTGACTGTGATGGGGTGTGACTGTGATGGGGTCCAACTGTATGGGGTGTGACTGTAATTGGGTGTGACTGTAATGGGGTGTGACTGTGATGGGGTGTGACTGTAATGGGGTGTGACTGTAATGGGGTGTGACTGTGATGGGGTGTGACTGTGATTGGGTGTGACTGTAATGGGGTGTGACTGTGATGGGGTCCAACTGTAAGGGGTGTGACTGTGATGGGGTGTGATTATAATGGGGTGTGACTGTGATGGGGTCCAACTGTAAGGGGTGTGACTGTAATTGGGTGTGACTGTAATGGGGTGTGACTGTGATGGGATGTGACTGTGATGGGGTGTGACTGTGATGGGGTCCAACTGTATGGGGTGTGACTGTAATTGGGTGTGACTGTAATGGGGTGTCACTGTGATGGGGTGTGACTGTAATGGGGTGTGACTGTAATGGGGTGTGACTGTGATGGGGTGTGACTGTGATTGGGTGTGACTGTAATGGGGTGTGACTGTGATGGGGTCCAACTGTAAGGGGTGTGACTGTGATGGGGTGTGATTATAATGGGGTGTGACTGTGATGGGGTCCAACTGTAAGGGGTGTGACTGTAATTGGGTGTGACTGTAATGGGGTCCAACTGTATGGGGTGTGACTGTAATGGGGTGTGACTGTGATGGAGTGTGACTGTAATGGGGTGTGATTTTGATGGGATGTGACTGTAATGGGGTGTGACTGTAATGGGGTGTGACTGTAATGGGGTGTGACTGTAATGGGATCCCACTGTAATGGGGTGTGACTGTAATTGACTTCCAGTGTATTCGAAAGTTGCTGCTTACGCAAGATACAATGTATACTTAATCAATAAGAGAACTAGGTTGATTCTGAACCTACAATGAGTGAGTGAGTGAGTATGGTTTAAAGCCGCTTTTAGCAACATACCATTAATATCAAGGCGGTGGACACCGGAAAATGGTCTCCACACAGTGTACCCGTGGGGGGAATCGAACCCAAGTCTTCGGCGTGACGAGCCAACGCTTTACCCACTTGGCTACCCCATCGCCCCTGAACCTACAGCGTGTATATGTGAACGTAAAGCAACGTTTTAATGTTTTGAGGCCCAGTACTTTTACGTTCATATGTTGCAGGCTGCCTTTGATGTCTTGGGTTTTACCCCAGATGAAAAAGTAAGCGCTTACAAGTGCACTGGTTCCATCCTGCATTTGGGTGAGATGAAGTTCAAGCAGAAGGGCGAGCAGGCTGAGCCTGATGGAACTGCTGAGGCTGAGAAGGTTTCCTTCCTATTGGGTGTCAACTGTGGTGACTTCCTGAAGGCTTTGTGTAAACCCAAGATCAAGGTGGCCATGGATTACGTCACCCAAGGACGAACCAAGAATCAGGTAAGTTATACTTTATGAACTTCCTTTATGTACTTCATAATATAATAATTTACTAAAATAGATGACGTCATTTCAATGACTGTTTCTAGGTTACCTACTCGGTCAGTGCCATGGCTAAATCTCTCTTCGATCGTGTATTCAACTGGCTTGTGAAGAGAGTCAACCATTCCCTGGACACAAAGAAACCAAGAAACTATTTCATTGGTGTACTGGACATTGCTGGCTTCGAGATCTTTGATGTAGGTATTTACCTTGACACATAACACGTAATACATATTACTTGTCAAGTTGAGATGAGGTGAGGTGAGGTGAGGTGAGGTGAGGTGAGGTAATGCTTAACTTACCTTACCTTATCTGTGCAAACGTCAAAGATAGACACTAATTTTCATCAATCAGACTATTCTTTAATAATGATAGCAATTGTCCCAGGAGTTTCTCCAGATTCCCGATGGTTAATTCTGACTCGATCGCCGAATGACAAGGGCGACGCCATGTCTGTTTAGGAACAGTGAAAGAAGTCCCTACTTGACCTTTGATATTTGCATCCCTATCCGCATATCAACCGAACGGATATCGTTGTTATCCATTGGCTTTATCCTACGGAGAAACCCACCCGTTATATGATAAAACAAGTTATCCATCGAATTAGGGTCTTGCTTAATACTTTAATAAGAACAAGAGGCTGAACAGTATTGAACGAGGAGTAGATATCGACAACAACTCTGGCAATAAGCTGACGGTCTATCTAAATGGTCGTAAATGTCATTTAGTAGCGAAGCTGTTGCGTCCTCGGTGCCCCGTCTAGTTCTGTACGCAAATTGCAAAGGATCTAGCTTCTCCATGACTTGAATGATTAGATAACGCAACACAATGCGTTATAAACACTTCAATGCAATTGACGTTAGCGCAACAGGTTTATAGCCATTTAGCTCAGATATGAGACAGTAACAACTATAAGAGTTTCGGTGTGTAACTTGTCCTCGGTAGGATAGAAACATGTCTAGTGAAGCGGCATTAAAACATTCTTGATGATATGTTGTAACAGTTCAACAGCTTCGAGCAGCTGTGTATCAACTACACCAACGAGCGTCTGCAGCAGTTCTTCAACCACCACATGTTTGTGCTGGAGCAGGAAGAATACAAGAAGGAAGGCATAGTCTGGCAGTTCATTGACTTCGGCATGGACTTACAGGCCTGCATTGAACTCATTGAAAAGGTAGGTTATTTGCTGCTAATCTTAATCTGGACAGTAATGAGATTTACCTAACCAGCGTGTATATAAGTTTCACGTAACGTCTGTAAGATCATCTTGATATCATGTATGGATACTTTAGATACTAAGCAGGCATCTCATCTATTCAAATGTTTTAGCCCCTGGGTATCCTGTCAATTTTGGAAGAAGAGTGCATGTTCCCAAAAGCATCTGACAAGACCTTCAAGGACAAACTGACTGAGAACCACATGGGCAAATCTCCCAACTTCCTCAAGCCTGGCAAATCTATGAAGGGTGGCCAACATGGTGACTTCGCCCTGAAGCATTACGCCGGAACAGTTCCCTACAATATCGGAGGCTGGCTGGAGAAGAACAAGGATCCTATCAACGAAACCTTAGTGAATTTGCTTAAAGAATCCAAAGAACCGCTGGTGTCCCTTCTCTTCCAGCCCCCAGCTGATGGTAGAATTTTATTTTCTGTGTCTCCTTACTACAAAGATATATCAACACGAAATGAAGATCCCTTATTATTTTTACACTACCAAGTTTGGAAACATATGAAAATAAATAATGCAATCAATGATAATGATATTTTGTCATACATTTTACAATTATCATTGTTAGCACATTCTTGCTATGAAACATACCGTAGTCCAATACCAATAACATTAATTAAACATTCTTTAGATGGATCTGGTGGTGGTAAGAAGAAGAAGAAGAGCTCTGCATTCCAGACTATTTCTGCAGTCCACAGGGTAAAATATACGTCACCATATATGAAACAATTGAAAACAAACCATTTCATAAATGTTATCAAAACAGAATAAAAAGTTGTAGAGACACAACACATAATGCAAGGGAGGTTTTACCCAGGAGAGTGGCATTGTTCATTTCCAGAGTACAGATATGATAAGAACTGTTATTCATTTACTTGAACTGTAAAATCTCCTGGAAAGGAACGAACGTTTCAGACATATTGAAAGCCCCCCTCCCCTTCACACGCACACCCGCACCCCGACCTCAAGTTGAGGAATTGATACTTTCATCATCGACACGCAAAGCCATTTACAGTAAATAACATAGTTTACTTTACTACTTATGGTGTGAATGATGTCACTTGTTTCAAAGATGTTTCTTTATGCTATATGTTAGGAGTCTCTGAACAAGCTGATGAAGAACCTGTACACCACTCACCCTCACTTTGTGCGTTGTATCATCCCCAACGAGACAAAGAGTCCAGGTAAACTAACTGATCCTATCTAGTAAGGACATTAATTGATTTTCCTTAAGTAATCGTAACATTGCTTATCTAGTGATAGATAACATCATACACGTCTTTTCATTTAAGGAGCTTTGCCCCATTGGTTTATTGCCTGACGTTATGGGGTACATCCTGTCAGAGTGTGTTGACCTCAACATTTTTGCAGGTTCTTATAATAGCATTCGATCCATATACAAAGTCATATGCACTAACAATACACCTAATTTCAGAATACTAGTCAAGGCTATATTTACAAAGCAATGTATTGTACATATGATTACAATGTGCACAGATACATAAGCAAACAGTTTGACCTTATACTTGTAGGTGTTATTGACGCTGGCCTTGTCCTCCACCAGCTTCAGTGTAACGGTGTACTTGAGGGCATCCGTATCTGCAGGAAGGGATTTCCTAACAGAATCGTCTACTCTGAGTTCAAACAGAGGTTCGTGTTATTTTCTCGCACATCCAATGACAGTTTTATGTGCTCAGAGGAATGTTCCTTTTACACACCGAGGCTTTGGCGAATACCTATATAAATCACTTCAACCATTAGAAAATCTGGATCATTATTGTCTAAATGACACAAACACGTACAGGCATTCCCCTCCACCGATCATGAGATGTCTTGTCGTCTTTGAGCTAAGTTCTATCTTATTCTTTCCAGATATTCTATCTTGGCTCCCAACGCTATCCCAGAAGGCTTCGTTGAAGGCAAGATTGTTGCTGGCAAGATTCTAGATGCCCTGGAACTGAACAAGGAAGAGTTCCGTCTGGGTAACACCAAAGTTTTCTTCAAAGCTGGAATCCTGGGTTACCTTGAGGAACTCCGTGACGATCGTCTCAGCACAATTTGTTGTCTGTTCCAGGCTCACATTCGTGGGTACTTGAAGCGCAAATTCATGAAGAATTTGGATGACAAGAGGTATTAGAAATGAAGGTTAAAATAATGATATCAATGGAGTTGTTGATAAAAAGTTAATTTGTACTTTGTCTTTGGTAATTGCATGGCTACAATGAGTTCAATCCTTCTACAGAACTGCTTTGGAGTTGATTCAGAAGAACATCCGTAAGTGGCTGGCCATGAGGAACTGGCTCTGGTGGAGATTCTACACCAAGGTCAAGCCCCTCCTCAGCATTCAGGCCGCTGAAGATGAGATGAAACAGAAAGAAGAAGAACTGGCAAAGGCAAAGGAAGAGCTTGGTAAGGTTGGTCAGAGGTGCAAGGAACTTGAGGAACAGAGCGTTACATTGATGGAATCCAAAAACAAACTGTTCCTGGAGGTGCAGACCCAACAAGACACCATCGATGACTGCGAGGAGAGAATCGAGCAGCTTTTGAAAGGCAAACAAGACTTTGAGAATCAACTGAAAGAGCTTGAAGATCGCCTTCTTGATGAAGAAGATGCCAATGCGGATGCTGTTGAAAACCGTAAAAAAATGGAAGGAGACAATTTGGCTCTGAAGAAAAATGTCGAGGACTTGGAGGGAAACCTGAAAAAAGTAAGATATCAAACAAATTTAGTAATAGATGCTGGTAATTAAAACATTAGGTCCAAACCTATAAGACCAAATCTACCAGATTCCTAAAGTATTCCTAAAATGTATATTTACTGTATGTGAATGAATTTGACACTCCTTGCTCCTTAAATAAAAGCGACAGAACCCTCTCCATAATCATAAGAAACATCTGCTATAAGCAGAGTCCATTGTATGATTCCGACTAAATCATATGCATGTGTTTATGAAGCTCTATTTAATAGTGAAGTTACGAGATGGCGAGCACGTTGTATGTGGAGATTCCGTTTTAGGCTGAAGATGAGAAGCAAGCGAAGGACAAGCAGATTCTGAGTCTGCAGGATGAACTGGCCAATGCTGATGAAGCTTTAGCTAAGCTGTCTAAACAGAAGAAGGATGGTGACGACACCCTGAAGAAGACCCAAAGCGATCTGCAAGCAGAAGAGGACAAAGTCAATCACCTCAGCAAGCTTAAGAACAAGTTGGAACAAACTCTTGATGAGGTATGGTCATTTATCATCCAAAACTGGCTCCCACAGGAGATATCGCTTGGATGAGATCAAGCAATATATATCTACACTGTAGGGGTGCGATGCAAAGCGCCAATCGCTTGTAAGCGATGTACAGCGATTCGCCTTACAACAGCGCGCTAACTTTCAGCCGCTTGCAAGCGAAACAATCGCTGACTGAGGTCGCTTCGTTCTCAAACCAAGCGACTAAAGGGATCGGGTGGTCAGGCTCGCTGACTTGGTTGATGCATGTCTTTTGATATCAAATATATCAGCGGTCGTTGATAAAAGTGGCAAAAATCCTAGACAAGCCTAGGTATTTTACCACTTTTATCAACGAGTGTTGCTATATTTGATATCAAAAGACACGAGGATGAGATTTTATTTATCATCCAACATCATTCTTCCAACTTTTTCAATTTGTAGACAGTAATTAGCAGTGTCTTCAGTGTAAATAGTACTGCTGCCAGCTTCAGCAGCAGAGCCATTAGGGATGTCATTTGATGGTGACGTCATGATAACAGTGACGTCACAATGGTCTGCAAAACATTGTGATGTAATTTCATTGCAGCGATATTTACAGTGTAGGAGCCAGTTTTGGATGATAAAATATGGTAATGGACAAGTTGAATAAAGACGATCTTCATAGTCTATATTAGTTATCAATGTTGTTTGTACCTCTAAACGAATGTTTTTTGAGAAAACTGAAGGATTGACAGAAACTAGAATGAAAAGATAAAACATGAAATTGATGTTCAAACATAGCTTGAAGACAACCTAGAGCGTGAGAAGAAGGTACGAGGTGATGTTGAGAAGGCCAAGAGGAAGATCGAGCAGGACCTCAAGGGAACTCAGGAGGTTGTGGAAGACTTAGAACGTGCCAAGAGAGAAGGGGAAGAAGCAATGAGAAGGTAGATAATCGAGGTGTTAGTGTCCGTATAAAAATTATGACTTAGTATACAAGTTCTTTGTTTTTGTGTGTCCTATTTCTGTGAGTGACTGTTGGTGGTTAATTCAGCCATAACTTCAGAGAATGACATTTTAATGATATAATGTATATAATTTGACGCATATATAGTTTCAAGGATTCTCATTATTAAAGTGTGATGGCAAAATCATTGTTTGATGTATTCAGTGAAACACATCCCTGGATTTGACTTCTGATCCCTTACCTTGACAGCCTACCGTATATACTACAAATATTATGTCGATCAATCAATTCCCCCTGACACTAAAGTTCCACGCGAAGTTGTAACTGTATACATATCACAAGGATAAGTAGGTTTCTATCTATACAAGGTAATTCTTTTGTATTTCATCATTTATTGGGTTAGTTTCGCCTATTGTCTATAACGCCACGCAGGAAAGGAACATGTCTGGTTACTTATGGGTTTAATGGAAGTTTGGGTCTGCATGTTATGATCACGAGAATGAATATGTCGTTAAATGTGAAAACATTTACTTTTCAGGAAAGACATCGAAATCTCAGGTCTTAACACCAAACTCGAAGATGAACAGAGCATGGTGGCTCAGCAACAGAGGAAAATTAAGGAATTCCAAGTATGTTTTAACACCTTGTACGCTCTTATTTGTAAATAGCTTGAAATTAAATGTACATATAATTTACTTTTATTTGTCAATGTCAACGAACATTATATTCTTATATAATTTAACGCGATTATTTAATAAAGGAGAAGAAGATTCTTTGATAAGTTTTCAGATAAGACATTAGGATCATGGCATGACATGTTTCAAGTTTTATCCAGGATGTTGGTCGCCTGATGAAAAATGATTAACAGTTATAGTGTGAATACCACAAACAAATGCCTATCGAAATTTAATGTTATATTTTATTAAAATTAACCCATATATCAAAAGTAATGAAATTACTCGAAAAATATCATCGAGGACCTTAATGTAATCTAGGTCGGTGCTGGAACACCGATAAATGCACATAGAGATACCAGCTCCGCTTTCTCAAAGTGATATCAATATATACTTGGCAAGACGAAATGTATATGTTATATTTGTCGTCCTTGTCCATACTCGATATAATTATTAACAGAGCATGTGCTTTTACAGAAGCATACAGTTGATATAGCGTCGAGTGTACTTTATTAACGCTTGTTGATGGTTTTACTGACTTGATGATAAACCACAACTGCTATGAATAATAGTGATGATGACTATGTTTCTTGTACAGAGCCGCGTGGAGGAGCTGGAGGAAGAGCTTGAGAGTGAGAGGCAGATGAGAGGAAAGGTAGGTTGTCACCTGCTGAATGTCTCTGTGTGTTGAAGGAGAATCCCGAAACAGGGATTGGTCTATTACAAGGTAACACTTGAAGTACGGCTTGGATATCACAAGTCAGTATTGCCATGGTTTCATATTTGGGAGAAGCAACCATAAAAGTGTGCCTTTGTGTCACATGTAATATGCAAGCTAAATTTCGTTTTATGTAACCGCTGTTAAGTATATTAGTCTTCTAGATAACATATAAAATTGAGTTAAGATGTGTGATGTGGTGAGGTGTGGTCAGTGGGGAGATGTGGTCAGTATATGTGTTATGTACAATGGGGAGATGTGGTCAGGATATGTGTTATGTAATGGGGAGGTGTGGTCAGTACATGTGATATGTACAATGGGGAGATGTGGTCAGGATATGTGTTATGTAATGGGGAGGTGTGGTCAGTATATGTGTTATGTACAATGGGGAGATGTGGTCAGTATATGTGTTATGTACAATGGGGAGATGTGGTCAGGATATGTGTTATGTAATGGGGAGGTGTGGTCAGTATATGTGTTATGTAATGGGGAGATGTGGTCAGTATATGTGTTATGTACAATGGGGAGATGTGGTCAGGATATGTGTGGTGTACAATGGGGAGATGTGGTCAGTATATGTGTGATGTACAATGGGGAGATGTGGTCAGGATATGTGTTATGTAATGGGGAGGTGTGATCAGTATATGTGTTATGTACAATGGGGAGATGTGGTCAGTATATGTGTGATGTACAATGGGGAGATGAGGTCAGGATATGTGTTATGTAAATGGGGAGATGTGGTCAATATATGTATGGTGTACAATGGGGAGATGTGGTCAGGATATGTGTTGTGTAAATGGGGAGGTGTGGTCAATATATGTATGAGGTACAATGGGGAGGCGTGGTCAGGATATGTGTTATGTAAATGGGGAGGTGTGGTCAGGATATGTGTCATGTAAATGGGGAGATGTGGTCAATATATGTATGGTGTACAATGGGGAGATGTGGTAAGGATATGTGTTGTGTAAATGGGGAGGTGTGGTCAATATATGTATGAGGTACAATGGGGAGGCGTGGTCAGGATATGTGTTATGTAAATGGGGAGATGTCACAATATGTGTGTTATGTAAATGGGGAGATGTCACAATATGTGTGTTATGTAAATGGGGAGGTATTGTCAATATATGTATGAAGTACAATGGGGAAATGTGGTCAGTATATGTATGAGGTACAATGGGGAGATGTGGTCAATATGTGTATGGTGTACAATGGGGAGGTGTGGTCAGGATATGTTTTATGTAAATGGGGAGATGTGGTCAATATAGGTATGGTGTACAATGGGGAGGTGTGGTCAGGATATGTGTTATGTAAATGGTGAGATGTGGTCAATATATGTGTGATGTACAATTGAGAGGTGTGATCAGTACCATGGAGAGATGTGGTCAGTATGTGTGTGATGTACAATGGGGAGGTGTGGTGACAATATGTGTTATGTAATGGGGAGGTGTGCTTTTTGTGTGTGATGTCCATTGAGGAGGTGCGTCAGTTATGTATTATGCAAAATTGGGAAATGTGGTCAGTTTTTGTGTTATATAAATGGGGAGGTGTGCATTTTTGTGATGTCCTATGAGGAGGTGTGGTCAGTACAAGTTATTCAAATGTGTTTGTAGGTCGACAAGCAGCGAACAGAGCTGGCTCGCGAGCTGGATGACCTGTCCATGCGTCTGGACGAGGCCGGAGGTGCAACAGCTGTTCAGGTCAGCCATTTCTTGTGACCAACACAAACCTATAATAATGTTCCAGTAATGATTATTATAAAAACGGACGTGTTGGGAAATAAACGGATAATTGACAAAAGAGCATGGGGGTGAGGGTTATTGCTATAATATACAGTCAAGTCTCGTTAATCCGACACTCGTTAATCCGACACTCGGCTTTAACCGACACAAATGGTGGGAACCGATTGATTCAGTGCTATTTAGTCCCGTTAATCCGACATTCTCGCACTCCGACTCCGACACACCTAATTTGCAACGAATTACCGAAATCACTCATTTATCAGTCTCGTTAATCCGACACAGTGGTCAGCGTACTCCGTACCCCGCGAGTACACAACCCCGTGTTTTGACATGCTTTGTATAACGATTCCATATAAAACTAACAACCGTTCGTTATATGAGCTTTAGTATTTCATTAAATTTTGTAACTTTCAAGTCTTCTAACAAGATGCTCAGAAACACATCTACCAATCTTGATCTAAAGGGTTGAACTATGCAATAGGTAGATATAATGACATCGACACCATATTTACCGAGATATTTGAAAGGGTATTAAATATCGACTGTGGTATGTCGCTATAGATGGATTTGAACAAAAAGCGAGAACAAGAACTCGCCAAGCTTCGCCGCGACCTCGAGGAGGGAACTCTTCAGAATGAAGCTCAGATTGCCAGCCTTCGTAAAAAAGCTAAAGACACCGCTAACGAGCTCGGCGACCAGGTGGACCAACTGACAAAGGTGAAGCAAAGGTAAGTTTTTGTTTGGCCTAATGACATCCACATCCATCAAGGGGGATGTATTTGTGTAATACAATGCAAATCTAAGCAGCGTAAAATAATATTTGTTCGTTTTAAACGTTTGCTATACAATGGTTGTCAAACTATTTATTTTCTTTGTAGGCTTGAAAAGGAGAAGAACCAGATGAAGAGCGAAATTGATGAACTTCAGTCACAGCTAGAGTCCAGACCCAAGACAGTCGTCAGTACATTTACATTCTAGTGGTTTACGATAATAAACTGAAGGCATAAACTACAGTGAAACCTTAGCCAATTCTATCGGGCGTAAAAGGCAAACTAACAGTGAAAAGTCCGGACGAATTAGTAGTAGGCATCGAACTTGTTTCTGATTACGGATAACTCAAACTATAATTGTCGTAGGCCTTGTTAGCGAGGTTTTCAGTATGTAGGTTTGGAATAATCTATCTGAGTATTTAAAACAAATCAGTCGAGGCTGAAGAATAAACTCGTTTCAGGTGCATGAAGTTTCGAGATATAGGACGTTACGAAAGCGGAGATAAAATGTCGCTTCTTTTCAGGGCGTCTCTGACAAAGTATCAAAGCAGATGGAGGCTCAGCTGTCTGAGCTGAACTCTAGAATCGAAGACAGTAACCGCCAGAACGCTGATCTCCAATCTCAGAGGAATCGTATTCAGGCAGAAGCAAGCGACCTCACACGCCAGCTGGAGGATGCCGAACACCGCGTTAGTGTGCTGACGAAAGACAAAGCAGCTCTAAGCAGTAACCTAGAAGAGGCAAAGAGAGGTTTCGAGGATGAGTCTCGTGTAAGTTTCACTCCATACTATACCAATGTCAAATATGCTGTGACCAATTCAGCTGTTAAAAAAGGTGTGCCATACAATGGGCACAACTGTTACAAGTGTGTCATAAAGTGAGCACATCTGTTTCAAGCGTGTCATACAAATTGTCATACAGTGTTTTAAATTCTAAATTAAGGATGGACCTGAAATGTGTTTTACATGTAACATGACTGCGATCCATAGGAACTGAGTTATCATTCGTATTTGTACAGCTCCGTATGAAGCTGCAGTCAGAGAACCGCAACTTGTCCGCCGACTTCAATAACATCCGCGACCAGCTTGAGGAGGAGCAGGATGGCCGCAGTGCCCTTCAGAGGCAACTCTCGAAGGCAAGCAATGAAGCGCAGCAGTGGAGGGCCAAGTTTGAGACAGAGGGCGCAGCGCGTACTGATGAGCTCGAAGATGCAAGGTGATCTTGCCACACCACTTATTTATAATAGTACATGACGACGTCGATTTTTAGTGTTATTCATTGAGAGAGAAATGTTCCCGTGAATATGACCATGTTATGTCTACATCATCTTCAGGGGAGGGTTTATGGTTAGTGTGGATGATATTGGGATACTATGTTTCATCAGTCTCAGAATAGCAACCTGTGCTTGTTGTGAGAGGTGACCGAATGGATCGGATGGTCAGGCTTGGTGACTTGGTTGATTGCGTGTCATCGTACCCCGACAGCGTGGATCGTTGTTCACAATATCAATCACTGGATTGTCTGTTCAAGACTCAATTATTTACAGACCATCGTCACATAGCTGGACTATTGCAGCATTAAACAACAATCAAACAAACAAACAGAGGATATGTTGGATGGTCTAGTGATTAAAACACATCAACCCAGGTTTGCACCCATGTATTGTTACACTGTGTGAAACTTATTTTTCCATGTGCCGTGGACCATGAATCTGCAAAGTATTCTGTAATAAACCTAATGTATCTTCTCTCCCAAACAAGGCGCCGTCTTCAAAGCAAACTCAGTGAAGCAGAGCAAAACCTGGACACCGCCAACAACAAGGTCACAGGCCTGGAAAAAGCTAAATTCCGACTGCAGGGAGAGCTTGAGGATCTCATGATTGACGCGGATAGGGTACGAATTATGTTCTGCTGAACTATGGCTAGAGATTCAGTGATCCTGTTAGTCCAGGCCTAAACGTACAGATAAACACATTCCTAAATCAGCAAATCATGGGTACAGAGTAACGTCCCATTATGTGTAAACAGACATCAGAACGTAAATTTGAGTGTTCACAACACTTCTTGTGCAGGGTGCGGTTTCACTGTATTTGTACTATTCGACGAACTCCAACATGGTAACTAATGGTATCTTTAATACATGACAGTACAAAAGTATCATGTATGTAAAAGCGACAACCTTTCCATAATCATAGTCCATTGTACGATTCCGACTATATCATAAGCATGTGTTTATGAATCACTATCAAATACTGTTGAAAACAAGATGGCGCAAATGATGAATAAATGTAGTTTTATGGGTATTCAATTTGCAATAGGCCAACGCCAATGCTAACAACCTTGAGAGGAAGCAACGTGCATTCGACAAGACCGTGACTGAGTGGCAGAGCAAGGTGAAGGGCCTCCAGAACGAACTTGACACCGCCAACAGGGAGAGCCGAGCCGCCTCCGCTGACGTGTTCCGTATGAGGAGCCAGGTTGACGAAGCTAATGACGAGGTAGAGGCTCTCAGGCGAGAGAACAAGAACCTCTCTGGTGAGCTGCTTGTCATGAACACTCCATGGCATGAAAGACAAAGACTCTAAATCTGTTCCACGCTGGTATACCACGTTGTCTCTAACAGAGCTGTGCCATTATGTGAAGCGTCAGGATACAAGGTCATATCATTTGGTCAACACGGGTTCAGGCTCACTTTGGTGTCCCTCACTTTGCACTTGCTTTATTGTTCCTAAACTTTTTCAAGTCCCTGATAGGTAATGCATTTCTGATCAAACAAGACTGATAATTTGATTCAGAAAGATTACATCATTCGCTGACACTGACTGTGCTGACACGTCAATGAATCATAAGTATTGTAAAATGTCACCAACGGCCTGATCTAAATGTGCCCAATATTCCACTGCTTTTTCACTAATCTGTGTCTTTCTTCAGACGAGATCCGTGATCTGACAGATCAACTGACAGATGGTGGTCGCAGCGCTTTGGAGATTGACAAGGCCCGCAGGCGTGCCCAGAACGAGAAGGAGGAACTCCGAGTTGCCCTGGAGGAGGCGGAAGTCAGTCTGGAGCAGGAAGAGGCCAAAACTGTCCGTGCTCAGATTGAGTTGGCCCAGGTCCGCAGTGAAATTGACAGGCGCCTCAACGAGAAGGAGGACGATTTCGCGAGCTCCAGGTACAGTTTCACTGCCCTAATTAATGTCGACCCTTGTAGCTGTGTTTTTCAACCTTTAATAGGGACCGTCACTACATTTAAAATGAGTTATATCCCCTTGTATTACACGTAGGCAATGTAATGGTATGATAGTTATAGAGCAGTACTGATTTAGCTACACGACACATACTAGTATGTTCCCAGCAAATATTCTCAAGGTCATTTATCATGATTTAAATCGAATTTAAAAACAAAAGTGAAAAATTTGAAAATGCCCGATATGCTGTGTCAGCTTAAAAAGATGCTGTTCTAATACAATCAAGGAGGAAAAAGTATAATATTGGTTGGTGGTACAAAGTAAGTGTCCTTTTTATAAGATAAATATGCGCTTTGAATTAATTGCTTTTTTGGAAGAAACGAATATTAATGATTTGATGTTTTCCATATATTTCTTACAGGCGCAATCACCAGAAAGCTGTTGAATCCCTGCAGGCCAGCCTCGACGCTGAGACAAAGAGCAAAGCTGAGGTCACCAAGATGAAGAAGAAGCTTGAGCAGGATATCAATGAGCTGGAGGTGGCTGTGGACAGCGCCAACCGTGGCCGTGCTGACGCCGAGAAGAATGCCAAGCGATTCCAGCAGCAGATCAGTGTACGTTGTGTCCTGATAGGCCTACTAGTGGGGTAGTTTACATTCACTTGTAACGTATATCACATTGGCAATTGTGAAACATGTCCATTGTGTCCCCTCCCAATCAGGGGGCCGGAATAGCCCAGTGGTTAAAGCGTTCGCTTGTCATACCGAAGACCCGGGTTCGATTCCCCAATTGGGAACAATGTGTGGAGCCCTTTTCTGGTGTCCCACGCCGTGATATTGCTAGAATGTTGCTAAATGCGGCGTAAAAACATCCTCACTCGCTCACTCCTCCCCATCGAGTCGTTGAAACTTGGCGTAACCCTTTTAGATCTATCTTTCTTGAAATCCTCTTGATGTCTTAGTATCTGGTTTAAAGCTCTGATCCATTTTGTAATCATCTGCTGCAAGATGGTAGATTGATTACAGAAAACAATGAGACACATACTCAGTAACAACAGTGGATTGTTAAAATCGGAATTTTCAACAATTTCCTAGAATATTGGCTGATGCGTTTGAGTCAGCACCTGATCTGAAGACCTGTCTTGATGCATGTTCCCAACAGGAGGTCCAGTCTCAGGTTGAGGATGCACAACATGCACGGGACGAGGCTCGCGAAGCTGTGGTAGCTGCCGAGAGGCGCTACAACTTGCTGAACTCGGAGTGTGAGGAACTCCGGGCTTCTCTGGAGATTTCTGAACGTGCTCGCAAAGTCACTGAGGGAGAATGCCAAGAGGCCAGCGACCGCATCAACGAACTGTCTGCCCAGTTGGGCTCCGTAGCTGGACAGAAGAGGAAGCTGGAGACTGATATCTCAGCCATGCAGGTGAGGAGGGAATGTGACTTTATTAACATACTTCTTCTTCAACGCAAAGGAGTTTCAATAAGCTGCTTAAAGAGAGACTACACTACACCCTGACTCATTTTCAGTATAGAGCCGAACGTGATTAGAGGTATATGTAATTACGGCTTTCAGTACCTGCTTGATTGATAAAAATCATAACCTTCGGTCAAGCAAAGTGGACTTTCAATTACGGTTAATTGGCCCGAGCGTAACATACCTTTACGTTTACTATGTGGAACGCAACTAGTTATTTCTTTAAGGATTCTCATTTACCCATCTTATCCGACACACGCTTTGTGTGTTGGAGTTATTCTATGACGGAACCAGTAATACCTAAATGACACTGTATGCCAAAAAATGACCACTTCTTCTCGCTCGTATAGAGCCATAGAAACGTTACAGACAGTTTCCCTTTAGCTAAACCTTTAAAAGAACTCTTACAATGAACTATAACACCATTGGTTCTGTACAGGGCGACCTAGAGGATTTGAGCACTGACGCCCGTTCGGCTGCAGAAAACTATAAGCGCGCCATTGTGGATGTCACGCGTCTCTCCGAAGAGCTCCGTAACGAACAGGACCACGCCCAGTCCCTGGACAAGGCACGTAGGAACCTGGAGAGCCAGGTGAAGGAGCTGATTATTCGGGCTGAGGAGGCGGAGGCGACCGGGGTCAAGGAAGCCAAGAAGGCCACCATAAAACTAGAACAGAAGGTGGGTAACACAACCTTTAAATCACATTTCAAATTATAGCTCGTTGTTCTTTTTGGTATGGCCAGATGTAATCTATTCGCCTGTCCAGTACGTCTATATCGGGCGTTTGTTTGGGAGTGACGAGCATGAACACCCCTTAGGCTCTAATGCCATGATAACATTTTGCCACTATTTGGTACTATTAGGAGACAACACGGATGCTATGCTACATGTTTTCAGTGCCGCCCATATGTTTTAGAGGAATATCTCGGGTTACAAAACACTGCTTGAGCATACACAGCACAGTATTTTGTTTTTTATAGGGAGTTCGTGCTCGAGCTCAACCTGTGCTGCTTTACCCAATATACTTGCTAAAACCAAACAGTTCGCCCTTTATTCCCTTATGATAGAATTGAGATAAACAAAATTAAATTTTACCTAGAGATAGGTTACCCGTAGATTTAACCATGCTAAATTTAACATTTGAAACCTCACGTCGCGCTTTCGGTACGAAATTACATTAGGCGCGGTTAAATCTACAGATAGCTTAGCTCTACAACAAAAATGCAGTACGTTTATCCTACATAACTCTCCCATTTCTCCCCAAAGTTCACATACACACATGGAACAGATATTGTAGGCAATGTTCACAGACTGTGTTGTATTTATAGCTCCACCAGGTGGAGGGTGATCTGGAGAACGAGGTACGCCGCCATTCCGACACCCAGAAGCAGGCTCGCAAGGCTGAAAGGGCCTTGAAGGAGATCTCCTTCCTGGCCGAGGAGGAGAAGAAGAACCAACAGAGACTCAAAGACTACGTGGACAAACTCAACGGCAAGATTAAGACATTCAAAGTACAAACAGAAGAGGCGGTAAGTTCGTTCGTTGCAAGTTTTTTCAAGATTAAAAACGAATTAGTTTCAGGCAAATTGGTGGTCCCAGCAAGTTTGAATCAAATGGTTGAAACACCCCTTTGTGCGCCTGCTTTTTCAATGTTATGAAGTCTATTCGTCTTACAGTTAATGGAAACCCACAATGACAGAGAAAACGTCTCAGTATCACACTTTATACACGACTTACGAGGTCTTTGTTGAATACTGGAAATCGGCCTAGTTCTGTGAAGTATAGTCCCTGTTTTAGCATTAATTTGGGGAACAAAATTTGTTAGATTTAGGGTTTGTTAATTATAGTAGTCATGGTTGGCTTAAGCAATACAACTGAGAATGGGATCATGTTTTTCTGATAGATCTATTTGGCTTGACCAATGAAAGTGTGACTAGGGGTCAAGGTAGTTGAAGGTGATGAAGTTTGACCAATGAAAGTGTGACTCAGGTCACAGAAGTTAAAGGTGATGAAGTTTGACCAATGAAGTGTGACTTGGGTCAAGGTAGTTGAAGGTGATGAAGTTTGACCAATGGAAGAGTGACTCAGGTCACAGAAGTTAAAGGTGATGAAGTTTGACCAATGAAAGAGTGACTTGGGTCAAGGTAGTTGAAGGTGATGAAGTTTGACCAATGAAGTGTGACTAGGGTCAAGGTAGTTGAAGGTGATGAAGTTTGACCAATGAAGTGTGACTAGGGTCCACGTACTTGAAGGCCATCAAGGTTGGCCAATGAAAGTGTGACTAGGGTCATGTACTAGAAAGGGATCCATGTTGACCATTGGAAGCGTGACTAGGGTCACGGTACTTGGAAATGATCAATTTTGACCAATAAAAGTGTGACTTTGGTCACGGTACCTGAATATGATCAGGGTTGACCAATCAGAAAAGTGTGTCTAGGGTCAAGGAATGTGATGAAGTTGACAATGATATGTTGGCTTGTGATGTTGCAGGAGGAACTGGCCAACATCAACCTGAACAAGTACCGGCAGGTGCAGCAGCTGCTGGATGATGCGGAGGAGAGAGCTGATTCTGCGGAGAATGCACTGTCCAAACTCAGAGCCAAGAACCGGAGCACCATATCCAGTGTTCATTAAAAACTTACAGCACGTTCTACCACGCCCTGCCTGTTTGTGAATTCCGGGGAGACATATATTCTTTTGTATATTTCAACTGGTTTACAATGTTTTTTTTCTGAGGGAGTGTGGGGAGCGAAATCGGCTTTCATTCCCAACTGAGATCAGCCGTAAAGATTGACAAACCGACATCATTTTAACATTGATATATTGCTCAGAAATACACCTACAGATATCGGAATATGGGCATGTGAAGTCTAGTTACTGAAGCCCAGGGTATCTCTAGACGCATTTAACTGACGATTCGTTATATAAGCCGTACAGTTGGGCTAGTGGATGCGCTAACTCATCACGCACCACGCCCTGGTACGCCCAGAGGTAGTTACAATGAAATGACCAACTGATGGCGTCTTTCACCGCAATATGAATGAATACAAGATAACAGTGCTATCTATTCGCTCACAGACAACACATTGTAAAATATTTGTCAGTCATGAGTTTCTTGACATGCCACCCTTGTTCGGAACCTGAATAAAATGTTACTTATTGATTGATTCTTTTGTTATTCTTGCACGAGGTGGATATTAAATGAATTATGGAATTGTAAGTGTGAAATGAGGTGTGATGTTAATGATTTAGGAAGGGCAGGCAGACGTTTGTCGTGTACACGTGCGTTAGGGAGGGACGGGGAGACATTGGCTGTTTGCATGCGAGATATTATTGGAAGGGGAGATATTGGCCGAGTGCACGTGGGATATGGTGTGACAGGGAGATATTGGCCGGGTGCCCTTGGGATATGGTGGGACAGGGAGATATTGGCTGAGTGCACGTGAGATATGGTGGGACAGGGAGAGATTGGCCGGGTGCACGTGGGATATGGTGGGACAGGGAGACATTGGCCGGGTGTACGTGGGATATGGTGGGACAGGGATAGATTGGCCGGGTGCACGTGGGATATGGTGGGACAGGGAAAAGATTGGCCGGGTGCACGTGGGATATGGTGGGGCAGGGAGAGATTGGCCGGGTGCACGTGGGATATGGTGGGGCAGGGAGAGATTGGCCGGGTGCACGTGGGATATGGTGGGGCAGGGAGAGATTGGCCGGGTGCACGTGGGATATGGTGGGGCAGGGAGAGATTGGCCGGGTGCACGTGAGATATGGTAGGACAGGGAGAGATTGGCCGAGTGTACGTGGGCTTAAATGGGACAAGGAGAGATTGGCCGGGTGCACTTGATATATGGTGGGACAGGGAGAGATTTGCCGAGTGCACGTGGGATATGGTGGGACAGGAAGAGATGGGTAGAGTTCACTTGAGATATTGCGGGACAGGGAGAGATTTGCCGAGTGCACTTGCGATATTGTTGGACAGGGATAGATTGGCCAGGTGCATGCGAGATATTGTGGCACACGGAGAGATTGGTTGAGTGCACGTGAGATATGGAGGCACACGGAGAGATTGGCCGGGTGCACGTGAGATATGTTGAATGCACGTGATATATATTGTTGGACACGGAGAGATTGGTTGAGTGCACAAGAGCTATGGTGGGACACGGAGAGATTGGCCGGGTGCACGAGAGCTATGGTGGGACAGGAAAAGTCTGACCAGGTGGTTTCGAAGGGGTCGCCATCGGATAAGCGTGGATAAGAGGGTTAAAATGGAATATGACGCAGTTGGATTGGAAGGCTCCTTCAGTAATAACGTTCATTAGAAGGGGCGGGGGGCTTTTACACACGAGTTTATAACACTTCAGGGAGAATCTGTGTGCACACACATGGGAATATCATCTACCACAGTATCAGCTTTAAGGCGGAAAGAGTTGCCTCCCTTAATCTCAATAAAGACTTGTTTCCCGTCAACTGCTCGTGTATAATTGTAAACCGATTTTGTCAATGAATACTAGTATGTCAAAACTCACTTTTTAGAAATATCTACATCTACAATAAACACTGTCAACCATGCATATTCTGACGGTGAGAGTTTTCTGATTCGTTAATTTTGACGTATGTGTAATGTCAATAGCAGTAACTTCCCAGTCTTCATTCACAACGGTGTCCATGCTCAATGTGTGAGTAAGGCTTGCAGACTTATTTCCCTTACACTGATAACACATTTTCAAAGGGTTCATTTCGTGTGCTGCCTTACCGTATATATGCAAATAAAGACATGCAGCAACTTCATATGTTTCCGATAGATTCTTAAGAGACATAACATTAAATAATTCTGGATTGTCATTCGAAGAGCGCTTAAATAATTTACAACTCAGCAAGGATGAAATGTATCAGAACTGTGTGTCATCGAGATGCCATGGTTTCAGAAATAAATCTGTATTTGTGTTTTAACGCCACACTCAGCAATATTCCCGCAATATGACGCCCATCCGCGAGTGTCCCGTGTGTATGTATCTCCATTCTATTACACCCGTGAACATCCGGGGTAGAATAGGTCTTCAGCAACCCATGCTTGCCCTAAAAGCCGACTATGCTTGTCGTAAGAGGCGACGGACGGGATCGGGTGGTCAGGCTCACTGACCTGGTTAAAGCCTGTCATCGTATCCCAATTGCGTATATCGATGCTCATGATATCAATCACTGGATTGTCAGGTCCAGACTCGATTATTTATGGACCGCCGTCATATAGCTGGAATATTGCTGAATGCGGCGCTAAAAAACAACCAACCAACCACACCACCACATAAAGATAAATACCATGAAAGTTTCATTTGTCGTCACCATGTCCCTCAATCTTATTGCTAATCTAGAACAGAGTTTGTTTGTAATTTGAATGGACGGCTATTTTTAGCGTCGTGTGAATCGAATCTGGCTCACAACGAAGCTATGTGTCAGTGGTATTTATCGTTACAGAATGGAAATACAATACAGCAGCATAATCAACTATTAATGACGGAGACCTCGAAATAATGGAATCCGGCTCAGAAAAACAAGTAACTGATATTATGAGCAACGTCCCCATTCCCCCCACCCCCTTATCGCTTGGTTAACTTTATAGTGGTTGTCGGCAGAATTAAAGATTAAAATGGAATATAAAAAACACATAGTTTTAAAGTAATTTCTCAATTCAATATAAAGAAAAAATAATATTTAGCCAAAGTATAAGTCAAAGGTTCGCTTCCTACATTGATGAACTCACATTATTTAACGACTGAATTTAGTTGGCAGGCATTGGGAAAACGACTTCTTAACTATCAGATTTATGCCGCATAGTCGGGCAGCTCATCCGAAAACCAAGTAATTAAACAACTCGACCTTCTCGTCACTCTAAATTTGTGTTTTGTGTTGCTCATAAAAGAGGGAATTTTGATTCTAAATCCTGATATAACTAGCTAGATGCGCCAGATCAGTACATTCAAAGTTCATGATTTATGTAAATCAAAGTGATAACAAACTGCTAAAGAAGTATCTGCCAAAAACAGAGTGAGTGAGTGAGTGAGTTGGGTTTAACGCCACTTTTAACAGTATTCCAGTTATATCGCGGCGTGTCAGCTTAATGTAGGAGGAAAGCCCGAAGTGATGCAGGTCTCAGACGTTTACCACTTCGGTGAAACCCACGAGCACGGGTATGGTGCTGACAAACATAGAAACATAATCGGGGCCAACCGGGATTCGAACCCACAATCATAGGTTTCTGGCGTGCCCAAGGGACGCAACTCTGCACAGCGAATCGCGGGCCATCCGTGCCCCCGCCAAAAACAGAGCCGATTGTACGATTCCAACTATATCATGAGCATGTGTTTAGGAATCACTATCAAATAGTGATGATACCATTTGTTCATGAAAGGGTGAGCGTATCATGCCCCACCGGTGGCATCCGTCACAAACACATGCAAAGGCAACACAACACCGCCTATTAAACGGCCAGAGAGTGGAAATAGGTTCGAAATGCTTGATGTTTCGCGATAACCAATTTCGTTATATCAGACTTTCTCGACCCATCGGTATGTAGGTTAAAGTTGAAACATGGATTTACTTCTAGACTGGAAAAATTCGAGGTTGACGGATTCGGAATAAGCGGAGTTTGCAAATTTGTGAGTCATGTCTTCACTGACAAACTCTGGTAACCTACAGTGAACTTCATCCCACCATGCGCCAGTAGCGCTGATGCAGGAACCAGCGCTCAAGTCTACTTTCAGTATCACATCACCTCTCCTCAAGCTGTAACGAGAAAACCAGAACATCATCGGCCCCGCTCTCGCAGATACAACACATGGCGGACTAGGTAGCAATTAACGTCAACCATCAACACACCGCTGTTCTCTAATTATTCACACAGAACAAATACTGCTGCTCGCCCGCGTACCTTCCCATCATCTGTGGTGTGTATATCGCTGCGAGTCTCATGGCCACGATCGTGCCGTATGCACTCACAACTATTTGTTTTCATGTCCCTGTGATGTGCGGTTCGTTTTGTTTATGATTAGTATAGCACTTGAAAGAACAATTTAGGATAACATTTGTTTTTGGCGTTGAACTCGCTCAGGGATATGATGCTATAAGATAATCGTACTTTTGGCGAACATGTAACCTCTTGTTACCTTTTACCGAGCTCTTTGAAGTTGAAGACGTATGAAATAATAAACCGTGGACTAGTTTTAAAGTACAATTAGTCCGTTCGTATAATTGCGCCTTGTATGTTTTGCGTCACGTTCTTATAACTTGAGGTACGGGAGGGTAGCCTAGTTGTTAAAGCGCTGGTCCTGTTAAACGACTGGGGTTCTATTCCCGCCATTGGTATAATGTGAAAAGCCGTCTTCTATGCCGGGAATGTTGCTAAACTGCGCAAAATCCTACTCACTCACTCACTCACTCACCCTACCAAGCTCTCACTGACTCATTCACTTTTAACTTTACTTTACTTTTATGACATATTTATGAATAATATAAAACGATTATCTTGAGGCAAGACCTTGGTCAGTTTACGGGATTAGGTATCTGTGTAGTGTCTCTGCATTTCCCACCAGCTTGCCTTTCAGTTTGGAATACTGTCCATCTCTTTTAGGTGTTTTTTATACACCAAGATCCCGTACTTTTAGTACGCGAAGGTAGCTAATGAAGGTATGCTCTATAAGTAATTCCAGCCACATGGAACCAAGACATCAGAAGAGCCTAGCCGTCCCGCCGGATGCTGGATCATTAGGTAAATGAAGCTGGGTTCCAGGTAACCGAATCTCCGTGTTCCTGCAACGTGGCCTGATAACGTATGCCTTGCTGTCTGACTGACTGATTGTACAAACAGTGTCAGTCTGTGCACTGTCTAGCAGCGACCCTTCCAGAGCCACTGTTACCATGACTACCATTGACTGACAGGCATATTCCAGTCATGCATTCGTTTGAAACGTGAAATTATCAGAACTCTTTATGATGTTATGGTTCACAATAAACACTGAAGATATTACAAAACAACAATTTCATATACAAGTATCTGTTAACTTTATGAAGAATATCAACATTGTTGATTATGTGAAATATACAAAATATGTAAAAAGGTTTATTAGTCATGATATCGATATTTCTCAAATATGTAATAGGTGAGGTGAAATGGGTTTTTATGTTGCGGTTAAGATAATCGCGTCTATACCGACAACTTACCGTGTGTATGTGTGTGTGTGTGTGTGTGTGTGTGTGTGTGTGTGTGTGTGTGTGTGTGTGTGTGTGTGTGTGTGTGTGTGTGTGTGTGTGTTAGTGTGTGTGTTAGTGTGTGTGTGTGTGTGTGTGTGTGGCTGCTTGTACTCGGCCTAACTAATGCCGGTTATCGTGCTAGCCCACTGAGGTACCATGCTGCAGTTGTAACATGAACACTCAGACATTGTATACTGACTCCGAGACGACCAGTACCATCTTTTAATGTCTTTTGGTATGATGCGTCCGGGAATCATCAACGACCTTCCACTCCCCGGGCAGATGTTCTATCCACTAGACCACGGAGGCTGTGCTCAAATATCTAATAAGTTCAACTACATATGTATTACTTGTAGGGACTGACACTGACTCGCTGCATCTTCAGTCACCCGTGAAGATCCGGGGTAGAATTGGTCTTCAGCAACCCTTACTTGCCGTAAATGGCGACTATGTTGTCGTAAGAGGCGACAAATGGGATCGGATGGTCAGGCTCGCTGACTTGGTTGATGCCTGTCATCGTAACCAAATTGCGTGGATCGATGCTTATGGTGTCAATCACTGGATCGTCTGGTGCAGACTCGATCATTTACAGATCGCCGTCATGTAGCTGGAATGTTGCTGGGTGTGGCGTTAAACAACAAACAAACAAACAAACAAACAAACAAACAAAGCATCATCAGTGATGGTTCCTGCCCTTGAGATCTAATTTCAGATAAACGTCACGACCACTCAGAAGGAGATATTTTAATTGCGCAGTGGCAACAAGAAAACATTGACATCTGTTAGTACTAAAGTACACATACACTGCCTGAACGTCCAGTCTCACTCGCTACAAGATACCTGCCATGCTTGTGCAAATAACTATTGGTGTAAGATACACTTGTTCATGTGCATTCTGACAAGGTCACCAGGGTCAAACGAGTAATTGCTAGACGTAAACATGTACGTGAATTAGTATCAAGATATTGTGAAATGAAGATTCTACAAGACGTCAGCATCTGTGTACTTCTGAAGGAGAACACACACGACAACCTATAACTGCTGCTTACAAATGCTTTTAGTCATGTTTTTCAACGTATGCAATTTTCTATACCGGCTTTGATCGACAGACATGCACCGCGGTATCTGGAATACATTAGCCACCATTGCTTGCATCTGTTTATTTAACCGAAACATAGTTTTTTTTCTGCAATAGTTCTCCTCCAGGATTCCATCTTACGGAAAAACAACAATATAGATAATAATACCTTAGGTACTTTCATGTACTTAAACTGCAATATGAATCAGGTAATTATAACTGCATTGGTTACAGAAGGTTAATCAATGATGTAATTACATCTCTTGCACGTACATATGCTTATAGATAACGCTGATGCAAAGGTTAACTCCTTCATATAGTGTCGCTGTGGGTTCCGCTAGAAGTCTCAGAATTGATATGTTGTCCCACACGACAAAAGAAAAACTATATATCTGTTTATTTTACACGAAAAGATTCACATCATAATCAGTCTGGTAATATGTTACCGTATGTATACGGTATATATTAATATTCTACTGGAAAGGAAAACCATTCTTTGTAACTTTGGCAGTAGAGCCAGTTTTGAAAAATACAAGAAGACGTAATACCATGATAAATCATACACGTATACACCGCTAGACCACAAGAATATATATAGCGTCAACGCCAGAACACAACCTCTCTCGATTATCCGCCGAAACAGATTCCATGGGGCGTAAAAAAGCAGTGGAAAGAACTCTTGGCAAACAAATATTAAGAGGATTATTGCGATATGTATTTACAAAAACAGAAGTTATAAGCCCATATATCTCTGTCCAGGGACGTAGCTGATTGATCCTTAATCCTCCTACTGCTGCTTTACACATGCACCAGAGATAGTGAACTGCATCCTAATGCCCTCATCTACAGACTCAAGGTGACAGCGTTCGCACGCTCTGCTGTCGGCTTCCATCGGGGAGACTTCCATTATAACGGTGTTAGCGAATTGCTGTGGATAACAGCACACGCTGGTAGAGGGGAACACTGTGCCAGATGGTTGGCGGAATGTAATATAGAAAAAACAACAAATAATGTTCTTGTACGCCCAACGCAATGTAAAAAGTGACGCTCGTTGTGGGAGCATATATAAAACAGCTGTCTATACGAACCTTCTTGCAAACATGGATTCAAAATACTTAAATATTAGATGAATGAATATTGCAAGTGTTGAACATGTTAATAGTCATAAAAGTGAATCATATTCATTTGATGGTGTAAACAACTTGACATTAAATACGCATGGTACGACAAAAAGGAAGAACACAAGGTCCGCATAACGGAGAGAGAAAGGTTAAATATCAACTTGTAACAGCAATTCAAAATAGTCAATAAAATGGTTTAATCATATGTAAAAATCAATGCAGTTAAATTGTTCAGAAAACATTTTTTAGAATTAACAAAAATAAGAGGATTTAATACATATGCTCGGTTCATGTTCATGTCAGCATATGTCAGCTCTACTGATTCACTTCCACAACATTTGTTATAGGTACACTATACTTTTAAATATATATCCAAACTATTATGTCATAGTAACAGGAACGAATTAGGAATCAAATGTGGCATTTATCCTTACGAATGTTCTACCCAATCGTAAACCATCAACTGGTCACGTAAACCTTAGTCATAATCATACAATAACAATAGCGTAATTACAGATACACTTTATTATTTTACATCCGGCAGAAACTAATAAATGCAATGTTATTCACCAGTTTATCCAAGACGTCGCGCTCATTATCGTTACAAAAATGTGACTGTTCGGAAAGATAAGATGCAACATCAGTAACTAATAAATATAACGAAGTCGTCATGATTACAGCAACATTCAGGAGAATGTATAACGCATATTGGGAATTACATGTTTGAAGAAAGATGCAAAAACCGGAATGTAACACTCGACGGGGTAGCAGAGAATATGTGATGTCGTCCTGGAGACAGCCTACGCCAGGGAATAGTGTAATTTGTGTAAATGGTAGTTGATCACATAATATTTTATGTAATACTTTCTTTTTCTAATAAGAGTACCAGAAACACTGCAATAATGATGATATCAATTATCACGTAATTGGCGTAGTCACCAGAAATGGGCTTCACACATTGTACCCATGTCGGGAATCGAACCCGGGTCTTCGGTGTGACGAGCGAACGCTTTAACCTTTAGGCTACCCGACCGCCCCCCATCCGGACGGCATCCCGTAAACAACCAGAGATCAGTATCATGATCAACGATCTAAGCTTCGCTGGTAACATAGTCACCAAGCATTACCACCCGATCCATTAAAGTAAGGGTCAGCATTTGGATTTTAAGGGACGACATACTGTGTGTGTTGTGTATACATCATCGTGTTCAGTAGTCCAATGGTTAGCGTGTTGTTCTCAAATTTCCTGGATGTAGGGTCCTTTATCTGCTTTGCTTATTCGACACATTATGACTGCAAACTGGCAATGTTGTCAATATACACTTCTGACATAACACATTTAACATACATCGAAATCATTTGTCCATATTAAATATGATGTACGGTTTGTTATTTGATATGTACAACACAAGGGGATTGTGTGGTCGACAGGAGAATAATAGACATTGTTATTAATACCTTCCTTACATTTTCCTTATATCCGTTACCATACGTACACAACTGTGCAACAAGGAAATTCACCCACTTACATGGTACGTCTTTATAAAGAACAGTTCCTATCATTCATGAGCAATTCATGTTTACAAATTCGTGATGTTAGATTTATTTTGAAAAAGCGTATGTTAAAAGATAAGAAATATTTCAGGCTTTTTGCGAAAAAAATGGACATTGTAAATGTAAACGCAAGAACATTTTCAATCAGAACTTATAACAACGTAATATATGGTAATTCACCCACCTCTGCGGTTGTTCACTAAGGTCTTTTGAAAGTGTTGTGGCATTTTAATGATGGTATATTCATTGGTAACAACGTTCAACCATACTAGAATAAAATATATGGAAACATGTCTGTGACATGACAGCACATTATCAGTACCATTAATGGTTTTTGTCACGGAATACTTCCACATGTATCTACTCGATAACATGATTCAGACCACATGGCAAAACTTTGGCATATAACATCATAATGCAAAACAGAAACAAGCTACAGTCCCTGGCCCACGTTACTCTTAAAGCGTAGAATACTAAAAGGGTTCTTCTTGTTGTGTTCTGGTCAATTAAATCTTGTAAATTCTCACCCAAGGTTATCGCTACCATACGACCTTTCTTTTCACCCTCAATCAAACGCTTGACCACGCAGGAAGCAGCATGGGCACCCAAGATCACATGCTCCATTCAGCCAATCAAAGCACGCCTTACATAATTGGTCGGGAAAGATAAGCCGCTGTATATATGAAGTGAGCTTGGCAGTAGCTGTTCAGACCAGCTCTGGCCGTGAGTATTAGAACCCCCTTGTGCCGTGCACTGGCGGATATATTCCCTCCCTGTCACAAGACCGACCCTACTACACCCTGCACTGTCTCTCAGAGCCCTACCATTACCTTTACTCTTTACTCAATATCTCAATATTACCATCCCAGAAAACATAACAACCGAGTGATAGTGTGCCTGTCCTGGACTTCCTACCTTGGAGTAGAACTCTCATTTCTTCACTGATCAACTGATGCCCGTATGGGAAATCTTATTAATACATATCCGTGTTTTGGTGTTTGACATGTGTGAACAGATTTACCAATACCTTCCTCGTAGATGTTCCAGCTAAACACTTTGTTGTCACTCCGAATCCGTTTGTACTCATCTTTCCGGTGCATCATTAATTCTGTGCCTCTTAAAACTTTTGAATTTTATGACAATGATTTTTTCACGTTGCTATAGACTTATGAGTATGTTTTATGCGTAATATATTCCTTAGGAGATTTGTGTTTTTCCGTTGCTATGGATACCAAAAACGGTTACTAGTACCTTGGAAGAAGATTCATTGGAAATCCTTATCAATTTGATCATTGTATTAAATGTACTGCAAACAATTTTCACAAAATGCTATAGAGATTGGACTATATTCAGTGGATTTAACGAGAAATCTTAGGATGAAATTATAGATAAAGTTCAATGTAGCTTACGTTGAAAGTATGTGACGAAAGATTCCACTTGTTGGATCAGACAGTATAGGTTTCATTTGGGTTCAGTTGCCAAGGTTGTTATTCATAATTATTCGTTTTATATTAATTTACTTGAGTAGCAACTTTTTTATTATTCTGAAATTAGGCGCGTTCAAACACCGCCATTAATCTATAAAACATTCTCAAATTAATTTAATAAACCTCAAAACGTCCCGTTTCTGAAATCCGAAATGTTACCATCATTCATGGTTCCCGGTGCTGCTGCTGGCGGCCGTGAGCGCCATGCAGCAGCAGTGTGAAGCTAGGGCAGTTGCCAGGGGTTTTCGCCATCATCAGTATGATAGTAATAACGTTCGTTTGGCCTACTTCCATGGACTTAGGTACCACGACAGCGATACACGACCCCGGCGTTAAGGTGTAGTGTTTCCTTAGCCTTATATGTATGGCAGGGAGCCCACGGCCCTTGGAATGTCGTTCTATTCTGGATAATGAAGAGCGCGTGATAGTAATAATGAAGTAGCCGTGTTAATGATGAGGCGATGTCTTTGATTTATAATGGAAATGTGTGTGAATAAACAAACACATGACGCTGCATTACTGTAGATATGAATAAAGCTGTATACATGTTTTGTACGTGGAATTCACAGATAACGATACTGATTGCTAATAACGACTTAATTTAAAAGGGATACCATCGGCAAAATATGTTTGTATGAACTTTGATAATCTCCCAACCACTGTAAGACTATTTGTGACATGACAAATAGTATTTTAAGCATCCTCATCATAAAAGGTTTCCATGGCAACGTCAATGTCCGCCAAGGAAAACGCCAACATGGCGGCGGTGTTACTTCCCTTTTGCAACAAAATGGCTGACGCTATTTTTTAATCAGAATGGCGCGTCAGTGTTCTGAATTTATATGAATGTGTATATATTTACAGGGACAGAACAGAGTTGCTCATCACCTTTCGGACTTTCTTTAGTTCACGTCCTCTGTGAAAATGTCCTCCTTTGATCCCAACGACCCCGACTTCCAGTATCTTGCGGTTGATCGCAAGAAACTGATAAAGGAACAAAAAGGGACCTTTGATGCCAAGAAGGCATGTTGGGCCCCAGATGAGCAAGAGGGGTTTGTTTCTGCGGAGATACAGGAGACCTCAGGAGAAAAAGTCACCGTTAAAATAGTGGACACGAATGAGGTTCGTCGCCATTGATATCTCTATTTTGTTTTATCATTTATCATTGTATCGTATAGCATTTGTCATTTAATCAATATCACGCCCGAAGGGGTCCCGGGTAGAAAAAGTCCACAGCAACCTATGCAGGTCGTAAGAGGCGACTGGACTGTCTGGCCCGTATTTACAGGCCGCAGTGATATAGCTGTTATGTTTCTGCGTGTGACGTTAATAACAAAGGAACAAAACAATTGTATTTGATTATTTTAGAAAGTTATAGTCATTTTATTAACCAGATTCAATTTATTTTATGGTATCTGTATCAATGCAAACGCATTTTAATCATAATCTCTTTAATCATAACTTTACAGCACATGTCTTTCTTGGTATCAAACACGTGTTTTCTTCAATTTCCGTCTTTATATTAATTGCTCCTAAACCGAATTCCTTTTCAGGTTAAAACATTCAAGGCTGATGAGATTCAGCAAATGAACCCACCCAAGTTTGAGAAATACGAGGACATCGCCAACCTTACCTATCTGAACGAAGCCAGCGTCCTCTACAATTTAAGATCTCGATACACCTCTGGCATGATCTATGTAAGTACGCGTGTGTTGTTAGAGTAGTGATATACCTCCGGTTACCGGGGTACATGTATGTCTACATTAATGGAGACCGCCTCCGTGGTAGAGCGTCCGCCCGGAGAGCGGAAGGTCCGGGGTTCGATCCCCGACCGCGTCATACCAAAAGACGTTAAAAGATGGTACTTGTTGTTATCCTGTCTGGCGCTCGGTATTAAGGGGCTTAAACAAGGACTGGTCGGCTCGGAGTCAGTATACTGTGTCTGAGTGGGGTATTGATGTTAAACTGAGGTATGGTATCTCAGTGAACTAGCACTATAAATCGGCATCAGTCCGGACTAGTACAAGCAGCCACACACATACATACACGTGCATGCTCGTCGCTATATAAGTGCAATAATCTTGGACGCGACGGTAAACCCCATTTCACCTCACCTACATTAATGACAGTACAATTCAATAATAATACTGTGTTCACTTTGACCCTTTTTTAATTATACATTTTTAACGATATCATTTCTTTAACTCTCCCTCATTAAAATTGTTTGAATATTGGTAAAAGCGGCGTAAAATAATAAACACTTAACCTTGGCAAGACTGATTTCTCCTACCTTGCGGGGCCCATATGATCAATATAGTGATAGAACACAACACATTCATCAGGCAATTGAGAAGTTACGTTTTGAAAACCTTTGTCTATTCACATCCGAAAACTGATATTTTGGTAGTAACGTCTCTGATCGGCATAAAGGTAAAACAACTTATATCAAATGCACAGGCATCACTGCGCCGGAGTGTGTCAGCAGTAATAGAAACGGCTTGCACACATGTGACAATACCCTATGACGTAATTGGGAAGACTTGGTTGCAACGTGCATTCGCGAAACAGTGCTGTGTGACTAGCAACAAGGTCCCTGTCGTCATGGTATTGTTGTACCAAGTGACTGAATTGTGAGACATTGCCCCATTCACACTCAGAATATGTACACCTGTATCTGTATTGTATTTCCTAAGGTAATGGTAGTACCAGGTGGTTATACTACCACTATATCCAATCTCCTATCATCAACGGCCGCCTCCGTGGTCTAGTGGTAGAGCGTCCGCCCGGAGATATATATGCACAATAACAGTTAAACATCTGGTTGCTATTGCCATGGTTCTGAAAGAGTTTCAATGAACACAAGCTGAAAGACTGTCTTGTTTGGGATCTATTGCAAATCCCTACAAAAATTTATATTTGGCGAACCATAAGGTTTAGTGAAACTGTATAGTGTCCACTAACATTCTCTTTTTCATATGGCATCCTCCCGTTGGTTTCGAGTATTTCATATCATATATACATATGTTTCCAGACATATTCCGGCCTGTTCTGTATCGCCATCAACCCCTACCGTCGTCTCCCCATCTACACCCAGTCAGTTGTAGATAAATATAGGGGGAAGAGGAAGACCGAGATGCCTCCTCACTTGTTCTCCGTCGCCGATAATGCCTACCAGTTCATGGTGCAAGGTGAGCTAACACAGTAATATAAGCCATAGGGGCAAGAGTATAGGTGAATCGATTTTCGGTAATTATGTTTCATACCGATTGTCTGATTCGCCCTATTTGTTCCATTGTTATTGTCTGCGAAGACACCCATTCCTAAGTGACGTCATGTTAACGCATTGCCTCTGATAACTGAAGATGACGTCATACATTGTTGATGATGTCACAAACATTTTTATGTTGCGTCGTTCCCACAATATCCCATTTGTCTAATGACTGATGCCAACTGCATCTACGTGCAACGGATATTAATGAAATATGATTAATAACTATATTAGATATATACTCAATATGTTACAGCTGTAATGTTAATTTCACTGTACTTTGTTCACTTTTCAGATCGTGAAAATCAGTCCATGTTGATTACGTGAGTAGTTTGACAGTGTTTATTTAAGTGATACAAATATTACCATCATATACATCTATGTTCACGTCCTCAGATCCTGAACATCCACAATGCTTTACGGGAATATCATATTTACACTGTATCTGCTATGGAAAAGCACCATTGGCCCTCTTTGGTTCAGCATTTCGATTTAGTTGCGTTTTAAGGCATTTCAAAATTCAGTGATTGTGGAATATAATCCCCAAAAATCCCTGATATGGTTTCTTAGTACCATAACAGTGCTCGTGGGTTTCACCAAAGTGCTAAACGTCCACGATCTGCATAACTCTCCTACCGCATTAATCTGACAAGTGACATAACAGTAATACTGTTCATGTCACTCACTCACTGTACCCTTTGTTGGTTGGCAGTATTTATAATTATCAATCAATAATAATCATTTGTCAGCGGTGAATCTGGAGCTGGAAAGACTGAGAACACCAAGAAGGTCATCGCCTACTTCGCCTTGGTAGCTGCCGCAAGCGACAAGAAGGAAGAAACTCCGAAGGAAGAAAAGAAGGTGATATACGCTTCCTTCTTTGAATACAATACTTGCCAAATTGTGTGTATACTTATTCTAATATGATTTTTACAATCATTCAAGGGTTCCCTTGAAGACCAAATCGTGCAGGCTAACCCTGTTCTTGAGGCCTACGGAAACGCCAAGACATCCCGTAACAACAACTCTTCCAGATTCGTAAGTTGTTTTACAGATGTTCATAACAGACATACATATAATGTTATAATGGGTCAATTTCAAGACAAAAACAACACCAATGAGTTTCATTTATTCTGGTCCTTAATAATTAAATTGAAGACCGACTGAACTGATTACATATAAATTGAATCCAGTAAACAAACTTCAAAATCAAAGGCAAATTCAAATTAAATCATGCTGAAAATTCCGGTTTGTTTCCTCTCAGATATTAGCTAGACCTGTAATCGATGACGTACCAACATCCCTTAGAAGATCATTTCAGCTAAAGAACGTTGTCATAAATCACCTTACTAAAGTTAGACTACCAGAATGTTGTAAGTGATCATATGTGCTTCTATATTTTCTCAGGGTAAATTTGTTCGTATCCACTTTGCAAGCTCTGGAAAAATCTCTGGTGCTGATATTGAAACATGTAAGTACTACAGCAAGGCTTGTCAAGCTTCTACCTCATTTTCTGTGCACACTCGATACTTGGGTAATCATATAAGAATATTAGCATTATACTAACAAGAATGTGTCATGCTGAGTGTGCATGAAGATCACTGTGAACGCTGTCTTCTCTGATATACCAATATGTTATTGAGATAATATGCATCTACAAAGAAAGAAAACATTGAAAAAAAGTCTCAGGCATATCTGTTATCTCCCCAGACCTGCTGGAGAAGTCTCGTGTAACCTACCAACAGTCTGTTGAGAGGAACTACCACATCTTTTACCAGATGCTTTCTGGAGCGGTGCCAGAGATTTTGGGTTAGTGGGTCTTGAAATCAATATCGTAAGAAGTTATCCTTGCATAACTCATTGACGCAAATGGTGCGACGATAAGACGGTATCATATTGCATTCCAGCCTCCTCCGCTGAATGCATCGTGCGATCACCGATGAAAACAAATTCCAGTCGTAAATCTACTGCACAACCTTGATGTATTATATATGGACATACTACATTGTCAGCTCTCATATGATATTCGTTGATATTTTGTTCTGTACTGTTACATGAAGTATATTAAAGACATGTGTTGCACTGCAAACACCTGTTCAAAACAGTCACCTAACTATTATGTCTACGAATAGTTTTTGAACCTGAAAATAAATTAAGTTATAGTATTGCTTTGTGAAACAATGCTAAAATATAAATGCAACTGAACAATATTAAACTACTCAGTGAATATACTCAGTAGGATATAAATTTGCTTGGTAGTGGGTTACTGTATGTAACTGAGATACGAAATACATATGCAAATATATAATGCATATGCAAATAAAGTCATTAACGTTTCAATGTGTTGTTTCTAGAAATTAGCTTGACTAAGAATGACGCTGGTCTATACTCCTTCATCAACCAAGGAGTCCTTACAGTCAACGGCATCGATGATGTTGAGGAGATGAACATGACACATGTAGGTATCCCTCAAATGCCAAAACAGTCAAAACTTTCTTGAACGTTCAATCATCCTGCAAAAATATGTGCACACTCCCTTAGTTCATATGACAAGTGACTATATAATGACAATAATGTATTAGCAACCTACATTTTAATGTCCTGACTTTAGCGACAGATGCTTTAATGACACTTGGGTCAGTTTCTACAAGCCCTCTGAATTTGATGTGTCATCGGTAAATGGTGTAAAACATATTCATGATTAGATTAAAACAAAAATAAAGTTGCAATGATATGTTGCAGGGTGCCTTTGATGTCTTGGGATTTACTCCGGATGAAAAAGTTAGCTGTTACAAGTGCACTGGTTCCATCTTACACATGGGTCAGATGCAGTTCAAGCAGAAGGGTGAACAGGCTGAGCCTGATGGAACTGCTGAGGCTGAGAAAGTTTCCTTCCTTTTGGGTGTCAACAATGGTGACTTCCTGAAGGCTCTGTGTAAACCCAAGATCAAGGTAGCCACGGATTACGTCATTCAGGGCAGGACAAAGGCACAGGTTGTCTACTCAGTTGGTGCCCTTGCTAAATCTCTCTTTGATCGTGTTTTTAACTGGCTGGTCAAGAGAGTCAACCACTCACTCGACACCAAGAAGCCAAGACAGTTCTTTATTGGGGTGTTGGATATTGCTGGATTTGAGATTTTTGAGGTGAGCAAAGTGCCTTGTACTATTACGTTTGGTTTTCTGCAGCAGGTAATTCTAGTTATAAATCGTGTTGATAAATATGTATTATATTTTTTAATTTACATTCATGGTTTCACTACAAACAGTTCAACAGCTTCGAGCAGCTGTGTATCAACTACACCAACGAGCGTCTGCAGCAGTTCTTCAACCACCACATGTTTGTGCTGGAGCAGGAAGAATACAAGAAGGAGGGCATAGTCTGGCAGTTCATTGACTTCGGCATGGACTTACAGGCCTGCATTGAACTCATTGAAAAGGTAGGTTAATTGCTGCTAATCTAAATCTGGGCATTAAATGATACTTACCGAAACGACGTGTATTTCATATTTCACGTAACGTCTATACAATACTCTCGATATCACAGAGATATATCTTCGTGAACACTTCAAATGTTTTAGCCCCTGGGTATCCTGTCAATTCTTGAAGAAGAGTGCATGTTCCCTAAGGCCTCTGACAAGACCTTCAAGGACAAACTGACTGAGAACCACATGGGCAAATCACCCAATTTCCTCAAGACAAACAAATCTATGAAAGGAGGTCAATACGGTGATTTCGCCCTGAAGCATTATGCAGGAACAGTTCCCTACAACATCGGAGGCTGGCTGGAGAAAAACAAGGATCCTGTCAATGAGACCATTGTGGAGCTCCTTAAACAGTCTAAGGAACCACTTGTTCAGCTGCTCTTTTCTCCACCTGGAGGAGGTAGATATATTTACTCACAGTTCATTTAACCTTATCTGCCGCATATAAACAATTATATATTATATATATATAACAAAAATGGCTAACAGTTTATTAATAATATTTTACAGAAGTACATCTTCATGAAATTGATAGCAAAAACAAATTCAGTTTGAATAGATTTAGAATAAATGGCTAAAAGCAATATCTATTAGATTGTTTGGTAGCAGTTAGATCTTCATGTATTTCAGGAATAAGTGAATTCTAAACCGATTCAATATAACCTAGATGAACAACAGAAAGATGCTTTTCATGTAGAGTGACAATAGATACATACAGATCCACCATTTAAACAAAAAATAGGTTTCATGATCTATAATGCTAATTTATTACCCATCAGTTGCAGTTCACGAGGGACAGATATATCATAATTCTGTGCATTCTACACGATACATCATCTCTATATATCAGGACAATTACTGATGCGACACAGAGTCATAAATAATTTACTCATGGTAGTTGGTAGGAAACGCCCTCTCTTGTTGGACAATGCTGATGTTATCAGCGTGAAGATATAATCGTGTTCGGTAAGATTTACCGAAAATACTGTTCTCATGATATGACCTGTATGCAATATTCATATCATTCAATATACTCAGTGTATGTATTTTACCTTTAGCAGATGCTGCAGCAGCTTCTGGTGGTGGTAAGAAGAAGAAGAAGAGCTCTGCATTCCAGACCATTTCTGCCACTCACAGGGTAAGAAGTGAATCAAAGCAGACTACAGTAGGATATTTTTTTCCCTACATGTTTTTATGAAGCATTTTCTTACTTTATACATCATGTTGATCATCTTTCCGAGGCAAGGGAGTTAACTGACTTTATAAGTCCAATTTGCACCCTTGCCGAACTTGGCTGGAATTTTAAGGCTCGATCGTAGCGCCACCAGTGGCGATTACGAGTTATGTCCCTTATATGTCCCGCCTATTGACCAATCAGATTACTTCTCTCATATGACTTCACACAAAATGGCGGCGCCCAGTCAAGACGAGCTGATCGTTAATCAAGGCCTTTAGTGTTATAAAACGGGTCTTACCTCGCGAAGTGCATCAGATCACTTGAGTACCTTAGTTGAAAAAACATGTAAAGATTTTGAAAATATCTGTCGGCGTCCAGTTGATGGCACACATACTCTGCAAATCCTGCAATCGACCGAAATCTGCACGGCAGTCGCCATGTTGTCAGTTTCGTTTCGCGATTTTGATTCGACTACGCATAGACTCGTTAGTCCAGCCAAAGTATAACTTCATAATTGACGCCTAGTTCGTCAAGGGTGGAAACTAGACTTTTACATTCAGTTGACTAGCTTGCTTCGGCAAGATGCAAATTGATAGATGGCACATGTACTTTAACTGCGTAGATAGAGCTTTTTTACATTTGTTGTAACACATGTTAACGTTGAATTTTAGGAGTCTCTAAACAAGCTGATGAAGAACCTGTACACTACACACCCTCACTTCGTCCGATGTATCATTCCCAATGAGACAAAGACGCCAGGTACTATTAATTAGTATCCATATTCATTTGCAATGAACATAGTATGACAGTAGAAAATAATGGTTCATATCAATTTACTTTATCAGACATTGTCTTATTGATACCATTGTGTGACATTACTGCTATCACCACATTGTTTCCCCACACTCTTACCTCTTTGATAGGTCTGATTGATGCTGCTCTTGTGCTCCACCAGCTTCAGTGTAACGGTGTACTAGAAGGTATCCGTATCTGCAGAAAGGGTTTCCCTAGTAGGATCATCTACTCAGAGTTCAAACAGAGGTAAGTGTTTATCGCTGAGTTAATTAGATTGTTAAAAGAAAAAAGACCATATCATACAACTGCTTCCCAAAATTGCCGTTTCATTGGCGAAAGAAACTAATTTCATACTATTAATTTCAGATACTCCATTCTAGCTCCTAACGCTGTTCCTGAGGGTTTTGTAGAGGGAAAAATTGTTTCGGCAAAAATCCTAGAAGCCCTGGAGCTCAATAAGGAGGAATATCGTCTCGGCAACACCAAGGTGTTTTTCAAGGCTGGTGTCCTGGGTTACCTCGAGGAAATCCGTGATGAGCGACTGTCCGTTGTTGTAGCCCTGTTCCAGGCCCATATTCGGGGCTACCTGAAGCGCAAATTCATCAAGATGCTTCAGGACAAGAGGTAAGTTATGTATTTCCGGCGTTGCAAGTAAATATCTTTCAAAGATGCTTCGACCTTATCATTGATCCCAGCCAACTTGCTGGCTTACACTTAATGTATTTTTCAAACAAGTAAAGTTTGGTTTCCAATATTATAGTGCATGTATGGAATCAACTCACAAAAAAGCAACTGCTACAGAAAAGCATGCATTCCATGCAAAAGTTATCTTTTATGCAAGCCCCATGCCTTTCAAGACCCAAGAATGGGTATAAAAACATGTGCGTTAACCGGATTCCATGTGCAATGTTTAGCATCATGCTGACAACAATCACTCAGAAAAACAACAAAATTACGCAATTATTCAACATTACGAAATGCCACGCCTGTCCGAAAATGAGGGCGGTCGGGTAGCCTAGTGGTTAAAGCGTTCACTCGTCACGCCGAAAACCCGGGTTCGATTCCCGACATGGGTACAATGTGTGAAGCCCATTTCTGGTGTCCCCCGCCGTGATATTGCTGGAATATTGCTAAAAGCGGCGTAAAACCATACTTACTCACTCCGAAAATGAGCGTCTGCGAGCCATTGGTATGCTTGAAGCAGTCAACGTGATGTTACAAGACAATTTAACGACCACAGAAACACCATTTGGTGTTTATGGCAACTTTTGCAACAGACGAATGCAGTCAGAGACCATCCTCGGAGAGGCAGGCCACGCGTAACCAATAATCGACAAGACAACTGGATTCGAACAACGCACCTACGAAATCGATTCCAGCCAGCAACAGTGACTGCAAGAAGCATCCCTGGCTTCACAATATCTTCACAAACTGTACGTCGTCGCCTCAGATGTGCAGGCAATGCGTCAGAAGACCCGCCAGACGTCCCATTTTGACAGGAAACCACCGACAAGCACGTCTACAGTGGTGCAGACAGGGTCTACGCTGGACGGCTATGCAGTGGGGACAAGTTCTAATCATTGACGAGTCTCGTTTTCACTTCAGCCACAGCGATGGACGGATTCGAGTGTACCGACGTCAAGGTGAACGTTACGTCAATCATTGTGTCTTGGAAGATGATTGGTTCGGGGGCGGCAGCTTTATGGTATGGGGTGGTGTAACAGCAAGACAGAGGATCCGTTTCATAGTGGTAGAGGTAAATCTCAATGGACAGCGCTACCGCGACGAGATCATCGGCCCTGTTGTTCTACCGTTTTTGCGTCGTCATGGCCCAGGCATTACCTTTCAACATGACAACGCCCGGCCTCATATTGCTCGACTTGTTCAGGAATCTCTTCAACAAAACAACGTGAAAGTCATCCCCTGGCCGGCTCGCTCCCCTGATCTCTCACCAATCGAGCACATGTGGGATGAGATGGATTGGCGACTTCGACGTCAACCACGTGTTCCACAGACACTCCAGGAACTTCGAAACATGCACAAGCAGATATGGACAGATATCCCACAGGACTTTATGCGACGCCTGGTCCATTCCATGAGACGAAGATGTGTTGCTTGCATCGCAACAAGAGGTGGACACACACGCTATTGATTTGTGAATTGACCTTTTGGCATGTTCATGATTTTATTATTATGAAATCACGTATTTTCTGAAGTCAGTATGGCAAATTAAACCATTTGAACACTTACAGGAGTCTTTTATCTGTTGCAAACCGAAATTGATTCAGATTTAGTAAAAAACATCACTTTGCATTAAATCGTATTCAATGTCACGGGAACTTTTGTTGTTCAGTATATGTCAATAGCAGTGTTACATGGACATATGGATCTTCATTTCGATGATATTCGAGGGGCGTTTAATAAGTTTTGCAACTTCAATATAAGACCAAGTCGCAGAATATCTTTTGCACTTTTATTTTTCAATATAATCTCCATTCAACCCAGTTCAGTTATTCCATTTGTCCTTCAAGCTTTTAATACCATTTTAATAGAAATCCGCAGATTGGTCCTCTAACCACGCCTCTGTGGCAGCCTTAATGTCCTCGTCAACCTGGAAGCGTCTTCCACGTAGGGCAGATTTCATTTGCCGGAACAGGAAATAGTCACTGGTCTAAGTCTTGGTTCGAAAAGTTAAATCACCCACCCTACAGGAGATTATATTGAAAAATAAAAGTGCATAAGATATTCTGCGACTTGGTCTTTTGAAGTTGCAAAAGTTATTGAACGCCCCTCGTACCGTCACTATTGATAATACATTAACTACATATCTGGTATTTAATTTGAAGACAATTGAATTTGTTAAATAACTACACAAATCAAGAATTAAATAGAAAGCATGCTTTAAAGACATCATCTGACATGCATTCTGATTTGAAAATATCGGTAACCTTTTTCAGAACTGCCCTTGAGATGATCCAGAAGAACATCCGTAAGTGGTTGGCCATGAGGAACTGGCTCTGGTGGAGATTCTACACCAAGGTCAAGCCCCTCCTCAGCATTCAGGCCGCTGAAGATGAGATGAAACAGAAAGAAGAAGAACTGGCAAAGGCAAAGGAAGAGCTTGGGAAGGTTACACAGAGGTGCAAGGAGCTTGAAGAAGCAAATGTTGTTCTTAATGATGCCAAAAACGACTTGAAAGTGGAAGTTGAGACCCAACAAGATACCATAGATGATTGCGAGGAAAGAATCGAGCAATTGCTTCAGACAAAGGTTGAAAATGAATCACAGATAAAGGAACTGGATGGTCGGGTGGCTGAGGAAGAAGCCAAAAATGCCAAACTGTCTGAGAAACAGTCAAAGCTGGAGAATCAAATGCAAATAATGGAAAAAGACATTATCGACCTTGAGAACAGTCTTACCCAGGTATATAAAGCAAAATATGTCTTTTTAGGTATTATTAAAGAAATGCCTATCACCTTAAAGCACATATGTTGGATTATCATGTTTTCAAGTTGTGAGCATTTACATTCTAAATTGTCCTATCAAACTAACAGTTTACAATTCATACGCACAGTAGATATGATTTACATCGTAGGCAGAAAACGATTTCAAAACCAGAGGAGACCAGATCAAGACCTTACAAGGAGAGATGTCAAAACAAGATGACTCCATTGCCAAATTGTCAAAGAGTAAGAAAGACCTTGAGGACCAGTTGAAGAAGACAGAGGATGATCTTCGATCAGAGCAAGATAAGAACTCACAGCTCAACAAACTCAAGCAAAAGTTGGAAACAACTCTTGATGAAGTAAGATTGTTAATATGTCGTTTATTTGGTATTCTTTAGTAATATATGTGTGTTGATAAGCATACTGTAGGGGCAGTTGATAAGGGTTAATGTTTGTAGTTACTAACTCGTAATCTAGAGGCTCTGAGGTACTTTTTTGTCAATGGTGATGGCTCCAAGATATGAGTTGTCATTGTCAGGGTGCATTGTCGTCAGAATTTATACTTCTCTGTGTCTTTTAAAATGTTACTTTCTAAGGTTTTTGTTCTACATGTTTTAGTTTGAGGAGAATCTTGGACGTGAGAAGAGAGTCCGGGCGGACGTGGAGAAGGCCAAGAAGAAGCTGGAGCAAGATCTCAAGTCTTCCCAAGACGCTTGCTCTGAGCTGCAGAATGTAAGGACAGAACTCGAGGAAACGGTTAAGAGGTAAGCTAATGGAATCAGGGGCAGATTAATGATACTTCTGGCGAGTGAGCATGGTTTAAAGCCGCTTTTAACAATACTTCATCCTATTGTGGAAAAAAAGCCAAATGTGACGAATGTGGGATTTTAACCTACTACCAACCAAATCGGACACGGTTAATGGAGGCAACTCTTCACATCTCCTAAAAGATCGGGTCCACACCATCCCCGAACTTTGGAGTGTTCACTATTGTTTATTCACTAGTTCATTTCATGTTTAATACTTGCCACCGTAGTAGCCACCAAAAACATTCGTATCTAATGTGACGTTTAGTAAGGCTAGTGGCGGGCTCTTTACATAGAAACATCTGGTTCGATTCACTGTATGGACATAATGTGTGAAACCATTGTCTTTATTGACTGGAATAGTGATTGAAACGACATTACATCCTTCTTATGACTTGTTATTGCCTCCATCAGGAAGGAGAAGGAGTTGTCCAGCCTGAAGGTTGACCTGGATGATGCCGAGAACAAGGGCAGCCAACAACAGAGAAAGATCAAGGACCTCACAGTCAGTTAATCAAATACATGTAGTACTACTAGTACTTGTCTGTGGGTTTTCAGAGTCCTCGGCCTAGTTTATGCGCCTGTATTATCTCCCATACTTCGATTTCCTTTTGGAAGAGGATTCCAACAATACCTATGTCGCCAACATTTTATTCTTAAACATGTTTCCGTTTGAGAAATAAGACAAAGTGTAGTTTGATCGTTGTATGTTTTCAACATCTATACTTATATTAAAAATGAATATGATTAAATGAATGCAAAGGAAGTCATCCAGTTACTGATTCTATTGCAGGCGAACGTTGATGACTGCCTTGCTGAGCTTGAGATGGAAAGACAAAACAGATCCAAGGTAAGCGAAATTAGCAGATTGATCGCATGAAACACAATGTTCTAGGATCTTCAATAATGTCTTCGATATAACAGAAGATGACATACACACATTCTGAAATAAACAGTACAGCGTTTAAAGCATCCTAAATATTGCAGAATTGAAATTAATACGATTTATACATGTTCACATCTTAAATCACAACCAAAATGCCCAATTAACACACAGATATGTCAAACACTATGCATTTGCAATTATGCGTGGAAAAATTGAAATTGGTTTAACCAATATATCAGAGCAACTGATATTGCGTTAACAGATGAAATAAGAACAATGCGTACATGTTAAATGGCAAATAGAAAGAATATTAGTCAATAACATACTCTGCATATTTATGCTCCTTTGTAATATGATAGCTGATGATAAGGACACTATCACACAAACCTGTCCGAACCCAGTGTGGCGGATGGGTATTGTTTATTCAATCAGTTTAGAACATGCATCTTTTCATGAGTATATACTTTTCGCATTAGCATTCATTTTCGTGAGAGGCCTGAATCTTTTACAGAATATATTACAATTATTGCAATTTTTGACAGGTCGAAAAACAACGGCAAGAGTTGGCCAGAGAGGTCGAAGAACTGTCTGTCCGCCTAGAAGAGGCGGGTGACGATACTGCAAACCATGTATGTCCACAACCTTGCATGATAACACAGGTTGCCTTCTGGTTAATACGTTAAAACAACTCTTCATATACGGCAACACTTGTAGTGAAAGCCTTACTTTACTATGTGAGGCTATGTTACTATTTAGCAACGCTGTGACCAGTATTTCAGGTTACGCACAGCCTGTCAACCCAGGAGCACGGGTATGTTGCTGACAGACTAAAGACCATAACCAGCAGCAATCTGGGATTCGAATTCACGACAAATGGATACTGGTATGGTTAAGTGACTTTACACATCAAGAGGTGAGGTAAAATGGGGTATAACGTCGCGTCCATGATTATTACACTTATATAGCGACGTGCATGTACATGTGTATGTTTGTGTGGCTGCATGTACTAGTCCGGACTGATGCCGATTTATAGTGCTAGCTCACTGAGATACCATGCCGCAGTTTAACATGAATACCCCACTCAGACACAGTACACTGACTCCGAGCCGACCAGTCCTTGTTTAGCCCCTTAATGCCGAGCGCCAGACAGGGTAACAACAAGTGCCATCTTTCAACGTCTTTTGGTATGACGCGGACGGGGATTTAACCCCGGACCTTCCGCTCTCTGGGAGGACGCTCTACCACTAGACCTCGGAGGCGGTCTACACATCAAGATGAAGCCCTTATAACAATACGATCACAAATGTGCCATGCTCATATTGCGGTGCTTTCAGGCTGATGCAAACAAGCGCCTGCAGGCTGACATCAACAAGCTGAAGAGAGACCTGGAGGAGAGCGTCATGCAGGCTGAAGCTCAGGTCGCCGCTCTGCGCAAGAAGAACCAGGACGTTTCCAATGATCTCAGTGACCAAATTGACACACTGCAGAAGCACAGGGCGAGGTATATATAGAGAATATTAGATTTTTAGATTTGATTATCACAATGAATTTTACATATACGGTGAGGTAAAATGGGATTTAACGTGGCGTTTAAGATTGCTGCAAATGTATAGCGACGTGCATGCTAATCGACCATCGACTTTCAGTTTCTCGGGCAGACGCTGTATCTACTGGACCTCGGAGACCATTTATGAATGAACCATTCAATAGAGCTATCGAGATAACATGTCACAAACGGTTTGGTGCAACATTAACACCAGCTACCATTGTGTTTCTTGGACTTAAATATTTGTTTTGCGAAATATGTTGGAATACTGACGTTTTAAGAAAGGGAATTTCATCGTGACGTGTTCAGGCAGAGTGTTATTTATTATCCAATGACTATCTTTAAAACCAGACAGCCTCTAAACCAACAAGGAAGTTAATCAGGAATATAATCTAGGTACATAGGTCTTCGCCAAATCGTTTATGATAAGAGTGAGCGTATCGACTATTATTGTTTCACATCGGAGTATGTCGGTAAACAATCAGATGTGCACAGACAAATTATCGCTTGAAATATCGTGACACCACGAGAGCAAGCCCTCACAACAGATACGATGTACATGTACTAAAGTGTATTCTGCTTAGGACCACCACCCGATCCAACATTAGGCTTGGCTAATCAGTTACCATTGCATATTTGAGAAATTATCACACTACCTGAATCATGGTCGCGGATCTGTTTCAGACTAGAGAAGGAGAAGAACCAGATGAAGGGAGAGATGGATGATCTACAGTCAGAGCTGGAGAATGCTAAGAGGAACAAGGTACACTTTTACGGTTGTTTGGTACTTTAGTGCGTAAACGGGTGACCCTTGTTGGGGCTACACAATATCCGCTTTGGGTCCCCTATTTCTGAATTGTCAAGAATGTATCTTTATCTGGCAAAATCAATGTCTGAGTTGACGTTTGAATTTTGATATGGAGTGTTTGATCATTTACTTTTTTTTATCAAAGCCAATTACTAATTTTATCATGTATTCTTATTGAAATATTTATATTGCAATACCTGACTTTGTAGGGTGGAATGTCCGACGCAGCTTCCAGACAGCTGCAGGGCCAGTTGTCCGACCTGGCATCTCAACTGGAGGAGTCTTCTCGTAACATCACTGATCTCCAGACCCAGAGGAACAGACTCCAGGGTGAGACCTCTGACCTCACCCGCCAGGTGGAAGACGCAGAACGTAGGGCACAACACCTGTCTCGGGAGAGGGCGACACTTCTTACTCAGGTGGAGGAGTCCAGACGCAGTGCAGATGAAGAACAGAGGGTGAGGAAGTGATGAGAACCACTGGCTAGCTGATGGTCCAGAGGTCGTTACTGTTACTTATAGGGTTTACGTCTAGGGTGGTATGGCAGAAATCACTATAGTAACACAGAACGGGGAAGGATAAGTGCTTCCTTTGGGCCGCTGGAAATGTCCAACGTTAGTGTTATGGGAATCGTAGAAATAATGGTACAAAACAGTCACACATATTCAAATGGTGGACGAGTAATCATTTTTCTTTCTGTCACTTGCAAGGTGCCATGATCAAACTCAGACGTAATGGATAAGATGAGCGAAAAAGGCCGACCATCCACGTCCGTGAACGTGATGATTGTTTTGCCATATGTTTGTACTGTTTATAACATCACTTAGGAAAATCAGACTTGCTCATGTTCAGATATTAGAAAGCTCTTCTCCAAAGATCTCCCCTTTTCGACCCATTATATCATTACCTATTATCCATTGTTATTATTAGTCCTATTACAAAACGGCTAGTATATGCTTCACGTTATTACTTCTTCTGTGGATTTCATAATACCAAACATATTATCTATTTTTGTTTCTAGTTAAAAAAACAACGACATAACGAAACGGACGACACGTAGTCTCACATTACACCATGAGACAAGTTGTCTTTCTGTTCAGAACTGAATATTTGTATTGTGGTACTATACATCACCAGAAACATACTGCATTATACGTTTTAGGATATATATTAATGAACATCATAAGACATGTTCTTATACTATCAAAGAAAAGACATGAACACGTAGTATTTTGCATAATAAGACACGTATGATACACCTCTAGAACCTGAGACAAACATCAGTGTACTATTTACACCATCGGACAGGTATAGTCGTACTAGATAACACTGGACACGAACTATTGTAAAACACAAGGGACCCGCATTTTCGTACGACACAACATAGTTAACGTTTTCTCGTACAATGCAACATGTCTCGTTATGATCCTCCAACAGATGCGCCAGAAACTCCAGGCAGAGTTCCGCAACCTGAACGCCGAGATGGGAGGGGTTCGTGATCAGCTTATTGAGGAACAGGAGAGGTGTGCCAGCCTGGAGCGACAATTGTCTAAATCTAACAGTGAGATGCTGCAGTGGAGGTCCAAGTTCGAGACTGAGGGCAGCATCAAGGTGGATGAGTTGGAGGATATTAGGTACGGTTACGATGGGAGTGAGTGAGTGAGTTGGGTTAAATCCCGAAAGCCCGAAGTGGTGCGGGTATGAGACGTTAACCACTATGGCGAAGTCATGAGGACGAGTTGGTGCTGACAATTCCAGAGACATAATCAGCTAGGGCGAATCTGTGATTCGAACCCACGACCGTAGCTTTCAGAACGTCACTTCACAAAGAATTGCAGCGCATTAGACGACTGGTTACTATAATTGGCCATCGTTAAGGCAGTAAATGTGACCATGACTATGGGAAAATAATTGCAATTAGTACTTTCCACAACCCAATATCTCATCACCGTATTTGGTAACACTGATATCTACCTACAAATACCAATATATAACATGGTCAAATGGCATTACCATGGTGATATTCTTTTATGTAAGTTACATTTGGAACAATTGATGCTTCAGGCGTCGCATGCAGTCCCGTCTAAACGAGGCTGAACAGAATTTGGAGAGTGAGCGTGCCCGTTGTTCCGGGAATGAGAAGGTGAAGATCAGGATGCAAGCCGAGATTGATGACCTAGCCATGGAATACCAGAGGGTAAGACGATTACTTCCGTTATGCATGCCTATCTTATTGGGCAGTGGGAAGGCGGAGACGGATTACCCTCCGACTTAGCTTCCGACTTATGGAGATCGGACGGGTACAATGAGTGACCTGAATGTCATCGTTCTGCGATGGTGTGGATCGTTCGTTAGCCTGACCTAGCTTCGAATATTATCGCCGGCCGTGACATAGCTGCTGACAACATTCACTTTCCAATGAAATCTAAATTAATCAAAGATGAAGTAGGCTTCATTTTGAAAATTTGAATTTATGAATGAGAAGTTCAAACAATATTATTTACCGAAAATGGTGACGAAATCAGTTGTTACATAGATTTATGTATTTAATCTAGGCCCAGACTACTGTGAACAGTCTTGAGAAGAAGCAGCGTAACTTTGACAGATTAGTACAGGAGTACCAGAGCAAGATCGCTGACGTCAAGGCTGAACTGGAGGTGTCTCAGAAAGAGTCACGGGGCTACTCTGCCGAGCTGTACCGCACCAGAAGCAAGGTGGAGGACATGGATGGCCAGATTGACTCAATGAAGAGAGAGAACAAGAATCTCTCAGGTGAATAGTCGGAGCTGAATCTTAGCAAATATAAAGAGTCTCGGCGATCATGCATGATATCTCAGCTTATGGTGAACCTCTTCCTGTTTGCGTACACATTAATTCCTACTTAGTCCACCGCCTGTCAGGGAGAGTCCACTCCTTCTGGACGACAATTTTAATCAAGGGTTCTTCATACTCCTGATTCGTTCTTCAGGAAATATAATCTCAAAGACGTGATCATTTGATCACTGGTAATAATGAAAGCTGATCGTTTTTCCAGAGGAAGTGGTCATTCTCAGTAACCAACTCAGTGACAATACCAGGACTCTGGCGGATGTGGAGAAAGCTAACCGACGCATTTCTACAGAGAAAACCGACCTTCAGTCTGCATTGATAGAGGCTGAGGCTGCCCTGGAGCAGGAGGAGGCCAAGATTGTCCGTGCACAACTTGAAATCTCTCAGGTCCGCGCTGAAGTTGATAAACGCGTTGCTGAGAAGGAAGAGGAATTTGAGAACCACCGGTAACATATCAGTATATCATCAGTACTCCACCTCGTGTACCATTAAAATACTTTGGTCTGTTCCCAATCACAGGTCCTTAAGAAGATTAGTTCATTCACAAGTTCTTTCTTCGCACAGGTAAGGGATGACAAAGAAATACATAGCGTGACGTTGAACAATTAATTAGGTGTTCATGTCTCAAGCTGATGCTTTGTTGTATGCCTAGACATCGAGGCGGTTTCAATAACAAAAGTCGTTACAAATCATAGTCTAACCCATAGTTTTTGTGAATAGCCGAATATATTGATGTCCTGTTTGAGGTCCTTGGAATACGCTATACCTTGTCAGCTGTGTGTCGGATGAAACAACTACATATAAGTTTTCTCCGTATACCGAGATATACACGATCAGCCGTGAGATGCTCCAGTGCTACTCCTTGCGTTTCACTCAAACTCTGACTTGTATTTCAGTCGTAACTTCCAGCGGTCCTTGGATAACCTTCAAAACTCCTTGGATGCGGAAGGCAGGTCCAAGGCGGAGTACATGAGGATCAGGAAGAAGCTGGAGAGCGACATCGGTGATCTCGAGATAGCTGTGGACAATGCTAACCGGGCCAGGAGCGAGGTTGAGAATGCCTGCAAGAGATATCAATCTCAGATGAAGGTAAGCAACTCGACTTGAGAACATCAATGGCTCAGGAAATATTAACGAGGCGTAGTAATTCAAACCTGACATTAAACATCAAGGAATGTCATACTCGGCGCTTTCACGTTACAGCCTTGGCAACGAACCACACCGTAGGGAAATGATGCCACAAAGTGAGCCAGGCCTCATAGTGTTACCATCAGATCCTCACCTCAGTCCGTGAAGATCAGGGTTAGAATTAGTCTTCAACAACCTAGGGCTCGAGTCGTCAGGCTCGTTGTATCGTTGGATTGTCTGGTCCAGACTCCGTAAATTACAGTCTGCCGTCCTATAGGGGTGATATTACTGAGTGCTGCATTAAACAACAAACAGACGAAAAATATCACTGTCGTCGGTTCTTCTGACAAGCATGTAATGCTGAGGACATTTACTGCAAGAGCCACCGAAGATTCACGAATATTACACGTAAATACAGCTAAGGCAGATAGCATCTTTAGGAAGGAAAGTGTGTAGGCAGTCTAAGTTTTAGGTTAGTGCTTATTATTTCATACACCAGTTCGTAATAAGAAGGGAAGGGACATGAAGTTCAGAAATATTATTTCAGAAATAATTTTCACAGATGTTTGTAATACGAAGAGATGTGATGATCAGATGCCTACAGTCCTACATTTAAATACTGTATCTCAAGCAGCTATGTTTGGTCCTGGCAGGATCTACAGATGCAGGTTGAGGAGGACAGCAGGGCCCTCCAGGAGGCCCGGGACTCCTTCCAGACAGTGGAGCGTCGTTCTATGACCCTTAAGGACGAGAATGATGAGATGCGTACAGCTCTCGAGTCTTCTGAGCGAGCAAGAAAAATGACTGAAAACGAACTGATGGAGATTAACGACCGTTTGAACGAATTGAGCGCCCAGCTTAGTTCCGTCAGTACACAGAAGAGGAAACAGGATGTCGACATATCCGCTATGCAGGTTTGTGGTGTACCTGACAGGGCGTGATTGTGTCGTGCGTGTAGTCAGCAGTAGGAAAGCGTATAGTGGCGAGCCACGTTAAAATATTTGGATAAAGAGGAGGCTCACGATTTATCATTAAACGTAGGCCAATAACTCATTTAAGAAAGATGCGATGACATTCCTTATTCAAACACTGAAGGGGTGGCATGGTATGTTATGTTATATCCGGAACCATTTGTCCAAACACTGCATTCCAGACATTACCATTTGGAACGTCTATATATGATTAAAACGATGTTACAGTGTACCAATGATTCATTTTTCTGGACAGAAACTCACCATTAGTTTTGGAACTATTTTTTATATTGATCTCTTATATTATTACTTCAATATGTTAAAAAAATATTGCACCATCAGCTGATACATCAGCATGCTCGAGAATGCCCCCAAAACTGAAATAATGTCATAATGTGAACTATTTCAAATTGAAAACGATAACTGGGTTTTCACTGCTCATGAGGAATAACATACCAATGTATACATTTTATCTTTTATGTCATGTTCGTAAATTTAACGTGTCGGGTTCCAAAATTTAACTTGTCACCTTCTCGGTGACACAATTTGATAATAAATGACAAATCGGTGTGCATTATAGTGGTAGGTAAACGGAATATCAACGCGAGAGAATAATCATTCTCGATTATCTGCCAAAACAAATCCATTCGGCGTAAAAAGGCAAAAAAGCGGTGAAAATAATGTGACTGGACAACTTAAAATCAGTGATGATACCAGGTGTTAGCGAAAGGAAGTTAGCATGTCCTGCTCGACCAGTAACATCCACCACTCATACAATTAGCATAAAAATGTAAGTATAACATCCACTGCCACAGAAGAGGCATTGACCGAATGGTAAACGCCAATCGCTTTCTAACCTCAATAAGACTTTGATTTGTCATCTGCTTCAGTCTGATCTTGATGAGATGACCTCCGACCTGAGAGCCGCCCAAGAAAACTACAAGCGTGCTATTGCTGATGCTACCCGGATATCTGATGAGCTCCATTCAGAACAGGAACACAGTAGCACCATTGAGAAGGTGAAGAAGGCTTTGGAGAATCAGGTCCGAGAACTTCAGACAAGACTTGATACTTCAGATTCCCATAGGACGAAGGGAGACGCTTTGACCATTCAGAAACTGGAACAGCGGGTATGTCTCAACTTTCCTACGCGGTTAATACAAACATCATTGATTTCACAATTAAGTTCGTTTTACCAAAATGTCTTTGTGGTTCTGAATCACTTTCATGAAATCCGTATCCAACTCCAGTTTGAAAGCAGAGGCTAAAATACGAATGGAGAAAACATGAAGAGGGTTGCCATGTTATACTTCTATTTGGTTGTACCGTAGCTCGGGACCAACAAGTGAAGATGTTGTTTATCACCTTTCGGATACTCTTACGGACCAACTTGTGTGCAGGTCTGACATTGGCTCCTACCGCCATGTGGTTGAGAAATGTGCAATCACCTAGTAATAGTAAAACTGTTAAATATGTAGAAAGTGGTTTCGCCAAGTGTACAAGCGATACACCTGGATATTTGTCTAGTCTAGTCCAATAAAGGTTATGCTATGTTATGTTATGGTATGATTAGTGTGGTGTGGTGTGGTGTGGTGTGGTGTGGTGTGGTGTGGTGTGGTGTGGTGTGGTGTGGTGTGGTGTGGTGTAGTCATGGTTATATTATGTTTTGGTTTGGTATGGTATAGAATGGTATGGTGTGGTATGGTATGGTATGGTTAGTTTAGTGTGTTGTGTTGTGTTGTGGCGTGGCGTGGCGTGGCGTGGCGTGGCGTGGCGTGGCGTGGCGTGGCGTGGCGTAGTAATGGTTAAATTATGTTTTGGTATGGTATGGTATGGTCATAATGTTTTAACTGCATCAGGTACGCACCGTGGAGACCGACCTGGAGAAGGAACAACAACGTCACGCCGAGACCACCAAGAACTCCAGACACCACGAGCGTCGCATGAAGGAGCTTGCCTTCCAGATCGAAGAGGAGAGGAAGAACCAGGAGAGAATGCAGGATGTCCTGGACAAACAGAACGCTAAAATCAGATCTATGAAGACACAGGTTGAGGAGGCTGTAAGTTATGATGCTCAAATAGCTAATCGAGACAGAATAGACCACTGTGGTACCGGTGCCCAAGTATTTTTAATATCTCCTTTAATATCTCCATCGTTTGACTTTAATATCCCCTCCGTGGGACTTTAATATCTCCCCAGTGAGACTTTAATATCTCCTCAGAGGGCTTTGATATCTCCTCCATGAGATTTTGATATCTCCTCATTGGGACTTTATCATCCTCCACTGGACTTGAATATTTCATATGTGGAATTTTGATCTCTTAGGTTGAATACTTTTTGGTCACGATTTTGCCGACTGACAAAGATACAATCTCATATATTAGCCGTATCAGTTCAGTATAAACATGTCTTACCCATAAGGGAAACTGGACAGAGGGTATTAAATGTTCTGTTATGATCTTTACAGTTTTTCTATAAATAACTCGGCTTTTCATTGGCCGCCGGAACTATGTTTCATTCGTTTGTTCATTCAGTCTATCATCCACGTGATGATATGGAATGAGACGTCGCATAATTCTGGATTCTGATTCCAAATAAATAACTACAACTACAAACTAGTTCGTATACATCGTTTCATAATCCAGTGGCTGTATGCATGTCTGGTATAAACTCATTGATGTTTAAAAACGTTAGAAATGGCTCAGTAAGCTACTGTAACGTTACGTCAACACGTGTGACCCACTTACAACTGACGTTCTCGCCCTCGCCGATGTTGACTTCTACAATTGTTAACTTGCACTTGCTGAAGTTAATAGATTAAAGGCCACGGCACGTTTTTAACGTTTTGCAGGTTATTAATGTACTAAGTGCTACTGGTAACAGCGAGCTATTTTACACTATCCGATGTGTTGTGAAAAGGTCTCTTTTGCGTAGGGATTCATTTCGCTAGAAATTTTGAAGGTGGTTAGGGATGGATCTCACGGCACGTTTGCGGTATATTTGATAATGGGAAAGAAAGAATAACCAATTCGAAACTCGAAATTGAAGTTAAACTTTTCATTAATGTCATAGAGCCTTCTGTAGCTTGGCTCACTGTGCATCTTTGACATCAGTTCCCATGGTAACGACAACCCGTAATTCCTCGTATCCTGTTAGTTTTTCTCATAATCCTTTACTGACTATTTTGTGTATGATCAAATTTACTCAATGGTGTCATTCAAAATAGTGCAGTTTATGTCTTTCTATTAATGCCTTACAGTTTCGTTTGATAAGACAAGTTAAGAAGTGTGGCACGCCTGAGCTGTTCCCTTTGTTGTCTTCTGATCAATCGTATATGCTGTGTTTCTTTATAAACAACCACGGCCATCAGTGATGACAATGGATTCCCATAAGATAGCAACACATAGGTTTTTAACTATTACGGAGGAGCTAAAATAGGTTTACATGTGGCTTTAGGACAATTCCACGTTAACTGATTTACATGTACATGATGTTTATGGGTGCATGAAGAATATATAAAAGTTGAGTTTAGGTGAGATAAATGTAAAGTCTGTCCTATGAAACGTAGTCTATCACGATACATAGAGAATCTTATCCCTCTATTTATCATCTAAAATATTTTTCCAACGTTTCAGTTGTGAACAATAATAACCAGTGTCTTGGGTGTAAAATAAAGAGCTTATCAACCTCAGTGGCAGAGAAATTAGTGATGTCATTTGATTGTGGCCTCATAGTAGCCATGATGTCACATTGGTCTGCAAAAGCATTGTGGTGCAATTACATTGTAGCGATGGAGATATCGCTTGAAGCCAGTTTGGGATGATAAAGTGGATATATATGTTTGTTTTGCAGGAGGAGATTGCGGCAGTGAACATGGGACGATACCGCAAAGCCCAGCAGGAGTTAGAGGACAGTGATACCAGAGCCAACATTGCCGAAGGGGCCCTGGAGAAGATGAGAAGCAAGAGTCGCACTGTGACCAGCATGTCCTATGATATATAAACATCCAGATCTGCAGTTACCTCCCCACCACTGCGTGATAATGAAGGTCCTATAATCACGTACTTGAGGCGGAGCCATACTCTAGTGATTCATCATTCGTGACCTCAAGCCCTCAAACCTGTAAACGTGGGTAGGAAGGCTCTGGATCTGATCCAAGCGCTCTGAATGCATAGACTTGACAACATGCATATCTACAGCGAGACCAAATATATGGTTTGTCACCTCGGTCAGTGATTTGCTACGAGATTCCCAAGGACCGGTGGAGCTGTATATTCCATTATGCTGATATATACGCGTCCATGGCCGTAATGCTGGGCTTTGTTGCATAGACGCAACAGCATACGCTTCCATGGTCTTATACCAAATGAAAAACACATGGTCAGGACGGAAAACGGGGACTTCCAGCTACTACTAGACAAAATACACTTTGATTGTTAGACGGGTCCGGGTGGTCTGCATAATCCGTGATGCTGCTATTTCCGACCAAGCACCACATAGTTAGGGCGGCATTGCCGGGCCTTCCTGACCCGTCCAAGCTGCATATTCTTTAAATCTGACATGTACAGAAAATGAAAGGTCGTCTAGCCAGACTCGTAAAGATGGGCCGTCCAGCACCGATAATACTGATATTCTATACGTTATACCTTCTTCTGTGCCATTGTAAAAAATAACAAACATCGGTGTACTCAGGTACGCGAGGTCTGCTTGTTTATAAAGACAAACAGTTACTCCCTCCAAAGGAGCCATTAGAAACACTGACATGATGATGTCAGGCCTGTAGCCCCTGATCGAGGTAGGACAACCTCTTGGTCGAGCGTTCGTGACCAATGATTCACAGAACATCACTAAATGAATCATCTCAAATGGGAACTAAACATTTATAAGTAGAAAATATATAAATGGTTTATACGAGAGCGTGAAACATCAAAGATCAAATCATGTCTTATTCATTAGGAACTGTGTTGTGTTTGTATATACATTATCCAGTATCCTTGAACCCGAGTTCAGAACCTGGAATAAAATATATCAATATACACTCATGCATTAACGTGTTTCTTTGGCGTCTTCGGTATCAATGTTTTTGATATTTTATTTGCCTACACAATTCCTCACAGAAGTTTTTTGTGGAAGATATTCTCATGTGCACATTTGTCCTTGAGAATATCTATAGTCTCATCACGGCCTTGGGAACTTGGTTTCACACAAAATCGATGAGACAGACTATATGGCCCGGGAAATGTTTTCATCCTTGACATAACACACACTTTGGTGTGTTGTAAGTGGAAACAGACTTCGGCACATACTACGTGTACGGGTTAACATATTACATGCATCGTATAATAGGAGGACTCTAACCCAGAATTTGCCAGGAGGTCATATACAACATTGGTTGTGTTTAGCTCCATGAAGGCACTGACTGAGCTTAGTCTCTATTGACAATGAGATGTATATATGTTCTGTTTAAGTACAAATGCATAAATTAATTTTAGAGAGCTGGAACATTTCCGTAATACTATGCCATCACCCCATTATGTCATTTGGGTGATAGCTGCAAAAAATTGCTTGCAGTCTTATCAAAATGAACAAAAAATAAACAATATTTTGTCAGGGCAATTTCGTATAAAAGCGAAATGACTAATTATTTTTCCTGGAATGTATTTCTGGGGTCCCCAATGTTTATAGCCACTGTCATGCATGACCTATCGGAACATGCTTGCCCATTTAGCAATTGCAATGATTCATGAATGTTGGTTTTCACATTTGTCTGTTCAAATTTTGGTTTTCTCTTTTTATGACAGATAGGAGTTGAATATACTGATGAAATTACTTTCAATCAGTATTAAAAAAATACCGTGGCAAAACCTAAGTGCACAAAAGTGTTGAGTAGTTACCACAGCAACCTGTATCCGGATCTGCTAATTCCAAGAGGGTTCGCTAGCACAGTTTCACACAGATTCTTGAGGTTCCCTGCCGCGCTTCTATTGCCAAATTTGATGAACGCGGCAAAACAGTTTCTCTTACTCGCTTACTCTATCGTGGTATTTGCACACAACGCTCTTCTTCAGACATTATAGTGCTGAACCTTTTGCCTGATGGGTAAATGTAGTTTGGTTGGCAATATATTTGTAGTTATCTGTCCAACGACACATTCATATGCGCGTAAAGAAAAATGCTAATACAGCTTTGTTAAACAGAAACCTTGTACTCATAGGTATGTTAGTAAGGATGAAGAAGAAAATTTGATATCATATCTCAGTGTGTTCAGTATGCAGTTGTTGAAGAATATGGTACATGACAAAAATTGTCGAATTTAAATTAGCTGATGGTTTATATAATGTTAGAGAACAGGTAGTAAATGTTTAAGTCAATATCAATTTAAGAATCCTCAAATAAATATCCAAGTTTTCGATTGTGGGCGTGAGCGTTGGTGGCGATGGGCACCAAGCATCACGGCTGTTTAAACTTTCACACGTTCTTTACTATTGAATATAGGGCCAGTGACAGATACATTCCGGACATTTCCCGGGCACAGTTTTGTTCATATTGACTACATCTGTGTTTTGTACAAGAAGATACAGTTGTATATACATGTATACGAGGTATGGCATCCATGTATAAAAAATGAAGAAAGAAAACAAATGTCATGAATAGTAGAGAGACTTGTCATTGATGACATCATACCCACCATCTGTGCCTGCGTGCGTGGGTCTAACCTATATTTTAACGTACAGCCTGTTTTTAACTTTATTTGTTCGTGCGCCTGTACAATCATTCTTAGCAGTGTGAATTGTACGTGATGCATGTTTAACCCATAAGACTCGAGCTCTTTTTCGAGTGGGAGGTGGGGGGTGGGGGTTAATCGGTGACGGTATTCTAAGTTCTAAGTTGTCTGAGACTTCGAAAAAGGAAAATCAAATTACATTTGACTCCATGAAATGTTTATGCGGTGGGAAAATGCATTCCCACCAGTGTTGAATGAAGTGATATACGATTTACTAGTTCTCCATGAAAAAGCAATCGCCTTGTTCTTGGACAGTTATAGAGGGAGGGGGGTAGCATGTATTCTTCTTCCCATATTACGGCATTGCACAAACTTATTTTCTTGAATGAGAATAAACTATTATTCACATAATATCCTAGCCTGTATCTACCACTGTGATGAGTATCATTTGGAAATACAATATGATATGATGATTGAATGAATGTTGTATAGTCTTTCACTATACTACTATTGCTATGAAAACAACATATCACACATAGTTGTCCCGTATATTTATATACCAGTTAATGAATTTCACCCTGCGTGAGTTTACCTATAGAAACAAGTACTTGTGAATTAGAGATTCAAGACAACGATACAATACACTGTACACATAGACAGTGTCACAGAGGAACTATACATTATCATACCAATGTTTTGGGCCTATGTGTTTTCACAAGGCTAACATTGTCAGTACTCGTGTCAATTAGTATTATTCTCCTCTCCGTCATAATAATAACAAGAAGACAGCGTTATCACTATACCCCGCCATGGGTCATATCAGAATGTTTTTTCCTCATATAGTAGTGAATAAAAACTATAAAAAGAGTCCTTTAAAGCCTTAAGATGATGTAGGCACATAGGCCGCTTTATGTCATCAGAAAAAATGATTAAAAGTAAAATTAATGCACACAAAATGCCCTTTCTCTGGAAAAATAACCCTGTCTTGATAACCGTCTTTTAGATAAGTTAACTTCAGTTGTTTCTAAAAATACTTGTCCCCAATGCAGACACTTTCTTTACAAGTCTTGATAGGTTTCTCTTAAATAAGCATGCAAACTTTCATTCCTGCAACTTCAGTAGTTTCTGTGAAAATCCGTCCCCATTTCACACAGCATGTACAAAGATGAAAAGCATTGCGCAAGGGTCATAACTCTGTACAAAAATGAATGTACGACTCTAATTTTCGGACTCCTTTGAGATCAGGACTAGTAACATAAGTGTGTAAAATTTCATTTCTCTAAATCTGATAGTTTTTGAGAAAATGTGTCTACATGGCAGGGGATTATAACCTGTGGCTGTATGCGGATGGCAGCACAGTAATCAGCACAAGTCCCCCATGGTGTGAGCGTGTGACGCTATAAGTAGCGTGTATGTAATACCAGCGGGTATGTGCACGGTATATATAGATTCACAACTTCGTTCCAATTGCTTGGCTCCCTGCCAGGATACCAGTACAACCTTAAGTAACACTCGGGATGCCTGCTGTTCTTCGTATTTGACGTTTCCCCAAGCTTTGCTACCAAATAGACATTAAGGGCATCACAGTCATGGTTATGTGAATGCATTTAGATGCGAAGAAATGGAAATACGTATCCAATAATTAGTTATGTTTAGAAAACATTATCAGTTTGATATATTATATGTGCATTGCGCATAGCTGGTGTTTGTTTTTGGACTTGGGTGTATCATGATTCACATATGATGACAGGAGGATTAATCATCCGATCGGTTGGAATTAAGATATTTAGAAATTCGATATCAATTCAGTTCATTTTCGTCAATATCTTTAGTGACTAATAGTATATATCACTTGAAAGGGAATTTTGGGAGTTTCCATAATGAGCATGATCTCAACGTACACAGCATCTAACAGTGGCCCAATAACAAAACGGGGAAGTTCAATAAATGGCATCTGTTACATTATATTCATCATGCAATGTTACGATGACCAGATTGAATGTCACGTATGCTCTCTGTGCTGTGCTTAAGTATGTGACACGTGTATAACCAATTACACATGAATATGCTATGCCACATGTACATTCCATGGTTCATTTATACTACATGTATATTCTATGTCGCACGTATACTCTATGTCACGTGTGTACTCTATGTCGCACGTATACTCTATGTCACGTGTATACTCTATGTCGCACGTATACTGTATGTCACATGTATACTCTATGTCGCACGTATACTCTATGTCACATGTATACTCTATGTCGCACGTATACTCTATGCCACGTGTATACTCTATGTCACACGTATACTCTATGTCCCATGTATACTCTATGTCACACGTATACTCTATGTCACAAGTATATACGCTATGTCACACGTATACTCTATGTCACGTGTATACTCTATGTCGCACGTATACTCTATGTCACACGTATACTCTATGTCGCACGTATACACTATGGCAAATGTACACGTTATGTCAAATGTACACTTACATTACATTTTGTGCCACATATACCACACAACATCCAATATCCTACTCCCTATAGACACTTCTACTTCTCAATACATATATATCAATACCAGCGATACATATATATAATCTTATTATTGACATGTTTTACGTGACTTTTTGCGGGTGCATACCTGTTGCAAGTATCGAGAACAAGTACTTGAACGTTGGAAATAGAGTTTTGCAGAATTGCAAACATCGTTGTATTATATGATATAGCTACATGATAAATCGCAGAGGACAATGAAGAACGAGGCGTGGTTTATTTGACACAAAACAATGTTTTATCATGACATTATTTCTGGAAATTCGAGCACACGCTCGAAACTTGATGACTTTTATTTTTTAGAGGGCGGTGAGTCATGATAAACGCAATGACCGAACGATCACATCCACAAGTTGGCGGGATATGGCAATTTGAATTGGGGGAAAAGGTACAGATACTCGACGCGAGACTTGTGAGAATTTTCAGCTCTGAAATACCAAACATATCCCCCCCCACCCCCTACCACCCGTTCATAAAATGGACTTGTCCAACATTGCCGAGATTAGATTGTATTCAGGGAATCATCGTTATTCAAATACGGGTAATTATATTTTGAAGCGTACAAATGTTATTAATATCCTAATATCTCATATACGAATCAGTGACCCGTGGTCGTTGTTTATCCTAAAGAGCATCACTCACAAGCAAACCATTGCGTGGAAGCAGCATCGTAATATTCATCTCCGCTGTCCTCTCACGATCTTGAACTTCGTGTGGCAGAGTAGCTTCCCTTGGACTAGGTCTCGCGTTTTCAGAAATGTCCTCATCGTGTTAGTCGATGCAAATCCCAAATATTGATGCATGATAATTTGCGTTGCATAACAGTAGTTGCAACAACTTTCATAACATATAAGCCATCTGCAGGCTCGTAAGAAATCGCAGAGCCAACATGACATAACTTCTCTCGCCTACACGGAACCGAGTTCAAAATAATGATTACAGTTTTCCACTGAAGACATTTTTTATGCAAATTGTGTGAGTGAAGGGTGTACCGATGGGGCAGGACACATTTCACTTATCAATTCACATAACTGTCACCGCTTTTTCTCCTTTTACGCCCAATGGAGTCGGATAATCGAGACTGGTTATTCCCTGGCGTTGAGGTTTTAAATGTACAATCTGAATCTTATCTTTTTATCACTTGATTGTCTGGTTTGTTTACAGGCCGATCTATCTATCCATCCATCCATCCATCCATCCATCCATCCATCCATCCATCTCTCTCTCTCTCCCTCTCTTTAAGAGAATATGCGCGTACCCCGACGTGTTGATATGACACAACAATTTAATTCTTAAACATAACTGTAACAGAAGAAGGTCCATGTGGCATACATGTAGATAACTAAACAAGTCCCCGTTACACTTTGTTTTTATTACAATTTATCTAAGATGAACTCTGAATATTATTCATTCATCGTTGGTAAAGACATCGCTTGTATAATGGTGAATGTATACAACTATCATAAATGATGATACGTCCATGGACTGTTGCATGTATGTATGTATGTATGTATGTATGTATGTATGTATGTATGTATGTATGTATGTATGTATGTTGGATGTATGCATGTATGCATGTATGTATGTATGTATGTATGTATGTATGTATGTATGTATGTATGTATGTATGTCTCTCTCTCTCTCTCTCTCTCTCTCTCTCTCTCTCTCTCTCTAAGGCATACCCCGACACGTGTTGATATGACACAACAATTCAATTCTGTCGTAACATAGCTGAAACAGAAGAGTGTCCATGTGGCATACATGTAGATAACAAAGCAAGTTCTCGTTAGACTCATATTTCATCGGAATCGATGAATGAGTGAGTGAGTATGGCTTTACGACGCTTTTATCAATACTTCGATTCCGAAGAAATTGCACACTTTCACATGAACACGACGGGGTATGTGCATATCGCCTTCCTTCCCCAGACATAGCTACCACAAGCAGCATGTGCTCACCTGTTTGCATGCATTAATATTATCCTTTTAGCCTGCAGGACAGCAAATAGTCATTACACAGTAGCTGCCTCCATCGTTACGTCAGGGGTTATGACCAGATACCGAAACTGCACTTAGACCACACGCGCATTGCTCACAGGGGGTATTCACGGGTGATACAGCTGCAATCCATTACACGACACAGGGTACGTCTGCAGGGAGAGAAGTATTACTGAGAATGTACCTTGGCTTTGACAGTTCAATTTGATATTGTATTACTGAGGATACTCCTTTGTTTTGACAATTCAGTTTGATATCGTCATACTGAGAACACTCCAACGCTTAGACAGTTCGGTTTGATATTACTGACATCATTTGTTTGTTTGTTTTTTAACGCCACACTCAGCATTATTCCAGCTATATGACGACGGTCTGTTAATAATCGAGTCTGGAACAGACAATCCAGTCATTGTCAACATAAGCATCGATCCACGCAATTGAGATACGATGACATGCATCAACCAAGTCAGCGAGCCTGACCACCCGATCCCGTTAGTCGCCTCTTGCGACAAGCATAGTCCCCTTTTACGGCAAGCAAGGGTTGCTGACGACCTATTCTACACCGGATCTTCACGGGTCTCCTGGCATCAAATTATGCCTCTCACACGTATCCATTTACTGCTTGTTGTTCGGCGGATAAACCCACGAGAAGAGTCCGAAACCACCCCTACCCCACAACACAGTTCACATTCTGGTCCACACTATTATTTGAACTGATTATCAGCGGTTGGCAGCTTAGGGTATAACGTTCGACATAAAAACAACTATCAACCAATTAAAAAAACTACTTACACCCAGAGACGTATTGATTACCGACAACTAAATGTAAAATACAGACAGTTACTTCAATTCTAATGAAATAAATATTGGCGTGATACTTGTAACAAATGAATTTTTTTTATGGATAACAACTTCTTTATTGTTTTTTACATTGTTTGGCGTACATAATAAGTTTCGTATCGCCATGTGATTCCAGCTTCTAAAACTCTATCAAAGACTTGCTTTGAAGTAGCACAGCTATCGGATTATGGCGAAAACGACCCCTTATAATAAATGCATGTATTCAAACAAACAAGACGTTATAAACAAACGTAGCCTTTGAATAGAAACAAACACGTTGTACTCAGACTGCATTGTCTCGACTTTAACGATGCATGTGTTCAGCAAATCTGAGTTAAAGCATGCCCTAACATACGTTAGTATGCATATCCGTTGATGATATTAAAACGCGTGCATAAATATTTTTGAATGAATTTTATAAGAATTGTGTTGCATTTAGAGCAGAACTAGAATTAATATAAAGATTGTGTTCTTTCTACTTTTCATTTCCTGTTGAACCGGGACTTGTAAGAGGCACCCATATGTTTATTAAATAAAAATGTTACACGAATAAACTTCTACTTTCCACTTTTGCAGAAAGTAAATAGAAATCTACCATGAATTGTTAAAATCCTGCATTCTGATTGGTCCACTGTTTACATTAGACTTGACTGATGACCGCATTACCCCCGAAAGAACACATTTGATCAGAAGTACTTGGCAAAGTCGCATGGTTGGCAATTTCAAATACTGATCTTATTTCATTAATGTTGCTAATCTGCCTGCGTGATTTTATGGTGCAAATTATAGTTTTGATCATACATGCAGATTACAACCCATCTTTACCGATCCCTCAATTCGCCATTTCAATCTTCAGAAAATATAAAGCTTAACCAATGCAATATCACTAATCATTTAGGCTATAATCAAAGACTTCGCGTTTGTTTTGTCATTACGTCATGGTAGTATGGAAAAGGACCAACTATGCTTTCAATGTGGAAGTTTCGATTTTACGTTCGAAACTTCTACATTGTAAACACAGTTGGTTTGTCTCCTAATTATATACAAATAACGGACACAGAAGTCGCATTCGATTAAACATTTCAAATAAGAATAATAGGGTAACCCGAATGAACAAGATGTTCTTCTGAATACGTTAGCTATGTGTACAAGTGAGCGTTGTTTATAGCCACATTAGCAATATTCACGGCTTAACAAATTCATGTAATGTAAATATATCTAATATAAATGAAAAGTTGATTGTGACATTTATAAAATATCTCAAAATATTTTAAACGGATAGGATCTATGTACATAATTAATGTGCGTTTTACATATATGAACTTATGACGATTTTTTAATGTTTAAAAAGATCTATGTTGGAAATATCGAGCAAAATGGTTTACTATATAATCTTCACTTACTATCATATTCGTTGTCGATTTTCCAAGGGTACGTTTTCTCACCAACTATGTTATGTAATATATTCGTCCGTCTACTCCTTTTCTAAATGTACATGTTTCCATAAAAAACTGCTAAAATGCGAACAACCTAATTGTATTGCTTCTTCAACATGTATAAATACATTAATAGACAGTTTTTTATCCACTATTTCAGATTATTTCACTGTATAATAAAGTCGTATTATGCACACAGGTGAGAACAGGTACAGTTGATAGAAGGATTCAAAAAGTGCAACAGGTTTTCATTCACTTACCTGTTTTCCTTGTGATTTGGCGATACAATACACCGAGTGCCAGCAAGACAGACGCAGCGACAGGAACAACATCCAGCGTTGACTTCTTCCTTTCCCTGTCAGTCGTTCTGACATCCCTACATCACCAATGAACGAACTAATGCACACGAAGACGCACACTATCTTGACATTCAATGAAAAGAAATACTAACCGATGCAATAATACAGTCGTGGGTGAATATTGGGTATTTATTTGCCAAAAATATATTATTGATATTATTGAATGCTTTCCAAACATTAACGTGGACGGTTTGTTTTGGGGAATTACGGAAATGTCACATGTTTTGTTTCTTACAAATCAACGCTTTACAATATATATCCCTGTTAACTATGTTTTTGACGAATAATTAATCAGGGAAAGTATCCATAACGCTCAGATGATATAATGGCTCGATAGAACACTCTTATACAGACAGATGAAATAGGAAGAGAATCTGCCAAGATGAAAATTCATAGATGCAATGAACATTCTCATATCTCGCAGAACAGACTACTCAAAACGAATTTCTCAGGATGTGGAATCTGATACCTTTCTGTGTCCACCGCTGTTGGTATCCGCATGATACCGTTTTCGGTAAGAGGTAATGTCATTGGTCTAACAATGGGACCGGACCAATCGCGTGCTTGCTTACATAATACGTTAACCAAGCTCAGGGTATATAGACGGGTAGAATCTGTGAGGAGAACAGAACGGCTCTAATCGTAAGTCTTGCAACTCTTCTGTTCTGTGTTCATGGTGAAGTGAATATGATGCATCTCAAGATTTCATTCAACCTATTACTTCCTTCTTCTTAATTTTCATTTTTCTTCATTTTTTCTGTATGTGACTACGACGACGACCCACACTACTGACGTACAACCTGTTTGATTTTGATTAATTTGGTGCCTCTTAAGAACATTCAGGAATTTCTTGATATTTAAAAAATATGTATATTGTACAAACTTGACATCTAAAAGTGAATATGTATTCAAATTGGATCTCTCGCTTCAGTTGCAGAGCTGATCGACAGTCATTCTTCTTACTTTCGACGTATCTTCGTCTGCAATATCAACATGTCCTCCTACGATCCTACCGACCCTGAGATGCAGTATCTTGCTGTGGACCGCAAGAAGCTGCTGAAGGAGCAGAACCAGTCCTTTGACGCCAAAAAATCGTGCTGGGTCCCTGATGCAGAGCAAGGCTTTATTTCCGCAGAAATACAGAGCACAGCCGGGAACGACGTAACAGTTCTCCTAGTGGACTCCAAGCAGGTATGAAAAAATATCAGAAATTATTTTATCTCCAACACATGGAATTATGATGACCTATCACAAAACAAGCTCACGTGCAAAGGGAGGGAACATTTAATGTGCAGTTATCTAAATATTTTTATGCGTATGTTTATGAGACTTTGTAGCTACGGGGGTAAATACTTTGAAACATGTGTTGTAGAAGGAAGTATTTTATATATGTGCAAATGTACAGGATGCCTATGCTTTACAGACGAAGACGTTCAAGAAGGATGACATCCAGTCGATGAACCCTCCTAAGTTCGAGAAGATCGAGGACATCGCCAACATGACCTTTCTCAACGAGGCCAGCGTTTTGCATAACCTAAGAGCTAGATACACATCTGGTTTGATCTATGTGAGTAAACCATGTATTGTGTACAGTTAGGAACGTTAACGATCATGCAGTGATCATAAATTGATCAAAGGTTAACCTTGACACTGTCTTTTATATTGCATTTGTCTCCATCATCAGTGGAATCTCTATCGAAATATCGTTTCAATGTTGTCTACAAAATATCTAAATATCTAAAAATTAAATAAGTGGACTAAGAACGAACACAGTTTTAATTGGCTAGCGCTTTAAGCTCGTACCACGTATGAGTCTCATCAGGCCATACTGTTATTTGAGCATTACATTCAACAGTTTGTTTGCTTCTTTTCATATCTACATCAACCATAAACTAATACATGTGAATTAATTAACAATGAATATGAGACAATTGTATCCCCTAGACAAATATCACACCAATATTAACCGCATTGTTACAGACCTATTCTGGCCTGTTCTGTATTGCCATCAACCCCTACCGTCGTCTCCCCATCTACACCCCGTCCATCGTGGCCAAATACAGAGGCAAGAGGAAGACCGAGATGCCTCCTCACTTGTTCTCCATCTCTGACAACGCCTACCAGTTCATGGTGCAAGGTAAATAACGCAGCACACTAAAGTAATACTCTTTATTCTCTTCAGGTAGTTGAACACCTATGTTAAACATTATAGAAGTGCATTATTAGTTTAACTTTTCAAATATACGGGTGAGTGAGTGAGTGAGTGAGGTGGGTTTAACGCCGTTTTTAACAGTATATCAGTTATTTCACGGCGTATCATCTTAGTGTGGGAGTAAATCCCGCAATGATGCAAGCCTGGGTAGATGTTTACCACTTTGGTGGAAACTACGTACACAGGTATAGTGATTTCTAACCTCGAAACATAATCGGGGCGAATCTAGGAATCGAATTGCTGCGCTTAGACGACTGGGACACCCTGCCCCGTCGGATATGTTAATTGACTTGAAATTTCTTTTATACCATCATCCATTCTACCATATAATTCTTTTCATTTAAGATCGTGAAAACCAGTCCATGTTGATTACGTAAGTATATAACTAATAGTCGTGGTTCCCCCCAATATAAAAGAAAATGACAAGAAAACTTATCCATTCCGTTCTGGTTTTTCGGTGACCTCATGCAATCTTTTATACTGCAACCATTGCTGTTTACTTACTCTCAGGCGAATTATGTATTTTGCTTTCTTAAGTGGCGAATCTGGCGCCGGAAAGACTGAGAACACCAAGAAGGTCATTGCCTACTTCGCCTTTGTCGCTGCCGCCTCCAAGGGAGAAGGGGAACAAGAGGAAAATAAGGTGAAAAATGAATTTATTCTTATTGATAATTAATACTGTTTCTAAAGAAACCGTTTCTGATGATGAAATGATGGCAAAAGCAAGCGTTATTCATAATCGTCATGTCTGATTCCAGGGTTCCCTCGAAGATCAGATCGTACAGGCTAACCCTGTTCTTGAGGCCTACGGTAACGCCAAGACATCCCGTAACAACAACTCCTCAAGATTCGTAAGTGGCCGATTATTTCAAAAGGTTGTTTTTATTCAAATAGTCATGTAAATCCGAACATATAATACTTCCTTTTGAACACAAGACTTTGTATTTGGATCGCTCCTCTACAAAGTGAGTGCGTGAGTGAGTTGGGTTTAACGCCGCTTTTATAAGTATTCCAGTTATATCGCGGCGTGTCAGCTTAATGTGGGAGGAAAGCCCGAGATGATGCAGGTCTTAGACGTTTACCAGTTCGGTGAAACCCACGACCACGGGTATGGTGCTGACAAACCTTGAAACATAATCGGGGCGAATGGGAATTCGAACCCACAATCATAGGTTTCTGGCGTGCCCAAGGGACGCAACTCTGCACAGCGAATCGCGTCGCCTTAGACGACTGGGCCACCCGTGCCCCCTCCTATACTAAGACGCATAAATCTTGGGGTGAAAATGATGAGCATTGAACGATTCGTTTGTGATTGTGACGTACAAAGTTTTATTTTTATCTGTTTTAGGGTAAATTTGTCCGAATTCATTTTGCCTCCTCTGGAAAAATTGCTGGTGCTGACATTGAAACGTGTAAGTAATACAACTTTAAATCTGTATTCTAATCATACAATACTTATACTCATACAATGGTTTACAGTTGATAATATGCGAAATATGCATTCAAAACATGGATCAAAATATATAATTGTAAGGATTATTTGTGATACGTCGATATAGCATATATATACATAAATACATATATTTGCCACTTCTGATAAACAAATTACATATACGTTTATGTCTTTCAACAACAGACTTATTGGAAAAGTCCCGTGTCACCTACCAACAGTCTGTGGAGAGAAACTACCATATCTTCTACCAGATGCTGTGTGGAGCTGTGCCATCAGTTGCGGGTAAGTAGTAGGCAGAGGTTTGATAGCGAAATAACAAGGCTAACAAAGACGGCAGTTTGCCATTAACTTTATAACATAAAAAACAATATTATAAAATGCATACTGAAATCAATAATATCGCAGCTTTTAGCAGATGGTATATGTGTTTATCTCCTGTGAGTGAATGAATGTTACACCAAAGTCACGGCGTTCCATAAATAATCAAACCAGGGCTAGGTAAAACCCTGGCATGAACAATGATCCATGACGTCAGGGTGCGAGAAATTAGTCGGCTCTCACAACAAACATTTGGTAAAGGACTACTTTATTTGTTTTTACATCGAATTATTCTATGTGGTTCCAGAGACGATCCTGGCCAAACCCGACGCAGGTCTGTTCACCTTCATCAACCAGGGAGTCCTTACTGTCAACGGGATTGATGATGTGGAAGAAATGAAGATGACTGATGTAAGATCTAATTCATTTTGAAATAAGTTTGTAATCACATTAGATATCACTATTTCATGCACCATGCCTTGATTACACATTCCGTCATTTTACTTTCAATTTCTCAATGTTTGATTGTTCTAAATTCTTATGAGTATTCCCTACACTCACAAACCTATTGTCAATCTTGATATATAAATTGTTTCTTATTCCAGACTGCCTTTGATGTCCTGGGATTCACTCCGGAGGAGAAAACCAGCGCCTACAAATGCACTGGCTCTATCCTCCACATGGGTGAGATGCAGTTCAAGCAGAAGGGTGAACAGGCTGAAACGGAAGGAACTGCTGAGGCTGAGAAGGTTTCCCTCCTGCTGGGTGTCAACTGTGGAGACTTCCTGAAGGCTTTGTGTAAACCCAAGATCAAGGTGGCCATGGATTACGTCACCCAAGGACGAACCAAGGATCAGGTTCTCTATTCTATCAGTGCCCTGGCAAAGTCCCTGTATGATCGTGTGTTCAACTGGCTGGTCAAGAGAGTCAACCACTCCCTGGACACCAAGAAACCCAGGCAGTTCTTTATTGGTGTACTGGATATTGCGGGCTTCGAAATCTTTGATGTAAGCAATATAATTATATGTCAGTATTTATATATTTTACTTATTTACAAAAATGACCCCTTTGATATTTTATAACAGAAGGTTACACACATTATTTCTATTACTCCAATTGTAGATGGCCAAGAAACAATTTGCATTATCGTTATAAAAGTACACAAACTTAATTCCAGTTCAACAGTTTCGAGCAGCTGTGCATCAACTACACCAACGAGCGCCTGCAGCAATTCTTCAACCACCACATGTTTGTGCTGGAGCAGGAAGAATACAAGAAAGAAGGCATTGAGTGGGAATTTATTGACTTCGGCATGGATTTGCAAGCCTGCATTGAGCTCATTGAGAAGGTAGGCATTGGCATCGTATAATAATGATAACATTTGTTCCTTTGCATACATCTAGTCAAAAGTTCTTCTAATGTATTTATGACGTTTCAAAGTTAATTTTTCATAATAACTTTACACCCTTTGCCTACACTGTACACCCATGTATGATAGTTTGTGCATGTATTGCCTGTTTGTAGCCTCTTGGCATCCTGTCAATCTTGGAAGAAGAATGTATGTTCCCCAAAGCATCTGACAAGACCTTCAAGGACAAACTGACTCAGAATCACATGGGCAAATCTCCTAACTTCCTCAAGCCTAGCAAATCTATGAAGGGCGGCGCACATGGTGACTTCGCCCTGAAGCACTACGCTGGAACAGTTCCCTACAACATCGGAGGTTGGCTGGAGAAGAACAAGGACCCTGTTAATGAGACCATTGTGGATCTCCTAAAACAGTCTAAGGAGCCACTTGTCCAGTTGCTCTTCTCTCCACCTGCAGGGGGTTAGTTTTAATTGTAAAATTTAAAAAAAATATATCTGTATCTTGGCTTTTCTTGAACAATATTATGTAAACTGCAACTCGTTAACATGCACTATATATTATTACAGAAATATTTTCAGATCATTCTAAAATATGAAAATGATTATTTCAGAAGCTGCTGAGGGCAGCGGTGGTAAGAAGAAAAAGAAGAGCTCTGCCTTCCAGACCATATCTGCTACACACAGGGTATGATTTAAACAGTAATGCCATTAACCTAGCAAAACAAAGTGAAATAATTTACAACCCATGCTCGGAATACAAAACAGTATTTATTTTCTATTAACATAACGCCTTAAATCATGTAGTTTCAAGGATATGAGTGTGTATGTCAGCTTAGGCAAAATAACACCATTTTTGTTTCTATTAGGAATCTCTGAACAAACTGATGAAGAATCTCTATTCAACACATCCCCATTTTGTGCGATGTATCATCCCCAATGAGACCAAGACACCAGGTATGGAAAGAAATGTTAACAGATAATTGATTTGCTGCCTCTGCATTTAGCTGAGATCAATTTGCCAACTACTCAAAGAAATATATTAACTCATACGAATCTATTCCAGGTCTGATTGATGCTGGTCTTGTGCTCCACCAGCTACAGTGTAACGGTGTACTTGAGGGTATTCGTATCTGCAGGAAAGGCTTTCCCAGCAGAATCATCTACTCTGAATTCAAACAGAGGTTTGTCTTTAATATTACCTTATTTTTATAAAAGTAATTTCGATTGGAAGTAATAAAGTGCTGCTGTATTTCTTACCATGTTTATGCAGAGTGATGAAATGGCACTACAATTACTGTTCTGGCTATGCTAGCACATGACGAGATCCCAATTTGGTCCTGAAGTTTCTTTATATATTTTCTTCTTCAGATACTCAATCCTGGCTCCCAATGCTATCCCTGAGGGATTTGTTGAGGCAAAGGTTGTTTCAGGCAAGATTCTGGAGGCTCTGGAGTTGGGTCAAGATGAATACCGTCTTGGAAACACAAAGGTGTTCTTCAAGGCGGGTGTTCTTGGTTACCTGGAAGAAATCCGCGATGAACGTCTATCGGTTATTGTGGCTTTGTTCCAAGCTCACATTCGTGGTTACCTGATGAGGAAATATCTCAAGAATCTTCATGACAAAAGGTAGGTGATGACATGATGACCAACCTGCGACTATTTAATCTAACCCTAAGATACTTATTGTTTAGATATTGTCGTATGTATATGCAACATTTCGGAACACTATTGCCTGTTTCAGGGTTTCCTTGGAACTGATCCAGAAGAACATCCGCAAGTGGCTTGCAATGAGGAACTGGTGCTGGTGGAGATTCTACACCAAGGTTAAGCCACTCCTGAGTGTTGCTGCTGCTGAAGACGAGATGAAACAGAAGGAAGAAGCACTTGGTAAAACAAAGGGTGAACTTGAGAAAATCACGCAGAGGTGCAAGGATCTTGAGGAACAGAGCGTAACCTTAACAGAGGCCAAGAACAACTTGTTCTTACAGGTTCAAACCCAACAGGATACCATCGATGACTGTGAAGAGAGAATTGAGCAGCTCCTGAAGCAAAAAGAAGAGACTGATGTCCAAATAAAGGAATTGAATGATAGTTTAGCCGAGGAAGAATCTAACAACGCCATGCTAACTGAAAAGCAAAAACAGATGGATACTGAAATCTGTGGTCTCAAGACAAACGTCGAATCTCTTGAAGGAACTGTATCAAAGGTGTGTGTTTTTGCTCTTCCAACTAATATATAAATATTAAAATAATATAAATATAATATATATATTTTCAATATTTCATTTTACATTGATTTTTTTCATTAGAATAAAAATAATAAACTTTGTTTAAACTTTGTGGGGCAGGACATGCTTACCCTTTCGCGAACACCTGGTGTCATCACTGATTTTCAATGGTCTATTTACATAACTTTCACAGCTAGTTTGCCGTTTACGCCAATTGGAATATGTTTTGGTGCATTATCTAGACTGGTAATTTATTCTTTTGCATTGACAATTTATATTGACCATATCATTTTGTGATGTCATTCAGAACATTCATTAAATCCTTTGTTCAATAGTGTCAACATGACATCAAAACGAAGGATGGTCAAATCAGAACTCTCAATGACGAAATGGCCAAATTGGATGAAACGGTTGCCAAACTAACAAAGGGCAAGAAGGATGTTGAGGATCAGCTTGCCAAGACTAAGTCTAGTCTAGAAACTGAGGAGGACAAAAATGCCAATCTCAATAAACTGAGACAGAAGCTTGAGGGTGCTATTGTTGAGGTAGGACTCTTAAAATGTGACATTTGAAATAGATTTATAGCGTTCACGAAATACATATTAAGCTATGAGTACTATAGCAAAGCACATATTAGTAATCTAAATTAATTGTTTGAATTTCAAGTTTAATTGAAATGATCATGAAATCAAAAACTGTTAGTTCAATATGGATCTGTAATTGGTAGCTGGAAGATATGCTTGACCACGAAAAGAAGGTTCATGCTGATGTTGAGAAGGTCAAGAGGAAGTTGGAACAGGATCTGAAGGCATCTAAGGACAACTGTGAAGATCTTGGTCACATGAAGACCAACCTTGAAGAGACTCTGAAGAAGTAAGTAAAGAAAGAAAGAGATATATATATTTACATTCAAATGGAAGGTTTTATTTCCCTGCCACATTCATCGTTCATTTTGGATAAGTTGCACTTTATATTTGTGACATCTGTTAAAATCAAATTGTTTGCCTTGTTTAGGAAGGAAAAAGCGATCACTGTTCTTACTTCTGAATTTGAAGACTCTGAGACTAATGGTATTCAACAACAGAAGAAAATCAAAGATCTGCAGGTAAATGAGATAACCTAGATCAGGAAAATTATGATCTATCAACAGTTATCAATTGCATTATTCTCTTAGTATGTACATTTACAGATACACAATGTTATCAAATGATAACGTCGTCCCTGTGCATATAACTTTTAAGGCACTTACTTTATGTTCTCACCAGAATTACCTTGAGGAATGCCAGGAGCAACTCGAATCTGAGCGCCAGACAAGGTCCAAGGTATGATGAATAACATATAGATTTATAGATTTTAAACATGGGTCTGCAGTGATCCAAACCAAACACTTTGTATGATATTTCACAAAACGCACAACTGTCCCTTTTTGCAGGACATGCATGACGTTTTCAATGCGACAGTGGGTTATTAATGTTATTACTGCACCCTATAATCTTGATATACTTAATAATACAATGGTCTTATTCGCAATTATGTCCTCTATAGCAACATTGCGATTCATGTCAAACAGAACAGTGTCTTGTATACATTAATTAATGTCTTCGAATTTCCAAGTTATCAGCAAATGCCTCTAATGTTTAAGCTCGAAACTTATCTGGCTTGGTAAATCAGCATCTTATAAAGTATATTAATCCATCTTAGTCATTTCATACTACCTGGCTCGTCACCAAGTCTTAGCGCCTCAAAATATGTCATACATAATGAATATTGGTCATGTTAGAAAAAAAGACTTAAGAATCTAAAACAGTATAAAAATAAATACATTTCAGGTGGAGAAGCAGAGAACCCAGTATGCAAACGAAATGGACAATATGTCTCAGCTCCTTGAAGAAACCAATAGCACAATTGCTTCACAGGTGACAAAAACGCTGATATTCTTAATTTCAAAGTCGTAGTGATTTGTCTTTTTTCTTGTCAAATTTATGAAACATATAACGAGCTTTAACTCTGAATTCCGATAATGTTAAATATATGAGGTCATACGATTTACTTCATAAATTGTCTAACTAATAAACAGTCGGACGTCATCAAGAAGCGTGACATGGAGATCCAAAAGCTGAAGCACGACATGGAAGAAGCATCTTCCCAGCATGAGGCGCAGGTTGTCAGCTTCCGTAAGAAGCAGAAGGACGCCATGACTGAGATGAATGATCAGATGGAACAGCTTCAGAAAGTCAAACAAAGGTAATGTAGCAATTTCAAAAATTGATTTGATGATTTGATGGGCTGCTGATGTGGATAAACATGACTGATTTAATTTTGAGTCCACAGCGGAATACTTGGGTGGAAGAGTCATATATATTGAGATTTGTTAGTAAAAGCCACTGTCCGCACATCCAGTACTGATTTTCTAATTTAAAATCTTGTAGTACATGCTTACCCATTTACTACACAGAGGTGATTACGAGGCAGTCTAGACACCAAAACATCAATCTTCAGTAATATCAGCTTTCAGTGAAATATTTTGAAATTGCTTTCCAGGTTGGAGAAGGAGAAAAACCAACTGAAGGCTGATGTTGATGAACTCCACAATGAGGTGGAACACGCCAAGAAAAACAAGGTATGTATGTGCACATCAAAAAAAAAAAAAAAAAATTAAATCTGTATATCATATACGTTTATTCCCTCTATTAATCTCTTTTCCAGGGCTGTTCCGGTGTGATGTCCAAGCAAATGCAAACCCAAATGACAGACCTCAATACCCAGGTTGAGGAAAGTGTCCAGCAGATCAGTGAGATGCAGATAGAGAAGAACAGACTGATGACAGAGTCAGCTGACCTCACCCGTCAGCTGGAAGAAGCTGAACACAGAATTGGGAAACTTAGCAAGGACAAATCATCTCTCAGTGTCCAGATGGAAGATATTAGACGTACCTCTGATGACGAGCAGAGAGTGAGTTTCTTAAATGACAATATGTTTGTGTAAGCTAGCTTTACGACAAGACCTGGAAATAACCATATATATTTTCTCCGATTATATTGGTATCTAAATATTGTGGTGTTTTGTTAAGGGTAACACTATATACTATTTGTCTCATTAGGTGCGTCAGCGACTCCAGACTGAGATGAGGAACATGAACACTGACATGGTCAGTCTCAGAGAACAGCTTACGGAGGAGCAGGAGGCCCGGGCAGCTCTACAGCGCCAGTTGTCCAAGTCAAACCAGGAGATGCTAATGTGGAGATCCAAGTATGAGACTGAAGGCTCTGGTAGGGTCGAAGAGCTTGAAGAAGCAAGGTAAGCACACAAAGTAAAACAATTGCTTCAATTAACAGTTTTGATAAATTATCAGTATTTTAGTATGTCAACCTGTCGTTGTATAACTCGATTGTGCATAACATTATAAGTAAATGAATTATCATTATCAAACTTCACAGACGCAGAGTCCACGCCAAACTTACTGAAGCTGAACATGACTTGTCAACTGCTTATTCTAAGGCCAGTTCTCTTGAGATAAGCAAAGCCAAGATGGTAGGTTATATTGAAGTTAAATACCTTTGCATACATGGTTTACATAAATGTTCTGCTTATTGAAATATAAATACCATCGATCCCGGTAAGAATTGGTCTTCAGCTTGTCATAAGAGGCAACTAACGGAGTTGGGGTATCAGGCTTGCTGACTTTGTTGATCCCAATTGCATAGATCGATGCTCATGATGTCAATATCTGGGTTATTATCGATTATTAAGACTGCCTTGGAATACTGCTCAGTGCGGCGTAAAACAGCAAACAAACAATGAAACAATTGAATTTCTTACAACAATATTAGCATAACGTGACTGGCAATGTATCGCCAACTTCAAGAAACGTGCATTGTGGTATGGACGGATTTTATGTAAACAATATTCATGCATTCTTTAAGAGGAAATATTATGTATTCCAAGGTAAGAGATCTCGAGGATGAGCTTGAGAAGGAACAGATGCGCCTTGGCGAGTGCGTCAAGAACTGCCGTCAATACGAACGTCGTATGAAGGAGATGACCTACAAGGTGGATGAAGACAAGAAGACCATTGACAAACTGCAGGACATCATAGATAAGCAGAGCGGCCAGATGAAGATGTACAAATCCCAGGTGGCGGATGCTGTAAGTATCACGTGTTAAACGGAAACTACGCAATTGAACGATACCCACAGAAACAAATAATTTCCAAGCTTGGAAACGTGGTTGACAGCGTAACGTGGTAACACAAAGACGTGGATCATTGCTCAGGATACTGATCACTAGATACTGATTGTCTGGTCGAGACTCGATTGTTTCCATGCCGCTGTCGTGTATTGCTGGGTGCGGCGTTATCCAACAAACAAACACTTATTTTTGGGGAAAGTGTGTGAGTGGGGGGTGCTAGCGATGCGTGGGACACGCTTCACTTTTTCATGAACACCGATTGTCATCACCGATTTTCAGTGAACTATTCATATAATTTCTATCACTAGTTTGCCTTTTACGTCTAAAGGAATCTGTTTCGGCAGATTATCGACACTGGTATTATCTGGCGTTGACGTTTGAAATTCTGTCAAGCCATATTACATTCTTTCCACAGTTTCAACGCTTGGAATACTAACGATACAATGATACATTGTAAAAGTATTTTGCATTCTCCCACTTACTTGTATTCTTTCTTTGAAGGAGGAAATGGCGAGCATGAACATGAACAAATACCGCAAGGTGAAACAGGAGTTGGAGGATGCTGAGACCAGGGTCAACATGGCTGAAGAAACTATGGCAAGTTACAGTAGGAAGACTCGCCCCTACACCGTCTACTCCGACAACTCGTACTAGGTCATGGTTCCAGCTCAGATGATTAAAGATGATCCTTTGAGAATCTCAATGTAATGCCCATCACGTTCTAAAGAAGATGCATGATTCACCAGGTTTTGAATGAGCAATGGTTTTCATGTATTGAGTCGTTTTCTCTGAAGACAATGATCTTTCCTTATCAAATATTCTTTCCTTATCGAATAGCCGTAATATATTCAAAGATATTTGTGTCATGAGACAATCTGCTCTGCAACTGAACGGTCTGTAATATATGAAATAAATATATTTATTGCCTCATTCTTCTTGTGATGTTGTTTGTGAGACAGCCCAGCCTTCATCAATGATAACAATTTTAGTGGTTCGATCTACAGACCAGGGCCATATGCGATCTTTATTTGACTGTTTTTGATCTCTGCACAAATATACATTTAGGTGAGACAGATGTTAGAATCAAAATCGATATCTGTACATCTGGGATCTCTCAAGAATATCATCAAGTCGTTCAGTGATAATGTCACTTGCGATCTACCACTTTACATATAGGAAATAATCGTCATAAGAAGCAGTACATTACACCATCGTGGCGTTCTGAAACGTTACTTGTTACAAAGTAATCCTTGTATACAAATGAGCTTCTAAGTTCTCAATCTATCAGGCCGTTGACATACTATCCACGAATACAACTTCGAAAGATTCTGTTTGCGATTTGATGAAGTAAGATGATCATCAGGTTATAGATTGTAGCCGTCCAGTCCCCATGTTAGACAGCTTCTGGTATGTAAACACAGCATATGATCCTGCCTTCAGAGTGTCACCAATAAGAGCTAGGGTATATCAGCTATTCATTGTTGTACATAATTGAAAACAGTGTTACAGTTTTCGTCCATCCCTTGAAATAACCCAAGTATCGGCAGGTCATGCGTTTGAATCCTTGGGTGATCTGTGTTTTTGAATCTAAAACGGTTTAGTTCAATACTGTTCAAAGTAGCAATAAAACCAAACTCACTCACATACTCCTGATGATACATAGACTGTTGAGACTCCATGTTGAAGATTGTGGAATAGCGTCACTCCCTGGGGTCATTGTAGCAGTGTTACGTGATTCCTAGTGAATGTGTTTCGTATTTGTCTTGAAAGAAAAGATATCAAAACGAGTATTATTGACAACATCATTGTGCCATACATTGTATACACTACGTTCCTCCATAACATCGTTAATACCTCACAGGCTTATATATACAACGTTCCTCCAATTTATTGTCAATATTATACGGGCTTGTACGCACCAAAGCGTCAATACTTGAGGGGGTTGTAAACATTACTTTCCTCCATAACATCACCAACACAACACTACGTTCCTCCATCACATCGTCAACCCTACACTACGTTCCTCCTTCACATCGTCAACACTACACTACGTTTCTCCATCACATCGCCAACACTACACTACGTTCCTCTATCTCATCGTCAACACTACACTACGTTCCTCCATCCCATCGTCAACACTACACTACGTTCCTCCATCATATCGTCAACACTACACTACGTTCCTCCATCACATCGTCAACACTACACTACCTTCCTCCATCTCATCGTCAACACTACACTACGTTCCTCCATCTCATCGTCAACACTACACTACGTTCCTCCATCTCATCGTCAACACTACACTACGTTCCTCCTTCACATCGTCAACACTACACTACGTTCCTCCATCTCATCGTCAACACTATACTACGTTCCTCCATCACATCATCAACACTACACTACGTTCCTCCATCTCATCGTCAACACTACACTACGTTCCTCCATCACATCGTCAACACTACACTAAGTTCCTCCATCTCATCGTCAACACTACACTACGTTCCTCCATCACATCGTCAACACTACAAAACGTTCCTCCATCTCATCGTCAACACTACACTTCGTTCCTCCATCACATCGTCAACACTACACTACGTTCCTTCATCACATCGTCAACACTACACTACCTTCCTCCATCTCATCGTCAACACTACAAAATGTTCCTCCATCACATCGTCAACACTACACTACGTTCCTCCATCACATCGTCAACACTACACTACGTTCCTCCATCACATCGTCAACTCTACACTACGTTCCTCCATCACATCGTCAACACTACAAAACGTTCCTCCATCTCATCGTCAACACTACACTACGTTCCTCCATCTCATCGTCAACACTACACTACGTTCCTCCATCACATCGTCAACACTACACTACGTTCCTCCATCTCATCGTCAACACTACACTACGTTCCTCCATCACATCGTCAACACTACACTATGTTCCTCCATCACATCGTCAATACTCTTCTACGTTCCTCCATCTCATCGTCAACACTACACTAAGTTCCTCCATCATATCGTCAACACTACACTACGTTCCTCCATCACATCGTCAACACTACACTACCTTCCTCCATCTCATCGTCAACACTACACTACGTTCCTCCATCACATCGTCAACACTACAAAACGTTCCTCCATCTCATGGTCAACACTACACTACGTTCCTCCATCACATCGTCAACACTACACTACGTTCCTCCATCATATCGTCAACACTACACTACGTTCCTTCATCACATCGTCAACACTACACTACGTTCCTCCATCACATCGTCAATACTCTTCTATGTTCCTCCATCTCATCGTCAACACTACACTAAGTTCCTCCATCATATCGTCAACACTACACTACGTTCCTCCATCACATCGTCAACACTACACTACGTTCCTCCATCACATCGTCAATACTCTTCTACGTTCCTCCATCTCATCGTCAACACTACACTAAGTTCCTCCATCATATCGTCAACACTACACTACGTTCCTCCATCACATCGTCAACACTACAAAACGTTCCTCCATCTCATTGTCAACACTACACTACGTTCCTCCATCTCATCGTCAACACTACACTACGTTCCTCCATCTCATCGTCAACACTACACTACCTTCCTCCATCACATCGTCAACACTACACTACGTTCCTCCATCACATCGTCAACACTACACTACGTTCCTCCATCACATCGTCAACTCTACACTACGTTCCTCCATCACATCGTCAACACTACACTACGTTCCTCCATGTCATCTTCAACACTACACTACGTTCCTCCATCACATCGTCAACACTACACTACGTTCCTCATTCACATCGTCAACACTACACTACCTTCCTCCATCACATCGTCAACACTACACTACGTTCCTCCTTCACATCGTCAACACTACACTACGTTCCTCCATCTCATCGTCAACACAACACTCAGTTCCTCCATCACATCGTCAACACTACACAACGTTCCTCCATCTCATGGTCAACACTACACTACGTTCCTCCATCTCATCGTCAACACTACACTACGTTCCTCCATCTCATCGTCAACACTACACTACCTTCCTCCATCACATCGTCAATACTCTTCTACGTTCCTCCATCTCATCGTCAACACTACACTAAGTTCCTCCATCATATCGTCAACACTACACTACGTTCCTCCATCACATCGTCAACACTACACTACCTTCCTCCATCTCATCGTCAACACTACACTACGTTCCTCCATCACATCGTCAACACTACAAAACGTTCCTCCATCTCATCGTCAACACTACACTACGTTCCTCCATCTCATCGTCAACACTACACTACGTTCCTCCATCACATCGTCAACACTACACTACGTTCCTCTATCTCATCGTCAACACTACACTACGTTCCTCCATCACATCGTCAACACTACACTATGTTCCTCCATCACATCGTCAATACTCTTCTACGTTCCTCCATCTCATCGTCAACACTACACTAAGTTCCTCCATCATATCGTCAACACTACACTACGTTCCTCCATCACATCGTCAACACTACACTACGTTCCTCCATCTCATCGTCAACACTACACTACGTTCCTCCATCACATCGTCAACACTACAAAACGTTCCTCCATCTCATGGTCAACACTACACTACGTTCCTCCATCACATCGTCAACACTACACTACGTTCCTCCATCATATCGTCAACACTACACTACGTTCCTTCATCACATCGTCAACACTACACTACGTTCCTCCATCACATCGTCAATACTCTTCTACGTTCCTCCATCTCATCGTCAACACTACACTACGTTCCTCCATCATATCGTCAACACTACACTACGTTCCTCCATCACATCGTCAACACTACACTACGTTCCTCCATCACATCGTCAATACTCTTCTACGTTCCTCCATCTCATCGTCAACACTACACTAAGTTCCTCCATCATATCGTCAACACTACACTACGTTCCTCCATCACATCGTCAACACTACAAAACGTTCCTCCATCTCATTGTCAACACTACACTACGTTCCTCCATCTCATCGTCAACACTACACTACGTTCCTCCATCTCATCGTCAACACTACACTACGTTCCTCCATCACATCGTCAACACTACACTACGTTCCTCCATCACATCGTCAACACTACACTACGTTCCTCCATCACATCGTCAACACTACACTACCTTCCTCCATCACATCGTCAACACTACACTACGTTCCTTCATCACATCGTCAACACTACACTACGTTCCTCCATCACATCGTCAACACTACACTAAGTTCCTCCATCTCATCGTAAACACTACACTACGTTCCTCCATCACATCGTCAACACTACACTACGTTCCTCCATCACATCGTCAACACTACACAACGTTTCTCCATCTCATCGTCAACACTACACTACGTTCCTGCATCACATTGTCAACACTACACTACGTTACTCAATCACATCGTCAACACTACACTACGTTCCTCCCTCACATCGTCAACACTACACTACGTTCCTCCTTCACATCGTCAACACTACACTACGTTCCTCCATCACATCGTCAACACTACACTATGTCAATACTTGTACACACTTATCTCCCCCATTTCATCGTCAATACCTTGCGGGTTTGTTTACACAACGTCCCTCCAATACATCGTCAATACTTTAGGGTTTTGTATGCACCACTTTCCTCATTCACAGCGTCAATACTTTAAGGGGTTGTATACACTACGTTCCTCCCATCACAGGGGGCACGGGTGGCCCAGTCGTCTAAGGCGCCGCGATTCGCTGTGCAGAGGTGCGTCCCTTGGGCACGCCAGAAACCTATGATTGTGGGTTCGAATCCGGTTCGCCCTTATTATGTTTCTAGCTTTGTCAGCACTCGTGCTCGTGGGTTTCACCGAAGTGGTAAACGGCAGAGTCCTGCATCACTTCAGGCTTTCCTCCCACATGAAGCTGACACGCAGTGATACAACTGGAATACTGGTAAAAGCGGCGTAAAACCCAACTCACTCACTCACCCCTCCCATCACATCATCAACACTTCACTACGTGCCTCCATCACATCGTCAACATTTTACGGGCTTGTATACACAACGTTCCTCCATCACATCATCAATATTTTACAGGTGTGTATACACAACGCTCCTCCATCACATCATCAATACTTTACAGGTGTGTATACACAACGCTCCTGCATCACATCATCAATACTTCACAGGTGTGTATACACAACGCTCCTCCATCACATCATCAATACTTTAAGGTGTGTATACACAACGCTCCTCCATCACATCATCAATACTTTACAGGTGTGTATACACAACGCTCCTGCATCACATCATCAATACTTCACAGGTGTGTATACACAACGCTCCTCCATCACATCATCAATACTTCACAGGTGTGTATACACAACGCTCCTCCATCACATCATCAATACTTTACAGGTGTGTATACACAACGCTCCTCCATCACATCATCAATACTTTACAGGTGTGTATACACAACGCTCCTCCATCACATCATCAATACTTTACAGGTGTGTATACACAACGCTCCTCCATAACATCATCAATACTTTACAGGTGTGTATACACAACGCTCCTCCATCACATCATCAATACTTAACAGGTGTGTATACACAACGCTCCTCCATCACATCATCAATACTTAACAGGTGTGTATACACAACGCTCCTTCATCACATCATCAATACTTTACAGGTGTGTTTACCCAACGCTCCTCCATCACATCATCAATACTTTACAGGTGTGTATACACAACGCTCCTCCATCACATCATCAATACTTTACAGGTGTGTTTACACAACGCTCCTCCATCACATCATCAATACTTTAAGGTGTGTATACACAAAGCTCCTGCATCACATCATCAATACTTTACAGGTGTGTATACACAACGCTCCTCCATCACATCATCAATACTTTACAGGTGTGTATACACAACGCTCCTCCATCACATCATCAATACTTTACATGTATTTACACAACGCTCCTCCATCACATCATCAATACTTTACATGTATTTACACATTGTTCCTCCATCACATCATCAATATTTTACAGGTGTGTTTACACAACGCTCCTCCATCACATCATCAATACTTTACAGATGTGTATACACAACGCTCCTCCATCACATCATCAATATTTTACAGGTGTGTTTACACAACGCTCCTCCATCACATCATCAATACTTTACATGTATTTACACAACGCTCCTCCATCACATCATCAATACTTTACAGGTGTGTTTACCCAACGCTCCTCCATCACATCATCAATACTTTACAGGTGTGTTTACACAACGCTCCTCCATCACATCATCAATACTTTACAGGTGTGTATACACAACGCTCCTCCATCACATCATCAATACTTTACAGGTGTGTTTACACAACGCTCTTCCATCACATCATCAATACTTTACAGGTGTGTTTACCCAACGCTCCTCCATCACATCATCAATACTTTACAGGTGTGTTTACACAACGCTCCTCCATCACATCATCAATACTTTACAGGTGTGTTTACACAACGCTCCTCCATCACATCATCAATACTTTACAGATGTGTATACACAACGCCCCTCCATCACATCATCAATACTTCACAGGCTCATATACAATAGGTTCTTCTATCCCATCGTCAATAATTGACAGGTTTGTATACACTACGTGTGTATGTTCCTCCATCACCTATTAATGTGTACGGCCATACGGAGTGAATGAGTTAGTGAATTTGACTTAACGCTGCTTTGAACAGTATTTCATTAAGCTTGAGAATCATGTACAGACTTTAACTTTCCTTTATACCCTTTCCTGATGTTTGGACTGGAGTAGTTATTGTCTCTGTTCACACAAAGGTAATTCACACGTAGTAATCCAGGTAACTCCCGTTGTATCTCGCTTCTTAGCGGCTTAGGTAAAGTGAGTGAGTGAGTGAGCAATTTTCCAACAATATCACGGCCGGGGACACCAGAAATGGGCTTCACACATTGTACCCATGTCGGGAATCGAAGCCGGGTCTTCGGCGTGACGAGCGAACACTTTAACCACTAGGCTACCCGACCGCCCCGTTCTAAAGGAAAAGTCTCCATCACTACACTATGTAGAAGAATAACGCTCTGGTCAAACATAATGAATCAAACACCAGAAATTCAAGCCGGCTTTAGACGGGGATATACGTACATGGCATCCTATGGTACCAAATGAAATGCAAACTTTATGTGTTTTAGTCGATTTAAAAAAACCGTTTCATATATTTCGCGACGTTGTTTCAGTATCTGACAGCGCCAAAAGACGTGATTAAATATTTTTCATACTCATTTCGATAAGTGGAACTAAAAGGTAAATTTGAATAAAACCAAAACATGTTATATTCGGACGGGGAGGAGCTTTTTCGAGAGAGAATATTTGCATTATAAAGGGGAATTAATTGAAGTTGTATCCAGCTACAGAGATCGTTGTTTAATCTTTAGTTCCTCCTCATTCAATACAGCAAAAGGTTATCAGATTTAGCAATAAAGAGAAAAACATCACTCCTTGAAATTAAAATATCTTTATGTAATGTAGCCATTGTTTTAACTACGGCATTTTCAAAGATATTCGATACGCAAATGCAACAAATTCTATTATATGGTTCTGAGTTATCACATCAATATCCATCTACAGGCGTGTAAATAGTTTCTGAATGTCGGATTACAAATCCCAACTGAAATAGTATATTGAGAAACAGGTTGCTTTCCGATATATAATGTATAAGACATAATATTTAAAAAGGCCAATAACATTATAGTGTATTTAGATAACTATGATCGCCACACATTACTGTTTATATATAGAATCTAAAAGTTATCTTATCTGACAGAATTTTTTGAAAACATTTTTAGGATCTACATTTGTTTTAAGGATTGACTGTGTAATTTTTTTGGTTCATTGAGGTATGAATCGAAAAACCGATGTGCAAACTGTATACCGAAACAAATACACAGTCAATGCTTATAATTAAATTCGACAACTAAAACATGTTTAATCCACAATAGTTTAACCCAAACCAGTTGTATATATCAAAGCAGACACAAATGACGAGATGTGAAAACTATGATGTGAAAACTTATGTTAAGCAGTAACATACATTTCTTATGATTATGGAAAGGGTTGTATCGTTTGTATTTGCAGATAAACATCTGTCTCGACATGATGCAATGCTCACAGTCAACGGGCGGTGCATACCTGTCCATTAGGTTGCAGATGTTGACGAGCACCATGTGGCGTTATATATCTGTTAATAATCTGTATACTTTAAAGTACATGCAGTTCAATACAGTATTAAATACATTTTTCTGGAACTAATTTTCCCAAAATCTGAAAACTAAACAATATAGCTAAATGTCAACATGGAACAAAAATGGGCCATTTGCGTGACAAGAACATGAAACATTTCTTCTTCGTGTTATCAAGTCTTCGGTTGAATGTAAGAAAAATGAAGACAAGTCTTCTGGCTAACAGTAAATGAAATACATGTCTACATTTGCTACACAATAATTCAAATATTCATCGAATGAAATTAAATAACAAATTTACATGAATGTTTACAATATTCGTTTTTGAAAACATTCTGTTAAGATTAAGAGCAGGTCTTGCAAGATCGATAAACAATTCCTATTTATTTGTTCATATTAAATCTGAGGATATATATGTGAAAATATCCAAGCTTAATACCTGTAAGTCATTTTTGTCTATTACCCATGGACGTTTATTAAAATATTTATCATATTACTTATTATATGTCCATGAAAAAATATAACTGGTTGTAATGTAACAATATTGCAGTTACATCACGCCGTGTCAGCTTGATTATGGAGGAAAGCACGAAGTGATGCAGGTCTTGGACGTGTACCACTTTGGTGAAACCTACGAACACGGGTATGGTGCTGACAAATCTATTATGATTAACATACGTGTATCTTCCCATGTGAATTGTCAAATTACATTAACACACAATATATTAATGGCAATCTTTCGATCAAAGTTAAAATCTCTCTGATGTTTGAACAATGATAATCTATGAAGGTGTAGCACTTAATATTTCAAAATAAATGTACTTTCTTTATTCGTGTATATTTTGCGATAGCATTTATATTCAATTTGTAAAAGGGGTAAAGTTCATGATTTCCCTACTTTCGATGTTTACATATCACTACAATGTACGACCTGACAAATGACGTGTTCTCAATGGCTGGGGAGGATAAGTAAAACGATATCTACCTCAAACAGCCGATTCCATGTTGCTGCAGCGAGAACGTCGGGGTCTTGGGTATATTGCGTCATCTATTACCTAGTGTCATGTAACTCCTCCTCGCCTCATTACCGCTCGGGACTTTCCTCAAATGTGTGGCCCCGTCAGTTTTGCGTTTTTCAGACAAACGCCATGACACTTTTAATTATATGCTCATGTTTATCTGTTAACAATTGTACACAAATGTAGTTTGACATTTTTCAAACCATTTCATATGTCAAACTGTTCAAAATATGTACATTGAATGGGATATATTATAGACATTGTACGCTAAGTGTCGCATTGGTAGTATACAATAATAGTAGCTAGCAATCTTTCTGTAGAGAAATTCACTATATGCGAATAGTCAAGTGCGTTAACCATTTCTGTGGGTGATGAAGCCTTTATATAATCAGTCTATTTTCAATACACACAAATCATACGGATGCGAGGCTAAATACTGTATCATTACTATCTATAATATCGTATAAACCAAATTAATTTGCGGCGATACACCATAAAATGTAAAACAAAATGTTTAGATCCTAATCACAAAAACTAGGCACGATCCTTGTCCCATATCTGTAACGCTTTTGGAGGCATAAACATGTTTAGCATTGTGTTTAGGATCTTAACTTGTTTGGGCCTTGAAACGCGTTAAAAGTACGGGACGGGGAACGTGCATAGGTTTGTGTTTAGGACTTACACACATTTCTAAAATGTACATACATGCAAATAATGTTTGATATTTATACAAATTTATTACGTAAACAATTCATTACACTATGATGTGAAAAGCAGTAAATATTTTTCTTATGATTATGAAAAGGGTTTTGTCACTTTCATTTGCATATAAACATCTATCTGGACATGATACAATGCTCACAATCAACAAGAAGTGCATACCTGTCCATTAGGCTGCAGTACTATGTGGCGTTATATATCTGTTAATAATCTGCATACTCTGAAGTACATGCAGTTCAATACAGTATAAAAATATCTTTTTAAATTTTAACTGGAACTAATTTCCCCCAAATCTGATAACTAAAAAATATATCTAAATGTCAACATGGAACAAAAATGGGCCACTGACGAGACACGAACATGAAAATCGTATTTGTACAATTACACATATTATATGAAATAATATTCTTTATATACAAGTCTTCATGAGTTTTGCAGATTCTTGTAAATTTACATGGCCCGAAGAGGCTTTGAAAGAGCCGAAATTTCATGGCTAACAGTAAATGAAATACATGTATACATTTGCAACACAATAATTCAAATATTCATCGAATGAAATTAAATAATAAATTTACATGAATGTTTAAAATATTCGCAGAAAAAGCACAGGATAATGTGCTATAATTATCAATGTATACGCTTTACAATTTGTAGACATATTTGAAGCAGGAATGCATAACATTATACTTCCAGTAACAATAAATAGAAACTAGTTGTTACAAGGTTATCAATGCCATTACGAAGTCACTCAGAGATACACGTGCCCTGCTGCTTCCATCACTGCTGGTCACTGCGTGATACCATATACCGTAAGACGTTCCGCTGTCTCACATTGGAATAGAACCAATCAGATGCTAGCTGACATAACAGATCCAACAAACGCTGGGTATATGAAGGGGTAGAATCTATGAGAGGACAGTTGATCAACATTAACCGTAGCAGAACAGGAGACACACCAGCTCTCGTCATAAACATTGGGTTTGTATATTTATTGTTTAAGACGCAGACTCAAATATCGTTTTTGAACAAATTACAACTGTGCATATTTTCTCGCAAAAATATGTATTAACGTTCAATGAGTAAGTGAGTTGGTATTCGAGCACTATTTCACTATAAGAGTTATATTGCGGCGTGCCAGGTTGTGGACGTAGGTCTTAGAAGTGTACCACTTTCGTAAAACCCATTAGCTTGTCTATCATGTGAACAACGTTCGACTATGGTTAAGTAAAACGTACAAATATTGTAAATAGATGATGCGTACTTCCTATACGCACTTACTACGCGTGACGATCGATTCAGATATAGATAAATTATTGCTGATTATTTCTGAGTTTTGGTGAATGTGTATGTGTGTGTGTGTGTGTGTGTGAGAGAGAGAGAGAGAGAGAGAGAGAGAGAGAGAGAGAGAGAGAGAGAGAGAGAGAGAGAGAGAGAGAGAGAGAGAGAGAGAGAGAGAGAGAGAGAGAGAGAGAGAGAGAGAGATTATACACACTCCAAAACAATCAACTATTTCTGATTCATGTCATATTATATACAATACATATGAATAACATATTGGCATGAATGGAGGTTTACTTTAGTTATTGGCATGGCTTTGGTTTTAGTACAGGGGAGGAAATATAGAGTGTATACAATTGTTATGGTTGCATGGATTAACCTATTGGCACATCCAGTCATTTTTATTGGAATTGATCAATTGAGATACCTTCAACCGCGGGAGGAACGAGTGGCCCAGTTGTCTAAGGCGCCGCAATTCGCTGTTAAGAATTGCGTCCCTTGGTCACACCAGAAAGTTATGATCGTGGTTCGAATGACGGTTCGACCAGATTATGTTAATAAGTTGGTGTCAGCACCATATCCGTGATCTTGGGTTCCACCGAAGTGGTAAACGTCTGAGACCTGCATCACTTCGAGCTTTCCTCCCAAATTAAGCTGACACGCCGTGATATAACTGAAATACTGTTCAAAGCGGCGTTAAATCCAATTCACCCACTCACGTTCAACCGTATATACTGCAAAAATATACAGTCAAGTCTCGTTAATCCAACACTCGTTAATCCGACAATCGGCTTCATCCGACACAAATGATGGGAACCGATTAAATCAGTGTTATTTAGACCCGTTAATCCGACAGTCTCGCACTCAAACTTAATTTGCAACAAATTACAAAAATCACTCAGTGACCAGCGTACTCCGTGGTCATCTGCCCGCGAGTACACAGCCCGTGTTTTGATGCAAGACAAGTTGGCTCGTAGTTGCAAATAACAAAGGCTGTATAGAAAAACTTTCCGAAAAATAAACAATTAATGCTGTAAATAAACAAAACAGGATTAATCACATGCTCAGATTACCTCAATCTCATTAAGTTGTGTAATTGTAATACTTCTTCCTTCAGAGCTGTCCGACTGCAGTCTTTCTTGATTTCGACGTATTTCGACTCAAGTCAACATGGCTTCATACGATCCTGCCGACCCTGAGATGCAGTATCTTGCTGTGGACCGCAAGAAGCTGATGAAGGAGCAGAACCAGTCATTTGATGCCAAGAAGTCTTGCTGGGCGCCCGATGCAGAGCAGGGATTTGTGGCTGCTGAAATACAGAGCACAACAGGAGACGACGTCACAGTCCTCCTTGTTGACTCCAAACAGGTGCGTTCATTCAATTCTTGTAAATTCATAAATACACAATAACCTTGAAAGACCTTTTTGATATTTGTAACATTACAGATCGTGCTTACTTTACTATCATCTATCATTTTGAAAAGATGTCACAAATATATAGTTTATTCATTCATTTTCAGACGAAGACGTTTAAGAAGGACGACATCCAGTCGATGAACCCTCCCAAGTATGAAAAGATCGAGGACATCGCCAACATGACCTTCCTCAATGAGTCCTGCGTTCTGTACAACTTGAGAGCCAGATACACTTCTGGGTTGATCTATGTGAGTAACCCTCTTTCAGACTTATAGGCTCTTACTCTCATCATATATAACGCTAACTTTTATTATGATTAATGAAGGGATTTTGTCACTTTCATAAGTCAACCTACAGTTCATTCAAGTTTTCAGGTGATTTGTATTCTGTTTTGTACCAATTTCTTATGAGATATTGAAAGTTGCACCAATGAAAAGACTCTAGATTTTGGAAGAATGACATATATTTCAGACCTACTCTGGTCTGTTCTGTATCGCCATCAACCCCTACCGCCGTCTCCCAATCTACACCCCGTCCATCGTTGCCAAGTACAGAGGCAAGAGGAAGACCGAGATGCCCCCTCACTTGTTCTCCATCTCTGACAACGCCTACCAGTTTATGGTGCAAGGTAATCACTTTTCAATTTAAGAGATATATAAGGATTTTAATCCAAATAATATACCCTTGATCAATTGATCAACAGACTACAACATAAACGATAGCCTAATCGGGACGACGACACACACTTGAGTTTGTCTTGATAAGTAGCGTCCGCTAGTTGTACCAGGACCTGCTGGTTGTTGGGTCGAATTCCAGATACGTCTACGTTTCGACCGTTTTAGAACAAAGTCCGTGTAAAATGGCAAAAATGACCAACGTCACATACTGTGGGCTTCCTCTCACAATAAAATCAACAGCAACGTTTATATGCAATGTTTCGAAAAGAGCAGCAATCAGAGGGATGAGTTCTTCCCTTGGATGAAGTCGGCTCCACTGGAAAGTGAAACACAAGGCTTTCTGTTTGCTGCTCAGGATCAGTCACTTCCCACTCGAAATCGCCAATGTGTTATTTTGCATCAAAATGTAAATATGAACTGTAGATTATGCAATGAATTTAATGAGACTGTCCAACACATTGTCAGTGGAAGCCCAGCTTTGGCACAAACAGAGAATCTCAAGCGACATGATGGCATGACTTGATCCTTTTATTGCCGTCTTCGCCGTGCTTGTGGTTTTGTGCCTTATGTTTGGTACCTCCCAATCTATTGCATGACTTTGGAAGAGTACTCGGGTTGGCTGCCAGGAATACAGTTCTTCTGACAATCATGAAAATGCAGAAGGCTGCAGTCTTGGGGAGCCTTCTTCGAAAAGTTCTTCGAAAAGTTCTGGGTGTGTTCGTCCAGGCAGCGCATCCCCATTCGCTGTCTGGACTGTAGGGGGTAATGGCCCTGAGCTGCTGATGAGCCTAACCAGCTGGACCATGCCAGGACCATCCAAACCCTCTTTGCTGCAGTTTTGATATTTTAATCTGTATATTATAATAATGCTGCAACCGTTTTCTATTACAGATCGGGAGAATCAGTCTATGCTGATTACGTAAGTATATACATTACGAATGTGCAACAGTCTCTCACTCCTGTGAATATGTCACTTTAATAGTGTATCATTTCATAGTTCAATTTGACGCCCAGATGAAATAATACAAAATCTAAGAGATACACTTAACATGTATTTTGCTTTATAAAGTGGCGAATCTGGCGCCGGAAAGACTGAGAACACCAAGAAGGTCATCGCCTACTTCGCCTTTGTCGCCGCCGCCTCCAAGGGAGAAGGGGAACAAGAGGAAACGAAGGTATATACATGTGGACACAATGTTATATTTTGTCACAAAAAATATATAAATCACTTTAATGATGTTCACGTCTATTACATTCAGATTACACACAGATCATACAATCTATTTGCCGTTTCTTGCAGGGTTCTCTCGAGGATCAGATCGTGCAGGCTAACCCTGTCCTTGAGGCCTACGGTAACGCCAAGACATCCCGTAACAACAACTCCTCCAGATTCGTAAGTTAACATACTTCGATAATTGTCATAATAACTAGCAATGTACAAAGTATTTTAAGAGTAATTTAATTTGTTATACCTTACCACTAATCCTCTTGCGCCCATTAATGTATATTTCTAAGCACAATGAGACTGTTGATGACAATCCACATTCATCCTGAACTTGCTGCTTAAAAACGTTCTATTTTAAATAACGTTCTATTTTATACAGGGTAAATTTGTTCGGATTCACTTCGCGTCTTCTGGAAAAATTGCTGGTGCCGACATTGAAACATGTGAGTAAAATGTCTTCTGCCTTTCTCTATTACAGAACTACTGGCCCCTAATGGCATACTCAAACTGAATTTCTCGTTTAGCATATAATAAATTAATGATGTAGTATCAGTTAAGATGACTAATAATCTTTTGGCTCTGTATTCATTTACTATATCTCATTACAGATTTATTGGAGAAATCCCGTGTCACTTACCAGCAATCTGTTGAGAGGAACTACCACATCTTCTATCAGATGTTGTCTGGAGCGATACCATCAGTTGCAGGTACGTACAGTCACACAGTAACAAAGCAACATTGAGTTATAGTAATGATAATCATTAACATGAGTTATACAATATTATTAGAGTTAATGAATAGCTCCAGCGCCTAAATATTGTCTTTGGAAAACTATTTATGGCCCATGTCATAAAACAAATAGTTATCAGTGATAACTATAACGCAATAATTCTGGCAAGCAAATTAAGAAATGATTAGTATGTGTGTATTTTAGGAGTACCTTGCTATTTCAGAGAGGATATTGGCCAATCCCGATGCTGGTTTGTTTACCTTCATCAACCAAGGAGTTCTCACAGTCAACGGCATCGACGATGTTGAGGAGATGAAGATGACAGACGTAATAATCCCTGTTTATTTCCAATTCTGACATTGGTCAATCAGGTTTCAAATCACAATAACCATGTCCGATCAAAACAGCTGATTTGACGACCGAATCTATTTATAAATAAATATCTTTCTGAATCATTGTCTCATTGCCGATACCTATAACTATAAGTTACAAAAGGCAGAGTTTCGATTAACACAATGTTCAAGGTATGTAAAACAACAGGTATTGGAGAGTATATTTTCTGTTTTTGGGGAAACAGTAAGTTTGTCATTTGAGCGGCGTGACGTTATAATTGAGCACAATCAGCGCCATACTTTGTTAATAGCCTTGTATCGGCGTTTCCTTCTTTCGGAAGAGAGATAAATATACCATGTTTTCAATGTAGAGCAAGGTCACCTGCAGATTAAACGCGCTACATTTAGCCTTTGAACAGTCAGATACACATATTGAAAAATTGAGTTCGTTGACAAATAAAGTGGGGGTTTAATTTACTTAAATCACATCTGCTGGTACTGTCATGTGTCCTGCACCTAGTTCCCAATCAACAACGTTATTTTCCTGATTACAGGCTGCCTTTGATGTTTTGGGCTTCACTGAAGATGAGAAAAACAGCGCCTACAAATGCACTGGTTCCATCCTACATATGGGTGAGATGCAGTTCAAGCAGAAGGGTGAACAGGCTGAGCCTGATGGAACTGCTGAGGCTGAGAAGGTTTCCTTCCTATTGGGCGTCAACTGTGGTGACTTCCTGAAGGCTTTGTGTAAACCCAAGATCAAGGTGGCCATGGATTACGTCACCCAAGGACGAACCAAGGATCAGGTTCTCTATTCTATCGGTGCCCTGTCCAAGTCCCTGTATGATCGTGTGTTCAACTGGCTGGTCAAGAGAGTCAACCACTCCCTGGACACCAAGAAACCCAGGCAGTTCTTCATTGGTGTACTGGATATTGCTGGCTTCGAAATATTCGATGTAAGGAAAAACATTTAACAGTTGCAACCGCTCTAATCATTTATGTTCCATTCTGTCTTTAATCGGTACATGACGTCCATCGAAACCAATACCACAATTTTGCTTTCAGTTCAACAGCTTCGAGCAGTTGTGTATCAACTACACCAACGAGCGCCTTCAGCAGTTCTTTAACCACCACATGTTTGTGCTGGAACAGGAAGAATATAAGAAAGAAGGCATTGAGTGGGAGTTCATTGACTTTGGCATGGATTTACAAGCATGCATTGAACTCATCGAGAAGGTAAGCATTACATATTTCAATGCACATCTTTCATGCCTTTAGCAAATGCACTTTGTCAATAGGATCCTTTTGCCAACTGAATAAACTTATCAGTGACATCCCTTATAATTCCTGTTGAATTAGTTTAAACTTATCAACAATGTTTTGCCTACATTGTAGCCTCTTGGTATCCTGTCAATCTTAGAAGAAGAGTGCATGTTCCCCAAAGCATCTGACAAGACCTTCAAGGACAAACTGACTCAGAACCACATGGGCAAATCTCCCAACTTCCTCAAGCCTAGTAAATCCATGAAGGGTGGCCAACATGGTGACTTCGCCCTGAAACACTACGCCGGAACAGTTCCCTACAACATCGGAGGCTGGCTGGAGAAGAACAAGGACCCTGTCAATGAGACCATTGTGGAACTCCTAAAACAGTCTAAGGAGCCACTTGTCCAGTTGCTCTTCTCTCCACCTGCAGGAGGTTCGTTGCCTGCATATCTTGTATCCCTATCTTTACTTCAAAGGAATACTATTTCCAAATACTCACCAGGTTGATTGTACGGGCTATTGGGTATATATGTATGTACTGTAACATATAATGAAAATGAATGTTGCAGAAGCTGCTGAGGCCAGCGGTGGTAAGAAGAAGAAGAAGAGCTCTGCCTTCCAGACAATCTCTGCTACCCACAGGGTATGATGTAAACATCAATAGATTGCATGACTTGTGTGTCTGTCCCCTTGCACATAATCATGTGGCTAAATCGTAGTAATTCTTCTTAAAACAGAAACAATGTTCAACGAATGTCTTTGATACTCGTCATATTTAGAAAAACATAGTTTCAAGGATAGGTATATTTTTATGGATTATATGGATCTAAATTATAAACCAATGTTCATTTCATTACAGGAATCTCTGAACAAGCTGATGAAAAATCTATACTCCACACATCCCCATTTTGTGCGGTGTATCATTCCAAACGAGACCAAGACACCAGGTATGAAGAATTTGTGGTTGACTTTTGCTATGACATGAAAAATCCCACACTATGTCAACTTTGTCCTTCTGGTTAATGGTGTAATCTTACAGCCTTCCTTTATACGTCGGTTTGAACTTTTACATGTATGTGTCTGGTTTAGGTCTGATTGATGCTGGACTTGTGCTCCATCAGCTGCAGTGTAACGGTGTACTTGAGGGTATTCGTATATGCAGAAAGGGATTCCCGAGCAGGATCATCTACTCTGAATTCAAACAAAGGTGTGTATAGTAATACTGCATTTTGATTTAGAGTCATCAAAACAGTCAACACTGGTTACTGTAATTGAACCTTACAAAACCTAATTGAAATACAGTGGTGCCATTCTAACAATTTGTTTTCTCATTGTATATTGTTGATTCTGAAATTCATGACGTATCTTTTAAGGTACTCCATCCTGGCTCCCAATGCTATCCCTGAAGGATTTGTTGAGGGCAAGGTCGTATCTGGAAAGATTCTGGAAGCTCTGGAGTTGGGCCAAGATGAATATCGTCTAGGCAACACAAAGGTGTTCTTCAAGGCGGGTGTTCTTGGTTACCTGGAAGAAATCCGTGATGAACGTCTATCGGTTATTGTGGCTTTGTTCCAAGCTCACATTCGTGGCTACCTGATGAGGAAATATCTCAAGAATCTTCATGACAAGAGGTTGGTTCAACACAATTCTTTAATGTGTATAAATCACATATTAGCATACTCATGCATTTCTTTGTCTTTTACGCCCAGTCGAATCTATTTCCTCGGAGGACTGTTTATTCACTTGCATTAACGTTTTATATTTTCAAACAAGTATATGAGAAAAATCATATTTATATTCAGATTTGATTTAAGTTATCACATTTAAATATGTATATTTTTATATAATATTATTCTATGTTTCAGAGTTTCCTTGGAACTAATCCAAAAGAACATCCGAAAGTGGCTTGCCATGAGGAACTGGTGCTGGTGGAGATTCTACACATTGGTCAAGCCACTCCTGAGTGTTGCTGCTGCTGAAGACGAGATGAAACAGAAGGAAGAAGCACTTGGTAAAACAAAGGGTGAACTTGAGAAGATCATGCAGAGGTGCAAAGATCTTGAGGAACAGAGCGTTACCTTAACAGAGGCCAAGAACAACTTGTTCTTACAGGTTCAAACCCAACAAGATACCATCGATGACTGTGAAGAGAGGATTGAGCAGCTCCTGAAGCAAAAAGAAGAGACAGATGTCCAAATGAAGGAACTCAATGATCGTTTAACAGAGGAAGAATCTAACAACGCCATGCTAACTGAAAAGCAAAAACAGATGGATACTGAAATCTGTGGTCTCAAGACAAACGTCGAATCTCTTGAAGGAACTGTATCAAAGGTATTCATATTGCTTTTCTCTTAAATTATACATATATATCCGATAACGCTGATTTTGTAACACTAAAACATCTGACATATCGCTAATTATTCATTAACTATTTTGTTCATCAGTGTCAACATGACATCAAAACGAAGGATGGTCAAATCAGAACTCTCAACGACGAAATGGCCAAATTGGATGAAACGGTTGCCAAACTAACAAAGGGCAAGAAGGATGTTGAGGATCAGCTTGCCAAGACTAAGTCTAGTCTAGAAACCGAGGAGGACAAAAATGCCAATCTCAATAAACTCAGACAAAAGCTTGAAGGTGCCATTGTTGAGGTAGGAATCTTGAAATGCATATTTAGAGATAATATAATTAAAATGATTCATTCTTAAAATTTATATTTGCTGTGAGTACAACAGCAAATAATTCTACAGAATATATTTTCTACTATTCCGAATCTGATGAAATCAATATATGCTTGCAATTGGCAGCTGGAAGATATGCTTGACCACGAAAAGAAGGTTCATGCTGAAGTTGAGAAGGTCAAGAGGAAGTTGGAACAGGATCTGAAGGCCTCTAAGGACAACTGTGAAGATCTTTGTCACATAAAGACCGATCTTGAAGAGACTCTGAAGAAGTAAGTAAATAAGGAAAGAGACATATAACATCATTTGTGTGAAAAGATGTTCACAAGTAAATAAAACGTTCCCCATTTGTATGAACTATTCATTGTACTCAAGGTACTCTCCGTATTGTTAAACTAATTTGATAAAAGCAAATCATTTGCCTTGTTTAGGAAAGAAAAAGACATCACTGGTCTTACCTCTGAACTTGAGGACTCCGAGGCACATGGTATTCAACAACAGAAGAAAAACAAGGATCTGCAGGTAAATGATGCTCTCATTTTACATCTATATGAGCATACCATATATAAAAAAATAAGCATTTATCATGGATAGTCGCGACTCATATAACTATCTTTGTTTTAAATGCTTCAAGGAATGGTGAAAAAAGTAAATGAATAATTCTAAAGATGATCTTTGAATTTTATTGCAATTGTTTTTTGCCTTGACAGAACAATCTTGACGAATGTCAAGAACGGCTCGAATCAGAGAAACAGACAAGGTCTAAGGTTTGTTGAAAGACATGTGTAAAGCTGATCCCATGAAAGCTATTGTAAAATGTTCTTCCAACATATGATTATCTTACGTAACAATCACACCACTGTTATTACATAAATATGTGATACATTGATAATACCTAATGCTTTTTATCACGTGCATATAATGTATGATCGACATAAAGGCAGACCATGATATGTATAGTTATAGTATGTAAAGCTATTTTAATCACTCAAACAAATACATTTCAGGTGGAGAAACAGAGAACCCAGTTTGCCACTGAAATTGACAGTATGTCTCAGCACATTGAAGAATGTAACAGCACCATTAAGTCACAGGTACAAACTCTTATCTATACATCTACAACTGTCATATTAAAAATATATGACATATTAAAAAATATGACATCATATAATTGTTTAGTATTATATTTATGTTTTCTGAAATCACCGATTCGATCTGTGAATCCCATTATTTGCGTCCTCTTTGCCTAAGGCAGCGTAAACACATACTCATAATAGTTGTTAGTTGATATAACAAATACAAATATATTCATCTTTAGACGGACGTCATCAAAAAGCGGGACACGGAGATTCAAAAGCTGAAGCACGACATGGAGGAAGCATCTTCCCAGCATGAGTCTCAGATTGCAAACCTCCGCAAGAAGCAGAAGGACGCCATGACTGAGATGAATGACCAGATGGAACAACTTCAGAAGATTAAACAAAGGTAATGAAGCAATTTCAAGTAAAATTTATATTGTTTTTGATGAATTGGCGAACTTGTCTCCTCTGTGTTGTACAGCTGTTTATTGCGACACGGTAGTTGTTGCAAAAACTGTTATATGCTAGTCCTGAATAGCAGATTATTGCAATATTATCCCAATTTGAATAGCGTACCAAATAACACACATAGGGAAAATGAGACATCAACACACTACTATTAGATTGCAACTCTCAGTGATATATTTCAAAAATACTTTCCAGGTTGGAAAAGGAGAAGAACCAACTGACTGCTGATGTTGATGAACTTCAAAATGAAGTCGAACACGCCAAGAAAAACAAGGTAAGTTCCATTGTCCAACATTGTGCAGAGGGATGCGCGCTTTGACTGATGCGCTTTTTCTAACTCTTTGCTTTTTCCCAGGGCTGTTCTCACAGTTTAAAAAATATATGAAATTCAAAATCGGTATATCGTATACGTTTATTCCCTCAATTAATCTATTTTCCAGGGCTGTTCTGGTGTGATGTCCAAGCAAATGCAAACCCAAATGACAGACCTCAATACCCAGGTTGAGGAAAGTGTCCAGCAGATCAGTGAGATGCAGATAGAGAAGAATAGACTGATGACAGAGTCAGCTGACCTCACCCGTCAGCTGGAAGAAGCTGAACACAGAATTGGGAAACTTAGCAAGGACAAATCATCTCTCAGTGTCCAGATGGAAGATATTAGACGTACCTCTGATGACGAACAGAGAGTAAGTTTTGAAGGCAGTTTATCGATTTTCCCAAATGGTTACATTGTGTGGAGCCCATTTCTTGTGACACCTCCGTGATATGGATAGAGTAATGCTAAATGCGGCATAAAATTAAACTCACTCATTCACTGTTGTACACACAATAAACAACAGATGTCAATTCCAGGCCCGCCAGCGACTCCAGACAGAGATGAGGAACATGAACACTGATATGGTTAGTCTCAGGGAACAGCTTACGGAGGAGCAGGAGTCCCGGGCAGCACTACAGCGCCAGTTGTCCAAGTCAAACCAGGAGATGCTTATGTGGAGATCTAAATATGAGACTGAGGGCACTGTCAGGGTCGACGAGCTTGAGGAGTCTAGGTAAAGACACACTTTAAAATAATATTTCATAATCTTTAAACATATAATATATACATGTCAAATAAACAAGTTAATTACATGTCATGTGGAAGGTGAGTAAGTCTTATAGAAATGATTGTAAACATGTATTGATTAATCCTTGCAGACGCCGAATCCAAACCAAACTCACTGAAGCCGAGCACAGCCTGTCGACTGCCTATGCTAAAGCCAGTTCTCTTGAGATCAGTAAGGCCAAAATGGTACGTAAAGTAAATGTCTAAACATGTCTAGATTTATAGATATTGGACCAATAACGTCTGAGATCTAAAGTGCCACCTGCCAAAAAGTAATCTTATTGCAATATATTCATTAATATATCTGAATATCACATATGAAGTTGCATTGCTATTGCATTAGTATCTTCAACAACATATTTTCGAAGTCAGTAAAATTTTACCAGCATTATTGTTTCTGCTCAGGTAAGAGATCTTGAGGAAGAGCTTGAGAAGGAGCGGATGCGTCATGGTGAGTCTGTCAAGAATTGTCGCCACTACGAGCGTTATGTGAAAGACATTGCTTACAAAGTGGATGAAGACAAGAAGACCATTAACAAACTGCAGGACATCATTGACAAGCAGAGCGGCCAGATGAAGATGTACAAGTCACAGGTGGCAGATGCGGTAAGTGTGACTACCAGTGAGAGGTATTGTAATACTACAGAACTCATAACTTAAAGGTAAAAGCACTTTACGGATTGACTGATTGACTGCAGCGTTCACAATACAAGCAAAGAGAGTGATAATAATACATAAGATTACAAGTATTCTTATAACGTAGCATAGTTGGCAATAATTTATTGTTTTGCAATCCTAACTCCCTCGTACGTCTCTATACAGGAGGAGATGGCGACCATGAACATGAACAAATACCGCAAGGTGAAACAGGAGTTGGAGGATGCTGAGACCAGAGCCAGCAGGGCTGAAGAAACCATGGCAAGCTACAGTAGGAAGACTCGCTCCTACACCGTCTACTCTGACAACTCGTACTAGGTCATGGTTCCAGCTCAGACGATCAAAGATGATTAGCGATGATCCTTGGAAAATCTCAATGTAATGCCCATCACTTTCTAAGGAAGATGCGTGATTCACCTTGTTTTGAATAAGCAATGGTTTTCGTGTATTGAGTCGTTTTCTCTGAAGACAATGATCTTTCCTTATCCAATAACCGTAATATATTCAAAGATATTTGTGTCTTGAGTCAATCTGCCCTGCGACTGAGCAGCCTGTAATATATGAAATAAATATATTTATTGCTTCATTCTTCTTGTGATGTTGTTTGTGAGACAGTCCAGCCTTCGTCCATGATAACAATTTTAGTGGTTCGATCTATGTCACGGAAACATGGGACACACATGCCTATAACTGCTAATTAGAAACACATACAGAGCATTGTGGTTTAGTATCTGCAAACTGATTATTATCTGAACTGAAACAGTTCAATAGCACCAAGAGTTTTTTTTCGAGGCTGCCTTGTTTAACCAGTGACAAACATTGGTTCAGTGAATCATAACATAAAGCTGATATAGTTAGTGGCACTAATAATATACCACCATACACGTAACGACTACATAATTATACCTACAAATACGATTACATAGCGATACAATGTGCACATATCCCTGTACACATGCTGGTAGACTTCCACAAACACACGAATTATGCACACACCGTTACAAGCTGATATTAGTCTATGGTAAAGTAGTACTACCACCCCGAATAATTGTGAAAGGCCTTTTGATATATAGCTAGCTGCACCTTTGTGCAAAGAATACACCATAAAGCTTGAGCACTGACACCCTCACACGATACCCGACACTCTGTAATAACCTATGTAACATGTTGATATCAGGGACTTTTAGATTATAGCTAGACCTTAATTATCCTTGTGAATTTTTACATTCACATTTTTTGTTGTTCTGATTAAACAAATTGCTACCACTGTCTACAAATAAATAAAAACGACAAAACCTTACCGTATTCATAAGAAATCTCTGCCAGAAGCATTGTTGATTGTACTATGTCATGAGCATGCGTTAATGAATCACTATCAAATAGTGATGAAACCAGGTGTTCGCGAAAACGTGAGCGTATCCTTCCCCACCGCTGGCACCCGTCACAAACACATGCAGAAAGAGCATGCCCGATTGTGCCTTAAAAGTTGTGAAACACCAAAGGCTTTAACTGCAGAAATAACTGGAATGCTTAACAAACCTAGACAAAAACGATCCATGCTTCGTTTTACACTATTGCCCTACTATAACAATGTAGAGTCGTAACCATCGAGTAATACGGGATGTGTTGTGGCTTCACTTTATATTTACATACATCCTACATTACTCTGCAAACACGAAAACGTCGTTTTTTCCGTATATGGTTATTGGACGGAAAAACGACGTTATTTGGACGTTTTCAAACCATCGTTTATCCGTCTAAATAACGTCTTTATTTGACATCGGAATTTACTGGGAGAGAACGATATCATCAAGCTCCTCCCTTTCTTGATTGACATTGTGAATCAAGCAACAGCGTCTACCGTTATTTCTACTTCTCAGATTTCATTGGTCAGTTCTCGCGTGTTAGATTACAGGCCCGCGTTTGACGCTGCACTCGAAGCGCTTAGCAGAAGTATTGAAATCAATCATTCTGCGCATGCGGATTACTTAATGCCTTGTCCAAATTTTCCGTTCTGTGCATGCGCGATTTCGCGTATTGTTTCCGAGATTCCATGTCACCACTATTTGACAATGATTCATAAACACAGTCTCGGGAAAGTTCGGAATCGTACAATTCCAAACTGGTGATGCCTATTCAGACTAATGCTGAGTCTCTAAAACTGTACAGATTTGAAAGAAACAAATAACTCAATTTAAATTGAAGAGGAGCCCCAGTGATATGGGAGATTCCGAGATATACCTATTCTATGGCTATCAAGGCTGCCACCCAAACCAATCCAAACTGTATCGTGATGTCTTCAGAAATACAAATTTCTTTCAATATTTATACTACGAGATAGTAAGGGTAAGGCTTACTCACCGGTGGAACGTAGTCAATATCGCTAATATAGATATAACGTATTTGAATGTTAATACTAAAGACAAACACTCATTGTTTTTGCAGTGACGATATAACTCTTATACACGTTTATTGGTAACTTTCGTCAGTTTTGCTAATCATTTTAATAAATTTGTTTTCACATATACATGTAGCAATACCCGATAAGCCTGTGAAACATAATTATGAGGCAGTTTTCAATCTTGTACTGACTTACTCTGGTGTTCCTGAGCGAAGCTTATTGGCTTGGGTGTTACAGCCCGTTTTTTCTGGTAATCCTATTATTACTTTATTTTTTATGTAATGACACCCTGTACACTGGATCACGGCTCCGTGACTATCCATAACAATCAAGATGAACATTCAGTTCAAGTAAATTATGAGTTTATTTTGACGCCACAGTCAGTCAAAAACCAATGCTGTGAGGTTTGATTACACACTTCTACCAGGTCGAACATCAGTTTGAGAATCAAAGTTCATATGCTAATCCATCTGCGAATAACGTCCCGCTCAAGATGACCTTACTTGTTGCTAAAACTATCATCTATACCCCACTCTCACCCCCACACCAATACCCAATAAAGTCACTTCAACATTCAATTTCCGATACAAGTAAATGAATAAGTGTTTTTTACGCCACAATTAGTCAAAGACCAACGTTTTCTTGTTTGATGACACACAATCTACCAGGTAGCACATTGTGTACACCCTATCCCCATTTCAGTCTCCACTGTGCGTATTCCTGGTGACAAAAAGGCAACAATGTACCTAGGAATCTCATTAATACATTCATGCACGGCATTCTCTACCTCCAGATGATTATATAGTTAACATGTTTATCTAACTGGAACTATCATGCCGCTCAAAAATTCAGCAGGCCCACATTTACACACACACACACACACACACACACACACACACACACACACACACACACACACACACACACACACACACACACACACACTCACACAGAGGAAAATTAATACTGCTGATAGCCTCTGGTCAACTCAGCCGCGCTGCCGCAGGATGTTCGTCCAACTCTGCAGGGGGCATTCTCAGTGGCTTCAAACGCCCTGAAATGTTTTCGCCTTGCCCCCAAGATGGTGGACAAGTGAAGTCGTATGATATTTGGGCTATTTCAGGTCGCGATCACTTTTTTGATTACCCAATAAAGTCAATTCAAAGTATACGGTTGTGAAGAAGCTTACAACTTTGTAACACTTATTCATCTCCTTCCAATAGAGCTACTCGTGCTCACATAAAGTTGTAGTTATGTAGAATTAAGATGAACATTAAATTTCCGATACAAGTTAATGAATAAGTGTGTTTTACGCCACAATCAGTAAAAGACAAACGTTGTCTGGTTTGACGACATTGTGTACACCCTATCCCCATTTAAATCTCCACTGTGCGTATTCCTGGTGACGAAAAGGCCCCATGTAATCTCATCTCTGGGAATCTCATTAATACATTCATGTGCGACATTCTTTACCTCAAGAAGATCATAGTTAACATGCTTATCCAACTCGAATTACCATCCCGCCGAAGATGAATTTTGATTTACCAATCCCTGAATTGAGAAGTCGTGCGTTACGAAGCTCCTCCAAGTCGTCATCAATATCCGTAAATGTCTGTGATATTAATACCCATCAAAAGCCGAATATATTTATTGTGCTTTCTTGACGACAAATGTCATAACTGGGATAACACTTTCTTAGTAAAGTACAGATTCTCGTACTTTTTGGGGTTGACTCCCGTCCGAGATTTGAGCCAACACTGTGAGTGAGGCACCCAACCGCCAGCACACAAGTCAGCGATCTAACCCATTCTCTGTAAACTACATATTCTCGTAATTTTTAGGGTTGAGATAATAGACGTTGATGGACAAATTAAAGCCAAAACTTAACTTATGAATGATTGGTAATGGGCAATGGACAATGGGCAAACGGGAGGCTGGGGTAATCAGCGGTAATTATCTGTTGGCTTCCCCTGTTACGTTTCCTTCTTTGCTATCTTTTTACTTTTGTTGTTCTTACAGGTACATATATATGTACTCTGCCTTATAGCATTTATTCACCCGATGAAGGAGTGAGTATATACACCGAAACGTTGTGTTCCTCGTGATAAAGACGTTGACATTCATATTTTTCCCCTTATGTGTATCACTTCTTAATGCCCTTCAAAGACTCAATCTAGCTTTGTTTTTTAAATGTGGAGATATTTGCTTAGAATATAATATGGTCATGCCTATAAACATTTGGGTCTTTGTCTACTTGAGCATTTAAACATAAATTTTATAGCTGATGACATTGCTAAATCTGCAGGAATGCAGTACACGCCATAGCAAGCTGTGATCTTTATTCACACTTTAGATATTCGAAATGGAGATCTGTAAGTTTATCGTAATCTTCTGTAACTCTCACCTCCTGACCCGTTGAACTTCTTAGTGCATTCTGATGCCATTGGAAAATTCCAGGCTGCCCTTATTTCTATGATGTTTTGACGAATGAAATCTATTGCTTTATGATAATCTCTGTTTGCTGATATTTAATATGTACATATTGTAAAATATATATTTTAAACGTGTAATTCGATGCATGCAATACAATGTAAACATAAGTGCGGATGCACGAAGGCGGTTATAGTCATAGTTATATAGTGCGATCGATATAGGGGAATGGTAGGAGGGTGAATGTATGTAAGCACGAATACCGATACATTAGGGCGGATATAGTTATTGTTCGATGGATGTTGGGGAATGGTGGGAGGATGGATATGTATGTAAGCATGCGCATGGATCCATGATGGCTGACGTAGACATAATGGCGTGGAAAGAAGAATGCGATGTGTGTGTGCGTGCGTGTGTGCGTGCGTGCGTGCATGCGTGCATGCATGCGTTGTGATACAAGGGTTGGCGAACATGTTGTGAGATGATTGTGTAAGTAAGTTAAGTGGGTGATGATGTGGCAGGTATGAGTATTGATACGTGCAGACTTAGGGTTGGGGGACATGGTGTGCCTGTTCTGATGTCTTTTGTTTCACTCACTTGTAGTGTTTTCTTTTACTCAAACAAATGTGTTACGGATTTTAATGACTGAAAATGCAGTGTCTCAAAGGTCATACTGACCGGGCCTTAACTGCCTTTTTCTGTAAATTTCACCAAGTTTCAACTTTCGCCTCTTCCTTTGTGGAATGAGGTTTCACATTTGTAAAATGATCTCTCTTATCTGTCTGTACCATCAACTGTGCCCTCCATCCCTGCAGTTTTCCGGTCCCATATTGCCAAGCAGGTCACCCACAAAGAGGAATACGTCCCTCCGTCATTCCAGTTGTACCGTGCCTAGCACAATATGTTGTGGTGCCTTGCTGTGGCCAAACATTTTGTAACAATTTGGCAAACTTTGATATGTACACAGCAAATATAATTCAGTTTTATTTCAACAAAAACGGAAAAAAATCCTACTTATTTTGTGGATACCATAACAATAAATCAAACCAATAGATCGTTGAGCTAGCATGAATATTAAAAATATTTAGCAAGTCGATAGTCATAATTCCCACTGTTGGTCCAAAGTGAAATGTTCTTCATGAATACTGTAAATCATGAAATTAACGCAATAATAAGTCAGCACATTAATGCGAGTACAGAACCCTGGCTTAAAATGCGTCATGACATTTATGAGCGTAGCCTTTCAAAAATCACCGTCGACTAACAATTCAATAATGTAGTGTTGGCTGATAGACGTGCGACCGAATAATATCATTTGCTAACTTCAACTGTTCATCTAATTTCCATTAATGTATGTTACATAGTTAATATGTTCATGGTCTTCATCACTGAATGTATAGTGTGGATGACTACTTTAGTTTAGGATAAGTATCATAAATAGTGATATTATTATGCTATTATCATTATTATTCCTTCAGATTATTAAAAAAAGTTATTATGTTTTCATATCAAACATAGAGAAAGAGGTATGGAGATTGTGGAAGATATTTTTAGCACAGGAATTGTTAACATAATTCTTAAAGATAGTATGTTTTGTTTGTTTGTTGTTTAATGCCAAACGCAGCAACTTAAGGATATGTTAGATTTATCAACCAGAAATATTGCACACCAAAGGATAATCATATTTCATGACACTATTCTACGTCGAAGTCAACGATATTTGTGTATGCCATTGCTACATGATTGGCTATGACACGGATACGTCATGATAAAGCAATGAGAAATTGATATTTGATGATATAAGATAGCTACGCGATAAATCGCAAAGGACAAAGAATGAAGCGATATTTATTTCACGATAAAACATTGTTCTATCATGACGTCATTTATGGAGATTCGAACATGCCCTCGCAACTTGAAAACGTAAATTTTCCATAATTTTTGAGAGGTATGTGTCTAGTGTGTTGTTTCCAATAGATGTAGCTGGGGAAGGTAGATAAAGGCAGTGCCCGAACAATCGCATCCGAAAGTGAGAGCGAAATGGCAATCGGTATTGGGAGAAAAGGTACAGATAATCCACGAGAAAAGTGTGAGAATATGACCAAAGACCAAAAGAAAGACCAAATTCAAACCCTCCTGTTCGTTTGTCGTTTGTTTCTTAATTACATGACCATATACACTAACATTATATCTTTTCATGTTTATCAGTCAACAAAAGCGACATAAGCATTTCCATTACCATAACAAACCCTTGCCAAAAGTAGCGCCAACTGCACGATGACGACAAGATCAGGAGCATGTTTCATGATTCACCATAAAAATGATGACACTGGGTGCTCGCAAAAACTAGTGATCCACTAGTGGCACCCGCAAAAGCAAGCAAATTGTTCACCCGAAAAGGCAGAGAATTGCATCAGACATCATTTTGATCATCGATACGTCAAACCTGGAAATGTCGTCTACACGTCCAACACAAAGCCCAAGCAAGGGCGCTAATCCTTTAAACCCGCCCAAAGTTCTTTTAATTACATAGTTTTTACATTTTCCCCTAACCTTAAGTAATATAGACTAGTTCTGAAATAAATCGTATTTACCCGTATGAATCGTCTTATGTTATTTATTGCCGATAAACAGAATATGCACACTTTCTGAAAGTAATGTTTGATAAGTCACGCACCAAACCTATACTCTCGATATACATGCTGCGCTTACTTAAAAAAACTATTGGGTTAACAAGATACGTATATTAAAGTGCCATGCTTTCCTGATGTGTTATCATTCTAATTCTAATAGTTACCACACATCTTTCAATATTTTTCAAGGTTGGGTTATCACGAACATATTTGAATATATACAACAGCTGTACTTGTTTATCTTTATACTTAAAAGCATCAGGTTTGTCTGTCATACAGACCGCGAAACAAATATGTCCAATACAGCCCAATATTTGGCAAAATGAAGAAGGTCTCTCGGCTCCTTTTTATTATATTTTATAACTATTGTTTAATAACTGTTTTTTTCTGTCAAATATGTTCCTTTCAGAGATTAGATGTTATTCTAGCATCAGGTCTGTGGTACGTTCACTACATCAGCGTTGACATTAAAACGATATTTACATATATAAATACATACAGAGGAAATGCTTAGCATTTACCTTTTAAGAGTGCAGGACGACTTGTTTTATACATATATATCTGGACATATATGTATGGACATTTGGATGAATATAGATATAACTCCTTATAGATAGTGTTCGTAGATGATTGTAGAACGTGCATGAAGAAAATGGAAAAATTATGTGAGTAATCGGGTTAATACCGCGTTTAACAATATTCAGCGATATTGCGATATTGGTTTCCATCATGCAAGACGGACCATGAAATTATGACTTGAATTTGAAACTGGCTTTCTGGTGTGATGTAACATCCAATAATCTCCTGTAGAAAAAGAGCTTAAAGCACGAATAAAGATCACGAGATGATACTGATGTACATACATCTGGACATATATTTGCGTAGTATTACTACGTTAATTCATCAGTATATATGCATTTTGCGCAAAAGGATATTGTAGGATCGACGCTGACATGCGCATATAACTTATTCACCAGTGCTGTAATATTTAATTCATTTGTATTTTGACACATATCGATAGGAACATGGAGTCTGTCTGAAGATATATAGACATTCATGGGATCTTTTGGATAGTTGTACCACAAGGCTAGACTAACGCTTAGTCTCTAAAAAATTTATATAATTTTGATTAAAACGAGAAACTATATTTAAATTTAAAAGGAGCCCCAGTGGGATGGAAATTTCAGCCTGAACCTGTAGAACATCTAGGCTTGTTTCATTTGGGGCTATAGCATTTCAGTGAGGCCTTGGCGGAGGGGAAAACCCGTTTACACCCATCAGATTCCAGTCACTACTTCTCTCTCCAAACGAAAATAAAATACGAAAAATGTCGGAAGTGTTTCTTCTTAATCCTTCTAATTTTCTATTTAGATACATGTTTTAACTTTAAAGTAATTATATGTATCTCATGTTCAAAAAATGTATTATTGGTATCTGTGGTGGTGGTACCGTTTTGTCGCCATTGTGTAGATTTTTTTGTCCAGACTGGATTATTTACGTGGTACATTGCTGAGTGCGGCATTTAACAACAAACACTCAAACAAAAACTATTATTAAACGCCTTCCAACAATGAGAAATTAAACTTATATTTTCTATATATTCTGTTATATTTATAACATAATTTGATTCATAATTTAATTAGTGCGTTGCTTTCTTGTCTGTCATTCAATGAACATGTTCAAACCCCTTAACTTTGAATATTTGATTTTTTCACAAATGGTTACGTTAGTGAGTTGCCTAGTGTTCTCGTTACCTTCTCACACGAACAGATTAAAATAATTTGTTTTTACTATCATATTTCAGTTTATTTAATTCATAATACGAAATTGATAATTCACTTATCACAGTATAGATCATATTCGTTTATCACTATCTGATGTCAAGGTTTTATTGCAGAAATTATAATGAATTCAAAATGTAGAAAGATACACAATTTGCCATTATTTGACTTTTAAACTATACAAAGTATAATATAATAATGAGAATTCCTGTAAAGGACAGTATTCAAGAAAGAAATATTAGTCGATTAGTCAGATATGCCCTTCAGTAGTATTACTGTATATCTCCAGAGAGAGGTTTACATTGTAGTTCTCATTATTTGTGGATAATTAAACAAGCAACATAAAAAATATATATTCTACCATAACGAAAGAATACGGAGTATACAATAACTCGCAATTGTTCAAAAGAGATTTCAAATCACAATAGCATATCTTATATAAACAGAGGTGCTAATGGTTTAATCTCTACATTGTGCCCATGTTCGTGAGCCCTTGTTCTATTCAGCAAACAGCCCAAACCCGAAACTCCACAACATATCCGATTACACTGACACAGTTCTCCAGTTCTCCATGCGATACTGTCGCTCTTGTACGTCTCCCAGTCCATAGAGAATAAATTTAAAAGGAATCCATCTCAAGTCTAGAACTATTGCCTCAATTATATCCATGAAAGTAAGCGTTATTTAAAAATATTGCTCTTGGCTGCTTCAGATTATATTTTGTAGATACATATTTTTAACTACGAAAATTGTACTGACACTGGCACTGTCCCTATTGAAGCTATTTATAGCTCAAATAAGAATTTCGAATTGTCGTCCATTGTTCGATGCCAATACAATGACAAGTGAGGATGATATAGTAATCGTTGATGCCGCGCTACACTATAATAAAAATTATAATCAAGTTGACTAGTATGTACATTACTACAGTGAACATGTACATGATTATGCCCTAATAATCAAATGTCGTAATATCAAATACTAATATATTATTATGTGATGAATTTGACTGGATCAGTGGTAACATGTGATATTAATATTTCATCAATTTCTTTCCTGGTTGGTCTATCCATGTCTACAGAATGAAAATAATGCAATTAAAAAGGAGCACAGAACAATTCTTAATTTCAGGCTAGAGCTGTTGAAATCTAGACTTTCCCAATCATTATAGACTTGAGTTGGTCTCATTTGTTACATTATTCTCTTGGGTCTACGTCACAGCTCATGCCACACAATAACAAGACCAGTTAGTCCCCCGCCGGAGCGCCTTGATTTTGGTTATATCATCTAACATGGCCAACTCTGCTCTTAAGTAAACAAGCTCCTAATTAGCGAGTGGTCCTTTATGATCATGCTGGGTTTATGTCCTTTGCTTGAACAATATTATTATTATTGAGTCGTTTATTTGTAGATAATTTCGTACACAGATATTTCATCTAACATGGTAATTAAAATCATAACTATTTTTCAATAATAATGGTATGCACAGTTCTTTATGTTGTTCTGTACACGGATTCCCCAGTGGCTATATTGCATCATATAGAATATTCATGGATGTGTATGCCACTGTACCAAATTAATTATGATCATATTCTTTATTATTATCCCATTCAGACCCGACATTTTAACAAGAACACACATAGATCTAGTTCAGAAACACTAGACTGAAATTAATCCAATATGATTCCAAAATTATTAGATATATTTATGATTAATTTCATTGTGTAATAAGAAAACAAATGTCAAATAAATGGATTTTCATGTGAATAAAATCCAGAGGCCAAATATCGGAACCAATGACAGACGCTATCATTAAACACGATTGTTAAGGATACTGGGCGTTCAATAATTCCGCCAAACCACCATTTCACAATGGGAAAATACGGGGCATAGTCGGCGATATTTACTTCATCAAATTTGCAAAATGAAGATCGTATCATGTATACGATTTCGTGATAACAGTGAGCTGACACGAAATATTAACGCACATATCACTGTTGAAAATGTGGTGTGTGTCATTGTTTACATTTCACCGATGTGACGAACACTTTCGAGTCTCGGAACAGCTTGAATAATGTTTTCCTTCACTAAAAGTAACAACGGACGTTATTCTCGTGACATATACATTGAAAGAGCATTCATGAAAATGTTAAGAAAAATATTTAACCACCCGTTCTAGCGTGTCCGCCATTTTTGTTCGTCTAGTGGAGGCGGCCATTGTGCAGTCATTGCCTGGGTCAGTGTAGCGCCAGCGCAGGGTTCTGGGCCGGAAGAGCGAAACCGAGCCATAATCAACTCTAAAATCTCTTCGCTTTCGTGAAGCTACAGTAAGACTGGTCTCGCTACAGTAAACACGGGATATTTCTATACCGGGACTCTCAAATTACAAGAAAAACACAGAAATGCGTATACCGTAATCACAATAGTAATTTATTAGATGCTGAAGTATAGTACAAAAAAACTTTACATTTAACAAATTTAATAACTCTAATACTTTAATATTTCATAGATGTACATCATAATTTCTACAAAAACAACAATAACTTATATCTTAAAATATAATGGTAAATACATAAGTACATTCTATAATAAATTTGCGTTGCACTGGCATACACGTTGTGTTCAAGTAATTCACTCCAAGTGGATCAGGTCACCAACGTGATCTGTGTACTCAACTTCGCCGATGACGAGATTGTCTTTCAGAGCCTGAAGACGGTTGTCAATCAGCCGGTATCTTCTCTTTCTGGGTGGTGCTGATCAGTGGGCTTCAATTCGTTGGATGGCGACTTCTACGTTGGATTGTTCTCTTTGAAATAGCGTAACAACTTCAAAAATGTTCGGATGGCTCTTCCTGTAAGTTTGTTGAGTTTGTGATTCCACCCCTCGACGTTATTATTAGTGCGATGCCCTTGGTTACCAAAATGGTTCCAGATCTCAGGTCCGAATTGGCGTCCTTCCACCCACGTTGTCGTGACGTTGTCCATGAAGGCTGCGACCTTGGGACCCGCGGGACTGTCAGCGATGGCTTGGAGCCAGACGTCGTCGACCTTGTCCAAGGGAAGCAGAGGCAAAGCTGCGGCTCTTCTCACCAATCTCACTTCATCATCGTTCTTGTAGTCCGTAGCCAGACCTTCCTTCTGTACTCGACGCCAAACGCACTGGGTGAAGTGAAAATAACAGCCCCTGATCAAAGTGCTGGGAGAGGCACTCCATACAGCATTGTGGGCAGCGATTTCAAAGTCTAACTGGAAAGTTCTTGGATTGAAGTAACAATTCTGCTGTTTAGCCATTAGACAACCATGGTCACTCGAACTTGTGCGTTAGCCATTTTGATCATAGATAAATAAGTTGCACTCTTTATATATACCATCAAATACATACTGTATGTATTCTTAAGAAACGACTCTCCTCTAAACTCATCGTTGTTGCATTAAATGTTTAAGAGGTCGCCTTCTGCCTAGGCAATTTCGGCTGACCTGTCCCTCTTTGGGACTCCTGTGTGTGAGAAGGGTACACATATCTATTGTGAGTTTGGTGTTCACATAATTTCTGTTTTTGTATTGATATGATTTCTATTTTCTTATATTGACATGATTTCATTTTTATCCTTGACTGCTCTGTTTATATACGTTCGAGTAGCTGTCCATCTCTCAGAAATAGAGTTAGTTTGGCCTTCGCTATTGCATCTCTTGGCTTTAGGAGATCTATGACAGATAGCGGATCTAACTGCAATTCTTGTTTTAACCTAGCCCGGGCTGGGGCATGGTCTTGACATTCTAGTAACACGTGATCAATGGTTTCAGCCTGATTGCAAGATGAACAAACCTTGTCATAGTGCTTTTTGTGACCAAGTCTGAGGCGTAAGATAGCAATTTCAATTTTCCTTTCAGTTGAGTATGAGTTTGGCTTTTGTTGGACTAAACTCTAAACTCATCGGTATCATAACCCATATCAACTAAGAAACTAATTGTTTGTTCGGTTAAGAAACTGGTCATCTCTTCTCCTGTGTTTAAACATCCAACTGTATTATTTTTTACGAAACGACTCTCTAGTAAATCTCCTCTCCTCTGTTTGAACAGCACGGGCGCTAATCTAAACTACGGTAATCCGGTGTTTTTATAGCAATTGATTTGATTAAAATATACTTGCATCAGTGTATTTTATTAACGCCCAAAACCGTAAATTTAAACACATATAATAACAGATCATATACACGCATGGTGCCTTCACTTAATACTAGCTTTAATAGGTCATCCCGGAATCAAATAGTTCCCCCAAAAGCGAGGAACATCCCTTTTAGTCTGTTTATAAGAAATGTATTCCAAACAATATCCTCAGTAGATGAGAAGATCTGTTAAAGAATTGCCTCAGTAAGTCAATCACAATGACGTAATACATTTACATCAAGTACAATGCGTCAAAATGGCCGACACGATAAACGTGACGGGAGATATTCCCGAAGTTGTTAATAAACCTGTGGTTATTTCAAGCCTTTGTCATCACTGATCAATCGGCCGATCATTGAAAGGTGATTGTAAAGATTTGTCAAATAGATACTAAGGTAAACTCATAGATTACTGTAGATTGTCACTACGATAGTTTGGATATTTTGGGTTTTTTCGTTTTTATTTCTCTAGGATGGGTTGTAGCGAGGGTATCCTTAAACGGGCTATATGCAACCAAACTCTCTGACTTATCCCAGAGTAAGCTAAGACGCTAAGTTCAAAATCAAAGGGTCTAAATGACGAGAAACAACGCTTCTGTATGAATTCGTACATGTACCAGGGAATTCCCAGGGTTTTCCCCAGGAATGTGGAAATGGTCATTTCAAGAATACAGTCACGTGAAAAACGTCATGTGACCGACCTCTCGTCCAATGGAAAAGCCGCATATCTTGTAAACTTCTCATAAAAAAATAGTTACTGTTATAACAAAATGAAACACAACCCATTATCCGATAGAGGTAACTGTGCATAGCGGAGGGATATGTTATCACAATAAACTTGGAAACATGATTTGGTTTGACTTCTTGGCGCGTGTCTGAATTCCTTTAACATGTTACATATCCTAAAACTGGCTTATCAGCAAATCTCGATGCACTACGCGCGACAGATACTAGAGCAAGGCATGCCAGAAATACGAAACCTAATGCTTCCGAAAGGAAGCCTTAGGCATCACGTGCGTCGGGGGACCAGCGCCATCTCATTAGCCGTTAACAGTTGTACAAGGCGGGGCAAAAAGCATCGTTTTTCCGTCCATTTTACGCTTGAAAAACTCGACCCTTTTCCGGACACTTTCTAGACACTCGCCAATTAATCAATTTTAATGAAGTTTTAGTCGTTTTTCCGTCCAATGACCATATACTAAAAAACCGACATTTACTATATTCGTTTTTGAAAAGATTCTGTTAAGATTAAGAGCAGGTCTTTCAAGATCGAAAAACAATTCCTATTTATTTGTTCATATTATATCTGCGGATATATTTGTGAAAATATCCCAGCTTAATACCTGTAAGTTATTTTTGTGTATTACCAATGTACGTTTATTAAAATATTTATCATATTACTTATTATATGTCCATGAAATAATATAACTGGTTGTAATGTAACAATATTGCAGTTACATCACGCCGTGTCAGCTTGATTATGGAGGAAAGCACGAAGTAATGCAGGTCTTGGACGTGTACCACTTTTGTGAAACCTACGAACACGGGTATTATGCTGACAAATCTATGATGATTGACATACGTGTATCTTCCCATGTGAATTGTAAAATTACATTAACACACAAAATATTAATGGCAATCTTTCGATCAAAAGTAAAAACTCTCTGATGTTTGAACAATGATAATCTATGAAGGTGTAGCACTTAATCTTTCAAAATAAATGTACTTTCTTTATTCGTGTATTTATTGCGATAGCATTTATATTGTAAAAAGGGGAAAGTTCATGATTTTTCTACTTTCGATGTTTACACATATCACTACAATGTACGACCTGACAAATGACGTGTTCTCAATGGCTGGGGAGGATAAATAACACGATATCTACCTCAAACAGCCGATTCCATGTCGATAGACAGACAGACAATAGTTTATTAACGTTTCACATCTGTACATACATAAAACAGCTTTGTACAACTTGACATAGATAGAATGTACAGAACCATTCAATAGAATTATGAGAGACAAATTATCATAAAATTTATACATAAATGATATAAAGATGATATAGTAAAAAGTTAACCAAATAAAAGATGTTTTCTACGATTAAGAATTAAAAAGCAGACTTTGGCAAGTATAAAACACACACTGGAGTCACTGAAAATTAAACAAAGTTTGTCGATATCAGGTATATCTAAAACATTCTAAGATTTAGCAATACATTCATTAAAAAGAGTTGCCCTGATATCGTCATATAATACGCAGTGAAACAAAACATGGACCTCGTCTTCTGCGCTGTCATTACAGTGAAAACATTTTCTATTGTGGACAGGTACACCTTCGTACCGACCGGTTTCCACTCGAATAGGAGCCACGCCACATCTAAACTTGGCTAGTGCCGATCTTTAGTTTCCATCTTATTTGAAACATAGTATTCTGTCCCATATACTTGTTTGTAACATCGGTACATTCTCAATTTATTAAGCCCATTTCGCCCCTCTTCCTTTCTTAACATATCACTCCTGTTGCGTTTAATAGAGGTCCTAAGTCCATATTAGTAAACTTCTTGATAGGTACTTTACACGCTGCAGCGAGAACGTCGGGGTCTTGGGTATATTGCGTCATCTATTACCTAGTGTCATGTAACTCCTCCTCGCCTCATTACCGCTCGGGACTTTCCTCAAATGTGTGGCCCCGTCAGTTTTGCGTTTTTCAGACAAACGCTATGACACTTTTAATCATATGCTCATGTTCATCTGTTAACAATTGTACACAAATGTAGTTTGACAGTTTTCAAACCATTTCATATGTCAAACTGTTCAAAATATGTACATTGAATGGGATATATTATAGACATTGTACGCTAAGTGTCGCATTGGTAGTATACAAGAGTAGTAGCTAGCATTCTTTCTGTAGAGAAATTCACTATATGCGAATAGTCAAGTGCGTTAACAATTTCTGTGGGTGATGAAGCCTTTATATACTCAGTCTATTTTCAATACACACAAATCATACGGATACGAGGCTAAATACTGTATCATTACTATCTATAATATCATATAAACCAAATAAATTTGCGGCGATACACCATAAAATGTAAAACAAAATGTTTAGATCCTAATCACAAACACTAGGCACGATCCTTGTCCCATATCTGTAACGCTTTTGGAGGCATAAACATGTTTAGCATTGTGTTTAGGATCTAAACTTGTTTGGGCCTTGACACGCGTTAAAAGTACGGGACGGGGAACGTGCATACGTTTGTGTTTAGGACATAAACACATTTCTAAAATGTACACACATGCAAATAATCTTTGATATTTATACAAATTTATTACGTAAACAATTCATTAAACTATGATGTGAAAAGCAGTAATTCATTTTATAAATATTTTCTTATGATTATGAAAAGGGTTTTGTCACTTTCATTTGCATATAAACATCTGTCTGGACATGATACAATGCTCACAATCAACAAGAAGTGCATACCTGTCCAACAGGCTGCAGTACTATGTGGCGTTATATAATAATCTGCATACTCTGAAGTAAATGCAGTTCAATACAGTATAAAAATATCTTTTTTTATTTTATCTTGAAATAAGATTCCCCCAAAACTGATAAGTAAAAAATATAGCTAAATGTCAACATGGAACAAAAATGGGCCACTGACGAGACACGAACATGAAAAATCGTGTTTGTAATTTAATTACACTTATGAAAATAATATTCTTTATATACAAGTCTTGATAGTTTTGCAGATTCTTGTAAATTTACATGTCCTGAAGAGGCTTTGAAAGAGCCGAAATTACTTGGCGAACAGTAAATGAAATACATGTATACATAATTCAAATATTCATCGAATGAAATTAAATAGTAAATTTACATGAATGTTTAAAATATTCGCAGAAAAGCACAGGATAATGTGCTATAATTATCAATGTATACGCTTTACAATTTGTAGACATATTTGAAGCAGGAAATGCATAACATTATACTTCCAGTGACAATAAATAGAAACTAGTTGTTACAAGGTTATCAATGCCATTACGAAGTCACTCAGACAGATACACGTGTGCCCTGCTGCTTCCATCATTGCTGGTCACTGCGTGATACCATATACCGTAAGACGTTCTGCTGTCTCACATTGGTATTGGACCAATCGGATGCTAGCTGACATAACAGATCCAACAAACGCTGGGTATATGAAGGGGTAGAATCTATGAGAAGACAGTTGATCAACATTAACCGTAGCAGAACAGGAGACACACCAGCTCTCGTCATAAACATTGGGTTTGCATATTTATTGTTTAAGACGCTGACTTAAATATCGTTTTTGAACAAATTACAACTGTGCATATTTTCTCGCAAAAATATGTATTAAGGTTCAATGAGTAAGTGAGTTGGTATTCGAGCACTATTTTACTATAAGAGTTATATTGCGACGTGCCAGGTTGTTGACGTAGGTCTTAGAAGTGTACCACTTTCGTAAAACCCATTAGCTTGTCTATCATGTGAACAACGTTCGACTATGGTTAAGTAAAACGTACAAATATTGTAAATATATGATGCGCACTTCCTATAGGTACTTACTACGCGTGTCGATCGATTCAGAAATAGATGAGTTATTGTTGATTATTTCTGATTTTTGGTGAATGTGTGTGTGTATTTGTGTGTGTGTGTGTGTGTGTGTGTGTGTGTGTGTGAGAGAGAGAGAGAGAGAGAGAAAGATTATACACACTCCAACAAAATCAACTATTTTTGCTCCATGTCATATTACCCGCCGTGATATTGCTGGAATATTGCTTAAAGCGGCGTAAAACTATACTCACTCACTCATGTCATATTATATACAATAGTTATTGGCATTGCTCTGTTTTTAGTACAGGGGAGGAAATATAGAGTGTATACAATTGTTATGGTTGCATGGATTAACCTATTGGCACATCCAGTCATTTTTATTGGAATTGATAAATTGAGATACCTTCAACCGCGGGAGGAACGAGTGGCCCAGTTGTCTAAGGCGCCGCAATTCGCTGTTAAGAATTGCGTCCCTTGGTCACACCAGAAAGTTATGATCGTGGTTCGAATGACGGTTCGATCAGATTATGTTTATAAGTTGGTTGCAGCACCATATCCGTGATCGTGGGTTTCACCGAAGTGGTAAACGTCTGAGACCTGCATCACTTCGAGCTTTCCTCCCAAATTAAGCTGATACGCCGTGATATAACTGAAATACTGTTCAAAGCGGCGTTAAATCCAATTCACCCACTCACGTTCAACCGTATATACTGCAAAAATATACAGTCAAGTCTCGTTAATCCAACACTCGTTAATCCGACAATCGGCTTCATCCGACACAAATGATGGGAACCGATTAAATCAGTGTTATTTAGACCCGTTAATCCGACAGTCTCGCACTCAAACTTAATTTGCAACAAATTACCAAAATCACTCAGTGATCAGCGTACTGCGTGGTCATCTGCCCGCGAGTACACAGCCCGTGTTTTGATGCAAGACAAGTTGGCTCGTAGTTGCAAATAACAAAGGCTGTATAGAAAAACTTTCCGAAAAATAAACAATTAATGCTGTAAATAAACAAAACAGGATTAATCACATGCTCAGATTACCTCAATCTCATTAAGTTGTGTAATTGTAATACTTCTTCCTTCAGAGCTGTCCGACTGCAGTCTTTCTTGATTTCGACGTATTTCGACTCAAGTCAACATGGCTTCATACGATCCTGCCGACCCTGAGATGCAGTATCTTGCTGTGGACCGCAAGAAGCTGATGAAGGAGCAGAACCAGTCATTTGATGCCAAGAAGTCTTGCTGGGCGCCCGATGCAGAGCAGGGATTTGTGGCTGCTGAAATACAGAGCACAACAGGAGATGACGTCACAGTCCTCCTTGTTGACTCCAAACAGGTGCGTTCATGCAATTCTTGTAAATTCATAAATACACAATAACCTTGAAAGACCTTTTTGATATTTGTATCATTACAGATCGTGCTTACTTTACTATCATCTATCGTGCATTTTTGAAAAGATGTCACAAATATATAGTTTATTCATTCATTTTCAGACGAAGACGTTTAAGAAGGACGACATCCAGTCGATGAACCCTCCCAAGTATGAAAAGATCGAGGACATCGCCAACATGACCTTCCTCAATGAGTCCTGCGTTCTGTACAACTTGAGAGCCAGATACACTTCTGGGTTGATCTATGTGAGTAACCCTCTTTCAGGCTGATAGGCTCTTACTCTCATCATATATAACGCTAACTTTGATAATGATTAATGAAGGGATTTTGTCACTTTCATATGTCAACCTACAGTTCATTCAAGTTTTCAGATGATTTGTATTCTGTTTTGTACCAATTTCTTATGAGATATTGAAAGTTGCACCAATGAAAAGACTCTAGATTTTGGAAGAATGACATATATTTCAGACCTATTCTGGTCTGTTCTGTATCGCAATCAACCCCTACCGCCGTCTCCCCATCTACACCCCGTCCATCGTTGCCAAGTACAGAGGCAAGAGGAAGACCGAGATGCCCCCTCACTTGTTCTCCATCTCTGACAACGCCTACCAGTTTATGGTGCAAGGTAATCACTGTTCAAATCAAGAGATATATAAGGATTTTAATCCAAATAATATACCCTTGATCAATTGATCATCAGACTACAACATAAACGATAGCCTAATCGGGACGACGACACGCACTTGAGTTTGTCTTGATAAGTAGCGTCCGCTAGTCGTACCAGGACCTGCTGGTTGTTGGGTCGAATTCCAGATACGTCAACTTTTCGACCGTTTTAGCACAAAGTCCGTGTAAAATTGCAAAAATGACCAACGTAAAAATAACAATAAAAACAACAGCAACGTTTATATACAATTTTTCGAAAAGAGCAGCAATCAGAGGGCTGAGTTCTTCCCTTGGATGAAGTCGGCTCGCCTGAAAAGTGAAACGCAAGGCTTTCTGTTTGCTGGTCAGGATCAGTCACTTCCCACTCGAAATCGCCAATGTGTTATTTTGCATCAAAATGTAAATATGAACTGTAGATTATGCAATGAATTTAATGAGACTGTCCAACACATTGTCAGTGGAAGCCCAGCTTTGGCACAAACAGAGAATCTCAAGCGACATGATGGCATGACTTGATCCTTTTATTACCGTCTTCGCCATGCTTGTGGTTTTGTGCCTTAGGTTTGGTACCTCCCAATCTATTGCATGACTTTGGAAGAGTACTCGGGTTGGCAGCCAGGAATACAGTTCTTCTGACAATCATGAAAATGCAGAAGGCTGCAGTCTTGGGGAGCCTTCTTCGAAAAGTTCTGGGTGGGTTCGTCCAGGCAGCGCATCCCCATTCGCTGTCTGGGCTGTAGGGGGTAAGGGCCCTGAGCTGCTGATGAGCCTAACCAGCCTGACCATGCCAGGACCATCCAAACCCTCTTTGCTGCAGTTTTGATATTTTAATCTGTATATTATAATAATAATGCAACCGTTTTCTATTACAGATCGGGAGAATCAGTCTATGCTGATAACGTAAGTATATAAATTACGAATGTGCAACAGTCTCTCACTCCTGTGAATATGTCACTTTAATAGTGTATCTCTTGTAGAATTTTCATTTCATAGTTCAATTTGACGCCCAGATGAAATAATACAAAATCTAAGAGATACACTTAACATGTATTTTGCTCTATAAAGTGGCGAATCTGGCGCCGGAAAGACTGAGAACACCAAGAAGGTCATCGCCTACTTCGCCTTTGTCGCCGCCGCCTCCAAGGGAGAAGGGGAACAAGAGGAAACGAAGGTATATACATATGGACACAATGTAATATTTTGTCACAAAAAATATATAAATCACTTTAATGTTGTTCACGTCTATTACATTCAGATTACACACAGATCATACAATCTATTTTTTGTTTCTTGCAGGGTTCTCTCGAGGATCAGATCGTGCAGGCTAACCCTGTCCTTGAGGCCTACGGTAACGCCAAGACATCCCGTAACAACAACTCCTCCAGATTCGTAAGTTAACATACTTCGATAATTGTCATAATAACTCGCAATGTACAAAGTATTTTAAGAGTAATTTAATTTGTTATACCTTACCACTAATCCTCTTGTGCCCATTAATGTATATTTCTAAGCACAATGAGACTGTTGATGACAATCCCCATTCATCCTGATCTTGCTGCTTAAAAACGTTCTATTTTAAATAACGTTCTATTTTATACAGGGTAAATTTGTTCGGATTCACTTCGCGTCTTCTGGAAAAATTGCTGGTGCCGACATTGAAACATGTGAGTAAAATGTCTTCTGCCTTTCTCTATTACAGAACTACTGGCCCCTAATGGCATACTCAAACTGAATTTCTCGTTTAGCATATAATGAATTAATGATGTAGTATCAGTTAAGATGACTAATAATCGTTTGGCTCTGTATTCATTTACTATATCTCATTACAGATTTATTGGAGAAATCCCGTGTCACTTACCAGCAATCTGTTGAGAGGAACTACCACATCTTTTACCAGATGTTGTCTGGAGCGATACCATCAGTTGCAGGTACGTACAGTCACACAGTAACAAAGCAACATAGTCTTATAGTAATGATAATTATTAACATGAGGTATAGAATACTATTAGAGTTAATGAATAGCTCCAGCGCCTAAATATTGTCTTTGGAAAACTATTTATGGACCATGTCATAAAACAAATAGTTATCAGTGATAACTATAACGCAATAATTCTGGCAAGCAAATTAAGAAATGATTAGTATGTGTGTATTTTAGGAGTACCTTGCTATTTCAGAGAGGATATTGGCCAATCCCGATGCTGGTTTGTTTACCTTCATCAACCAAGGAGTTCTCACAGTCAACGGCATTGACGATGTTGAGGAGATGAAGATGACAGACGTAATAATCCCTGTTTATTTCCAATTCTGACATTGGTCAATCAGGTTCCAAATCACAATAACCGTGTCCGATCGAAACAGCTGATTTGACGACCGAATCTATTTATAAATAAATATCTTTCTGAATCATTGTCTCATTGCCGATACCTATAACTATAAGTTACTAAAGGCAGAGTTTCGATTAACACAATGTTCAAGGTATGTAAAACAACAGGTATTGGAGAGTATATTTTCTGTTTTTGGGGAAACAGTAAGTTTGTCATTTGAGCGGCGTGACGTTATAATTGAGCACAATCAGCGCCATACTTTGTTAATAGCCTTGTATCGGCGTTTCCTTTTTTCGGAATAAACTCAACCAATTCTGCTTCACTCAACATCTTCGCTAACAACAAAGAGTTCTTGGTTACATTTGTCATTGGAAAATAGAGATAAATATACCATGTTTTCAAGGTAGAGCAAGGTCACCTACAGATTAAACGCGCTACATTTAGCCTTTGAACAGTCAGATACACATATTGAAAAATTGAGTTCGTTGACAAACAAAGTGGGGGTTTAATTTACTTAAATCACATCTGCTGGTACTGTCATGTGTCCTGCACCTAGTTCCCAATCAACAACGTCATTTTCCTGATTACAGGCTGCCTTTGATGTTTTGGGCTTCACTGAAGATGAGAAAAACAGCGCCTACAAATGCACTGGTTCCATCCTACATATGGGTGAGATGCAGTTCAAGCAGAAGGGTGAACAGGCTGAGCCTGATGGAACTGCTGAGGCTGAGAAGGTTTCCTTCCTATTGGGTGTCAACTGTGGAGACTTCCTGAAGGCTTTGTGTAAACCCAAGATCAAGGTGGCCATGGATTACGTCACCCAAGGTCGAACCAAGGATCAGGTTCTCTATTCTATCGGTGCCCTGTCCAAGTCCTTGTATGATCGGGTGTTCAACTGGTTGGTCAAGAGAGTCAACCACTCCCTGGACACCAAGAAACCCAGGCAGTTCTTCATTGGTGTGCTGGATATTGCTGGCTTCGAAATATTCGATGTAAGGAAACAATTGAACAGTTGTAACAGCTCTAATTATTTATGTTCCATTCTGTCTTTAATCGGTACATGACGTCCATCGAAACCAATACCACAATTTTGCTTTCAGTTCAACAGCTTCGAGCAGTTGTGTATCAACTACACCAACGAGCGCCTACAGCAGTTCTTCAACCACCACATGTTTGTGCTGGAACAGGAAGAATATAAGAAAGAAGGCATTGAGTGGGAGTTCATTGACTTTGGCATGGATTTGCAAGCATGCATTGAACTCATCGAGAAGGTAATCATTCCATATTTCAATGCACATCTTTCATGCCTTTAGCAAATGCACTTTTTCAATAGGATCACTCTGCCAACTGAATAAAATTATCAGTGACATCCCTTATAATTCCTGTTGAATTAGTTTAAACTTATCAACAATGTTTTGCCTACATTGTAGCCTCTTGGTATCCTGTCAATCTTAGAAGAAGAGTGCATGTTCCCCAAAGCATCTGACAAGACCTTCAAGGACAAACTGACTCAGAACCACATGGGCAAATCTCCCAACTTCCTCAAGCCTAGTAAATCCATGAAGGGTGGCCAACATGGTGACTTCGCCCTGAAACACTACGCCGGAACAGTTCCCTACAACATCGGAGGCTGGCTGGAGAAGAACAAGGACCCTGTCAATGAGACCATTGTGGAACTCCTAAAACAGTCTAAGGAGCCACTTGTCCAGTTGCTCTTCTCTCCACCTGCAGGAGGTTCGTTGCCTGCATATCTTGTATCCCTATCTTTACTTCAAAGGAATACTATTTCCAAATACTCGTCAGGTTGATTGTACGGGCTATTGGGCATATATATATGTACTGTAACATATAATGAAAATGAATGTTGCAGAAGCTGCTGAGGCCAGCGGTGGTAAGAAGAAGAAGAAGAGCTCTGCCTTCCAGACAATCTCTGCTACCCACAGGGTATGATGTAAACATCAATAGATTGCATGACTTGTGTGTCTGTCCCCTTGCACATAATCATGTGGCTAAATCGTAGTAATTCTTCTTAAAACAGAAACAATGTACAACGAATGTCTTTGATACTCGTCATATTTAGAAAAACATAGTTTCAAGAATAGGCATATTTTTATGGATTATATGGATCTAAATTATAAACCAATGTTCATTTCCTTACAGGAATCTCTGAACAAGCTCATGAAAAACCTATACTCCACACATCCCCATTTTGTGCGGTGTATCATTCCAAACGAGACCAAGACACCAGGTATGAAGAATTGGTGGTTTACTTTTGCTATGACATGAAAAATCCCACACTATGTCAACTTTGTCCTTCTGGTTAATGGTGTAATCTTACAGCCTTCCTTTATACGTCGGATTGAACTTATACATGTATGTGTCTGGTTTAGGTCTGATTGATGCTGGACTTGTTCTCCATCAGCTGCAGTGTAACGGTGTACTTGAGGGTATTCGTATCTGCAGAAAGGGATTCCCGAGCAGGATCATCTACTCTGAATTCAAACAAAGGTGTGTATAGTAATACTGTATTTTGATTTAGAGTCATCAAAACAGTCAACACTGGTTACTGTAATTGAACCTTGCAAAATTGAAATACAGTGGTGCCATTCTAGCAATTTGTTTTCTCATTGCATATTGTTGATTCTGAAATTAATGACGTATCTTTTAAGGTACTCCATCCTGGCTCCCAATGCTATCCCTGAAGGGTTTGTTGAGGGCAAGGTCGTATCTGGAAAGATTCTGGAAGCTCTGGAGTTGGGCCAAGATGAATATCGTCTAGGCAACACAAAGGTGTTCTTCAAGGCGGGTGTTCTTGGTTACCTGGAAGAAATCCGTGATGAACGTCTATCTGTTATTGTAGCTTTGTTCCAAGCTCACATTCGTGGCTACCTGATGAGGAAATATCTCAAGAATCTTCATGACAAGAGGTTGGTTCAACGCGATTCTTTAATGTGTATAAATCACATATTAGCATACTCATGCATTTCTTTGCCTTTCACGCCCAGTGGAATCTATTTCCTCGGAGGACTGTTCATTCACTTGCATTGACGTTTTATATTTTCAAAGTATATGAGAAAAATCATATTCATATTTAGATTTGATTTAAGTTATCACATTTAAATATGTATATTTTTATATAACATTATTCTATGTTTCAGAGTTTCGTTGGAACTAATCCAAAAGAACATCCGTAAGTGGCTTGCCATGAGGAACTGGTGCTGGTGGAGATTCTACACATTGGTCAAGCCACTCCTGAGTGTTGCTGCTGCTGAGGACGAGATGAAACAGAAGGAAGAAGCACTTGGTAAAACAAAGGGTGAACTTGAGAAGATCATGCAGAGGTGCAAGGATCTTGAGGAACAGAGCGTTACCTTAACAGAGGCCAAGAACAACTTGTTCCTACAGGTTCAAACCCAACAAGATACCATCGATGACTGTGAAGAGAGAATTGAGCAGCTCCTAAAGCAAAAAGAAGAGACAGATGTCCAAATGAAGGAACTCAATGATCGTTTAACAGAGGAAGAATCTAACAACGCCATGCTAACTGAAAAGCAAAAACAGATGGATACTGAAATCTGTGGTCTCAAGACAAACGTCGAATCTCTTGAAGGAACTGTATCAAAGGTATTCATATTGTTTTTCTCTTAAATTATACATAAATATCCGATAACGCTGATTTTGTAACACTAAAACATCTGACATATCGCTAATTATTCATTAACTATTTTGTTCATCAGTGTCAACATGACATCAAAACGAAGGATGGTCAAATCAGAACTCTCAACGACGAAATGGCCAAATTGGATGAAACGGTTGCCAAACTAACAAAGGGCAAGAAGGATGTTGAGGATCAGCTTGCCAAGACTAAGTCTAGTCTAGAAACCGAGGAGGACAAAAATGCCAATCTCAATAAACTCAGACAAAAGCTTGAAGGTGCCATTGTTGAGGTAGGAATCTTATAAATGCATATTTAGAGATAATATAATTAAAATGATTCATTCTTAAAATTTATATTTGCTGTGAGTACCACAGCAAATAATTCTACAGAACATATTTTCTACTATTCCGAATTTGATGAAATCAATATATGCTTGCAATTGGCAGCTGGAAGATATGCTTGACCACGAAAAGAAGGTTCATGCTGAAGTTGAGAAGGTCAAGAGGAAGTTGGAACAGGATCTGAAGGCCTCTAAGGACAACTGTGAAGATCTTTGTCACATAAAGACCGATCTCGAAGAGACTCTGAAGAAGTAAGTAAACAAGGAAAGAGACATATAACATCATTTGGGTGAAAAGATGTTCACAAGTAAATAAAACGTTCCCCATTCGTATGAACTATTCATTGTGCTCAAGGTACTATCCGTATTGTTAAACTAATTTGATAAAAGCAAATCATTTGCCTTGTTTAGGAAAGAAAAAGACATCGCTGGTCTTACCTCTGAACTTGAGGACTCTGAGGCACATGGTATTCAACAACAGAAGAAAAACAAGGATCTGCAGGTAAATGATGCTCTCATGTTACATCTATATGAGCATACCATATATAAAAAAATAAGCATTTATCATGGAAAGTTGCGACTAATATAACTATCATTGTTTTCAATGGTTCAAGGAATGGTGAAAAAAGTAAATGAATAATTCTAAAGATGATCTTTGAATTTTATTGCAATTTTTTTGTGCCTTGGCAGAACAATCTTGACGAATGTCAAGAACGGCTCGAATCAGAGAAACAGACAAGGTCTAAGGTTTGTTGAAAGACATGTGTAAAGCTGATCCCATGAAAGCTATTGTAAAATGTTCTTCCAACATATGATTATCTTACGTAACAATCACATCACTGTTATTACATAAATATGTGATACAATGATAATACCTAATGCTTTTTATTACGTGCATATAATGTATGATCGACATAAAGGCAGATCATGATATGTATAGTTATAGTATGTAAAGCTATTTTAATGACTCAAACAAATACATTTCAGGTGGAGAAACAGAGAACCCAGTTTGCCACTGAAATTGACAGTATGTCTCAGCACATTGAAGAATGTAACAGCACCATTTCGTCACAGGTACAAACTCTTATCTATACATCTACAACTGTGATATTAAAAATATATGACATTTTAAAAAATATGACATCATATAGTTGTTTAGTATTATATTTATGTTTTCTGAAATCATCAGTACGATCTGTGAATCCCATTATTTGCGTCCTCTCTGCCTAAGGCAGCGTAAACACATACTCATAATAGTTGTTAGTTATACAAATATATTCATCTTTAGACGGACGTCATCAAAAAGCGGGACACGGAGATTCAAAAGCTGAAGCACGACATGGAGGAAGCATCTTCCCAGCATGAGTCTCAGATTGTAAACCTCCGCAAGAAGCAGAAGGACGCCATGACTGAGATGAATGACCAGATGGAACAACTTCAGAAGATTAAACAAAGGTAATGAAGCAATTTCAAGTAAAATTTATATTGTTTTTGATGAATTGGCGAACTTGTCTCCTCTGTTTAATTTAATTTTGCCATTCATGTCACTGGAAGCTCTACAGTTGGGCCAAGATGAATATCATCTAGGCAACACAAAGGTGTTCTTCAAGGCGGGTGTACTTGGTTACCTGGAAGAAATCCGTGATGAACGTCTATCGGTTATTGTGGCTTTGTGCCAAGCTGTTGATTGCGACACGGTAGTTGTTGCAAAAACTGTTATATGCTAGTCCTGAATAGCTGATTATTGCAATATTATCCCAATTTGAATAGCGTCCAAATAACACACATAGGGAAAATGAGACACTAACACACTACTATAAGATTGCAACTCTCAGTGAAATATTTCAAAAATACTTTCCAGGTTGGAAAAGGAGAAGAACCAACTGACTGCTGATGTTGATGAACTTCAAAATGAAGTCGAACACGCCAAGAAAAACAAGGTAAGTTCCATTGTCCAACATTGTGCAGAGGGATGCGCTTTGACTGATGCGCTTTTTCTAACTCTTTGCTTTTTCCCAGGGCTGTTCTCACCGTTTAAAAAATATATGAAATTAAAAATCGGTATATCGTATACGTTTATTCCCTCAATTAATCTATTTTCCAGGGCTGTTCCGGTGTGATGTCCAAGCAAATGCAAACCCAAATGACAGACCTCAATACCCAGGTTGAGGAAAGTGTCCAGCAGATCAGTGAGATGCAGATAGAGAAGAATAGACTGATGACAGAGTCAGCTGACCTCACCCGTCAGCTGGAAGAAGCTGAACACAGAATTGGGAAACTTAGCAAGGACAAATCATCTCTCAGTGTCCAGATGGAAGATATTAGACGTACCTCTGATGACGAACAGAGAGTAAGTTTTGAAGGCAGTGTATTGATTTTCCCACATAGTTACAATGTGTGAAGCCCATTTCTAGTGTCACCTCCGTGATATGGATAGAGTATTACTAAAAGCGGCATAAAATTAAACTCACTCATTCGCTGTTGTACACACAATAAACAACAGAAACAACAAATGATGAGATCTTTCATATTCTTCACAATGTCAATTCCAGGCCCGCCAGCGACTCCAGACAGAGATGAGGAACATGAACACTGACATGGTCAGTCTCAGGGAACAGCTTACGGAGGAGCAGGAGTCCCGGGCAGCACTACAGCGGCAGTTGTCCAAGTCTAACCAGGAGATGCTTATGTGGAGGTCTAAATATGAGACTGAGGGCACTGTCAGGGTCGACGAGCTTGAGGAATCTAGGTAAAGACACACTTTAAAATAATATTTCATAATCTTTAAACATATAATATATACATGTCAAATAAACAAGTTAATTACATGTCATGTGGAAGGTGAGTAAGTCTTATAGAAATGATTGTAAACATGTATTGATTAATCCTTGCAGACGCCGAATCCAAACCAAACTCACTGAAGCCGAGCACAATATGTCGACTGCCTATGCTAAGGCCAGTTCTCTTGAAATCAGTAAGGCCAAAATGGTACGTAAAGTAAATGTCTAAACATAGATTTATAGATATTGGACCAATAACGTCTGAGATCTAAAATGCCACCTGCCAAAAAGTAATCTTATTGCAATATATTCATTAATATATCTGAATATCACATATGAAGTTGCATTGCTATTGCATTAGTATCTTCAACAACATATTTTCGAAGTCAGTAAAATTTTACCAGCATTATTGTTTCTGCTCAGGTAAGAGATCTTGAGGAAGAGCTTGAGAAGGAGCGAATGCGTCATGGTGAGTCTGTCAAGAATTGTCGCCACTACGAGCGTTATGTGAAAGACATTGCTTACAAAGTGGATGAAGACAAGAAGACCATTAACAAACTGCAGGACATCATTGACAAGCAGAGCGGCCAGATGAAGATGTACAAGTCACAGGTGGCGGATGCGGTAAGTGTGACTACCAGTGAGAGGTATTGTAATACTATAGAACTCATAACTTAAAGGTAAAAGCACTTTACGGATTGACTGATTGACTGCAGCGTTCACAATACAAGCAAAGTCGAATGAGATATGGAATACAGAGAGTGATGATAATACATAAGATTACAAGTATTCTTATAACGTAGCATAGTTGGCAATAATTTATTGTTTTGCAATCCTAACTCCCTCGTACGTCTCTATACAGGAGGAGATGGCGACCATGAACATGAACAAATACCGCAAGGTGAAACAGGAGTTGGAGGATGCTGAGACCAGAGCCAGCAGGGCTGAAGAAACCATGGCAAGTTACAGTAGGAAAACTCGCTCCTACACCGTCTACTCTGACAACTCGTACTAGGTCATGGTTCCAGCTCAGACGATCAAAGATGATTAGCGATGATCCTTTGAAAATCTCAATGTAATGCCCATCACTTTCTAAGGAATATGAATGATTGAGTCGTTTTCTCTGAAGACAATGATCTTTCCTTATCCAATAACCGTAATATATTCAAAGATATTTGTGTCTTGAGTCAATCTGCGCTGCAACTGAGCGGCCTGTAGTATATGAAATAAATATATTTATTGCTTCATTCTTCTTGTAATGTTGTTTTGTGAGACAGCCCAGCCTTCATCAGTGATAACATTTTAGTCGTACGATCTATGTCACGGAAACATGGGACGCACATGCCTATAATAGCAAATTAGAAACACATACAGAGCATTGTGATTTCGTATCTGCAAACTGATTATTATCTGAACTGAAACAGTTCAATAGCACCAAGAGTTTTCTTCGAGGCTGCCTTGTTTAACCAGTGACAAACGTTGGTTCAGTGAATCATAACATAAAGCTGATATAGTTAGTGGTACTAATTATATACCACCATACACGTAACGACTACATAATTATACCTACAAAAACGATTACATAGCGATACTATGTGCACATATCCCTGTACACATGCTGGTAGACTTCCACAAACACACGAATCACTGCAATTATGCACACACCGTTACAAGCTGATATTAGTCTATGGTAAAGTAGTACTACCACCCCGAATAATTGTGAAAGGCATTTTGATATATAGCTAGATGCACCTTTGTGCAAAGAATACACCATAAAACTTGAGCACTGACACACCCAACACAATACCCGACACTCTGTAATAACCTATATAACATCAGGGACTTTTAGATTATAGCTAGACCTTAATTATCCTTGTGAATTTTTACATTCACATTTTTTGTCGTTCTGATTAAACAAATTGCTACCACTGTCTACAAATAAATAAAAACGACAAAACCTTACCGTATTCATAAGAAATCTCTGCCAAAAGCATTGTTGATTGTACTACGTCATGAGCATGCGTTGATGAATCACTATCAAATAGTGATGAAACCAGGTGTTCGCGAAAACGTGAGCGTATCCTTCCCGACCGCTGGCACCCGTCACAAACACATGCAGAAAGAGGATGCCCGATTGTGCCTTAAAAGTTGTGAAACACCAAAGGCTTTAACTGCAGAAATAACTGGAATGCTTAACAAAACTAGACATAAACGATCCATGCTTCGTTTTACACAATTGCCCTACTATAACAATGTAGAGTCGTAACCATTGAGTAATAATGGATGTGTTGTGTCTTCACTTTATATTTACATACATCCTACATTACGTTTAGGCCTTTTATTTAAATGAACAAACTCGTACTTTAATCTGCTGACAACTCACGGTCATTTCGACAAACAAAATTAGTGACCAAGAAAACTTACCCAGTTGTATTTGTAATAAACACATACAATATGTACCCAAACACATAATACACACTCTGCTGCCTAGTAGTTCACTCCCCTTACAAACATGGGCAACGCGTTACGCAACCCGTCCGCCACGCGTGTGACACCCATGTGCAACGCGTAGAACACGTGTGTGCACCCCGTCGCCACTCGTGTGCAACGCGTGACACACTCATTACAGAGGGAACAAACCTTTGATCAAAGGAAGACCTATTGTAAGCTGGAATTGGAAGTAGTGACAAGGAGAGCAATATTTGATATACTGACGAAAAATGTTGAAACTTAACTTATGGTATATACTTTCTGATGTCTCCTTTTCAGATGTTTTGTTTTTGTTGAAAAATATGAGTACCGTTGTGATCAATCAGATCCATCTTTATACGACCATTGGCTTCTACATGATCTTTTGAGATGGTGTTAAGAGAATACATGATCCTGGAAAATGGATAGCATTGTTTTTATTGGACCCTAATTACTTTATGATGGTTGGGTCTCTTAAGTAGCCGTGGCGCTGAGAAAGAGCAGCATTTACTTATAATAAAAAAATAATCAGTTCTGTATATCTCTTAATGGCCGTCATACAGATATGTTCTCAGATAATATTGGTGTAAAACAAGGTTCCGTCCTATCTCCGACATGGCTGCAGGGAGGGCTTAATTTGTCGTAATAAGTAAATGTAATCATTGGGTGGCATGTCATGTGATGTTTTCAATACCCCTTACAGTAACATGGTACAACCAATTTTATCTTATGGATAAGCGATTTGGGGAACTAGAGAATTTAGTTGTACAAATGCTATTCAAAATATAGCCTGTCGTTTTTTTCTAGGGATAGGTGATAAAACTCCAAATTTGGCCATCAGCGGCGAGATGGGTTGGCTGTCTTGTTTTAAAAAAAACCCCAGAAAATTGAGGTAATCCGTTTTACAGTCAAAATGTGCAACAAATTTATAAACCGCTTAAATAGTCAATTATTATACAGATTGACTGCAAAATATGTCTATTTGTATTATAATGATAACGAATTCCAAACATTTTTATTTTCAATATCATTACCAAGTGACTGAAAATGTAAGGATTAAAAGTACATTTCTATATTGCTTGGCTTCAAATCCTAGCATAATTAAACTATTGTGATGTTTTTAAGCCCTTTTGACCGTCTTAATCATTATTAGTCAATCTGTTAAGTAAATGGACAGCTTTTGCAGTCATAATGACTGACATATTTAGAAATTTTATCAATTGCCTGAGAGAATCACATTTTAAATCTATCGCGCGTCGAAGAACTTCCCAACCAAGACATAGAGGAACAAGAATGATTCTGTTCAATGCAACAGCAAATGAAGGAAAACAAAATGCAAATATCATATTTACAACCTACCAAGTTTATATGTATAATTTTAGGCAACTTATATTCCTTGTTCGGGGAATGTATCCGTGAATATTCGCATAAAGGAATAATATCCCACACGAGTGCAGCTGTACAATGAAACTTATTCGTGTCATTGTCTCTGTAACAATCAAATATTCTAAAATATATGTATCGTTTCGGGATATTATAACCCGTGTTCGTTTCTCAACTGATCACTTAGTTTGTTTCAGGTGTTTCACAGGTGTCAAGTCACAAAAATCAACTGAGAAAGCCCACGTGACAACTTTTTTCGTAATATCCACGGTTCTTTAAAAAAATTCCACTGAGTTAGATAACAATGAGCAATCAATCAATGAATTATCGGTTAACCCTTTGAACAAAGTATGTTGTTTTTACATCGGCACTTCACGCCATGATATGAGTGAATTCCCTTTCCTTCAGTAAACCTACATATGTAATTTTCTTTGATAGGCATTTAGAATTTGGAGTACTAAGTAAGAATAAGAATTTATGTATTGAATCATATGTAAACACTTAAACACTTACGTTTGACATATCCACTGTGCAAGAAAACAGTAATTAATAAGTCAACGTATTTTCTGTTAATCCTTTGATGGCTAGGAATGATCCGTTGATTTACAAAAAAAAAGTAAATCAACTGATCATTCCTAGCCATCAAAGGTCTCTTGCTGGGCTGCCACGTGCATATTACATAACGCACATTTCACCTCACTTCAAACCTGGATTTAGATTGAATAATTACCCAAGACACAATAAATGCCAAATGAGTGGTGCTACCACTAATTATACCTGTACTAAATTCATTAACTGAGCATCAAGTGAATGACGACAAATACACAAGTGTAGGATTATACCAGAAAACGTGGATGACAACAACAGAGTTGTAATCGTATTTTCCACGCAATCCGAAATCCGAAAATGCGTTCACTGCAGGGAATCTTTTTTTTATTATTAAACTAAAACTCTCAGGGGTATTTCCAAATGATGTTTTCCGATTAGCTTCCGACATTCTTTTTGTCTGTTTGTTTAGGCTCAATAAATTAATTAACATGCGGCCTTTGTTGAAATCTATATAGATACGTAAAACAAAATTGCCTCCAAGTTTATTTACGCTGTCTTTACAGACGGTAGCCCAGTTAGTGAGCCCCAGTGGCCAGTGTCAGACAGCCGAGAAGAAGCCAGAGATTAGTACCCCTTTAAGATGTAATTAGTGGTATCAGCCCTCTGTCCCTTCAATGTGTGTGTTCGGACGATGGCGTCTGGTATATATAGCAATCAGTGGTTTACATTTGGCGTTTTTTTTCTCCTGGGGTAATTACATGTATTTCATCAACGATTGGGTCATTAATTTAAATGTGATCATTGAAGTGTAGAATGTCTTACTGATTAGAGGTGCGGTAAATACCTATGGATGTCAAGTCAACAAAGCTAGAGATAACGTATTGAATCATAACTATGTGCAAGGTTTCTTAATGCATATTTTTTCTGGAGAATGTGTTTCTAATACAAGTACTATGCAACATTATACATTTAACTATATGAATATTTATAATAAAGCCCTGCATATGAAGATAAATGTGAATACGTGTGACTATTTAATAGATGTCAACACCTTTTAACCACAGCAAAAAAAATGCAGTTTCCGGTATCCGGATACCTGCCGGATACCACCGGACACTTACCCAAAACGCGTCCGGGTATCCGGTGGCAGATACCAGGCCGGATACCAGATCCGTGGTATCCGGCATGGACACCTCACCTGAAAGTATGCCACCTGGAATCCGGGTGTCCGGCACCGGATACCTCACCGGATACCTCAATCTGGGTGTCCAAGGATCCGGCACCGGATACCAAGGATCCGGCACCGGATACCTCATTCTGAGTTTCCAAAAACATGTCACAATTTGGGGGTGCATTTTGTTCAATTAAGTGTGAAACACCTAAATATATATTGGAAACTAACCATGAAAATTGAACATTGCTGAAGGAATCCGGCAGGTATCCGGCAGGTATCCGGATGCAATTTTTCGAGATGTCTTAATCCTGGTAAATGATGTTAGCCTGGGCATATCAGATAGCTGTAGTAACATTCTGTGTCATTTTAGTTGTAAATATCCCCTTAAAGTTGAGATCTATGGGCATGTACTTTTGGAGAAGACAATTTTTTCAATCTTTTTAGATGTTAAGCTGTTTAATGAACAAACATCAGTTCTAATACATGTATGATGATACCCTTAAATTTCATGTTCAGACTTCCAGATTGTTCTGAGTGAAAGTATAAACTCATCGACTGTGTGCTCACTTTGGCCTTTGGTCCTAGTGAGATGATAATATGATCATTTGTAAAGGTACAAGTACTTGTTACGAGCATACCAGCTTCATTTAAGTTTTGAAACACAATATGCCTCACTCTGAGGGTGACATGTACCAGATTTCATCACACTACAGAGAGCTGTTCCTCAGTTACTGTGAACATTTTTACTGAAAGACATTGAAAGCTAATTTGACCTTCAATATCAGTTGCGACTATTTCAAAAACAATTGTAAATTGCTTCATTCAGTATAACATTGACAAACATATGACAATGATATACAACTATATGTATAAGAGTTATTTAGACTTCTGCAGGAAAAGGCACATTAGAGAACAAGAGTCATCAGAAAGATGACATAACCCCCCGGCAGCTGTCTGTAAAGTAACCACTAGTAAATGTGCAATTCTGTATGTAATGAGTCAACAGTTTAAAGTTCTTTAAGAAGCATACATTGTTTATCCACAAAAGATCCACCATGGTCGCATCCATATGAATGCCAAGTTTCGATCAAATACATTGAATGGTTTTCGAATTCTGCCCCAGAAACGAACCTCATCCCCAATTGAATCTATGTCCAACTTCATTCCATAAAAATTTAAAAAAATAAAAATTAGAAAAATCCCAAAATATCAAAAGGCATCACTTCAGTATGTGCCTGATAGCTTTGCCAAGTTTCGATCAAATACACTGAATGGTTTTTGAATTCTGCCCCGGAAACGAACCCCATCCCCAATTGAGTCTATGTCCAACGTCATTCCATAAAAAAAATAAAATAATTTTTTTTAGAAAAATCCCAAAATATCGAAAGGCACCACTTCAGTATGTGCCTGATAGATTTGCCAAGTTTCGATCAAATACACTGAATGGTTTGGGAATCCTTCCCCTGGAAAAGGAAATGATTACGGATGGACGGACGGACAGACAGACTGGCTGATCGCTACATCACCCCGTATTATATGCCGGGGGGATAAAAAGTAAGTGTATGACCTGTTGCCAACTTCTATCCCTGCCCTAAGGAAGAGTTTGGCCATTAACAATTTTTTTGTCTGGCTATGACATTGACCTTTGACATAGCAGATCAATGTGTTATTCCAAAGATGTCCAAGCAATGCATGGTTTCATCCGATAACTATGGCTATCAAAGTGAGGCAAAATATTGGAAAATCCCCATTTACACACCTGGCTAAAGAAACATAAACAACAAACAAATTATCAATTTCTTTTATTTATATGCCTATATCACACACTGAACATTGTTCACATGATGGTTCCTGATGCAGTATGCAATTTCCTCCTATTCTTCAATACTCATAACAGAGTGGGATAACTGTTCGCTTGAAAGCATAAGCAGACCATGCTCACCAGTTCAGAGTTACTTGCCCTCAAATATCCTTTCCCTTCTATATTGCCATGGAAAAACAGGAACCAGGATGAGGGGAGGCCAGATCGGCTCTATCCCTGTTGCATTGTGTTAGTAGAATTGTGAAAATTCTATTTGGTGTTTGGGTCCACATTTATAGACAAGTAGTCGCAAACATCATTCCTTTCAAGTGATTACCACATGGCCAAAGACAATAATTTCTTCAACGTCCTTGAAGGGTCCCACTCCGACTTGGCATTGGCTGGTCTTCTCACATTAGCCAGACCAGCCTGTGTGAGTGTGTCCCAGTGTCAATTGGGATATAACTTCTTGGTAGGCCCCCATTAATTAATGGTAGATATTAATCATCAATAATAAGTGAGATAATTATTTTCAATGTGGCTCCCATTGCAACTGAAGCAAGGAACGATTCAAATTAAGCCTGATTCAGCTGCTACATTTATATGTCCTTGCTTCTCTAATCAGTAATTCAATCAGTTGTATAGTGACTTGATATTTGGAGAAAATATCTGTTGTATGAAATCCTAATGTTACTTACTTTTGTATTTGAGATGATATTTGTATTTGGTAGCCTAGTGGGTAATGCGTTCTCCGAAGCACTGGGTTCTGTTCCCCACATGGGTACTGTGTGAAAAGCCCATTTCTGGTGTCCCCGCAGATATATTGCTGGAATATTGCTAAAAGCTGTGTGGAACTATACTAACTTGCACACTCATTATATAATATTTTGAGATCACTTACATTACTTGTGTGATTGAAAGTTTTGATAATTATGAATACCGTATTCGACAGAATAAGCGCCCAGGGCGCTCTCAAAATTTCCTGCTTTATGCTGGCAGCCTGAAATGTTAATGTACGACAAATATATTTTTCCAGAATGAAATTCCCCATAATTAAGGGTGCATATCACACACGAATGAGTATTATATGCAAATAAATAAGTCTTGTATACATTGATCAATTGGAAAGGGTGCTATTTGGGATTGTTAACGAGACAATATATTAGCAAAAATTCCCGTGGGCGCTTATTAGAGCGAGGCGCTTATTACATCAAATACGGTAGTTCTGTTTTATGTATAAGAACCTATTTTATGCAATTTGCATTGCCTTGTTTAACCTTCCTTATGTTTTGATGTAATGCAAACATTTGAGAAAAAATCAGGTGAGCCTGCCTTATGGCACTACAGGAATTGTTTTCAGAAGATCAATTACAATTTTGTATTTTCTGTAAAATTTACTGGGATATAACTTCTTGGTAGGCCCCCATTGAAATAACAGGATTCTCCTCATCACTGTCTGCCTATCACTTCTGATATCTGGAAGGGTCCTTCCAGACTGTCAACCAGTCATCCGGGTATCTCAAGCTGGACTTCAGTTTCTGCAAAATTATGTATAAAGATTGTAGCAATAAAAAAGAATCGTTGCAACATGTACTTACAGATAAAAGGCAGCAAATTCACTTAATTTATCGTCTTTGAGTTTTGTTATATACCAAACATTTGAGATATATATTGTTCCATGCTGATGAGTTGAAACAATCATTAACTGACATCTCTTAAAAATGCTTGCCATACAAGCCAAAGTAATAGATGAGGTAGCAAGTGGGCTCATTGATCGCTCGTAATCGTACCCAATAACGTGGGATGTTGTCCATAACAGTCATCATCGGTGCGTCTTGATCGAGCTCATAACTGGTTTGCCTAGTTGAGATTTGAGATTTGATTATTTATAATCCTTGTCATTTAGCTGAACTATTGTTGGATGTGGTGTTAAATGAGTGAAATGGGAAGAAAGCCCGAAGTGATGCAGGTCTTACATGTTTACCACTTTGATGAAACCCACAAGCAAGTGTATGATGCTACCCTCGATTCAAACCCACGACCATTGGTTTCTGTCAAGCCCAAGAGATGCAACTATGCACAGCAAGTTGTGGTGCCTTTGATGATTAGGCCATCCATGCCAACAGGTGATAAAGAACAAGCAAACTGAAGAAATATTTGCAGAATAGCTACATGAACATGATGAACCAAACAGAATAATTTCAAATATTTACCACTCACTGCTACTCTTCTCTTGTTCCTCATTGCTTCCCTTTTTCCATTGATGCTGTGCAGATGACTGACTCATTCATTTATCCAGACATTCTGCAAAAATAAGTAGCATTCACATTACAGAAATATATTATTTAATTATGAAGCTTATACAAAACAAGGACATAACAGTGTAATTATAAAAATATGTTAAGCGTAAAAAAAGTAAAGTCTTTGGTGGCCATTATTGTAAATTATAGTCTGTATTAGCATCCCACAAAAGTTTAGAGTTAATAATCGTTCCTAGATCTTTGTACATTTCTTCATTATCTATAAAAAGCCGATCTAATTTGGATCATCTTGTTTTGACCACAAATCCATTACGCCCCTTATGCAAATCCTTGTCGTCATAACAAACAGTTGACCATAATACTAAAAAAAGGACCCTTGGCGTTTACAGTAAAGTATGTAGAGCAGGAAAATATCTAAATCAATCCATTCCATAAGATCTCTGCACGGAAATCATAAGGTCACGAAGCCCTGCTACGTACCTGGCATCCGCATTTGCTGCCAATCGCCTTTCCAAATACTGTTGACTTCCGCGTTGTGGATGGCTCAGAGGAACTTCGGCCGGCATTTCCGTGGTGGAGGTGAATGAGAACAATCTATCGATACACGAGGTAAGCTTATCGTAATCAAGCATCACGGTGTATATCTATACACGAGGTTTGTTTACATCCATGTTCTAAAATGGCGCCCTGGACCGCAGGGGAATATGGGTAAATTGGCTTGTTCCGGGTTAACACAAAGCTGGGCCCCCGTCTCTAATATCACAATATTGTTTGGCGCAAGTTGACGACGCGCATAGGGAGCCGGGAACTAGTTTAACACGACATAAGCTGGTTCCCGGCTCTCTATGCGCGTCGTCAACTTGCGCCAAGTTATATTAGAGACGAGGCCCAGCTTATACACTGAACACAATCGGTCATTTCGTCAAAACTGGCCAAATATTGAGATTGCAGCTGAGGTAATGCTGGCAGCTGAAGTGACACATTAAGGTAAGGAATATGTGAATATTACAATGATCACGTATTAAAGTAATTTACCACATGTAAGCCTGTCACATGTGACACATTAACTTTCATAACCAACATGTAAGTAAATGTATCAGGATATAATTATATTTTTATATAACAAGTAGCCTGTCTATCATATGTTAGTATATGCTTATGTATATAATGAAGAAATATGTTTACTTTAACTGGATAATTTGTATGCTAATGTGACTCACTGTCTTATTTCATATACTCCCTTTACTCTGTGAGATGATTAATAGCCTCAACATATTTTTCCAGATGTGAAGAATCAAGAACAGCTTTAATGACAGGGAAGTTTTGCATCAGAGATCATCGTGAAGTGGAAGATAAGACATTTTAAGGGTATGAACATTTTCACTTGAACTAGCTGAACAATAACCATGATGACAACTTTATCATGGGGGAATTTTGGGTGGTGGGGTAGCCTAGTGGTTGAAGCGTTCACTCTTCGTGCTGAAGACCCATGCAGGTTTGATTCCTGCCACAAAGCTGCGATATTGCTGAGTGTGGCGTTAAACATCAAACAAAGCTAACAGCCGCATACATACTCACATGGGGATTCCAGGTTGAAGTTAGTCCCCATCAACATGATCAACCTATGCTAGTTGTAAGAGATAACTTAATGGATCGGCTGATCAGGCTCGCTGACTTGGTTGATCCATGTCATTGTATCCCAATTGTGTGGATGGATGCTCATGATGTCAATCACTGGATAGTCTGGTCCAGACTTGATTATTTACAGACCGCCGTCATTTAGCTGGAATATGGCTGAGTGCAGAGTTAAACAACAAACACCAACATGATTCTACAACCTGCTCTTGTGGATACCATTTTGAGGATCCTACACATAACTTCTTTTCGGGTCTTAACTATTGCAATATGTTCTACTACATGTGTTTTAAACATATATTTATTTCATTGGCTTATCTAAATGATGCTCAAATACAAAATAATTATTAATAAAATACTAATTCTATACTATTGCAAACTATCAGTTGAGCAATAATGTAATCATCTGATTATAATTAGATAATGAAGGAGAAGTCCATATTGATTAAATCTACCAGATTCTGAGATAAATGCACGTATTGATTGATTTATTTCAATGTTTTCCTGTACATAATTTTCAACAATTCCATATAAAGCTTTCTTATATCCATGCTGTATAATAATACCTATTATTTCTAATAATAGCATAATTTGGACACACAAATAAGTAATGAATGGTATTTTTATAACAGGTGCCACACGTGCGGGATAGGTCATTTCACATGAATCTTTTTTATGTGAATTTAAATCACTACAAGCTGATCTGAGTCCTGAAAGGATATGCCTTCGATTCTGTGAAAATGGAAATGCTTAAACATCTCCCAATATTAACCATGCTATTACAGAATCTGTTCACTTGTTTGTGTATGTAAAATATTTTTTCAACGATTACATCCATCTAATGATTGTTTGTATGTGTGCTGTGCCAGTAGAGGTATATATGTACAAGCATGTGCATACGCGTATAAAAATTATGTATGTTTGGCTAGGTACCAGTATATGAATTAGTTGTTTTGTGCGACTTGTATATTAGCATCATCATAGTTTCAACAGACAGTTTATGTATATCAAATGTTAAATGTCTTTGTAGGGAGAATTGCATATCAAAACTGTCATTATTTTATTACTTATGAGTAGAACTTTTTAAGTATCTGGCAAGATACATTTCCTTGGTCCACAGAAACATGTTACTAGTAAACTGTAAACTGACTTGTCAGTGTGGTTGGAAACTAACTAAGCCGTCACTACTCAATTAAGTAATTAACAGATAATTGCAAGTGATAATACCCACCTGACACTAATTGCCCTGTTAATCCCTAATCCACCATGAGTTGACATTGAGTTCATCTTGCTAATGAGCTGTTGTGAGCGTAACAAGATGATAAACATCAAAGGTGGGGCAGGCTTTGATCAAGTGTTCTGTAGAAGAGATTATGTCATTTGTTTAATGTTTATTTAGGATTAGCTACATCCCTTGATCCTACCAAGACCATACTTGAGATTATCAGACAGTTTGTCTGGATACAACCTGATGTCTCAACTGTACTTATTGGATTCTGCCTTGTAGCAAACTATGTGTGTGACAAGGACTTTGACCACTCTGTGCAGATGCATAACAATGCACTTGGGGTATGATTCAATTATGTCACACAAGTCAAAGATGGGTTCCACTGTATTTAGAAACAGACGATAGATGCAATACTGTGTAACTTTATAACAATCAAACGAGTATTCAAATAGGAATACACATATATTTACAATGACCCTTGAAAAGTTCCAAAACCAAATAGAACTACTTAAATTATGATTACACTTGACCAATATATTTGGCAGCTTTTCCCGTTATTGTTAATCTTAATTAAAGATAGGATAAATGATAAAAATATGATAATGATTTTACTCATGACTAATCATGGGCGGATACAGCTTTTTTACAGCTATTTATTGTCTTTGGTGGAAATTTATACAGAAATAAAGATTTATTTTCGAAATAAAAAGTGGGGTGCGCACCACAGCAACCCCCCCTCTGTATCCGCCCATGCTATTGCCAGCAGCCGAAATAAGGTCCCCCAAATGTAATATACATAGTTTTTAGTCGATTGTTCAGGTGGTTCTTTTCAGTTGATTTTTTGTATCAGTGTCTATTTTGGCCTACCAATTAATGGTAGATATTAATCATCAATAATAAGTGAGATAATTATTTTCAATGTGGCTCCCATTGCAACTGAAGCAAGGAACGATTCAAATTAAGCCTGATTCAGCTGCTACATTTATATGTCCTTGCTTCTCTAATCAGTAATTCAATCAGTTGTATAGTGACTTGATATTTGGAGAAAATATCTGTTGTATGAAATCCTAATGTTACTTACTTTTGTATTTGAGATGATATTTGTATTTGGTAGCCTAGTGGGTAATGCGTTCTCCGAAGCACTGGGTTCTGTTCCCCACATGGGTACTGTGTGAAAAGCCCATTTCTGGTGTCCCCGCAGATATATTGCTGGAATATTGCTAAAAGCTGTGTGGAACTATACTAACTTGCACACTCATTATATAATATTTTGAGATCACTTACATTACTTGTGTGATTGAAAGTTTTGATAATTATGAATACCGTATTCGACAGAATAAGCGCCCAGGGCGCTCTCAAAATTTCCTGCTTTATGCTGGCAGCCTGAAATGTTAATGTACGACAAATATATTTTTCCAGAATGAAATTCCCCATAATTAAGGGTGCATATCACACACGAATGAGTATTATATGCAAATAAATAAGTCTTGTATACATTGATCAATTGGAAAGGGTGCTATTTGGGATTGTTAACGAGACAATATATTAGCAAATATTCCCGTGGGCGCTTATTAGAGCGAGGCGCTTATTACATCAAATACGGTAGTTCTGTTTTATGTATAAGAACCTATTTTATGCAATTTGCATTGCCTTGTTTAACCTTCCTTATGTTTTGATGTAATGCAAACATTTGAGAAAAAATCAGGTGAGCCTGCCTTATGGCACTACAGGAATTGTTTTCAGAAGATCAATTACAATTTTGTATTATCTGTAAAATTTACTGTTTGCTATGGCTTTTTTACATTGATTAACATGGTTTGGTTAACAGTTGCTTGATAAACTGTCATTACCTTACTCATTGAGAAACCAACTTTTTACCCTTTGTCAATATATGTGTGTTTCTTATATTTTTGATAACAAGATCTTAAAGATGTTATAAATTGTTTCAGGCACCTGGATTTCACAATGACACCAGATCAGACAAGTCATACAAAGGACTCTCAGGGTGATGAATAATCCTCCCCAGAACAACTAGCAGGTTCACCTCAGAAAGTGATGATTCTGAATGACTAATGCCACATCAGTGTGATTCTGTAGGTTGTTTTATTACGACATTAATCAAGTCTAAAGGAATTAATACCACAGCAGTGAGACTATGTTTATGTGGTGTACACTGACGCTGACTATACAAATCTGAATGACTTTTGTGGTTTACTGCACAAACATAATTGACTTTAGATATTCTTCTCCCTTGAAATTCTTCTGAGATTTGACCGATTTGTTTATTTAGAAAATGGCATTGAAGCATCTGTTTCTGTTTTTGAATGTTCTTGCAAACACCTTTGGTTACTGAACCAATGAAATGTCATAAAATCAATAAATATGATTTGTTATCTTAACAAATTTTTTTGTTTTGCTTCTTTAAAGAAATATGATATTGATCATTCATAACATAGGTGCTAACATATATCAAATATACTAATGCCCTGAATGTTTTCCAACAATTAATACAGCTCACTGAATGAAGTTTTTAGTTCCATGTCAGTAGAAAAATTACATTGATGTTTTTATGTACCGGTACTTTATTAGGTGTTTTCTGTGGATGCACCCATTTGGGTTAATGATATTCTGTTTCAAACTTCAATGAAACTCGTCTGTCAAGATGTAACAAGTACTGATACAGTTCCAAAATAATCTTTTAATCTCACCAGGAACAAAGGCCCAAGTGAGCACATAGCCAATGACTTTCATTTGTTTTGTCAGAGTGAATATGGTGTCATGTCACTTTATGAGCAAAATTCCAACAATATCATGATGGGTGACACCAAGCAATGTACCGATGTGGTGAATCGAGCGCTTCAACCACGAGAAGCTAGAACAAACTGGGAATATGAAGATGAAATGTAAGGATACCATCATACCAGGACTGAATGCTTTTCATTTAATACGCTGAACATCTAAAATGAAATATATATGAATTTGAAAAATGTTTTCACCAAAAGTACCTGCCCATAGATCTCAACTTTAAGGGGATATTTACAACCAAAATAACACAGAATATTACTACAGCTATCTGCTATGCCCAGGCTAACATTATTTACTAGGAGAAAGACATCTCGAAAAATTGCATCCGGATACCTGCCGGATACCTGCCGGATACCTTCAGCAATGTTCAATTTTCATGGTTAGTTTCCAATATATTTTTAGGTGTTTCACACTTAATTGAACAAAATGCACCCCCCAAATTGTGACATGTTTTTGGAAACTCAGAATGAGGTATCCGGTGCCGGATCCCTGGACACCCAGATTGAGGTATCCGGTGAGGTATCCGGTGCCGGATACCCGGATTCCAGGTGGCATACTTTCAGGTGAGGTGTCCATGCCGGATACCACGGATCTGGTATCCGGCAAGGTTTCTGCCACCGGATACCCGGACGCGTTTTGGGTAAGTGTCCGGTGGTATCCGGCAGGTATCCGGATACCGGAAACTGCATTTTTTTTGCTGTGAACGCGGTAACATTCAGATACATTCAAACGATAGTAGCATATCACACTTGAAATTGAAAGCACTACAAAACGGTGTTTTTCGCATGATCAATGGCACAGAATGGCATGTAGAAAACATGTTCAACTCGCTAATACTTGTCGAGTTTTATGAATATTCAAGACCACTCTTTGAATTAAGTTGCTTCACCTCTATACCGACATAATTGTCATAACGCCACTCTATTGTTTCAACCGTGTATTATTTCCCACGAACAATTTACACCAAATACATGTAGCTGACCCGCCACCCCCATCCTCTCCTCCCATCTGCATAAACTTGTTCACTATGTACATCAAGATTTGTAGCCACGGCATGCCTGCACATTCCACCGCCTGTTTCATTTCGACACAGTTGTAGTTGTATTGTTGTAGTGTATTGGCTCTTAATCAAGGTTTGAATTATTCTTTTTGAACATAACCTTTTTGCAATATCGTAATCTTGGACACCGCATGGCCACATAAAAGTTGTTGAGTACCATCAGTCCCGATTCAAAGTTAATTCAATTTTTTTCACTACCACCTCCTACACAGTTATTTATGCATTATTATATTGTTTACCTAACCTAATTTCTCATGTCAGTGACTTATCTCAAACGGCATGTTTTGGTGTAAACCCAGCCAATGCCCCCAACCCATGTGTATCATAAAACACTTTAATGTTTCGCCCTCGTGATCTAACGTTTATAACATTTCGGTGCCCAACCATCCTCTAATACACAACAGATGTCTTTTACATATTTCTAGTATACATTTCTACAAACAGGACCGTTTAGCATTATAATTAATGTAGCAGTGAGCGGATCTTCCAGTTACATGACTAACTGTCGGTAATATCAGCAAAGAAGAGTTCTGTTAATAACAAAAATATACGATATACAATGAAATGTTTCTCATCTATCACAAAATCAGTCGACACTGACGCGGTAGACTGGACACAGTTATTTGCGCACCGATTTAAACAGGGTGGGGTGGTAATTCAAAGCGAAACGGAGGACACTGTCTTTTGCCTAATGAAATGCTGGGCGGCGACTTTGATCTTGCCTCCAACCATGCATGTAGTAGACTTAAACGATGATCAGGATGGCCTGGAAATAAACAAGATTCTTTCTTGTTGCACATCAAGGCACCAATTCATCTGTCATGAGTTTTTGTTTTATGTATGTGTGTCCAGTGTATACGCAATTAATTAGAATGTTTCATATCTACACAAATATATACAAGCTAACTATTTGCCAACAGTTTGGTATCTGCCCATTACAAATATTTATTTGCTTGATTGCGTCAGTGCCGTTATCAACACATTTATAAAGCCTCTTCAAGCTTCGTGTGGCAGACTGAAATTGAACAGTCATCATGACTAGTGGCATGTGAAAATCATACATAAATATATTTACGTAAGATGGCTGCAGGGTAGACTATGTACAATTTACAACAATTTACAGCAATACAGTGCATATATTGTGTTAAATAAAACAAAACGTAGATACATTGTTGACACACTTATTGTTGTGGTATTTAACAAACTGGAATTTTAAGTTGTTTGATGGGCAGTACTTAGAAGTTGACGGATGACCAAGTAGTCACGATTTATGGATAACTTCTTTAATACTGTAAAGGCGACGTTTCGGTGTGGATTCTTATACGGTTTACCCATTATGTTATATGGCTCTGAATTTTGGGGACATGTTAAAATAGATATACTTGAAAATATACATACCAAGTTTTTAAAATTAGCCTCTGGTCTCAGAATGTCCACACCGAATTATTTCTTATATGGTGAATTTGGAAGATTTCCTATCAGCATCCATGTTCTAAAAGAATTATTAGTTATTGTTATTGGTATAAACGCAACACGCCCCTGTCTCACTTCAAGTTATCCTCGGTACTGTACAATTTCATGTCTTTAGATTGTGGGTTAAATAATCATTCTTATTCTTGGCTTAAGTTGGTTGAAAATACCCTTAACTCATGTGGGCTAAGTAATGTTTATATGTTCCCAGGTAATTTTAACAGAACATGGCTGCTTAATAAAGTAGAAACTACACTGAAAAGATCACTTTTACCAAGTGTGGAGGAATCAAGGGACAATATCATAAACACAATAAGACCCTACCATCACTTGATTCTTTTATCTTATTGCCCAAATATATTTACTACCCAATATTAAAATTTAGAACATCCAATCATTGTTTACCTATTGATACAGGGCGTTGGTATAATACTCCAAGGGAATTTAGAACTTGTAAATTGTGTGACTCTCCGACAATTGCAGACGAGTTTCATTATATATTTTGTTGTCCTGCTTTTGATGAAAATAGAAAAAGATTTATTTCAACAAAACTAACCAAATTTTCAAATATGGCATCTTATAGACGTTTTACATCATCAGATTTCACTGTTTTAAGAAACATAGCAAAGTTTATAAATGTTATCTTCTCTGTAATATCAAAACTTAGATAATAGACATGCTTATTATATCTACCACTGTTTACCTACAATATATTGTTTTAGTCCGCCGCCATTTTGACTGCTTGTATATAATGATTGACATGTAAAATATACTCTAATACCACCATGCGTGGTTCCCTGGAGAATAAAGTGAAGTGAAGTCAGGCAAGACTGAATGAGGCTGACTGACTGATATAGAAGATTTAACGTGCGCTTTCCGACTGTAGCGTATTTCGCACACGGGCCTGGCCAGACCATTTAGTGTATTCCGAAAAGGGTGAAAGTGGTGTGTGCAACCCAAGAGGGGGCTTTTAGGGGTTGCATATATTGAATTTTTGGAATTTAATTTTTTTTTTCAATATTAGCAACCCCGAAAAGCCCCCTCTTGGGTTGCACACACCACTGAATGAGGGACTGACTGACTGATATAAAAGATTTAACGTGCGCTTTCCGACTACAGCGTATTTCGCACACGGGCCTGGCCGGACCATTTAGTGTATTCCGAGAAGGGTGAAAGTGGTGTGTGCAACCCAAGAGGGGGCTTTTAGGGGTTGCTTATATTGATTTTTTGAAATTTTTAAATTTGGAATAAATGCCGAGGTGGGTGGAGGAGGGAACTAAGGGAGCCGGGTGAGGTGCGTGTTTGTATGTTTATTGGATTTTGGATTGGTAGATTAATTAATTTTTAGATGCGCTTAATTAGGTCTGTTTTGATTAGGAATACGCCTAGGGCCTTGAAGTTTTCTAGTTTATTTTGAGGGTTTAGTATTTCATCTAGAGTAGGAACCTTATTTAGATTGAGGGCGGTTTGTAGTGTGGTTCTGTGTGTTTGATAGTGGGTGCAGTGAATGAGTGCGTGTTCTGTGGTTTCGGGTTGTTTGCAGTGGGGGCAGTTGCCTGTGGTGTGTCTTTTAAGTTGTTTTAGGTGGTTATTTAGGTTGGTGTGTCCTGTTTGGAGTTTTGTAATTAATCTGTCAATTTTTTTAGAGGGGTGTAGGATTTTAGGTTTGGCTAGTGGTTTTCTGAGCACTTTTTTTATTTGGCTATTTGAGTTTTGATATTGATTATGCCATTTTTTGGTTATTTTTTGTTTGTTTACACTTTTAATTTCTGATTTTGAGATGGGTAGGTTTAGGCTTATTTCTGGTATTTTGAGAGATAATTTAGCTGCTTTATCGGCGCTTTCATTGCCGTAAATTCCTACGTGGGCGGGGATCCACAAGAAGGTTATTTGTTTGCCTGCTTTTGTTAGGTCGTTGGAGCTTTTAAGTATTTGGTTTATTAATTTAGGTCGTTTTTTGGTATTTTTGTTTTGGAGGGCTTGTAGTCCACTAAGGGAGTCAGTGAGAATTAGGATTTTTTTGTTGTTTTTAGATTGTTGGTTATGCAGGGCTGAGGCCATGCCCATAAGTTCGGCCGTGAATATTGATTGGTTGTTAGGGAGTCGGTAAGATTGTGTGGATATAACTGGTTGTGTGGTATGGACTCCGAAGCCTGTGTGGTTGGAGATCGGGTCTGAAGATCCGTCAGTGTATATGTGACACCAATTTGGCCAATTTTCGTGTATGTATGCAAGTGTGGTGGTTTTAGCTATGTTTGGGTCGGTTTGTTTATTTATTTGGTTAGCTAGCGTTGTGTCTATTTGGGGTATTTTGAGTTTAGGGGTGAAGATATTTGATTTTTTGCAGTTTTGTTTAAGATTTTGAGTTTGGTGTTCATTGAGGTAGTTAGTTATTCTTTGGGATATTGGGGTGAGTAAGGGGTGTTTGCGAGCTAGAGCTTGGTTTCTTGGGCTAATGTTTTGGTTAATTAGGTTTTGGATGAGAGGGTTTGTTTGGGACGCGGCCCAGAAATTAAGGCTTAGATGTTCCCTGCGTAGATTTAGTGGCATTTCTCCTGTAAGGGCCTGAAGTGAGGTGTAAGAGGTGCCATGTTGGGTGCGTGTAATTAGTTTGAGAGCCTGATATTGTATTGAGTCAAGTTTTTTAGAAAGAGAGTTGTTTAGGGTATTGTATATGGCACAGCCGTAGTCTAGTTTTGATCTAATTAGTGTTGTATATAGTGAGAGGAGAGTATCTTTGGAGGCTCCCCAGTTAGAGCCGGTGAGACATCTTAATGTGTTAAGGTCTTTGCTGCATCTAGTTTTTAGGTTTTGGACGTGAGCCTCCCAGGTGAGGTGTTGATCGAAAATAAGTCCTAAGAATTTTGTTTGTTTTTGGAATTTGATTGTTTGGTTGTTTAGCTGGAGGATTGGGTAGGCAGGTTTCATGTTTTTATGTTTGAATACTATTCCTGTTGTTTTATCTGAGTTAAGGGAGAAGCCCCATTTGTCTGCCCATTGTTGTATTTTATTTAGAGATTTTTGGATTAAGTTTTCTGCCATTTTAATGCTTTTAGTGCGGATCCATAGGGCTCCGTCATCCGCGAATTTTGAAGTGTTTAGTTTAGGGGATAAGCCCTCGAATAGATCATTTATCATTATATTGAAGAGGGTTGGGCTGAGGATGCTGCCCTGGGGAGTGCCATTTTCTAGGGGACACTGGTCCGATAGTGTATGGTCTATACCCACGGTAATTTTGCGATTGTTTAGGAAATCTTGGATGAAGTTTATTATTTGACCTTTTAGTCCTATTTTTTTTAGTTTTTGTATTAGCCCTTGGTGCCATACCATATCGAAAGCTTTAGAGAAGTCGAGGAATATGCCTATGGTGTATTGCTTGTTTAACTGTCCTGTTTTTATATCCTGTTCTAGTCGGGCAAGGTTATCGAGAGTTGATCGGCCAGGAGTGAAGCCGCTTTGGTCAGGGTTTATGATGTTGTTTTGGTCTAGGTAGTGCTGTAGCCTATTTTTAGTCATAAGTTCCATTATTTTGCAGAGATTTGAGGTTAAGGAGATGGGCCTATAGGAGTTTGCCTGATCTGCTGGTTTATTTGGTTTAGGTATTGGGATTACTAGAGCTTCCTTCCATGAGGATGGGACCTGTCCGTTTAGGTAGACTAGGTTGTATAGTTTAAGTAAAGTTTGGAGTAGTTTGGTAGGTAAGTGTTTGATTATTTGGTAAGAGGTGAGGTCTAGGCCAGGGGCTGTTCCTTTTTTTCTATTGTTTAGTACGTGATTTAGTTCTTCTATGGTGTAAGGTTGATTTATTTCTAGGTTGTCTTGTCTGTTTTCTTTGGAGAATTTGGTTTCTTTATTTAGTTTATCTTGGAATTTCTTACTGAAGTTACTGTTGCTGCTAACTTTAGAGAAGTGTTTGGCTAGGTTGTTGGCCTTTTGGGTGGGGTTAGTTGAGTTGTTTATATTGGGGCTTTTTTTGTGCCGTTTGATGCCTCGGATGGCGTGAATTTTGCGCCACACCTTCCTAGCGTCGGTGTGGTGATTTAGCTCCTCACAGAATTTTTTCCAGTTTTTGGTTTTAGCAGTTTTAACTAGGTTTTGCACTTGGTGGTTAAGTTCATGAGCTGTTTTGAGATGAGAGGGGTCTCGTTTAGCTCTGTTGAAAGCTGATTTGCGTTTTAGTCTAGTTAGCTCTATTTCCTCATTCCACCAAGGGACAGTGGGTTTTCCTGGGTTGGATGATTTGAAGGGGATTGCGGATTTGGCTGCGTTGATTATGAAGTTAGTTAGGTTTTGACAGAATGTTTCGGGGTCTGTTGTTTCTAAATCGTTTAGATTAGCTTCGTTGCATAATTCTTGGAATTGGTCCCAGTTGGCGTTTTTGTACTGAAATTTAGGTTCCTGTTTAGGGGTTTGATTTGGTATTTTTATATTTCCTAGGGTTATATTTATGGGAAAGTGGTCGCTGCCTAGAGGTACTGGGTGGACGTCCCACATCAGACTTTGTGCTAAGTCTGGCGTACATATTGTTAAGTCGATAGCCGACATGGTGTGGTGGGTTTTGTCGTACCTAGTTGGTTGGTTATTGTTTAATAGTATTAGGTCATTTTTTTCGATCCACTCTGATATTAGTTGTCCATGGTTGTCTAGTTTATCTGCAATGCCCCAGGTAGGATGATGGGCATTGAAGTCTCCTAGGAAGATGGTTGATTTATTGAATGAGGGACATTGTACAGAATATATATAGCAGGTGGAGGATTAACAGTAGAGGATTAACGGTAACAACAATTGCATACATGAGTGGGATAACATGAGTAGGTGATGACAACAGAAGGATACTACTGTCACAATATGATGGACAGAGAACACATCGGTGGAAGCCAATGAGACATGAAGCTAATTAAACAGGATAAGTTCACATAGGTGTAGTGATTATTGCTTAATTAGTTCATAGTAGGCGGATGGGGAAAAAAATGGCCTTGGTCTCTGTTGATTGATAGCTTGTGGCGGCGAAATTGGACTGCTTCTGTTAGTTTTCTTTCAGTGAAGTCATGGAGGTTGTTTGAGAGGATTTGGACATTTTCCCAGTTGCTTCTACGCCCCATCAACACCAGAATCAAAGAGCATACAATCTCAACATCAAATCAGACAGTAAACCAGCAATCTCGGACCATATTAGCAACTGCCCCAATCACAACATTATATTTCTCTTATTAAGTCACACAAACACAAAACAAAAAGTGGGAGTTGGGAAATGGATCATATCCCTCCGTGAGATATTAGGACATATGTAGTGGTGACTGCTCTATCATAATTATAATATCTGAAGCATAGATTTAGCAAACGAACATCATTATATTTGCAATCACACGGAATGACTCATACAGGAAAAAGTTAAAACGAAAATCTCCGCAATCCACAATCACAATCACTTTATCAATTGCGAAGATTTACCAACCCGAGACATTCGTGTCATCTCAGGGCTTCCCGTAGCAATGAACGCGTATCTAAATTAACTAATGTTCTACTGTCGGCTAGTCACAATGGCTAGACTGGACCCTGATGGAATGGTTCACGCATCTAAGACAGTCCAGTAACCAAACACTAATTAAGACGGGTCAAAATTACCAAATCAAAACATTGGATTAAGCGTATGCCTTTTCCATAAATATCTTCATTAAAACCCTAAAGAGTTCGCTTTTAATTTTTTAATGGCACAATAGAGATCGGTCCATGCTTCCACATGTAAGCTACGTCTTAACGTGGTAACGTAATGACGCCAAACGTAACCGATGTTACAAGAACATTGCGAAGTAGAATCATCATATCACAGGGTTTTAGAATGACAGTTAAATATATCGTATTTATGATTGCAATCACCGTTGGAGCTCGATGTTTGTTGGGGTTGGCCTAATTTTAACTACAATTTTAGAAATATTTGATGTGGGTAAAAATGTTTTTGTGGGCATAAATGCCCGTCTACGATGAGCCTTGTTTGTGTTTCACTAAGGCATGGCTCCTCACTTGCTGGCATGGCAGCTTATGAGTGAACGAATTTTAGTTTTTACGCCGTTTTGAGCATTATTCCAACCAGATCACGCCAAGTCACACCAATAACTGACTTCACTGGTTTACCGAGGAGTACAGAACCAGAATCATCTTCACGAAAAACATTCACTTTGTGTTTCTCTCCCTCTCTCTCTCTGCCTCTCTGTGTGCCTCTCTCACTCTACTGTGTAGATATTAGATAGTGTTTACAATTTTTGACATAAAGTATTCACCCTCAATCGCTATCCTTTTCATGCTAACATTGATATTTTCTCTTACCAAGAACATTTCTGACACTGAAACACTGAAATTACGCATGCCATTTTCAGATATGACATCAAACGCCATGACAGAACAGTACGTCTCCCTCTGTCTCCCCAGCCCCACTCTCGCTCTCTCTCCACCATAGGGGGACTTCAGAAATCAGAAATTTGACACATAACACGTTACACATCAGAACTGAGATCAGTACTATACCTTAAGATACTGTAAGAGTTTACGTTAGAATTCGGCGAAACGACGCGCGCCGTGACATTACTTGTGTCCTCTTAATTGTGCGAATGGCGGGTGCTATCTGTAGGGCAGGGCATGCTTACCATTTTTGAGAACACCTGGTGTCGTCACTGGTTTTCAGTAGTCCATTTATATAATTTCACAGCTATTTTGCCCGTTACACCAAATTTTAATCTGTTTCGGCAGATAATCTGGACTGGCTATTCTCTTGCAGTGACAATGTATATTTACCTAGAGCTCACGTTATCAGTTATGGTCTGAACATTCATATACTTTTAAGTTGATCACCCACTGCCTCATCAACGGTGCGACATTTTAACGATCCACCTTCCATATTGTGAGCTTTGACTATCGACAACATATCTTGTGATACTGGAGTTGGTTTTCCACATGTACAGATGTCTGGATACAGCAGTACAAACACGACGGGTGGCACTTACCAGGCCATTAGACAACCGATTTGGTCTAGTCCCATGTGGAGTTATGTTAAAAGCTATATTTATACTTTACCTCACGTGAAAACCTTATGTTCCTTGTATCGTAAATATATTTATGTATGTATCATACATTTATGAAAATGTATAACTACTAATCTTCAAAAGCACAATAAATTAGGAGAACATTTTGATATATAAAATAAGGCGACATACATAAGTAAATTTAGTTGTCTCTTTCTGATAATATAATTTATTGCACCATCTATTCCAAAATAGACAATGCAGCTGAATACAGTTCAATACATGAATATATATATATTCAAAACAAGAAAATGTTTAATAAAAGCATATCATGGACATATACATGATGTATGATATTTAAAATAAGACACAAACTAATAACCCTGCTGACAATAAGAAATGTATTCGATATATATTATAGGCAATTGATACCACTTAGAAAACCTCGCTGTTACATCAGCCAGCGTCACGATGTGTAAATCAATGCCGGTGTCAGCACGGTACCGTAATCGGTAAGATGTGATGTCATAAGTCTGGCAGTGGAACTTGACCAATCGTAAAGCAAGCTTACATCATACATGAACCAAATTCCGGGTATATATAAGCCATAGAATGTATGGGGAGAACAGGGCAGCTATCGTTGTAAGTATTGGATATGTTTCTTAAGAAACTCTGTTGTCGGTGTAATAAGCTATTAAATATATTGTGACTCGGTAGAATTAATGTGACCTCCATGACAGAAGTATAGAATTATAGAATTATAAGTTAGGCGTTTCATGTTTTAGATATTGGCGTTTCAAAAGTGCATATATGTGCTTATAAACGCTCATGACTAAATGCATTTCTTTTCTGATGTCAATCTAAAATAAGTGTATAATATTTTATCATGATTATTTGTTCGTCTACAGAGCTGATCGACTGCAATCTTTCTTGATTTCGACACATCTCGTCTCACGTCAACATGGCTTCATACGACCCTGCCGACCCTGAGATGCAGTATCTTGCTGTGGACCGCAAGAAGCTGTTGAAAGAGCAGAATAAAAACTTTGATGCCAAAAAGTCTTGCTGGGCGCCCGATGCAGAGCAGGGTTTCATTGCTGCTGAAATACAGAGCACAGCAGGAGATGACGTCACAGTCCTCATTGTTGATTCCAAACAGGTGCGATTATCCGGAGTTATTATATAATATTACAGATTGTAATTTCAAGTAGAAATAGAAACTTTATTTCAATTTGAAAATGTATAGACTTTAAAGGACCTGCATGAGATGTCATGAAAATGAAATCCCTTCTTTCAGACGAAGACGTTTAAGAAGGACGACATCCAGTCGATGAACCCTCCAAAGTACGAAAAGATCGAGGACATCGCCAACATGACCTTCCTCAACGAGGCCAGCGTTCTGTACAACTTGAGAGCCCGATACACTTCTGGGTTGATCTATGTGAGTAATCCTTAATGTGATAGATGAAGGTGAAAACAAAACTAATGGAAAGCACTACCTAATATTATTACATATATCGCCATCAATTAAATACATATCGAAATATGATGAAATGCAGTTTCAATAATATCTACATAACCTAAAATAAAAATATATGTGGAAAATAACATTGATCACGTTGATTTGAATTGAATTGAAAAATATGATTTTATGAACAATGAAAATCGAACAATCTAACTACCTATACAAGAATCACACTAATTTTAACCGCATTGTTACAGACCTATTCTGGCCTGTTCTGTATCGCCATCAACCCCTACCGTCGTCTCCCCATCTACACTCCGTCCATCGTGGCCAAGTACAGAGGCAAGAGGAAGACCGAGATGCCCCCTCACTTGTTCTCCGTCTCTGACAACGCCTACCAGTTCATGGTGCAAGGTATTCACTGTTCACATCTTGGGGAGACTTTTGATGACACATGTTCAATGAGAACTTAGCTCTTGCTCTAAAAAGATGAATTATTAACACAGGCTACAACATAGGTACATACAATGTAGCCGTTGACGATGATTTTATCAATGGGATATTAAATACAATACTGTGATATTTATCCCATATACGATATTTTGATTTTTTTTCAGATCGTGAAAACCAGTCTATGTTGATTACGTAAGTATGCCTATCACTGACGTCATATAAATGTTGTATATGTTGTTCTTATGTACGTATGTACTCCAATTGCCCCAGGCAGTTTCTAAATAAATAGGACAGACAAATTCACTGAGATCTACACGAATAAATCCTTGTATATTTGAAATGATCACACAAGGTGCCACCTGTATAACACAGTTTTGTAGTAGTTTATCATCATTTGACATACCAGTACTAATTTGATATCCTTTGAAGTTTAAATGCTCCTGTTTTGGCATCGTGTCCATTAAGTATCAGACTGATGTAATAGCACACAGCAAATTGTAGATTACATTTGAAACACATAACTACAATGTGTTATTTCATACAGTGGTGAATCTGGAGCCGGAAAGACTGAGAACACCAAGAAGGTCATAGCCTACTTCGCTTTTGTCGCAGCTGCCTCCAAGGGAGAAGTGGAGCAAGAGGAAAAGAAGGTGAATGAATGTAGATGCAGTAATCATCCATTTCACAAAACGTTATATCAATTGTTTGCCATTACCATAGATAATTACATGAGTTCACAACTATGCTTTTGTTGCAGGGTTCCCTTGAGGATCAGATTGTGCAGGCTAACCCTGTCCTTGAAGCATACGGTAACGCCAAGACGTCACGTAACAACAACTCCTCAAGATTCGTAAGTCTACATTTGTTTTCGATAGGTTTCATAACTCATCAATATAGAAATTACAATATTCAATCTATTGTATCGTACCAATATTCTTCATATTACTGTATGTCGTGCTGAATAAATGTTGTTCATAGTGTACATAATTGTGGCTTTCCAATAATAGCATTCATATTCCGGTAAATGGTATTAATTTATTTATTCAGGGAAAATTTGTTCGAATTCACTTCGCCTCTTCCGGAAAAATTGCTGGCGCCGACATTGAAACATGTAAGTAATCTTTCATCTGGATCACGCAATATCACATAGACGTCTTTAGTTGATGTTCACGTTAGACAATCTCGTCATGCTGGATTTATTAATAACCAAGGTTAGCAAAAGTCAAATATTACCTTGTGTTATGACAGATTTGTTTAAAAAATCCCGTCATAATCAGTGGTGTTTTGAAAGATAAGTAAAGTCGTCACACATCAATTATATTTCAGTAATTATGATCGTTTGGAAATATATAGTTAAGCATATGAAATATTGTTGCATATTATAACATAGATTTGTTGGAGAAATCTCGTGTCACCTACCAGCAATCTGTTGAGAGGAACTACCACATCTTCTACCAGATGTTGTCTGGAGCGATACCATCAGTTGCAGGTAAAACACGGAAAACACTTTCGTAGTATTTACATGATCATCAAATAATATGCATTATCAAACCATATTCGCTGGGCATAAATGAAAACATCTGATATCTGGATTAAACTTCAAAGCATCTGTCTTTGTCTGGTCTTATTAATACATTTTACCGTTTTAACAATGATGCTGAAAAGTATTTACTAGTTTTAATGACATTATACATAACACTATATATTATATATTATATATAGTACATGACATCTGTAAAACATTTTGCTTTGATTGCGTGTACTATAAAAGCACTTCTGATTTCAGAGACGATCGTGGCCAATCCCGATGCTGGTTTGTTCTCCTTCATCAATCAAGGAGTACTCACTGTCAACGGCATCGACGATGTTGAGGAGATGAAGATGACAGATGTAAATTGTTTTTGTGGTTTTACATAAGAAGTAAATATATATAGTTTATTATTGTTTCAATGTCTACTTTCCACCTATATTGTATCAATAAACATCTTTATTCCGGTTATAGGCTGCCTTTGATGTCCTGGGATTCACTCCGGAGGAGAAAACTAGCGCTTACAAGTGCACTGGCTCTATCCTCCACATGGGCGAGATGCAGTTCAAGCAGAAGGGTGAACAGGCTGAGCCTGATGGAACTGCTGAGGCTGAGAAGGTTTCCTTCCTATTGGGTGTCAACTGTGGTGACTTCCTGAAGGCTTTGTGTAAACCCAAGATCAAAGTGGCCATGGATTACGTCACCCAAGGTCGAACCAAGGATCAGGTTCTCTATTCTATCGGTGCCCTGTCCAAGTCCCTGTATGATCGTGTGTTCAACTGGCTGGTCAAGAGAGTCAACCACTCCCTGGACACCAAGAAACCCAGGCAGTTCTTCATTGGTGTGCTGGATATTGCTGGCTTCGAAATCTTTGATGTGAGGATAAATGTTACTTATATCAATAAGTGTAGGTAAACTAGTAATTGATTAGGAATTTAAGTCCATGAAATATAATATGCTAATATTGTAAATAACTCATGTCATTATCTATACCTAAACATACTACCAGTAATGCGTTACGACAGTCAGTTGTTACTATAAATAAGTTAGGATATAACACACAGACCAGATACAGTTCATGTGAAATATATTTTGCCGATATACTGAATTTTAGTTCGTTTTATCTGCATTTGTAACTTTGTTTCCAGTTCAACAGTTTTGAACAGTTGTGTATCAACTACACCAATGAGCGCCTACAGCAGTTCTTCAACCACCACATGTTTGTGTTGGAGCAGGAAGAATATAAAAAAGAAGGCATTGAGTGGGAGTTCATTGACTTTGGAATGGACTTGCAAGCATGCATTGAACTTATTGAAAAGGTTAGTATTGCATTTAATCATTATAGAAAAATACGTATTTGAATCAATGTTTCTTGTCTATAATGTCGTTTTGCATCATACTTACAGCATTATTAAAGGCTCCATTCATTACACCCTAATCCTTGCTGTTGATCTTGTTGAGTTTTCCATCATGATTTTACTGTATTTTAGCCTCTTGGTATCCTGTCAATCTTAGAAGAAGAGTGTATGTTCCCCAAAGCATCTGACAAGACCTTCAAGGACAAACTGACTCAGAACCACATGGGCAAATCTCCCAACTTCCTCAAGCCCAGTAAATCCATGAAGGGTGGCCAACATGGTGACTTTGCCCTGAAGCATTACGCCGGAACAGTTCCCTACAATATCGGTGGTTGGCTGGAGAAGAACAAGGACCCTGTCAACGAGACTATTGTGGATCTTCTGAAACAGTCTAAAGAGCCACTTGTACAGTTGCTTTTCTCTCCACCTGCAGGAGGTTTGTTTACACGAACACAGCCGTCTCTTCTTGTTGCAGATTGATTATCAAAATCACTGCAGTTGCTTAAATGACGTCGTGTCAATTGTCGAACAATAAACTCTGATATATAATATAATAATACATTATATTAATTTCATTACATGTAAATTTCAGTGTCAGGGTTATGTTCTTTAGTATTGTGTTCTTTTGAAACAGTCTAAAGAGCCACTTGTACAGTTGCTATTTGTCTCCACCGGCAGGAGTTTTGTTTACACGAAACACTGCGCAGCTCTTTTTGATGATTGTTTCTTCATATCACTGAAGCAATTTACATGAAATGATGTCAATTGTAACTCAAGTAACTCGGATATTTAATATAGCTGTATATTACATTACATAATTACATTGAGTCATTTTCAGGATCAGGGTTATGTTCGTTGTATTGTGTTCTAAGGTCTTGAATGACTGCATATCACCTTTTCACTATACAGAAGCTGCTGATGCCAGCGGTGGTAAGAAGAAAAAGAAGAGCTCTGCCTTCCAGACCATATCTGCTACTCACAGGGTATAATAATTGAACTGTTTTTAATGCATGAACAAAATGAATGATTTATACAATAATATGTTATTAAATTATAGATAACTATGCTAACGTTTACATTTGCACCACCACATGTATCTAATACGTTTGAGTATTGAACTGGTTTCAGGACTGGTTCCTTTGTTTTTCGAATCTGTACCAAAAGTAATACTAGATCTTGCAAGGGTTCTAAAACTGATAATGACGTTTATTCGCCAGGAATCACTGAACAAACTGATGAAGAATCTGTACTCTACACATCCTCATTTTGTGCGTTGTATCATTCCCAACGAGACCAAGACACCAGGTATGGAACATGAATGGACAATAGATCTCGTATTATTTTGAAATCTCACTGCAATCAAACCAGTATTTGATACTGAAATATATGGTTCGTGGTCTGATTGACACTGGTCTCGTGCTACACGAAGATGACAAAAAGTTTAATATACTATAATTGAATATTATTAAAATCGTCACCTTGTTGATTTTGACAGCTCTAATATCAATATCACATGTATTCAGGTCTGATTGACGCCAGTCTTGTGCTTCACCAACTGCAATGTAATGGTGTACTTGAGGGAATCCGTATCTGCAGAAAGGGCTTCCCTAGTAGGATAATCTACTCAGAGTTCAAACAGAGGTAGGTATAAGGTTAAATTCATATGTTGCTTATTCTCTTATATCCCATGATGCCGACAATGAACAACATCTACTGATATAGCGATGAAATAAAGATATTTGATATAGAGAACTGGTTTTGTTTTCAGGTATTCAATCTTGGCCCCAAATGCCATCCCTGAAGGATTTGTTGAGGGAAAGGTAGTGTCTGGCAAGATTCTAGAAGCCCTGGAGATGGGTCAGGATGAATACCGTCTTGGCAACACTAAAGTGTTCTTCAAGTCTGGAGTTCTTGGTTACTTGGAAGAAATCCGTGACGAACGTTTGTCGGTGATTGTTGCTCTGTTCCAAGCTCACATTCGTGGATACCTGATGAGGAAATATCTCAAGAATCTTCATGACAAGAGGTATGTTTTGTCACTGCAGATCTGGCCTGAACATAATCACAGAAAGAAACGAGGAACAAAAGACATATAAAAATGTTTCCAATTGCTCAATGTAGAATTCAAAGTACAGTAATGTATTTGCAGGTAAAACAGGTTTCATTAATATTTAATGCCGAATATTTTTTTATTTCTTTTCTCAACACTACGTTCACATATTGTTCCCAGAGTTTCCCTGGAACTGATCCAGAAGAACATCCGTAAGTGGCTTGCCATGAGGAACTGGTGTTGGTGGGGATTCTACACCAAGGTTAAGCCTCTCCTCAGCGTTGCTGCTGCTGAGGACGAGATGAAACAGAAGGAGGAAGCACTTGGTAAAACAAAGGGTGAACTTGAGAAGGTGACACAGAGGTGCAAGGAGCTTGAGGAACAGAGCGTGACATTAACAGAGGCCAAGAACAACTTGTTCCTACAGGTTCAAACCCAACAGGATACCATCGATGATTGTGAAGAGAGGATTGAGCAACTTCTGAAGCAAAAGGAAGAAACTGATGTCCAAATTAAGGAGATCAATGATCGCCTAGCAGAAGAAGAATCTAACAATGCAATGCTAAGTGAAAAGCAAAAACAGATGGACACTGAAATCTGTGACCTCAAGACAAATGTAGAATCCCTTGAGGGTGCAGTGTCAAAGGTAAATGTTGAATGACGCTGCTTCTGTTTTGCTGTATACAACATCAAGTCTATTTCAAAATATTGCATTTATGTAATTGGCAGGAATTAAAATCCTGGTGTTTTTTTCTATTCAGAGTCAACATGACATCAAAGCTAAGGATTCGCAAATAAGAGCTCTGACTGATGAAACTGCACAGTTGGGTGAAACTGTTACAAAGCTCACAAAGGGGAAGAAGGACGTTGAAGATCAACTTACTAAGACCAAGTCAGATCTGGAGACAGAACAGGGCAAATGTGCAAATCTCAACAAATTAAGGCAGAAGCTAGAGGGTGTTATTGTAGAGGTAGGACAGTTTTCAGAGCCGTAACTTTGGCCAATATAACTTTTTCATGTTTATGATATCTATATACATCTCTTTTATAGTTTAAAAAATATTCGATGTCATTTTCAGCCTCTATTTCAGAGATGTAAATATTTTACAGCTTGAAGACATGCTTGAACATGAGAAGAAGGTGCGTGGGGATGTAGAAAAGACTAAGAAGAAGCTTGAACAGGACTTGAAGGTCTCCCAGAACAACTGTGAAGAACTGAATAGCATGAAGACAGATGCAGAGGAAACTATAAAGAAGTGAGCACTACTAGAAAACAAATCACTACACTGAACTTTAATATGTTAATGTCTTTTAACAGTATTCGCATGCAGATGACAGCCAATTCTTTTTCTCCTGTAACGTACAATAACTTGTTATCACATGTCCTCACTGATATTCGACTTGTGAACATGTAATATCAACCATGCATGTCTGTTTCCAGGAAGGAGAAGGAGATCACTGGGCTCACGTCTCTGCTGGAGGAGTCTGAGACACATGGTAACCAACAACAAAAGAAGATAAAGGATTTCCAGGTAACCCTGATTCATAGCTTAGATGTCCTCGTTATCATGTCTGAAATTTATTTGAAAGGTGGTATGTATTAAAAGGACCAATCGGTCAAAAGAAAATCTTGTAATCCATGGAACTACTTTTTAAAAAAAGGCCAATTCAACTAAGAATAAAAGAAAGCGAAAATAAAGTACAAACGTATATAAAATTATTTATATCAACGATTTCTTTTACAGAATAACCTTGATGAGTGTCAGGAACAACTTGAATCTGAGAGACAGACACGATCAAAGGTAAAACATTGTTTAATTTTCCAGTGTCGAGAAAATGAACGTGCATATAAAATCCATAATTACCACACAAGATTACATGTAATATCGTAGAGAACCATTCCGCCATAGTCATGTAATTTTCCCTTTTAGGTGGAGAAGCAGAGAACACAGTTTGCCAATGATCTAGACAACATCACACAGGGCCTTGAAGAAGCCAACTCCACAATTACTTCACAGGTGGGCTGAATTCAGTATTTGGTGTCAACGAAATATATTACTACAACGACTATTTCAAATGTAGGTGAAAGTAAAGAGTTCAGTATTTGAGATTTTAAGTTCTTGAAAACGATTCTTTAGAAGCACACAACATATTTTACCTTTGAATGTCAGATCAACATGGAGGATGTTATGATTGGCATTACAAACTGTTTAATACGTTTCAATAGTCGGACGTAATCAAGAAGCGTGACATGGAGATACAAAAGCTGAAGAACGACATGGAGGAAGCATCTTCCCAGCATGAGGCGCAGGCTGCCAACTTCCGTAAAAAGCAGAAGGACGCCATGACTGAGATGAATGATCAGATGGAACAGCTTCAGAAAGTCAAACAAAGGTGAGCAATACATGGAGAATAGAATAGAATAGAATAGAATAGAATAGAATAGAATAGAATAGAATAGAATAGAATAGAATAGAATAGAATAGAATAGAATGGAGAATCGAAATACCTGTATCTTCATTCAGAAATGATATTTGCTTCATTTATATTTACATTTAATGGCCATACTTACTTCAAAATCCATTGTGATTTTTTTTTTGCAGATTGGAGAAGGAAAAGAGCCAATTAAAGGCTGACACTGATGAACTTCAAGATGAGCTGGAACATGCCAAGAAAAACAAGGTAGGTCACAAATCACTGCTTAGTAGAACAATGAAAACATACTGCACATGTAACAGAATGACATAAATATATAACGGGTTATAATCCCAATGAGACCCTTCATATACTAATATATATATATATATATATATATATATATATATATATATATATATATATATATATATATATATATATATATATATATCTCGATGTCATCAATCTTTATTGAATGAACTTGAATGTTTCGTTACAGGGATGTTCTGGCGTGATGTCCAAGCAGATGCAAAACCAAATGACTGAGCTGAATACCCAGGTGGAAGAGGCAACTCACCAGATCAGCGAACTGCAGACGGAGAAGAACAAGTTCATGGCTGAGGCCGCTGACCTAACCCGTCAATTGGAGGAGACTGAAACAAGAATTGGAAAGCTGAGCAAGGAGAAGTCTTCCCTGTGTGTCCAAGTAGAAGAGATAAGACGCTCATCAGATGATGAACAAAGAGTATGTATAACATATCAGATGTGCATGTAACAGAAAGAACGCCAATATCATTTAGTCTTATTAATTATAGTCTAAATTCAGTTCTTATTCTGCTTCTATCCTGTTGGCATGTGAAACATTTGACACAGCTTATATCTTACTTTTGTCTTCTCAGATGCGTCAACGACTCCAGACTGAGATGAGGAACATGAACACTGACATGGTCAGTCTAAGGGAACAGCTTACGGAGGAGCAGGAGGCCCGGGCAGCTCTACAGCGTCAGCTGTCCAAGTCAAACCAGGAGATGCTTCAATGGAGATCCAAGTATGAGACCGAAGGCACTGTCAGGGTCGAAGAGCTTGAGGAGTCCAGGTACGGAAATAGAACGCTGCATCATTTATTTGAAGGGTCATGGAAAGATGAGCTTTTGTGCGAGATCGCTGTGCAATAATTGTTTGTTAAGTTGAGTTAGGACAACAATTTTTAATACATGAATATTGATGCTTGATCTTCAGACGCCGAATCCAGATCAAACTTAACGAAGCTGAACACAATCTGTCCACCGCCATTGCAAAGGCCAGTTCGTTTGAGATGACAAAAGCCAAAATGGTACGTTTTTGCATAAACTATATAGCATGAAAGTGTATATTCCATGAACTTAAGGAAATACTTGTTTGGCGATATTTGTTTGTTTCTATCCATTTGATAAATAACACATCTATAACGTTATTACATTGAATTTAGTATTCGTATACTGTTATTTTAATATGATATTTAGTAACGTAAATTGTGCATCATTGTGACTAGAATTACGGGAAAAACATGTTCATGCTTGTCACTTTCTCTCTTCTAAAAAAACGCCGTCATATACCTGGAATATTGCTGAGTGCGGCGTTAAACAACAAACAAACAAACAAACTCTTCTAAAATTGATATTTCGATGACACTCTTCTATTTATCATATAATAGATAGTGTTACCAATGCAATAATCCAATCCGATAATTAATGTGATCACAGTCGTGTAATTATGCAGATGAGGCCATGGAGATTAAATTACGATTTGTAAGGCCTAGATATTGATCTGATCCCTATGTCGCCCCTAACACCTTTGAAAACAGTTGCAGAGAACTTTACTTTAGAAGATGAAAGTATCGTCTTAAACTTTGAATATTTTAAGATTGACATTACATGGTAAACAGATCGTTACCTCGTGTGTTTCCGTATCCTAAATTTCATATATAAGAAACAAAAGAAATATGTATTACGATCGCATTATACGATTTGTATTCAACATACGTGACATTTACGATACAAAAACACACTCAGCTAATAATCTCTATTTATAACATGTGTTCCTTCTTCCCCAGGTAAGAGATCTCGAGGATGAGCTTGAGAAGGAACAGATGCGCCACGGTGAGTGTGTCAAGAACTGCCGTCAATACGAACGTCGTGCGAAGGAGATGACCTACAAGGTTGATGAAGACAAGAAGACCATTGACAAACTGCAGGACATCATAGACAAGCAGAGCGGCCAGATGAAGCTGTACAAGTCCCAGGTGGCAGATGCTGTAAGTATGACTACCGCGTGTGCAATGTTATTGTTATGGATACAACATAATGATTATTGATATGTGCTTATTGGTAGTTATTCATACATAATAAAACCTGCGCTTCTTTTGTACAGGAAGAGATGGCGACCACCAACATGAACAAATATCGGAAGGTGAAACAGGAGTTGGAGGATGCTGAGACCAGAGCCAGCATGGCTGAGGAAACCATGGCCAGTTACAGTAGAAAGACTCGCCCCTACACCGTCTACTCCGACAACTCGTACTAGGTCCTGCTTCCAGCCCAGGACAAAGTTGATCTGATTGAAATCGACATTCAATGGCTATGGCGTTTGCCACTTTTGAAACTCAGCACGTTCTCGGAATGCATGAACAGGTTGAATAAAAGAGAATCTGATTCTGTTGGAGTAGTTTTGTATTTCCTAATACCAGTATCTGTACTATATTAAATGAACTGCTTGTATCATACGAAATAATACTATTCATAACTACCTACATCATCTGCTCCGACACATCGTGTTAGGCCGTGGAATGCATGGAATGCAACAGATTTAATGAAGGAGAATCTGATTCTGTTTGGAGTAATTATGGATCTTCTGTACTTTGTTGAAGGAACTGCTTGTATCATATGAAATAAAAATATATATTCCTGCAATCTGTATTCATATTATATATATGAAAAATAAATGTCACAAAAACAACTGCCTTCTGACCTCCCTAACAATGTGTGACATACCTGTTACAGGTTCTTTCATTATGAGTTATAAGTCTGTGTAATAACACATCACATCGTTCGTATATTTTCTGTCTGGGGTAGTTTTATCATTTCAAATTAATCCTGTTTTTGGGGAGCATGTCTTGCAAGACCAGTGATTTGGATAATTGGATCTGACGAATTTACGTGGACAGAAACACACACATGCAATGCAATGCAATGATATCGATATATCACTGATAACTTTCGATTCCATTCGCGAAATAGCTGAAAATGTTACGACGATGTTTTTGACTATTAATAATTCCCATGAATCCATTGCCTATGTACAAGGAGATTGATATAGTTGGTTATGATAGCTAGGCGTATCACCAGTCACAAACATGCTATAAGATATTCAAGTAATATAGAAACTCGGCATTGTAGCCATATTCTCATACTCAATCTACAATATTTCCTGAAGGATATTCGGCTTTTCCATTGTACGAGGGATCGGTCACACGGTTTGACGTTCAAACGTTTTTCACGAGATTCACGTGACTACTTTCACATTCCTACTGACTACTGACTGCTTTCACATTCCTGACTACTTTCACATTCCTGAGGAATTCCAGAGGAATTCCAAAGCACGAATACATACAGATGCAGATCCAAACTATCGTATTATCGACTCGATCCGTGTCGGGTCTGACAGTGACAGTTTACAGCAATCTATCAATTTACCTTAGTATCTTTTTTGAGACATCTTTACAATCACCTTTCAATCATCATTCATGATGAATGATGACATCACACGTGTAGGGCAGGAAAGTTACTCTTTTCGGGAAAACCAAGTGTCATGATTGTTTTTCATTTTGCCATTCACATAATTTTCACTGCTATTTTGCCTTTTACACCCCATTGATTCTGATTCAAGACTCAGGAATCCAGCTGCGACACACTTCCGCGACATATGTTGCAAAACTCAATCTGATTTGTGAAGTGATACCAGTTTGACTGCCACAGTCACTGCTCATTTAATAAGTTTGCATGATCACTGGCCAGCTGGCCAGCTTGTCTCAATATTGTCATATCGGGATATAATTGTTATACAAGGTGAAGAATATTGCTAAGATTTTAATGATTTATAAGTGAAGTTATCTGACATCATCTATATTTGATCACTCGTCCGTGGTTTCTAATTCTTCAGGGCGGTCGGGTAGCCTAGTGGTTAAGGCGTTCGCTCGTCACGACGAAGACCTGGGTTCGATTCCCGACATGGGTACAATGTTTGAAGCCCATTTCTGGAGTCCCCCGCCGTGATATTGCTGGAATATTACTAAAAGCGGCGTAAAACCATACTCACTCACTCACTCACGCACTCTAATTATTCAAGTGTCAAGTGTGTTAAAAGGGTTTTGTTACTAAATTCGTTTTCATATGTTTCATCTTAGGCGCTATGCCTAAAGGTTCAGGGAAAACAACCACAAAACTTTATGAGCAGAGTGGCGACTTCAACTTTCCAGTTCCAACTTTCCCTTTATGTCGAGCAACATTTCAGTAGCTCCAGCCTTTGATGTCTACATTTGAGGTACAATCGAGCATGCTCTTTCTTCCAAGATTTCAGAGAACATTCAACAACTTTTGTTCATTTCCAAACGCATCAGTGACAAAAAATCATGACCGATGCAATTCCATATTTTCCCGTGTTTTGTCCGGTGAAAAACTGACATGTTTTGCATGTGTTTGTGACGAGTGCCAGGATACGCTCATCTTTTCTCAAACACCTAGCATCATCACTATTTGATAGTATTCATAAACACATTTAATAATATAGTCGGAATCATGCATTGGACTCGGAAGATTATTGAGAGGACCTTGTCGCGCTCTACTATTTGATCAATAGCAATCGAAACAATACGAATAAACGTATTCCGGCTGGTACATTATGCGATTTCTATAATCGAGTACTTGTAGTAGGCTGTAGTAGTATTAGTAGCAGTAGTAATAATAATAATAATAATGATGATGATAATAGTAGTAGTAGTAGTAGTAGTAATAGTAACAGTAGTGGCAGTAAAAGTAGCAGCAACAGCAGCAGCAACAGTAGTATTAGAAGTAGAAGTAGTAGTAGAAGTATGTGGGATTAGAAGTATAATTAGAAGTAATAATAGTAGTAGTTGCAGCAGTAGTAACAATAGTGTGATTAGAAGTAGTAGTAATAGCAGTAGTAGTGGTAGTATTATTTGTTGTAGTAGAAGAAGTGGGATTATAAGTAGTAGTTGTAGTAGAAGCAGCTGTGGTATAAGTAGCGGCAGTAGTAGTAGTAGTAGTAGTAGTAGTAGTAGTAGTAGTAGTAGTAGTAGTAGTAGCAGCAGTAGTAGCAGTAGTAGTAGTAGTAGTGGTAGTAGCACCAAAACATTAAGCAGAAATTTCGGGTAAATATTGAAAGGATCTTGTCGCTCTCTACCATTTGATCAATAGTAATAGAAAAAATATGAATAAACGTATTCCGGCTGGTACATTATGCGATTTCGATAATTTGAGTAGTTGTAGTAGGCTGAAGTAGGCTGTAGTAGTAGTTGTAGTAGTAGTAGTAGTAGGCCGCAAACAACAATATTCCAGCTATATAATGGTGGTCTGTAAGTGATTGAGTCTTGACATCATGAGTAACGATCTACGTAATTGGGATACGATGATATGCATCAACCAAGTCAGCAAGTTTGACCACCCGATCCCGTTAGTGGCCTCTTACGACAAGCATGGGTTGCTGAAGACCAATTCTAGCCCGGAATCTTCACGGGACAGTAGTTGTACCAGTAGTAGTAGTAGTAATAACGGGACAGTAGTTGTAGTAGTAGTAGTATTAGAAGATGTATTATTACTATTATTATCAGTAGTAGTAGTAGTAGTAGTAGTAGTAGTAGTAGTAGTAGTAGTAGTAGTAGAAGTAGTAGTAGTAACTTAGTTTGGTTTTACGCCACTTTTAGCAAGATTGCAGAAATATCATCAGGACTGAGAATGTTAGTTGTGGAAATTGTCGGATTGTCGTTGTAATAATGTTAGTGGTAGTGGTAGTAATTTGGTGAATCCAGAGACCAAAGGTGCTGACAAACCTAGAAAAATAAACGGGACGAGCCGAGATTCGAACCCACCGTCATAGGTTTCAAAGGGACGCATCAATGCAGCGTGAATTGAGACGCCTTAGACGACTAGGCCAGTAGAAGTATGTAGGATTAAAAGGTGAAGTCGTAGGATTAGAGGAAGTAGTAATAGAGTTTGTTTATTTGATTTTTAACTTCGCACTCAGCAATATTCCAGCTTGTAGTAGTTGGAGCAGCAGCAGCAGCAGTAGTAGTAGCAGTAGTAGAAGTAGTAGAAGTAGCAGACAAATAACGTGTAACGGAAATTTATGTAAGCAAATCCCTTCCTCGCTGCCACATATGAATTTCACCGCGATATAAGGTCAAACTATTAGATGAAATAGAAATGGGCAGAATTGTTTTCTTTTAGTGTTTTCTCCTTATAAGAATGTATATTTTAAAATAGACGAATGGCTATCCTGGATCAGGTATTGGTTTGCCTGTCCGGCACTTAAATGGAAGTTTGTACGTCGCTGCCATACTGTTGACTTGGTTAACTATTGCATATACATATACTCGTTTTGGTTTGACAAAAACATAATTAGAAACGGTATCAAAACGTTACGGGCTGAACACTGGCGCCAAACACTGCACCAAGGTAAAAAAAAAAAGCTATGATTCCCGTATCGAATGCTTCACCATCGAATAACCATTTCTTATTTGTTTGAGCCCATAGCTGTGCATTTTCATATCACATGCAGCTGGATAAACCAAAACATATGCCATTTTCTTTACCGGTACCTGTCCATGTACATATTAGCTACGTCTAGGTTGCTAAATGGCAGTACACTTGGCCTTTTTATATCTTTTGCGTTGTCATTCTACTGTTTTCATTATCATTATACCAATAGTTCTTTTGAGCATAAAATCGCCAAAAGAAGGCACATGCTCTGCACACAGTGGTTTGGGCACCTGCGATCAGTGCAGACCTATTCTATTTGGATTATAGATTTAACAAGATCTTATTCTTACGCTTGTGTCGTGCCAACAAAATATCCCTACATAATAAAAGAATAACTTTCATACAGTAATTGACAAGTCAGTTTGAGATCACAGTGTTCAACAATTCTGAATCTTAACAAAAGTACCAATAGTATGTGGAAAAAACATAATGTTAAAAAAGCCCTTAACAAATTAACTATGTATAAAGTATAATCAGAACAGTTGAAGTACAACGTTCGCATTATGGAATGAGACGCTCATTTCTACATGTGTGTGGTGCCCACAAGACAACCCTTCATAATAACAGACTACTTTTCATACTGTAATTGACAAGTGTCCACCATCTTAATTTATTATTACGTTATCAATTCTACATATGTTTAACAATACTGAATCTTATAAAAAATACTAATAGGCTGGAGAGAAAAACATCATGCAAAGACAATATCCATTAATAAATGTAGGAAGTAGTTCAAAGAGATAAATACTTTGAACTTTACATCATTTGAGATAAAGGCATTACCCATACTCGCCTGCGGGTAGAGCAGACACAATTTATATGAGAGAAACATGAGTCTTTGTGGAATAGAATATTGTGACGAATAGAATGTCAAAATGTCAGGACAGCGTTCCAAATCGCGATCTCAACGCTGTGGCCATCGTAGGTCTGTGTAAAAGTACACAGAGAACAGACGTAGTGCTAAGTTCGCTTTGTGGAATGAGACTCTGTTTTGCCATGATGACCAGCATATATTTCTTGTATACACATGTGCACATCTGTCTCGACATAACCAGTTCATGCACAGCGGGTGGCATATGCAATTACGTTAGTCAGTATGGAGGTTGGTGAAGGCAACCCTCACACACCTTACATCACTTGTAGAACTAACCTTTTGATACAACACTTGATACAATATTTTAAAAATACCAAAGTGTTAATTGGTGCATACTAAGACCTGTTTACATGCATAAATGAATACGTTTTAGATGCATAAACATACTATTATGGAATCATATATCCACATATACTTACCCCACACCTCTTCCGAATGTGATTCACAATTCTCTTAAATTACAATTGAATAGATAATACATATTATCTGTATCTCTAAATTTGGTTGACATTATTGGGCTATGGAAGTACACAAAATACCATAAAACTACATAACTATGAGGTTATACATTTGAGTAACTATACACAATCACTGTAAACTAGACACTCATTTTGAAATGAAATTGTGTATGATAACACTTTAACTCGTTTCAAAATGGTATGCACATAATACTGTACATAGGCCTGAATATGTTTAAACAAAATATCAACTAACAATCCAACTGACGTAACAGAGGTAAAGTACATTACTGTGATGTTGAGTCCATTAAGAAAGCCCGGTTGTTACAGACACTGACATCACGCTGTGTTAATGGATGCCGCCTTAACATGGTACAGTATTCGTTAATAGATTATGTCACTCGTCTGGCACTTGAACTTGACCAATCGTGTGCAACTTTCATAACACACTAAGCAAAAGCAGGGTATAAAAAGGGTAGAATGTGTGAGGGGAAACAGAGCAGCTCTTGTTGTGAGTATTGAATATGTTGTTGCTGCTACATAGTTATTGTATACGCTGTCGATAAAAAATATTATCATTTGTGATGTTGAGACAGTAAATATGGGAAGGTGTAAATCATATAATGTAGCTCGGAATAGATTTGTTTAAGATAATTTATGACATGGGCAAATCCTCATTGATTTTTACTAAACTTGTAACTGTTTAAAATAGATACGCACATTTCATAAATATACAGCACATCGCTCATTTTTATGAAATATTATAGACTCAAGACTTTCCTTGCCAACATAATGTAGTGTTTATTACACTAGCTAAACCCTGCAGGCATGGCAGTAGAATATATCATTAAGATTGTCTAAATGAATAATCTTTCTTTCCACAGAGCTGATCATCGACTGCAGTCTTTCTTGATTTCGACGTATTTCGACTCACGTCAACATGGCTTCATACGATCCGGCCGACCCTGAGATGCAGTATCTTGCTGTGGACCGTAAGAAGCTGTTGAAGGAGCAGAATAAAAACTTTGATGCTAAAAAATCTTGCTGGGCCCCCGATGAAGAACAGGGTTTCATTGCTGCTGAAATACAGAGCACAGCAGGAGATGACGTCACAGTCCTCATTGTTGACTCCAAACAGGTGCGTTTATCCGGAGTTCGTGTTACAGATTCTAATTTCAAGTAGAAATAGAACCTTTGTTTCAATTTATAATTGTATAGTCTTTACAGGAATTGTTTCATTAAAATTCCCTTTCAGACGAAGACGTTTAAGAAGGACGACATCCAGTCGATGAACCCTCCAAAGTACGAAAAGATCGAGGACATCGCCAACATGACCTTCCTCAACGAGGCCAGCGTTCTGTACAACTTGAGAGCCAGATACACTTCTGGGTTGATCTATGTGAGTAATCCTTAATGTGATGAATGTGTGTACAAGATTATTCGAAGTCACTTTCTTATATATTACATATTATTTTCGTCATGAAATTCAATATCAAAATATAATAAAAAGCTGTTCCACGGTTGTAATCGCCCCCGAAAATGAAACCATATTTTGAAAATTACTTTAATTTTAATTCGAAAAATACATCAACAATATATTGCAATATATGCATGTTAGAGCAACGGATATGAGACGATCGTATTCCCCACACTAACGTCACACTTATATTAAATATAAGCAACAACACCCTTTTCGTATTTATAGGAAAATCACATTCTTTCAGACCTATTCCGGCCTGTTCTGTATCGCCATCAACCCCTACCGTCGTCTCCCCATCTACACCCCGTCCATCGTGGCCAAGTACAGAGGCAAGAGGAAGACCGAGATGCCTCCTCACTTGTTCTCCGTCTCTGACAACGCCTACCAGTTCATGGTGCAAGGTATTCACTGTTCACATCTTGGGGATACCCACTTGTTCATTTAAGAACTTAGCTCTTGCTATAAAAAGGATGAATTATTAATACATACTACAACATACATATATTGTATCCGTTCACGATGAATTTATCAATGGGACTTTGGAGAGTTACGTCCCTCAGCTGTACCCGGATATGATAGCATTAAACCCAATTGGTAAATACTGTGATGTTTATCACAACACTTATCACTCATATACGATATTTTGATAATATTTCAGATCGTGAAAACCAGTCTATGTTAATTACGTAAGTATGTCAATCACCAACGTCATATTAATGCGTAATATTTTGTACTTCTCCAATCTACCATTTGTCCCAGATAGTTTATTTGTTTGTTTCCATGTAAATAGGAGAACAAAATACATTGAGAACTACTCTAACGAATCCCAGTATATTTTCAATCATAACATAAGGTGTCAGATTTGTAACAATAGGCACAGTTTTGTTGTTGTTGATCATCATTTGATACACCGGATCTAAATATAATATCCTTTGACGTTTTAATGCTCCTGTTTTCGTTGTTGTTTTCCCTTTTGCATCTTGTCCATTGAGTAACAGACAGATGGCATAGCATATAACAAAATGTAGAGTACATTTGAAAGACATAGCAACAATGTTTTATTCAAACAGTGGTGAATCTGGAGCCGGAAAGACTGAGAACACCAAGAAGGTCATCGCCTACTTCGCCTTTGTCGCAGCTGCCTCCAAGGGAGAAGCGGAGCAAGAAGAAAAGAAGGTGAATGAATGTAGATGCAGTAATCATCCATTTAAAAAAAACGTTATATCAATTGTTTGCCATTACCATAGATAATTACATGAGTTCACAACTATGCTTTTGTTGCAGGGTTCCCTGGAGGATCAGATTGTTCAGGCTAACCCTGTTCTTGAAGCTTACGGTAACGCCAAGACGTCACGTAATAACAACTCCTCAAGATTCGTGAGTCTACATTTGTCTTCGATAAGTTGTTTGTACAGAGTGATTTAATTATTTTATCGCCCCGATAATCTACCTTTTGCTGCATATGTTGTTCATAGTATACATAATTGTGTAAAATACGAGCATACGAATTCTGCTGATGGCGTTAATGTTTTATACAGGGAAAATTTGTTCGAATTCACTTCGCCTCTTCCGGTAAAATTGCTGGCGCCGACATTGAAACATGTAAGTAATCTTTCACCTCGATCTCGCTACATCACATAGACGTCTTTAGTTGATGTTATACTGGATTTATTGATAAAAAAAGTTAGCAAAAGTCAAATATTACCTTGTGTTATGACAGATTTGTTTGAAAAATCCCGTCATAATCAGTGGTGTTTTGAAAGATAAGTAAAGTCGTCACACAGCAATTATATTTCAGTAACTGTGATCGTTTGGAAATATTTAGTTAAACATATGAAATATTGTTGCATCTTATAACAGATTTGTTGGAGAAATCTCGTGTCACCTACCAGCAATCTGTTGAGAGGAACTACCACATCTTCTACCAGATGTTGTCCGGAGCGATACCCTCAGTTGCAGGTAAAACACGGAAAACACTTTCGTAGTATTTACATGATCATCAAATAATATGCATCATAAAACCATATTCGCTGGGAATAAATGAAAACATCTGATATCTGGATTAAACTTCAAAGCATCTGTCTTTGTCTGGTCTTATTAATACATTTTGCCGTTTTAACAATGATGCTGAAAAGAATTTACTAGTTTCATTATATTATATGTGACACTATATACTATATATTACATATAGTACATGACATCTATAAAACATTTTGCTTTCATTGCGTGTACTATAAAAGCACTTCTGATTTCAGAGACGATCGTGGCCAATCCCGATGCTGGTTTGTTTTCCTTCATCAATCAAGGAGTACTCACTGTCAACGGCATCGACGATGTTGAGGAGATGAAGATGACAGATGTAAATTGGTTTTGTGGTTTTACATAAGAATTAAATATAAATCGCATATTATTGTTTCAATTTCTACTTTCTACCTATATTGTATCAATAAACATCTTTATTCCGGTTATAGGCTGCCTTTGATGTCCTGGGATTCACTGCTGAGGAGAAAACTAGCGCCTACAAATGCACTGGCTCTATCCTCCACATGGGCGAGATGCAGTTCAAGCAGAAGGGTGAACAGGCTGAGCCTGATGGAACTGCCGAGGCTGAGAAGGTTTCCTTCCTATTGGGTGTCAACTGTGGTGACTTCATGAAGGCTTTGTGTAAACCCAAGATCAAGGTTGCCATGGATTACGTCACCCAAGGACGAACCAAAGATCAGGTTCTCTATTCTATCGGTGCCCTGTCCAAGTCCCTGTATGATCGTGTGTTCAACTGGCTGGTCAAGAGAGTAAACCACTCCCTGGACACCAAGAAACCCAGACAGTTCTTCATTGGTGTGCTGGATATTGCAGGCTTCGAAATCTTTGATGTGAGGATAAATGTTACTTATATCAATTGGGCTAGGTAAAATAGTATTTAATTACGAAACTAAGTACAGATAGTATATAATATGCTAATATTGTAAATAACTCATGTAATGTCCACACCTAAAATACTACTAGTAATGTGTTATGACAGTCATTTGTAGTTATAAATAAGTTAAGATATGTCAAACAAACCTGATATTTCATGTGAAATATGTATGTCCGATATATTGAATTTTAGTTCGTTTTATTTTGTTTGTCTGCATTTGTGACTTTATTTCCAGTTCAACAGTTTTGAACAGTTGTGCATCAACTACACCAACGAACGTCTGCAGCAGTTCTTCAACCACCACATGTTTGTATTGGAGCAGGAAGAATATAAAAAGGAAGGCATCCAATGGGAATTCATTGACTTTGGAATGGATTTGCAAGCATGCATTGAGCTTATTGAAAAGGTTTGTATTGCATTTCATCATACTTAAAAAATACGTACTTAAATCGACAAAATCGATAAAATGCTGTTTATCTTGTTCAGTTTTCAATCATGAATCTACATATTTTAGCCTCTTGGCATCCTGTCAATCTTGGAAGAAGAGTGTATGTTCCCCAAAGCATCTGACAAGACCTTCAAGGACAAACTGACTCAGAACCACATGGGCAAGTCTCCCAACTTCCTCAAGCCTAGTAAATCCATGAAGGGTGGCCAACATGGTGACTTTGCCCTGAAGCATTACGCCGGAACAGTTCCCTACAACATCGGAGGCTGGCTGGAGAAGAACAAGGACCCTGTCAACGAGACCATTGTGGATCTTCTGAAACAGTCTAAAGAGCCACTTGTTCAGTTGCTCTTCTCTCCACCTGCAGGAGGTTTGTTTACACAAAACACTGCGCAGCTCTATTTTGTAGATTGGTTATTAAAATCTCTGTAGTTGCTTTACATGAAATTATGTCAATTGTAACTTAAGTAACACCGATATATAATATAACAGAATATTACATTACATAATTACATTGAGTCAGTTTCAGTATCAGGGTTATGTTCTTTGCATTGTGTTCTGAGTTATTACAATAACTGCATATCACCTTTTCACTTATTCACGATGCAGAAGCTGCTGAGGCCAGCGGTGGTAAGAAGAAAAAGAAGAGCTCTGCCTTCCAGACCATATCTGCTACTCACAGGGTATAATAATTGCACTATTTACATTGGATGACAAAATTTAATACTGGTAACTTATCCATGAATATGTGTTTTGATTATAGATAATTATGCAAACGTTTACCATCACATGTATCTAATACGTGTGAGTACTGAATGGGATTCAGGACTGGTTTCTTTGCTTTTCGTATGTGTACCAAATGTAATACTAGATCTTCCAAGGGTTCTCACAGTAATAATTACGTTTATTCACCAGGAATCGCTGAACAAACTGATGAAGAATCTGTACTCCACACATCCTCATTTTGTGCGTTGCATCATTCCCAACGAGACCAAGACACCAGGTATGGAAAATGAATGGACAATAGATTTCGTATTACAAGAGTAGTGTAAAACTTTTTAAATATATATTATGATATCTCACTGCAATTAAAGCAGTAATTGATACTGAAATATATTTTTTGTGGTCTGATTGACGCTGTTTGTGCTCCACGAAGATATCTAAAATACTCTATTTGAACCTTGTTATTTGAAACTGACAGCGAGCGATGAATAGACAACTAAATATGATTATCACATGGTATTCAGGTCTGATTGACGCCAGTCTTGTGCTTCACCAACTGCAATGTAATGGTGTACTTGAGGGAATCCGTATCTGCAGAAAGGGTTTCCCCAGTAGGATAATCTACTCAGAGTTCAAACAGAGGTAGGTATAAGGTTTAATCCATATGTTGCTTATTCTCTTATATCCCATGATGCCGACAATGAACAACAATCTATTGACATAACGATGACATACCTGTAAGATATTTGATATAGAGAACTGATTTTGTTTTCAGGTATTCAATCTTGGCCCCAAATGCCATCCCTGAAGGATTTGTTGAGGGAAAGGTAGTGTCTGGCAAGATTCTAGAAGCCCTGGAGATGGGTCAGGATGAATACCGTCTTGGCAACACTAAAGTGTTCTTCAAGTCTGGAGTTCTTGGTTACTTGGAAGAAATCCGAGACGAACGTTTGTCGGTGATTGTTGCTCTGTTCCAAGCTCACATTCGTGGCTACCTGATGAGGAAATATCTCAAGAATCTTCATGACAAGAGGTATGTTTTGTCACTGCAGATCTGGCCTGAACATTATCCCAGAAAGAAATTAGGAACGAAAAGATATATAAAAATTGTTTCCAATTGCTCAATGTAGAATCTACGGTAATGTTTTTAAGTGTACAAGAAGTTTCATTATTGTTTCTTGCAGAATAGTAAATGATTTCTGTTCTCAACACTAAGTTCGTATACTGTTCCCAGAGTTGCCCTGGAACTGATCCAGAAGAACATCCGAAAGTGGCTTGCCATGAGGAACTGGTGTTGGTGGAGATTCTACACCAAGGTCAAGCCTCTCCTCAGCGTTGCTGCTGCTGAGGACGAGATGAAACAGAAGGAGGAAGCACTTGGTAAAACAAAGGGTGAACTTGAGAAGGTGACACAAAGGTGCAAGGAGCTTGAAGAACAGAGCGTGACATTAACAGAGGCCAAGAACAACTTGTTCCTACAGGTTCAAACCCAACAGGATACCATCGATGACTGTGAGGAGAGGATTGAGCAACTCCTGAAGCAAAAGGAAGAGACTGATGTCCAAATGAAGGCCCTCAGTGATCGTGTAGTAGAGGAAGAATCTAACAATGCAATGCTAATTGAAAAGCAAAAACAGATGGACACTGAAATCTGTGACCTCAAGACAAATGTAGAATCCCTTGAGGGTGCAGTGGCAAAGGTAAATGTTTAATGACTTTGGTACAGTTTTAGGGATTAAAACATTTGTTGTACTTCAAAATATTGCATTAATGTTATTGACAGGAATTCATATAATTGTGTTTCTCTTCAGAGTCAACATGACATCAAAGCTAAGGATTCCCAAATAAGAGCTCTAACTGATGAAACTGGACAGTTGGGTGAAACTGTTACAAAGCTCACAAAGGGAAAGAAGGACGTTGAAGATCAACTTACTAAGACCAAGTCAGACCTGGAGACAGAACAGGGCAAATGTGCAAATCTCAACAAATTAAGGCAGAAGCTAGAAGGTGTTATTGCAGAGGTAGGACAGTTTCAGAAAGATAACTTGGGTCACTGATAATTTATTTATTTTTATGATATGTGGATATTATTTGAAAGGAATTATTTTATTTTATTCCAAAATTCATCCAATATTTCACAGATGTAAATATTTTTACAGCTTGAAGACATGCTTGAACATGAGAAGAAGGTGCGTGGGGATGTGGAAAAGACTAAGAAGAAGCTTGAACAGGACTTGAAGGTCTCCCAGAGCAACTGTGAAGAACTGAATAGCATGAAGACAGATGCAGAGGAAACTATTAAGAAGTGAGCACTACCAGAAAATAAATCACTACACTGAACTTTAATATGTTCATGTGTTTTGACCATTTTGACATTCAGCTGATATCCTATAACATATATTCGACTTGTGAACATGTAACATCAACCATGCATGTCTATTTCCAGGAAGGAGAAGGAGATCACTGGGCTCACGTCTCTGCTGGAGGAGTCTGAGACACATGGTAACCAACAACAGAAGAAGATAAAGGACCTCCAGGTAACTGTGATTCATAGCTTAGATGTCCTCGTTATCATGTCTGAAATTTATTTGAAAGGTGGTATGTATGAAAAGGACCAATCGGTCCAAAGAAAATCTTCTGATCCATGAAACTACTTTAAAAAAAAGGCCAATCCAACTAAGAATAAAAGAAAGCGAAAATAAAGTATAAACTAAGCTAAGAGGGGTGGTCGGGTAGCCTAGTGGTTAAAGCGTTCGCTCATCACGGCGAAGGCCCGTGTTCGATTACCGACATAGCTACAATGGGTGATATTGCTGGATATTGCTAAAAGCGGCGTAAAACCACACTCACTCACTCACTCACTCACTCACTCACAGCTTAGTTATTAATAAGGGACCGCCTCCGTGGTCTGGTGGTAGAGCGTCCGCCCAGAGAGCGGTAGGTCCTGGGTTCGATCTCCGGCCGCGTCATACCAAAAGACGTTAAAAGATGGTACTTGTTGTTACCCTGTCTCGCGCTCGGCATTAAGATGCTTAAAAAAGGACTGGTCGGCTCGGGGTTAGTATACTGTGTCTGAATGGGGTATTCGTGTCAAACTGCGGCATGGTATCTCAGTGACCTAGCACTATAATTCGGAATCACTCCGGACTAGTACCAGCAGCCACACACACACACGTACATGCACGTAGTTATATAAGTGCAATAATCTTGAACGCGACGTTAAACCCCATTTCACCTCACCACCTATTGATAAGGTGTAAATGTAAATGAATCCACAGCATGTCAACAATTCCAATTTATTTTACAGAATAACCTTGATGACTGTCAGGAACAACTTGAATCTGAGAGACAGACAAGATCAAAGGTAAAGCATAGAATATATTAAAGTGCATATACATCCATAATTACACCTGCCATACCACACAAGATATAATATGTGATATTGTATAGAACCATTACGGCATGACCATATATTTTTGCGTTGTAGGTGGAGAAGCAGAGAACACAGTTTGCCAATGAACTAGACAATATCACACAGGGCCTTGAAGAAGCCAACTCCACCATTACTTCACAGGTGCGCTTAAATTATTACTTGGTGTCTGTGAAATATTTATCTACTAGGATAGTTAAATATTTCAGTATTTTATCATTATAATTTCAAGAAAAGGATTCTTTAAAAGGCTGCAACAAATTTTAGCATTGAATTTCAGTTGTATTGAGTGAGAGATTATATAACATTATAAACTGTTTAATACGTTCAACAGTCGGACGTAATCAAGAAACGGGACACTGAGATTCAAAAGCTGAAGCACGACATGGAGGAAGCGTCATCCCAGCATGAGTCTCTAGTTGCCAACTTCCGCAAGAAGCAGAAGGACGCCATGACTGAGATGAATGATCAGATGGAACAGCTTCAGAAAGTCAAACAAAGGTGAACATTACATTATGTATAATGCAACAACACGTTTCTTATATGAATATAAACCCAAATAACATTCAACATATGTTGGAAACGTATGAAGCCACAACAATTAATCTCACCCATCACCCGCCCCCACCACACCCCCACTCACCACCTCTTATAAAAAGTAGAACAAAAAGGACATTTAACCCTTAAAAATCATTACAGAAATGATACCTTCTTAATGTTTGTATAAAAGAATATGAAATCTTACACTTACCCTCAACCCCACCAAAAAATAAGAAAGAGAGAGAGAAAAATATAGAAAAACTTACAAGACATCAGAAATGATATCTGCTTTATTGTTTCTCAACAACTAATGGTCAGACTTACTTCAAGATACATAATGATTATTACTTTGCAGATTGGAAAAGGAGAAGAACCAATTAAAGGCTGACACCGATGAGCTTCAAAATGAGCTAGAACATGCCAAGAAAAACAAGGTTGATTCACAAGTCATTGCGTTTTAGAACAATAAGAAACATACTAGTATATAAATATATTTATTTGAAATCACAAAAGACCCTATGTTATTACTTAAATATATGACGGGCATATATATTCTCAATGCCATCAATCGTCATTAAACGTACGTTTCGTATACAGGGATGTTCCGGCGTGATGTCCAAGCAGATGCAAAACCAAATGGCTGAGCTGAACACCCAGGTGGAAGAAGCAACTCACAAGATCAGCGAACTGCAGACGGAGAAGAACAAGTTCATGGCTGAGGCCGCTGACCTTACCCGTCAATTGGAGGAGACTGAAACACGAATTGGAAAGCTGAGCAAGGAGAAGTCTGCCCTGTGTGTCCAAGTAGAAGAGTTAAGACGCACCTCAGATGATGATCAAAGAGTATGTATCACATATCAGATGTGCATGAGACAGAAAGAACGCCAATTTCATTTAGTCTTATCAATTATAGTCAATTCAATTTTTATTTTGCTTCTTTTCTGTTGGCATGTGAACTATTTGACACAGCTTATATCTTACTTTTCGTCTCCTCAGGTGCGTCAGCGACTCCAGACTGAGATGAGGAACATGAACACTGACATGGTCAGTCTCAGAGAACAGCTTACGGAGGAGCAGGAGGCCCGGGCAGCTCTACAGCGCCAGCTGTCCAAGTCAAACCAGGAGATGCTTCAATGGAGATCCAAGTATGAAACTGAAGGCACTGTCAGGGTCGAAGAGCTTGAGGAGTCCAGGTACGGAAATAGAACGCTACATCATTTATGTGAAGGGTCATCGAAAGCTGACCTTTTATGCGAGGTCGCTGTGCAATAATTGTTTGTTAAGTATAGTTAAGACAACAATTTTTCATGCATAAAGATTGATGCTTGATCTTCAGACGCCGAATCCAGATCAAACTTAACGAAGCTGAACACAATCTGTCCACCGCCATTGCAAAGGCCAGTTCGTATGAGATGACCAAAGCCAAAATGGTACGTTTTCGCCTAAAATATAAAACATGATATATGCCATGAAATTAGTGAAGTATCTTAACAAGGTTATTTAGTTACATTCCTACTTAAAATGATTCTTACTGCATACGTATACACCGAAAATGGTGATAATTGTTTGTTTCCATACCTCTGAGAAAGAATACATGTTTATCATATCCAAAATACCAATACATTGAACATAGAATTCTTTAGTTTAGTGTTACCTGTGTAACAAAATCACACTTTAAAGCATTAGTTAATCGGATATATGTATTTTACAGTTTTTATTTCACAAACTGTTGTTGTTGATGATATCATGATTAATTTGGTTTCATGTGCATAAATTGAATGTCAGTGACTGGAATATTTATATTTATATAAGTTTCATATACGCCACTTCTTACAGTATATGATACACAATAACTTTATTCTTCCCTAGGTGAGAGACCTTGAGGATGAACTTGAGAAGGAACAGATGAGCCATGGTGAATCTGTCAAGAATTGTCGCCATTACGAGCGTCGTGTGAAGGAGATGACCTTCAAGGTGGATGAAGACAAGAAGACCATTGACCAACTGCAGGGCATCATTGACAAGCAAAGCGACCAGATGAAGTTGTATAAATCCCAGGTGCTAGAGACTGTAAGTATGACGTCCGTGAGTGCAAAGCCATTTGAATGGTAACTACGTAATGCTTATTGATTATATGCTTATTGATACTATTTTTAAACATTCATCATTCAACGTATTATTCATTATAAAAAAAATCCGCGTTTATTTTACACAGGAAGAGATGGCGACCACGAACATGAACAAATACCGCAAGGTGAAACAGGAGTTGGAGGATGCTGAGACCAGAGCCAGCATGGCTGAAGAAACCATGGCCAGTTACAGTAGAAAGACTCGCACCTACACCGTCTACTCCGACAACTCGTACTAGGTTTATGGTTCCAGCTCAGGACAAAGATGATCTGATGGAATTCTAAATGTTATGGCTATGGCTATATTTTCCACCTATAAAACTCAGCTCGATCTCCGAATGCATGAACAGGTTGAATACAGTAGGATTTGATACTGCTTGAGTAGCTTTGGATTTTCTAACACCAGTACCTGTACTTATTGAATGAACTGCTTGTATCATATGAAATAAACATATTTATTGCTACACTGTGTTTTTGATGTTGCATATATGACAAAATGTTACAATACCAACAACTGCAGACTTGTCTTGTCTCCATAACAATGTATGTCAGACCTATGGTGGCACGTTACACATACTTTCATTGTGAGTTATTATGAGCTATAACATAACTCTGTTCCGGGTAGTTTTTAATTACTTTTATCGCAATTAATCCCATGATTTGGGAACAAAACAAGGGATAAATATTTGAAAAATTGGATCTTAAATATTTCCGTGATACACAAACACACAAATGACTGCAATGGTGTCGATATATGACTGAACATGTTCTTCCAAAGTTGATAACTCTCAAGAAAGGCCTTCATTATTTCTCTGAATCCAGTCACAAAAATATTACAGAGCATTATACTAATATAGAAATGCATTATTGTCGCCATCTTCACATACTCAATCGATAACGTCTCGAGGATGCAGTCTTTTCCATTTGAGCTGGCCTTACATTTTCATCGAAATATAACATGATTACCTCATGTTAGTATATGTACATAATGGGAATGTATTCACATAATAAATTTTGTGCAAAACAACATTGCATATATAACATATACGGACATGCAAAACATATTTTTGTTTAGAACCACGGTTCATTATTGTCAGTTGTAGTTCATTTATAAACTGTTGGTCAGTGAAAATATTCAGCTACAAAAGCGACATAACCCTTTTAATATTCGATCGTACGATTCCGATTATATCATGAGCATGAGCTTATGAATCACTGTCAAATAGTGATGATACCAGGTGTCCACGAAAAGGTCATCCAAACTAATGCTGATTGGTATAAATAATAGAGACATGGGAACAAAATGAAGTCAGGCTGATTTTCTGACCAACCTGACTTTAACCATTTCAGTTCTCTCTCACATACAATCACGTATATATAAAACATCTTAAATCCCTTAACACATATCTTCGGAGCTGCGTAAAACATGGAAGTCCAGCTAATATCACACCTAGACGTCTTGCTAAACCTTATTAAACTTTCGGTTCTACATAAATAAAGCGACAAAACCCTTCCATTATCCACTAGAAATCTCTGCAGCGTCGATTATATAATTCTGACTATATCATGAACATGTGTTTATGAATCACTACCAAATAGTAATGATACCAGGTGTTCGCGAAAAGGCGAGCGTATCCTGCCCCAGAGGTCACAACACAAGTGTTAACATCTTTGATATTAAAAGCAATCGATGTATATTTACATGTTTATCTTAAGAGTAGTGGGTATATAATGCTTGACATGATAATTCGGTCGCAACAAGGCAAGTCCTCTAATAAACAGCACAACAAGCCTTCATGTCGGTTGATGATGTACGTTGCTAGAATGGATGATAGAGGAGTGTGGATTCCATACATTTAATATACCACCGAAGTGAAATGTAGGATATGTTTTATGATAATCGTTTTAAATACTATTTTGCAAACCATACTCTAGCCTCAGAAATACATTTGGCAGTCAATTATAAGAATGTTAACGATGGTATATTACAGAATGAGTCATCTTTAAAGATTCACATCACAATTGCAAACGCTGAACGTCAAGCATGATGATATTTGATTAAAACCTCCGAAGTGAAACGACTTTCTTGCCGATTAGTCCGAATGTGATACTACAGTAAACTACGGTTATAACGAACACGCTTATAACGAACTGACGGATATAACGAACTTACTATTTACCCGACTATTTTCTGTTGTTATACTGTATATATGCTTATAACGAACTACAGTTATAACGAACTAAAATTAGTAGTCCCTTTGAGTTCGTTATAACCGTACTTTACTGTACAAAGTTTGACTGCCACAGGAACTGCTCATTTGTGAAGGCACTGATAACGTTTGATAATGTTACATCAGGTATTTTCCTTAGGTTTTCAAACATAATTGTTATACAAGGTCAAACATATTAATTCGTATTATATAATTCTAGAGATTTTCTCACATGATTTATAGTTGATCACTCTTTGGGGGTTTCAGATTCTTCAACTGTCAATGCATGCAAGTGTGCTAAAAGGGGTTTATTACTATCAGTTACATAATTTAGAGTGAGTACGGTTTTACGCCTCGTTAGCAATATCACGACGGTCGACACTTGAAATTGGTTTCATACATTGTACCACTGTGGGGACTCGATCCTGTGTCTTCAGCGTCACTGGAGAACGTTTTAACCACTAAACGATCACACCGTCCACATACATATAATTCAGAAAACTGTTTGCTCATCTTTATTACAAAAAGCACATGTAAATTAGAAGGGATATGTGTTTTATGCATGACAGACGAATTTGTACATGTTTACGGTTTAGAGTGAGTGAATGAGTTTGGTTTAGCGTCGCCCTGGGCAGTATTTCTGTTATAGATTGCGGCGTGTCAGCGTGTTGTGGGAGGAAAATACCTTTTGGTGAAACCCACGAGTAGGACTATGGAACCCAACCTCATAGATTTCTGGAGAGGGGCGGACATCAATATCCTAAGTATAGCCCGAATATTTTGCAAATCAAAAAAGTGTAATTTCGCGACTTTGGGACAAGGACCGTCAAACGAGTGGTGTGCAATGAGACCGGGGCGTGGCAGGCCTGAAAGCCAACACCTAGACAAGATCATCTCATTACATCAATTGCATAATATAATAATTCCGTACAATAACAGGAAGGCGAATATCAAACTACGTCCGTTGCAAACCGGGACGCGTGAAAGCAAAGCGTCCTGTGGAGGGCGTGACCGTAACACTTTTCCATAGGCGGAACAGATTGGTGTGTGCTAGGCAACACCATTGACATGGCTTTTCACCATGTTTACAGACGAATCAAGGTTTTGCCTCCGATTCACAGAGGGCAGAAAACCTTGTTTGTGACGGAGCGGCGAGACAGGGCAACAGTTCTTGACATGATCGGCATGGGGGCAACAGCCTCGTATAGTGGGGCGGTATTACACATGAAAGGCGAACTGATCTGGTTATTGTGAATGGCCAGCTAGCGATGTGTTGACGACATTTTGCGTACTGTCGTTATTCAATTCGCTAGAATTATCGGTAGAAATATGGAACTGCAAGAAGACAATGCCAGACCACAACGTTCCTAGGTCGTCACCGATTATCTCCAAGAAGGCATACGGAGATTGGACTGGTATGCTAAGTCGCTGACAAGTCCCTATAGGAACATGTGTTGGATGTTCTCGGGCGCAGAGCGTAGGCCAGAGCCCTATCACCCGCCAACATGACCCAGCATTGGGTAGCTTTTCAGGCGGAATGGCGGCAATACCAAGTGCAACAATACGCAATTAAATCAACAGTATGCCATCAAGGTGTCGTGCATATACCAACCAACACGGTGGACACACCAGATATTGATCTACACGCACCAAATAAATTTTACAGATATTTATCGCCATTACTCCTTCACTATCATTTCATCAGTTCCCTTATTTTTTGCCGGCAATATATATTTGGAATTTTTCAAAATATGCGTAGGTCTCAACTTGCCATGGGCAGGATGAAGCTGTAATCATAAGGCACTGCAGCAAAATTCTTCAAATTCCCAAAGACATTATATGAAAATTGATTTCAGTGCATATACACAGTCGTATAATAATGTCCAAATTGACACGAATTGCATAATTTGTAAGTTTTGACAGAACTATAATCTCACCACAAAATCTGAATCGGAAACAAGGAGAAAACTTGCAAACGCCACCATTCGCAATACAACTGGTACATTTATCAAAGCTGTCTTTGTATATCACTTGCTGCTGGAGTGAGTGAGTGAGTTGGGTTTAACGCCGATTTGAACAGTATTTCAGTTATATAAAGGCGTGTCAGCTTAATTTGGGAGGAAAGCCCGAAGTGATGCAGGTCTCAGACGTTTACCACTTCGGTGAAACCCACGAGCACGGGTATGGTGCTGACAAACCTAGAAACATAATCGGGGCGAACCGGGATTCGAACCCACAATCATAGGTTTTTGGCGTGCCCAAGGGACGCGCCTTAGACGACTGGGCCAGCCGTGCCCCCACTTGCTGCTGGAGAAATCAAAACTATATGACATTTGTTATAACAGTATCTCTTCTAAAATTATGCTTTTGGTACAATTTTAGCTCCAGTTGGCAGAACGTCTGCGTTGCTAAGTGGCAATACACGTTGCCTTCACACATATTTTGCATTGTTTTTCTGTTTTCTGAAACAACTATCTTCCGATCGTCCAATAGTTGTATTGAGCATAAAAGCACCAACTATGAAGGCATATTCTGATTATACGTTTACCAAGAGCTCATTCTTACCCTTCTGTCGTGCCCACAACACAGCCCTACATAAAAACAGACTACTTTTCATACTGTGATAGACAACGGTGAATCATTTTAATTTATCACTTCGTTATCATTTCTACACATGCTCAACAAAACTTAATCCTACCAAACTTACTAATAGAATATAGAGAAACAAACATCATATCAAGAATATCCGTTCACAAAATTAGCAAGTAGTTCAAAGACATAAATACTTCAAATTTCATACTTCTTGAGACAAAACATATTTTCACCATTCTCGCTTGCGCCAAGAACAGTCAAACAATATATATGAGAGAGAAAGGAGTCTTGTGTCGTGACGAATGGAATGCCAAAATGGCAGGACAGCATTCCAAATCGCCGTGGCCATCGAAGGTTAATGTTAAAGTATAATTAGAACAGTCGTAGTGATACATTCGCTTTGAGGCTCTGTTTCGGAATGAGGAACAGCATGTCTTGTAAAACACGTGCACATCTGCCTTGACATAACCAGTACATGATCAGCGGGTAGCATGATGCAAATCCATTAGTCCGCATGTAGGTTGGTCCCATGTGGAGTAATGTTGAGAGATATCTGAATACTTTTTATCATTTGAATATATATATTTTTTTGTGAAGGAATACTAGTTAAAATATGTATTATAACACGAAAAGTTAAATAGTGCACACTTAGACCCTTTTAATACATCAATAAAAGCGTTAAGATGCATGCAATTACCATTATGGAATCATATATCCACATCACATCCTCACATACCAAATACATATTCATACATATATATATATATACTATGTATTTGAGTATATACAATCACTGTAAACTAGAATTCATTTTGAAAGTAAATTGTTGATATTATGTATCATTGTGTAAATTGTTTGAAAATGGTGTGCACAAAATACTGTACGGCCACAATCCAGGTTGTTACAGACACTGACATCAAGCTGTGTTAATGGATGCCGCCTTAACATGGTACAGTATTCGGTAAGGGGTTATGTCACTCGTCTGGCAATGGAACTTGACCAATCATCGTATGCAGCTTACGTAACACACCAAGCAAAGCCAGGATATAAAAAGGGTAGACTCTGTGAGGGGAACAGAACAGCCCTCGTTGTAAGTATTGAATCTGTTAGTTGGTGCTACATAATTACGTTATACACTGTCGATAAAACTGTTATCATTTGGGATGTTGATATATGAGACAGTCTATGAGAGAAGTGTATATCATACAATGTGCCTCGGAATAAATTTGAAGAAAGATAATGTATGTGAGGTATTAAAATATGTTATTAAGAACGAAATACCACAAGGATATTTAAGGATATATAAACTTGGAGTCGTGGCAATAGACAATATCATCAAGATGATCAAGATGAATGATATTTCTTTCCACAGAGCTGATCGACCGCAGTTTTTCTTGATTTCGACGTATTTCGACTCACGTCAACATGGCTTCATACGATCCGGCCGACCCTGAGATGCAGTATCTTGCTGTGGACCGCAAGAAGCTGTTGAAGGAGCAGAACAAAAACTTTGACGCCAAAAAATCTTGCTGGGCGCCCGATGCAGAGCAGGGTTTCATTGCTGCTGAAATACAGAGCACAGCAGGAGATGACGTCACAGTCCTCATTGTTGACTCCAAACAGGTGCGTTTATGCACTAGTTTTTTTTCATGTTCCACATAGTAATGTCCAGTAGAATAAGAACATTATTTCAAATATAAAATCATAGGGGTAGGCTTTAGAAGGACCTACATGAGAAATCCATCCATTTCAGACGAAGACGTTCAAGAAGGACGACATCCAGTCGATGAACCCCCCAAAGTACGAAAAGATCGAGGACATCGCCAACATGACCTTCCTCAACGAGGCCAGCGTTCTGTACAACTTGAGAGCCAGATACACTTCTGGGTTGATCTATGTGAGTAATCCTTAATGTGATGGATGAATGTGTGTACAAGATTATTCGAAGGCACTTTCTTATACATTACATATTATTTTCGTCATAAGACAATTCAATATCAAGACATAATAAAAGCGCTGTTTCAATGTTGTCTTCTCATCCCAAAATGAAATCATATTTTGAAAATTACTTTCAAAACTAATCGAAATCACTACCTTATATCATTACATATATTTTCGTCAACCAATTAAATACATATGATGAAATGCAGTTTCAATAATATCTACATAACGTGAAAAAAAATATTTGTGGAAAATAACATTGATCACGTTGCTTTGAATTGAATTAAAACTATATGATTTTATGAACAATGAATAACGAACAATATAACTACCTATTCAAGTATCACACTAATTTAAACCGCGTTGTTACAGACCTATTCTGGCCTGTTCTGTATCGCCATCAACCCCTACCGTCGTCTCCCCATCTACACCCCGTCCATCGTGGCCAAGTACAGAGGCAAGAGGAAGACCGAGATGCCTCCTCACTTGTTCTCCGTCTCTGACAACGCCTACCAGTTCATGGTGCAAGGTAATCATTGTTTACAACTAGGGTTGAATTATGATCACACATGTTCAGTCAGAACTTACCTCTAAAGGATGAATGCGTAACCTCATATGACAGAATATGCTGGTCGTGTGTTCAAATCCCTGGTTGGCCCAATTATGATTCTTAATCTGGTGGCATAGGACCCACGCTCAAACCTATTCAAAGCTAATGTTAATAACTACTCACTCATTCACTCATATAACATATTTGAATTTTATTTCAGATCGTGAAAACCAGTCTATGTTGATTACGTAAGTACATCAATATATCAATAATGTATATATCCATCAAGCATGTATATCAATCAGGACTGTATCAAATATGGGTGTTATTTCGTTCTTATATAGTTGTCTTAACTCCTGTTGTAATTGTTTTTTTCCATTTAATATACATTATCTAATATACTTTGAAGTTTATATGCTCTTCTTTCTGTTGTTATGTCCCTTTTTGCATCGTGTCCATTAAGTAACAGACAGATGTAATAGCATATAGCAAAATGTAGAGTACATTTGAAAGACATAGCAACAATGTGTTAATTCATACAGCGGCGAATCTGGTGCCGGAAAGACTGAGAATACCAAGAAGGTCATCGCCTACTTCGCTTTTGTCGCAGCTGCCTCCAAGGGAGAAGTGGAGCAAGAGGAAAAGAAGGTGAATGAATGTAGACATAGTAATATTCTAAATTCACAAAATTTCATCCGAATTGTTTGCCATTACCATAGGTAATTACATGAGTTCACAACTATGCTTTTGTTGCAGGGTTCCCTTGAGGATCAGATTGTGCAGGCTAACCCTGTTCTTGAAGCTTATGGTAACGCCAAGACGTCACGTAACAACAACTCCTCAAGATTCGTAAGTCTACATTTGTGTTCGATAGGTTTCATACAACTCGTCAATATAGAAATAACAATATTCAATCTATTGTATCGTACCAATATTCTTCATATTACTGTATATCGTGCTGAATAAATGTTGTTCATAGTGTACATAATTGTGGCTTTACAATAATAGCATTCATATTCTGGTAAATGGTATTAATTTATTTATTCAGGGAAAATTTGTTCGAATTCACTTCGCCTCTTCCGGAAAAATTGCTGGCGCCGACATTGAAACATGTAAGTAATCTTTCACCTGGATCTCGCAATGTCACATAGAGGTCTTACAGTTGATGTTTACGTTAGACAATGTCGTCATACTGGATTTATTGATAACAAAGCTTAACCTTTTAATAAAAACATCTAATGTCAGTTTGTCTTATGACAGATTTGTTTGATAAATCCTGACATAATAAGTGGTGTTTTATAATCTTTGGGAAGTCGCCACATATAAATAACATTTCATCAGTTTTGATTGTTTGTAATTTTTTTGATTAAACATGTGAAATATTGTTGCATCGAATAACAGATTTGTTGGAGAAATCTCGTGTCACCTACCAGCAATCTGTTGAGAGGAACTACCACATCTTCTACCAGATGTTGTCTGGAGCGATACCATCAGTTGCAGGTTAGAGACAACGACTTTTTTTATAGTATTTACTTGAACATCAATTGATATGCTTCACCAAACAAACTGAATATTCGCTGGCCATGTATAAAAATTTATAATATCTTGATTAAAGTCGAAGACATCAGCCTCTGTATGGTCACATTAAAACAATTATACTGACAACTATATGTTCAAGGGTGATGTGACATTTGTAAACATAATGCTTTCATTGCGTGTACTATAAAAGCACTTCTGATTTCAGAGACGATCGTGGCCAATCCCGATGCTGGTTTGTTCTCCTTCATCAATCAAGGAGTACTCACTGTCAACGGCATTGACGATGTTGAGGAGATGAAGATGACAGATGTAAATTGCTTTTGTGGTTTTACATAAGAATTAAATAAAAATCGCATATCATTGATTGAAGTTTCTACTTTCTACCTTTATTGTACAAATAAAAATCCTTATTCCGGTTACAGGCTGCCTTTGATGTTCTGGGATTCACTCCGGAGGAGAAAACTAGCGCCTACAAATGCACTGGCTCTATCCTCCACATGGGTGAGATGCAGTTCAAGCAGAAGGGTGAACAGGCTGAGCCTGATGGAACTGCTGAGGCTGAGAAGGTTTCCTTCCTATTGGGCGTCAACTGTGGAGACTTCCTGAAGGCTTTGTGTAAACCCAAGATCAAGGTTGCCATGGATTACGTGACCCAAGGACGAACCAAGGATCAGGTTCTCTATTCTATCGGTGCCCTGTCCAAGTCCCTGTATGATCGTGTGTTCAACTGGCTGGTCAAGAGAGTCAACCACTCCCTGGACACCAAGAAACCCAGGCAGTTCTTCATTGGTGTGCTGGATATTGCGGGCTTCGAAATCTTTGATGTGAGGATAAATGTTACTTGTGTAAATACGTTAAGAGTATTTGATTAGAAATCAAAGTAAAGATAACGTATAATATTCTAAATTATGAACAGTATTTTAGCATTTCATGGCTTCTTGTAATACTAGTAATGTGCTACTTCAGTCAATTGTAAATATTGAAGAAGTTAGGATATGCCGCACAGACCTGATAGTTCATATGTTGAAATTTGTATTTCTGATATGCTGAAACTTATTCGTTTTATCAGCATTTGTAACTTTGTTTCCAGTTCAACAGTTTTGAACAGTTGTGTATCAACTACACCAATGAGCGCCTACAGCAGTTCTTCAACCACCACATGTTTGTGCTGGAGCAGGAAGAATATAAAAAAGAGGGCATTGAGTGGGAGTTCATTGACTTTGGAATGGACTTGCAAGCATGCATTGAACTTATTGAAAAGGTTTGTATTGAATTTCATCATACTTGAAAAATACGTATTGAATCAATGTTTCTTGTCAAAATAATAATCGTTTTGCTTCATACTCACAGCATCAAAAAAGGCCTCATTCATTACATCCTTTTTGCTGTTGATCTTGTTGAGTTTTCCATCATGATTTTACTGTATTTTAGCCTCTTGGCATCCTGTCAATCTTGGAAGAAGAGTGTATGTTCCCCAAAGCATCTGACAAGACCTTCAAGGACAAACTGACTCAGAACCACATGGGCAAATCTCCCAACTTCCTCAAGCCTAGTAAATCCATGAAGGGTGGCCAACATGGTGACTTTGCCCTGAAGCATTACGCCGGAACAGTTCCCTACAATATCGGTGGTTGGCTGGAGAAGAACAAGGACCCTGTCAACGAGACCATTGTGGATCTTCTGAAACAGTCTAAAGAGCCACTTGTTCAGCTGCTTTTCTCTCCACCTGCAGGAGGTTTGTTTACACGAACACAGCCGTCTCTTCTTTTTGCAGATTGATTATTAAAATCACTGCAGTTGCTTAAATGACGTCGTGTCAATTGTCGAACAATAAACTCTGATATATATGAAACAATACATTATATTAATTTCATAACATGTTAATTTCAGTATAAGTATTGTGTTCTTTTGAAACAGTCTAAAGAGCCACTTGTACAGTTGCTATTTGTCTCCACCGGCAGGAGTTTAGTTTACACGAAACACTGCGCAGCTCTTTTTGATGATTGTTTCTCCATATCACTGAAGCAATTTACATGAAATGATGTCAATTGTAACTCAAGTAACTCGGATATTTAAAAAACCCTGTATATTACATTACATAATTACATTGAGTCATTTTCAGGGTCAGGGTTCGTTGTATTGTGTTCTAAGGTCTTACAATGACTGCATATCACCTTTTCACCATACAGAAGCTGCTGATGCCAGCGGTGGTAAGAAGAAAAAGAAGAGCTCTGCCTTCCAGACCATATCTGCTACTCACAGGGTATAATAAATGAACTGTTTTTAATGCATGAACAAAATGAATGATTTATCAAATGATATGTTTTTTTAATTATAGAGAATGCTAACGTTTACATTTGCGCTACCACATGTATCTAATACGTTTGAGTATTAAACTGATTTCAGGACTGGTTTCTTTGTTTTTCGTATATGTACTAAATGTAATACTAGATCTTCAAAAAGTTCTAAAATTGATAATGACGTTTATTCACCAGGAATCACTGAACAAACTGATGAAGAATCTGTACTCCACACATCCTCATTTTGTGCGTTGCATAATTCCCAACGAGACCAAGACACCAGGTATGGAAAACGAATGGACAATAGATTTCGTATTACAAGAGTAGTGTTAAACTTTTTTTGATATTTTGAAAGTTCAAAGCCCACTGCATTCAAACCAGTATTTGATTCTGAAAAATACGATTCATGGTCTCAAAGATGCTGGTCTCGTGCTCCACAAAGATAACAAATACTTATACTATAATTGAATCTTATCAAAATCGTTACCTTGTTGAATTTCACAGCTCCAATAACAATATCACATGTATTCAGGTCTGATTGACGCCAGTCTTGTGCTTCACCAACTGCAATGTAATGGTGTACTTGAGGGAATCCGTATCTGCAGAAAGGGTTTCCCTAGTAGGATAATCTACTCAGAGTTCAAACAGAGGTAGGTATAAGGTCTAATTCATATGTTGCTTATTCTCTTATATCCCATGATGCCGACAATGAACAACAATCTATTGACATAACGATGACATACCTGTAAGATATTTGATATAGAGAACTGATTTTGTTTTCAGGTATTCAATCTTGGCCCCAAATGCCATCCCTGAAGGATTTGTTGAGGGAAAGGTTGTGTCTGGCAAGATTCTAGAAGCCCTGGAGATGGGTCAGGATGAATACCGTCTTGGCAACACTAAAGTGTTCTTCAAGTCTGGAGTTCTTGGTTACTTGGAAGAAATCCGTGACGAACGTTTGTCGGTGATTGTTGCTCTGTTCCAAGCTCACATTCGTGGCTACCTGATGAGGAAATATCTCAAGAATCTCCATGACAAGAGGTATGTTTTGTCACTGCAAATCTGGCCTGAATATAATCGCAGAAAGAAATGAGGAACAAAAGATATATAAAAACTGTTTACAAATTGCTCAATGTAGAATCTAAAGAACAGTCATGTATTTGTAGGTAAAACAAGTTTAATTAATATTTATTGCAGAATATTATCCTCTTTGTTTTCTCAACACTACGTTCGTATATTGTTCCTAGGGTTGCCCTGGAACTGATCCAGAAGAACATCCGAAAGTGGCTTGCCATGAGGAACTGGTGTTGGTGGGGATTCTACACCAAGGTCAAGCCACTCCTCAGCGTTGCTGCTGCTGAGGACGAGATGAAACAGAAGGAGGAAGCACTTGGTAAAACAAAGGGTGAACTTGAGAAGGTGACACAAAGGTGCAAGGAGCTTGAGGAACAGAGCGTGACATTAACAGAGGCCAAGAACAACTTGTTCCTACAGGTTCAAACCCAACAGGATACCATCGATGATTGTGAAGAGAGGATTGAGCAGCTTCTTGGGCAAAAGGAAGAGACTGATGTCCAAATGAAGGAACTCAATGATCGTATAGTTGAGGAAGAATCTAACAATGCAATGCTGACTGAAAAGCAAAAACAAATGGACACTGAAATCTGTGACCTCAAGACAAATGTGGAATCCCTTGAGGGTGCAGTGTCAAAGGTAAATGTTTAATGACATCGGTAAGTCTTTTTGTTGTAAATAACACATCAGTTATATTTCAAAATATTGCATTAATGTTTCTGGCGGGAATTCATATAATTGTGTTTCTCTTCAGAGCCAACATGACATCAAGGCTAAGGATTCGCAAATCAGAGCTCTGACTGATGAAACTGGACAGTTGGGTGAAACTGTTACAAAGCTCACAAAGGGGAAGAAGGACGTCGAAGATCAACTTACTAAGACCAAGACAGACCTGGAGGCAGAACAGAGCAAATGTGCAAATCTCAACAAATTAAGGCAGAAGCTAGAAGGTGTTATTGTAGAGGTAGGACAGTTTCAGAAAGATAACTTTGGTCACTGATAATTTATTTATATATATGTTATATAGATACTATTTGAAAGGAATTATTTTTTTTTTATTCCAATATTGATCCAATATTTCACATATGTAAACCATTTACAGCTTGAAGACATGCTTGAACATGAAAAGAAGGTCCGTACGGATGTGGAAAAGACTAAGAAGAAGCTTGAACAGGACTTGAAAGTCTCCCAGAGCAACTGTGAAGATCTGCATAGTTTGAAGACAGATGCAGAGGAAACTATAAAGAAGTGAGCACTACTCGAGACAAAATCACTACATTGCACTATCTTATGTTAATAAATTGCTGTCCTATTCCTTTTTTCCTGTTACATGTAATAACTTTTTATCACGAGTCTTCACTGATGTTTTATTTGTGAACACGCTACATTAACTATTTCCAGGAAGGAGAAGGAGATCACTGGGCTCATGTCTCTGCTGGAGGAGTCTGAGACACATGGCAACCAACAACAGAAGAAGATAAAGGATCTCCAGGTAACTGTGATTCATAACTCAGATAGATATGTCTGATTTTAATTTCGAAGAAAAAAAGAACCAATCTGTCAAAAGAAAATCCAGTAATACATGAAACGTCAAATTGCTGTTTGAATATACGCTAAGACGGCTAAGAATAAATTAATGTAAATAATAACGTTTAAATATACAATTAATTCTCACCATTTCAACGGAATTACCAATACCAATTTCTTCTCCAGAATAATCTTGATGAGTGTCAGGAACAACTTGAATCTGAACGACAGACAAGATCAAAGGTAAAGCATAGTTTGTATGTCCAGTGTCCAGAATGTATTAATGTGCATATAAATCCATCATAACGCCTGTCATACAACACAATTATATCGTAATTATATTTTACCGTTTAGGTAGAGAAGCAGAGAACACAGTTTGCCAATGAACTGGACAACATGACACAGAGTCTTGAAGAAGCCAACTCCACCATTACTTCACAGGTAGGCTACATTTGTTAAAAGTGTCTTCGAAATATATTAAGATAACATAAAATAAGATAACACTTGTAATCCCCAAGGAAATTTGGGTTACATTAATCTACTATATTAGTACTACATTAAAGATGTGCAGCATGAACAGTATTAACTGTTTAACACGTTTCAACAGTCGGACGTCATCAAGAAGCGGGACACTGAGATTCAAAAGCTGAAGCACGACATGGAGGAAGCGTCATCCCAGCATGAGTCTCAGATTGCCAACTTCCGCAAGAAGCAGAAGGACGCCATGACTGAGATGAATGACCAGATGGAACAGCTTCAGAAAGTCAAACAAAGGTGAATAATATGAATAAATGTATTTTGTACGAGTATAAATGTTGGTATTAAAACGTATGAAATCATTATACTTACCCTCCCTCAACACCTATTCCCCACCCCATACCCAACCAAAAAATGATATTCAAAAAACTTACAGAAATTATATACGCTTCATTATTTAGGAACATGTAACGGTCATACTTACCTCAAAATACATTATGATTATAACTTTGCAGATTGGAGAAGGAAAAGAACCAATTAAAGGCTGAAACTGATGAACTTCAAAATGAGCTGGAACATGCCAAGAAAAACAAGGTAGGTCAGATATCACTGCTAATTAGAATATTTACAATATTATAAGGTATGTATAATATCCATAAATCGCAGTCAGACTCTACATATACTATTACATGTACATAAATATTTGACGGGCATATATATTCTCAATTCAATAAAAAACGTTTTAAAATGAACTTGTATGTTTCGTATACAGGGATGTTCCGGCGTGATGTCCAAGCAGATGCAAAACCAAATGGCTGAGCTGAACACCCAGGTGGAAGAAGCAACCCACAAGATCAGCGAACTGCAGACGGAGAAGAACAAGTTCATGGCTGAGGCCGCTGACCTTACCCGTCAATTGGAGGAGACTGAAACACGAATTGGAAAGCTTAGCAAGGAGAAGTCTTCCCTATGTGTCCAAGTAGAAGAGATAAGACGCTCCTCAGATGATGAACAAAGAGTATGTATCACATATCAGATGTGTATGAGACAGAAAGAACGCCAATATCATTTAGTTTTATTAATTATAGTCTAAATTCAATTCTTATTCTGCTTCTATCCTGTTGGCATGTGAAACATTTAACAGAACTTATATCTTACTTTTGTCTCCTCAGGTGCGTCAACGACTCCAGACTGAGATGAGGAACATGAACACTGACATGGTCAGTCTCAGAGAACAGCTTACGGAGGAGCAGGAGGCCCGGGCAGCTCTACAGCGCCAGCTGTCCAAGTCAAACCAGGAGATGCTTCAATGGAGATCCAAGTATGAGACTGAAGGCACTGTCAGGGTCGAAGAGCTTGAGGAGTCTAGGTACGGAAATAGAACGCTACATCATTTATTTGTGGAATCATGGAAAGCCGCGCTTTTATGCTAGATCGCTGTGCAATAATTGTTTGTTAAGTAAAGTTAGTACCAAAACAATCATGCATAAAGATTGATGCTTGATCTTCAGACGCCGAATCCAGATCAAACTTAACGAAGCTGAACACAATCTGTCCACCGCCATTGCAAAGGCCAGTTCGTATGAGATGACCAAAGCCAAAATGGTACGTTTTCGCCTAAAATATATAACATGGTATATGCCATGAAATTAGTGAAGTATCTTAACAAGGTTATTTAGTTACATTCCTACTTAAAATGATTCTTACTGCATACGTATACACTGAAATGGTGATAATTGTTTGTTTCCATCCCTCTGAAAAAGAATACATGTTTAACATCCAAAACACCAATACATTGAACATAGTATTCTTTTATGTGCGTGCGCATATGTAAAGAAACATAGCAAATCATTTGGAACTATATCATAAATAGGGCTGTTCATTCATGTCATTATATTCATACGCGATTCAAAAAGTTCTTTAGTTAGAGAAACTATCTTCTTAAACTTTGACTATTTTAAAGTTGACATTATATCATAAAGATGCCTTTACTCTCGTATGTTTCGGTATCGTAAATATCATATATTAGAAATGTGAAATAGAAATTACGCTTGCCATTGATGTATGGTATATGTACGATATAAAAACACACTCGGCTAGTAATCTCTATTTACATCATTGCATTCCTTCTTCCCCAGGTGAGAGACCTTGAGGATGAACTTGAGAAGGAACAGATGAGCCATGGTGAATCTGTCAAGAATTGTCGCCATAACGAGCGTCGTGTGAAGGAGATGACCTACAAGGTGGATGAAGACAAGAAGACCATTGACCAACTGCAGGGCATCATTGACAAGCAAAGCGGTCAGATGAAGCTCTACAAGTCCCAGTTGGCAGATGCTGTAAGTATGACTACTTTGCGCACAATACAAGGTTCATTCAATAATGCAAGGTCAGAACATAGTAATTATAGATTACATATTTACTTTAAGTTTAAGATTCAATCACACATTTGGCGAAAGTTTGTTTCACCTCACTCACTAATAATTGTTTTTTCTCCTATACAGGAAGAGATGGTGGCTATGAACATGAACAAATACCGTAAGGTGAAGCAGGAGTTGGAGGAAGCTCAGACCAGAGCCAGCATGGCTGAGGAAACCATGGAAAGCTACAGTAGGAAGACTCGCACTTACAACGCCTACACCGATAGTTCTTACTAGATCCAGTTCATGGACAGGATCAGGATGAACTCTTTCGGCATGTATGTTGTTGTATAGAAAGACCTTCAACCACCTCCTGGACAAAGGCTAGGAGGAGGCGATCTGGAATAGAAAGTTGCAAACATGAGAATCGGTGTTTTTTATCTAATTTATTTGGTGATATGTATGCCATTCATGAATTCAATTATTCATTGAAACTGCTCAAGTCGGTGTACATTCAGAGGATCAGAGCAATATGTACATCTAATTAATATAATACCAGTCATATAATATGCTTCCGTGAACTGAACGATGCTTAACAGGGTAGTTATAAATGATTATTGGATACAACTCCTTCCGAATATTTATATAATTTATTCACCAAGCCTTTGAAAGACATTTAGAAGTGATACACATAAGGAAGAGAATTTATGAATGTCAGCTTCTTTATTATGAGGAACACAACGTTTCGGAGTATATGCTACTCCTCAGAATAAAGAAGTTGACATCCATAAATTCTCTTCCCTATTCATTCACAGTTGTAATATTCAAATACTGTCTCTAATGTATGCAATAAATATATATGTATATAACTTGGAATGAGTTTTTGTTATGGTTTGAAATTAAACATTGTTCTTTGGACGATACAACTGGCCATGTGTACCCTCCATGTAACGAAGTTGTGTGACACGTAGAGTTTGGGTTTACAGTAAACTACGTTTATATGAACACGCTTATAACGAAGTGGTGGATACAACTAGCTGATCTTTTTTGTCCCGGCCATTTGCTGTATATACGTTGCATATATGCTTATAACGAACAACGATTATAACGAACTAAAATAAGCGGTTCCTTTGAGTTCGTTTTAACCGTAGTTTACTGTATTTATCTAACTTGGCTATTCACTAGTTTTCTACCTCCTTATGACATGATATAAGAGATATGTTCAGACAATAAAAACCAACTGCAGTGTACTAGGTCTATGGTGTGGGCATTACACACTCATCACACATCATACGTCAGACCGATGACGTTCTCGCGTCCACTGACTGTTTGTTGTTAACATCACAGTCAGCAATATTTTAGCTATTTCACGGGGACCTGTGAATAATCGAATCTAGAGCAGAGAAATCATGCCAGTGATGATATTATGCGCAACGTCACACACAGCGGGGGTATGATAACCCGGTCACAGAACTTGAAATTCCGATGTATTTAGTCACTACGACAAGCATAGCTTAACTGACCTGGAATATCTGCGGGGGATCATCTAATGTGTGATCTAATGAAGTGGAGGGGCGGGCGGGTAGCCTAGTGGATAAAGTACAATGTGTGATGCCCATTTCTGGTGTCCCCCGCCGTGATATTGCTAGAATATTCCTAAAGACGGCGTAAAACCATACTCACTCACTCACTCTAATGAAGTGGGTGAATTTTCTTTCGATAATTTCTCAGTTAGACGATACCACATCCCATCAATGTTACTGTTTAAGATATCAATTACGACGGAAACATAGATCTTGACATAGGTAGGTTTTGTTTGTTTTTGTAAGTTGTTTAACGCCGCACTCAGCATTATTCAAGCTATATGACGGCGGTCTGTAAATAATGGAGTCTGGACCAGACAGTCCAGTGATTGACATCATGAGCATCGATCTACGAAGTTGGGATACGATGACATTCATTCATCAAGTCAGCGAACCTGACCACCCGATCCTGTCAGTCGCCGCTTTCGACAAGCGTAGTCGCTTATGACGGCAAGCATGATCTGAAGAAACACCCGGATCTTCACGGGTACTTCCACGCTGTATGGAGTTGCTGAAAAAATATTCTAAGCCGGATCTTCACGGGTTTCACGGGTGAATAGACAAACACATATGATCCGCCGAGTACGGAAAATGAGCAAAAAAGCACACCGCTGCAACCGAGGCACTGTTTTCGTGATTCCTTTGGTTCAAGTTCTGTTAATAAATGCCATTTGATTAAAATATTCAAAACACTATTTCATCACATCTTCGAAATGAATGAATGACAAACTTCGAATGATAAGTCCAGTAAACTTACTTGTCTTTGTCTTTGAACTCGGTCGCTTTTCACGTCCGAAAACTCACTTACTTACTTCATCCTACTTGCAAATTCTGTGACCACCAAGTGGAGGATGAAGTTCACTTTTCAGCTTTAAAGCTGCTGCTACTTTAATGTTTAATCGCAGAAATTTCACTGTACAATAGAATATTTTTCAAATTTTATAATGATTGTATTGTATTACATATTTTAGCATTTTTGTGCTTTTATTATGAATATGTTTGTATTCTATTGTCTCGTAGACCATTTTTGGTCGGACACACACACACACACACGCACGCACGCACGCACGCACGCACGCACGCACGCACACGCAATACCACATTTAATTTAGCAAAGGCAGAACGGTAACTCCGGGGCATACAGCTCTTGACATAGTTTTCACTGCACAAACAGTCTTTACAAACCTATAAGGAGTTTGCGTGTTCAAGTATGAGCATTATTTTTCCATAAAGGTTCCTGCCAGTTTATTAGATATTTTCCCATTAGAAGCACACAGATAACTGAATGTAACCAGATGTACAGTAAGAATAACAAATTACACACAGGTAATTAGAAACAGAAACAGTTTATTCTCTCCAAACCGCCGGCGGTGGCACGAAAAACATACTAAAGAATAAGCATGTACACATAAAGTATTAATATGTGACATGATGACAGCATGTCATGCATGGACATATTGTTTCTTTTTTCTTTTCTTTTTTCGTACTGCTTTAAATATTTCATCGATAAATGAAGCACAGAGGTAATGGCACCAGATGTACAGTAAGCAGAAGAATTAAAAACTTGTGACGAGCAGATTGGGTAGTAACTGAAAGCCTATTGCTTTACTAGATCTTCATAGGCAGGAGAGATATTTTTTCTTTTTAATTCATTCCATAAAAATGAATATTATCGACAGTTAGTTAACTTGGCGTAGGAGCCGCTAGCTGTTACATTCCTCAAATCAGCTGAACGGCCCTGTTATGGATTTGTAAGAGTAAAAACATTTAACGTTTACTAAAATCAATCGGAGACAATATTATAATCGTCCTCGCGATCTGTCGATTGCAATTAGGGACATGGATGATGATGCGTTGACCTATTTATATTATTCTACTTAAGATACACATATGCATTTTAGATACTGGACTGAAAAGAAAACTGGAAAACAAAGCATCAATTATTAAATTACCAGCAACTGTGTTGTTTTAATCGTGGTTGGCTACTGTGATCATTGACAATTTCAAACAGTAAAGTAAACTATATTTTTTTAAGGTAATGTATTTATACACCAAATGTTTATTTGAAATAAAACATAAACACGCTGTAATTTTCTCATATATAGTTATGCAACAATGTCGAGGTCGACGCCAGAATTCAATCAGAATGTCAAATTTCCACAGAACTTGCAGTGCAGCAAAAAGAGGTTTCATAGTAATAATAATATAGGGCATTTAATCAGAATTATGTTGAGAATTTCAGCTTCTGAATGCGATGTTTAAGCTGATGCAGGTGCGTGTTAATGCTTCCAAATTAAACATAATTATTCATCGTTATCTCTGTGTACGTCTGTACATGTCTCTCTTTGACTCTTTTGGTGCAAAATTAGGGTATCAGCTTTGATAAATTGAAACACGGAGCTAAATACAGACAGATGGTTTCTTTAAGCGGCATCATGGGTATACATACCATATTAACATGGCAAAATGTACATCACTACATATATGCAAGCTACACCATGAAGACTTATATTATGAGGCTATATCATTATACACATGTACGTAAAAATGATTTGCTATTTATATATACTGGTGGAAACGAAAAAGGATAGAATGAAAAATATCAGGAAAGAAGCTTTACAGTCAGTACATTTGAAATAGCGCGAATACAAATTCAACACATGTCAGAATCAAATGTTGAGATGCGTTTGTGTGCGTTGTTTCCAAAGCATATTTGGTAGACAAGACTGGGAACCCATGATAGCATATCATTTTACTGTGTCTAAAACTAGGTGTTCTCTTATTCATTTCCATCAGTGTATGTATTACATGTTCAGTTACTTTAATTTCCTTGTTTCTCTGTTGGAGTGTTCTACATACGAACTTACATTTGTGATTAGAGAGACAGGTGCGATGAGTGATAGTAACCACAGACTGCATGTTTTTGTCACCTAAAAAAGAGCAACGCATGTACGCGTCTATCATGGTGCGTGTCACATTTCCTGTATTGTACATATAGCAAGAATATGGGTGAGTGAGTGAGTATGGTTTTACGCCGCTTTAAGCACTATTCCAGCAATATCACGGAAATGGACTTCACACATTGTACCCATGTGGGGAATCGAACCCGTCTTCGGCGAGACGAGCGAACGCTTTAACCACTAGGCTATCCCACCACCTTCCGTACATATATGGAACGAACTATCACTGTGAGGAGCTGACCGAGGCTAATTTGTCGGGGACTTATGTGATCTTGGCTCCATATCTTAAAGAGTAATCTGTGGCAAAATGGGCTATAGATATTTATACGTATGCCTGTATGTCTAGAATGTCCTGGCACCCGGACAAAGGGAAAGAATTGACAGAGAATACAACAATATGATCTATATAAATAATATATCGATTGTACATATCGAAAAAAGCAATTTAGCAACGTGAATAACCCAATACCAATACTGTGTGGAGTACCAGTACTGTGTGGAATACCAGTACTATGTTGGCTACCAGTACTATGTAAAATACCAGTAGTATGTTGAATACCAATTAATCATGTGTTGATTACCCTCATTACAATGTCACAGTTCCGCACGTGGCACTAATTACAGCGTCTAGACCTCTACTGGGCAGCAGACCGTGGACCGAATCGTTCTGTGAACAGTAGCGTGTGCTATCTCCTTGAGCGTCTACATAAAACTTGGTCAACATGAACTAATCGAGTATATTGCCACTGTGATACACAAATGACAATTGCCAGTCTCCATGGTTCAGTGTCTTGCCCACATATGGCTCATAAAGATTAATCATCAGCTTTCGACTAAACTGGCAGATGGCCTAATGTTTGGTTTTTTATTGTACAAACGGAGTTGAATTTCATTTTTACATGAAGCATTTGATAGGCATTTTAGAGTCAAGCATATAGTTGCAGTCTCCTAAAAAAGCCCTTTGCTTTGAGAGTTGTAGGTGTCCAAACGTTGAAAAGTTGGAAGCTCATACTCCATTTAGTTATAACCCCTTTCTTATAAAGATATCGAATTATGAAACATGTGGCTTTGTATGCTCTACTGATGAATGTTTACTCGTTGTTGTCTATTTCTGTGTGTCACGTATGTGATTCATGAGAACAAACATTCTTTTTCTTCAGGTACATATCATAATTAGGCACGTGTTTCTCTTTTGACGTAATAAAATTACCGTGACAGTCATCCCGTTGTCAAATATTGTCTTGATCCTGATTTTTAACAACGATTTATTATTGACGATTTTGTATTTTTAAAAATATTAAAAATGTTTTTCAATGGAGAAACGGTTGGTATTTCTTTCAGAGAGATACTCCGCCTCACACAACTACTTCCGTGGTTATTGTTATTCGCACCGAACCTCAACTTCTTTTGTTCTTATCCTGTGTTGACAACTGTGTTGATGTATTGGTAAGACCAATTCTCCAATGTGGCTGCGAAATATTGGGAAATGAAAATTTCGGAATCATTGAGACATTGCAACTTAAATTTTAAAATGTCAACAAGGCTTAGGAACAGTACCCCAAACTTCATGTCGAATTTGGAAGAATGCCACTTCGTTTAAAGGGGCACTGATCTAACGCAATTCCCCGGGACTGGTTGTTGCCTTTGTTATTGTTTTTTCCCAGTGAGTACCCGGATGTATAGCAGAAATCTAGACTAGTTCGCGACCTCTGCTGCGCCATTCGTAAGCGCATTAGTCACTTTTATTGGTAGTAATAAGGGCGCATGGTCACATTGATCAACAAAATGAAATACAGTTTTCGACATAATAAGGAAATGTAGGTATCTTTGTGGGTAGCATCGGTAATGGTGACGAAGTTTTGATAAGTCACTTGCTTGGTAATTTTGCGATATTCGTTTACACTATTTCGACTTGCAACACAAAGTAGATATTTCACCTGAGCATTGCTTTTTATATAGTGTGTATATTTTTTTCTGTCAAAATGTGTAACAAATTTTTAAACGTCTAAATATTCAGTTATTTTACAAAGTGACTGAAAAACATTTCCATCTGTATTATTATGATAACGAATTCCAAACATTTTGATGTTTAATGTCATCACCAAGAGACTGAAAATGTTACGTTGAAAAGTACATTTCTATGTTGTTTGGCTTCTAATCCTACATAATAATCTTTTGTGATGTTTGTCGGCCCTTTTGATCGTCTTAATCAATCTGGACAGATTATTTAGTCAAAATGACTGACATATTTACACATTTTATAGATTGCCTGAGTGAATCACATTTCACAAAATGACGGTGGTATATACACGCTTACAAAGGAAAAGACCGGTGAAAACAACGTCTATCGCGCATTGAAGAATTTCACAACCAAGACGTAGAGAAACAAGAACGAATCGGTTCAAATGAAGGAAAACAAAATGCAAATACCATAATTACAATCTACCAAATTTATGTGTATAAATGTTAGGCAGCTTCCTTTTTCGAGGAATGTATCCGTGAATATCCACACAAAGGAACAATATCCCACTCGTCTGCAGCTGTACAAAGAAACATATTCGATGTCACGTGTCTCTGTAACAATCAAATATTTAAAAAGGTATATATCGTTTCGGGATATTATAACCAGTGTTCGTTTCTCAACTGATCACTTGGATTGTTTCAGGTGTTTCACATAGGTGTCAAGTCTCAAGGGTCGGCTGAGAAAGCCCACGTGACAACTATTTTCATAACGTCCACGGTTCCTAAAAAATCGATTGAGTGATTGATAACAATGATCAACCAATCAACGTATTATCAGTTAACCCTTTGAACAAAGTATGTTGTTTTTACATCGGCACTTCACGCCATGATATGAGTGTATTCCCTTTGTTTTAGTAAACCTAGACATGTAAACACTCACTTTTGACATATCCACTGTGCAAGATAACAGTGATTAATCAATCAACGTATTTTCTGTTAATCCTTTGATGACTAGGAACGATCCGTTGATTTACAAAAAAAAAAGTAAATCAACTGATCATTCATCTCTTGCTGGGCTTGCCACGTGCATATTACATAACACACATTTCACCTCACTTCAAACCTGGATTTAGATTGAATAATTACCCCAGACACAATAAATGCCAAATGGGAACCTTTGTCAGGTAATCTAAGTGGTGCTACCACTAATTGTACCTGTAATAAATTCATTAACTGAACATCAAGTGAATGACGACGAATACACAAGTGTAGGGTTATACGAGAAAACGTGGATTACAACAAGGGAGTATTAATCGTATGATAGACGCAATCCGAAATCCGAAATTGCTTTCACTGCATGGATACTTTTTTGTATTAAACTATAACCATCTGGGGTATTTCCAAATGACGCTTCCGATGAGCTCCGCCGTTCTTTCTGTCTGTTTGTTTAGGCTGAAGAAATTAATTAACATGCGCCCTTTGTCGAAATCTTTATAGATCACAGTTAACCAATCAGTGTTTATGCAAAAATGCGTAAAACAAATATTGCCTCCAGCCCCCAAGTTTATTTAGCTGTCCTTGCAGACGGTAGCCCAGTCTCTGGTCACGCTCAGTTGCGTTGCGTATCATCCGGGTACTCACGGGAGAAAAAACAATAACAAAGGCAACAACCAGTCCGGGGAATTGCGTTAGATCAGTGCCCCTTTAAGGAAACAATGATAAACTTGGGGCATTATACAGCAGCTAGTAATCACAAGCTTGACACTTCGTTTATCATTATGTACATCATGATTCAAGAAGTAATGGAAATAACAATAAGTGGTTAGAATGTATGACCAATATACCAATGCGTTGTGGTTTATGTAATGAGATGGATAATTCTTATTCAGTTACAACTAAGTGGCTCAAAAAACGTATCGAAGATACTATAAAGGACCAGTTTCTTCAAGAATGGCACTGCAAAATCATATCTAGTTCTAAAGGCAATCGATATTGGTAAATCAACACTGAGCTCTCCTATGAAAAATACCAAACATATCTATTCCCCTTTTCAAATTTGGAACTTGCAATCATATATTTCCGCTAGAAACCGGTACATTAAAAAAATAACTCACTGGAGAAGAAGGAACATGCCAACTATGTAACTTCCCCTGTAGTAGCTGATGAATATAATTATTTATTTAAAAGTGAATTCGTTGCTCTCTAAAGATCTCCACACATGCTCAAATATTATCATAAGACCCCCATTACCCATAAATTGGCAACACTTTTCCCGAACAACATCACTACACACTCTGCGAAATTTATGTAAATTTACCTCTTAACTCATGAATGAGTTCCAAAGCCCTTCATCCTGATGATAATTTAAACATAGTATGCATATTTTAATATAGTCTTAAATTGTTCTATGTATATTTATCTAATGTTGATTATATATTGTACTCTTGTACCACCGTAGGTGGTTTCTATTAGTAAATAAATTAATCTGAATCTCACAATGTTGTGTATCGTGAGAAGAAACAGGAATACGCTTTTTCAATTTACAACCTATAGATACATGTTTGGATCTCGGTGATTGACAATTAACACGCATTTAATTACATATACATGAATTGGCAGAAAATAAACTTTCATACAATATGCAATGATTAAACAGACGATATACATATGCATTGCCATAGCGGGAGACCGAGGAATTTTGTCATCTCATCTTTCTTACAATTAGGAGTGACGTTCATCCAAATATCTTATCCTTACCACTTGCTTGATTACCGTGTTAGGACCAACACCGAAACGTCGCTCCTTATTGTAAATAAAGAAGTTGTTCATTCTTATATCTTATCCTTGGAAATGTCTTGTTTATTTAGTGGTCAGTGGGAGACCTGGTCGAGGGCGATTTTTGTTTATTTAGTGGTCAATCAGAGATCTGATCGAGGGTGATCATCTTTATTTAGTGTCAGTCCTTGTTTATTGGAGGTTGATAAGACACCTATTCGATGGTGATCCTTGTTTATTTAGTGTTCAATCAGCCATCTAATGAGGATAATCTGTGTTGTTTAGTGGTCAATCAGAGACCTGATGGAGATTAACGAATCAGCTGACTGGATTATCGATTGGCTTTGTACACACCGAAAATACTACATTGAATACACCATAAATACGGCATTTTATACACCATAAATACTACATTGTATGCACCAGAAATATTGCAAAGAACCTGTAAACTATTAGTGTAGATACGAAACATCACAGATATACACTCGAGCTCCTAGTCATGCGATAGTCCTGACTATCTTGTTGTTTTTTTAATAGCATAGACAGATATTGTTGAAACAACACCTGCGACACATCTTCTGTTATTTGACATCAACGTAATACAACGAAAACAATGGCACACTTACGAAGAATAGATGGAATTCCATGAAATATGCTAAGGTCTAATGCACAATAAAGCTTGTGTTGTAATTCATCCCATGCAATAGACGAGTAAAACTGTTGTCAAAGAGAAACAGATGCCATCTTTTAACGAAAATACTAAATGCAATGTTCAGGTGTTCACACTGCCCGTAATATGCATACAATCGAACGCGGTCTTATTTCGTAATTTTTTTTCTCAAGTACATAAACCCTGTCCATATAAAAGCTCTCTAACGATTCATTATAAGTATCCTCTTACATATTTTAAGCTCCGTGTGTTATTACGTCCATGCAACACTCGCCACGCGACGAATTAGTTCGGCCAGAGACAAAAACGACAGGGGGCAAGTGTTCACGTCCAGCTGATAGGCATATGGAATAGCAGTGTGTTATTCAAGTGCATTCAGCTACCCTATGTAAAACAGCAGGGTGCAATATTCCACATCGATTACACGATGTATCGGTGGTAACAATGCCGTGCGAGAATGTACATGTACACTTTTGGCTGCTATCATTGGCTATTTAGACATATTATGGTAATCTATATAAAATGATGACATTTCAGACGATGTAATTGCAAAGACATTTGTAAATCAGGTTATGAAGTTTGATGAAATATTTTTCAGCTATACTCATCAACAAATATGAATTATTATTTCAAAGCATGTTTTATGAGACAACTATGATGAACATATATAATACACATTCAATCATACATGAAATCATGTTTTTTTCATAAAGTTCAAGTATTTGCGATCATGCATCAAATCTCCCATAACTTATAAAGTTTATTAATTACTAGCGCGTTACTGATAACATATATATCATTGGCACAGCTGTGAAAATATATTTACAACATCTGACAGAATGCATGTCGTGTATAATGGTTTCACTGAGACATGAGCAGAGTGAAACATTGTTTGTAGTAAATTTGCCACCCATAGACCTTCATGGACGCTAATATTGAATACATGAGCTTAACACAATTACTCCCCTGTCAACTAAATATCTCGCGAACACAGTACACTATCAAAGGAAAGTTACAAATCCAGTTTATTTTTTATCGCAATTCTAAAGTAAACAATACCTTACCGTTATCGGTACAGGGAATTACTGTTAATTTTCTTCGTGATATTGGTAGAGACTAAACAGTGATATATATTTCAGATTCCACCACGGATGTATATAACCTATACAAGTCGTGATTCCACTAATGCTGATCAGCATATTTGCATCAGGGATATATATGTATATATATGCAAATATGCTGATAGATGGATCTATAGTGGAATCAACTATATGTTATATGTAAAATATATATATTAAATGAACCCACTTAATTTTGATTAAACTATACCAACAGTGAACGTCTTGAAAAATGTATATCTGTAAACTCATACTTCCAAAACATTAATTGTTGTCATATTTTCATCAAAATTATTTTGGGCTATTATCAAAGGGGAAAGTAACTATGGTGATGACAGATGAAACTATTACGTTTGTTTTGAGTTCAGATTACACACAAGACACTCATGAAAGACAAAGAATTGATTTCTCAACGTTCGTGTCCAAAATATGAAAAAACAACAACTTGAAATTATGACGTTTGTAAAGGTTCTTGAGAGATAGTGAGTTGGATTCAATACCACTTATATTTATTTTATGGCGTTTCAATTTAACGTAGGGTGACTTTACAGCGATGGTTTAACCCATCAACACGGGTAAGAAAGATACCAACAGACCGTTTCTGAAGAAATGATTAATCACTGAGGCTGAATGACGTACACATTCACAATCACATGCATCATAACATGTCATACATGCAGTATTCCATTTAAACATGTACCAAATATACGTATCATGACAGTATGAGCAAGATCATGACGTCTCATCATTCAATAGCTCTTTGGTAAAACAGGACCTAGATTCCCTGTAGCGACAACAGCCAACATTACATACACCTCTGCAACAAACTCAGTGGTAGCAATTAACTGTACATCTGGGGAAACATAACCCGTAATCCCAACATGCTTTCTCATTGGCCACAGACATGTCGCTAAACCAATAGGAAGCCAGGTTACATAATGGCCACTCTTGAAAGCGGGTACTTATAGCCGATGCTTCACTAGAGAAACCAGAACAGCTCAAGTAGTAAGTACTGTTATGTTGCTTATAGCTAACAACGGAATGTCTTACGTTTGATTTAGTGATATTTACGTCTAACCCATCGATGGTGTTGGTGAGATGGGACACTTTTGGGATCTTCCTATATTACAACCGCCGTCATATAGCTGGAATATTGCTGAGTGCGGCGTTAAACAACAAACCAACCAACCAACCTATATTACAACTAGCTTTTGCCAACTTATTAACGTATTTTTAAAAACAGATGAGAATTCCTTTTTTTTTCATTACAGAGCTGAATTGACAATTATTACAATCGACTGTTTGCCAACTGAGTCAATATGGCATCTTACGACCCAACCGACCCTGAGATGCAGTATCTTGCCGTGGACCGCAAGAAGCTGCTGAAAGAGCAGAAGCAGACCTTTGATGCCAAGAAATCTTGCTGGGCCCCTGACGCCGAACAAGGCTTCCGCGCTGCAGAACTTAAGAGCACGAAGGGCGAAGAAGTGACTGTCCTCATCCTTGAGACAAATGAGGTATTACAAAGAAGATACTGGTATTTCAGCTGCACGTATTGTTACGTACAGCTGATTGTGAAATGTGAATACCCGAAAACAAAGAAGTGTCGCTTCTCAGAAGATTCGTTGTTCCACGACATTTATGAAAGTTTAATTAACAAATGTGCATAATTAAATACAATCCTCTAAATTGTTTGTTTCTTCAGACTAAGACGTTCAAAAAAGACGAAGTTCAATCGATGAACCCTCCCAAATTTGAGAAGATCGAGGATATCGCCAACATGACCTACCTCAACGAAGCTGCAGTCCTGTACAATCTCAGGGCCAGATACACATCTGGTTTGATTTATGTAAGTACGAATGTTTTACGCAACTGTCGGAAATTTTTCTTTTTCATAGATGCAAAAAAGATAAGAAAACGAGCAAGGGATTTCCCGACGTCAATCAAAGTATATTTGATAATTTCGTGTAAACTTCCAATTCAAAATAGTTGAATATAATCTTCCGAAAATACCTCGTATTTACATGAGACTTTTCCCACAGACCTATTCCGGTCTGTTCTGCATCGCCATCAACCCATACCGCCGTCTGCCAATCTACACCCCGTCCATCGTTGCCAAATACAGAGGCAAGAGGAAGACCGAGATGCCTCCTCACTTGTTCTCCATCTCTGACAACGCCTACCAGTTCATGGTGCAAGGTAATGTTTCCCGCGTATAACATTAATCTATGAACGGTTTATTGTAAACCGCAGCTCAATACACTCCTAACCGCTAATGTGTGCATTTCCATGCATCGTTATGGCCATGACATAATGTCGTCAATAAAACAGTTTGTACAAATGAGTGAATAGGTGCATGCTGTTTTGTGCCCAAGTTAGCAATATTCCAGCTCTATCACGTAGGCCTGTACATGCTTGAGTCTGGATGAGACAAACCATTTGTTTCAAGAATGAGAAACGATTCAAGCCATCGGGATAATATAACACTCAATCGTCAATATCACTCTTCGTAATCCCCAGATTCCCTGTTAAGTTGGCTGTAACGACAAATACGGGGGACTGAGGACCCACCCCGTCCCCAAATCGCCACGGGACGTGTTCTAATTTATTGTTGACGTCTATATATTTGTACAATTATTGTTTACTTGATAATGCATGTCCATTCATATTTACAGATCGCGAGAACCAGTCTATGCTGATCACGTAAGTGACACGCCCGAGACATTTACTTATCCCAACACTTTATAAAGATCATATATCATTAAATAAATGAATTAAATAAATGCAGGAAGAAATGATGCTACCAATTACTAAAATTACTAGTTGATGGTTAGGTATGATGTGATCATATTTACACACAATTTTGTGACAATCAGTGGCGAATCGGGAGCCGGAAAGACTGAGAACACCAAGAAGGTCATCGCCTACTTCGCCTTTGTCGCTGCCGCCTCCAAAGGAGAGGGAGAACAAGAGGAAAAGAAGGTGAGATTTTAAAAGCCTGAGAAAATCTACCTAAATAACATATCCAGGACATTGAAGATCACGTCTTTCAATATTTACAAAATAATCCCAGAAACACCCAGTGAGAAACAAAATTCTTTAAATAGTATAGCGCTACACACAGAGTGAGTGAGTGAGTGAGTTGGGTTTAACGCCGCTTTCAACAGTATTTCAGTTATATCACGGCGTGTCAGCTTAATGTGGGAGGAAAGCCCGAAGTGATGCGGGTCTTAGACGTTTTCTACTTCGGTGAAACCCACGAGCACGGGCATGGTGCTGACAAACCTAGAAACATAATCGGGGCGAACCGGGATTCGAACCCACAATCATAGGTTTCTGGCGTGCCCAACCCTGCACAGCGAATCACGGCGCCCGTGTCCCTCGCTACACACAGAAGTCATATTAATTAATAACATTATCATATCATTTACAGTAGCTTTGAACAGTAGTTAGTAAAAGTGCACCTCTTCTACCACGAGTACCAGTTGTTTTGAAAAAACAATGATGATAATCACGGCGATACAAACTTGGCCACCCATGGCCCATTATTTTGTGGAAAACTACGTTGTTATGATACAAGCTTACAGTGAGAACTTTTGACTTCAAAAATAAAACAACCACCAATTTCTAAGAGAGAAAACTGTGTAATTTCCAGGGGTCACTCGAGGATCAAATCGTGCAAGCCAATCCCGTTCTTGAGGCCTACGGTAACGCCAAGACATCCCGTAACAACAACTCCTCCAGATTCGTAAGTTTACAGAAATTAGAAAGAATGTTTTGAACCTGCATTATCTCTGTTTATACTGGTATCTGTTGTAGTCTATATCCGATATAGCACAGTCATTATCTGTCAAAGTCTGTATTTAGTAAATATTTCTGTCAAGATTTTAAACGCAAAGCCACTGTTGACGCTATACAGTACTGTTAACATATACGGTAATAATCATTTGTAAATGAACACGAATATGCCTTTGACAGGGAAAGTTTGTGAGGATCCATTTCGCCACGTCCGGAAAAATCGCCGGAGCTGACATTGAAACATGTAAGTAGTGTTTGTCACATTGTCATTTGTAAAGTAATCGTAAAAAGAAAAACAACTATATATTGAACATTATATTATAAAAAAAATGTCTTGCAAAACAAGGAGTACTAAGTTGAAGCTTATCTTGATATTTTCTACCAAAACGTGTTTTCTACCTTCCGCCTGGAGATACTGACACTGTACACCATGTGTAATGTCAAGTGTGATGACATTGTACATCATACATATAATATTTTACAGACCTATTGGAGAAGTCCCGTGTCACCTACCAGCAATCTGTGGAGAGAAATTACCACATTTTCTACCAGATGCTATCAAATGCTGTCCCATCAGTACTAGGTAAGCTCACTAATACACACATGTTTACTGTCATGGCTTTTTTTAATATCAATACCATGATACACAATAGGAATTAAAACTAGTTCTATGAATAAAGTTGTCGTTTTCTATTTTACAGAGACGATTGTGGCCAAATCTGATGCTGGTCTGTACACCTTTATCAACCAGGGAGTTCTTACAGTTAACGGCATCGACGATGTTGAGGAGATGAAGATGACTGACGTAAGAAACATGATAAATACATATTGTCACACAAATGGGTGTAAGGATTGGCGCAATTTTGCTACATGTTAGAGTGCAAGAGGAAATGAATTCAGTCTTTTTTTGCAACGATGGTATTATAGTTATCGGGGAATGACACCGGTAAGGTGTGTGAGAATATGTTTTAACACGCTGAACTCTTAAAATACCTGAATTGTATGGAAACACACCATAAAAGGTTTTTATTCTTTCTACTTTACTCTTCAGTTATTGTCTGCTCATGCTTGACTTCATATACGATCTTGGGAACACGGGTGGCCCAGTCGTCTAAGGCGCCGCGATTCGCTGTACAGTGTTGCGTCCCTTGGGCACGCCAGAAACCTATGATTGTGGGTTCGAATCCCGATTTTGTTTCTTGGTTTGTCAGCACCATACCCGTGCTCGTGGGTTTCACCGAAGTGGTAAGCGTCTGAGACCTGCATCACTTCGGGCTTTCCTTCTACATTAAGCTGATACGCCGCGATATAACTGTAATACTGTTAAAAGCGGCGTTAAACCCAACTCACTCACTCATATACGATGTGAATACTCTTTATATGTATACTGATATATATTCTGTAGGAAGCCTTTGATGTCCTGGGATTCACTCCGGAGGAGAAAACTAGCGCCTACAAATGCACTGGCTCTATCCTCCACATGGGTGAGATGCAGTTCAAGCAGAAGGGTGAACAGGCTGAGCCGGAAGGAACTGCTGAGGCTGAGAAGGTTTCCTTCCTGTTGGGTGTCAACTGTGGTGACTTCCTGAAGGCTCTGTGTAAACCCAAAATCAAAGTGGCCATGGATTACGTCACCCAAGGACGAACCAAGGATCAGGTTCTCTATTCTGTTGGTGCTTTGTCCAAGTCCCTGTATGATCGTGTGTTCAACTGGCTGGTCAAGAGAGTCAACCACTCCCTGGACACCAAGAAACCAAGGCAGTTCTTCATTGGTGTGCTAGATATTGCTGGGTTTGAAATCTTTGATGTAAGTTAAAACATCTACATTTGAATATTCATTTTCAATATGAATCAACCGAAATAATTCAGTGAGCGGTCATGTTTTCGTGCCTGTTTGTAATTAAATATTGTTTAAAATATACTGGCTTTGTAAGTAATATTTTAAATTTATTTTCTTATAAACAGTTCAACAGCTTTGAGCAGCTGTGTATCAACTACACCAACGAGCGTCTGCAGCAGTTCTTCAACCACCACATGTTTGTGCTGGAGCAAGAAGAATATAAAAAAGAAGGCATCCAATGGGAGTTCATCGACTTCGGCATGGATTTGCAGGCCTGTATTGAGCTCATTGAGAAGGTACAGCCATGACTTCGTCACCACTTCATTTTAACGAAAATACTAAATGCAATTCTAAGGTGTTCACACTACCCGTAATATGCATACAATCATTCTAATTGAATTAATTCTAATTAAAATGTAATGGGATTAAAACAATTGTGTTGAACACACTGTGAACGATAAGCAGGCGTATTCAAGTCTTCAAATTGCATTATCGAGACATCAGCGTAAGATGATATTACCTTTCTCTCCTGTAGATTAAAACAGAACAATTTTCCATATTAAATCAAGAATCGAAGCATCTTCAAATGTGTTATATGGGAGTTTAAGAGAAAGAGAACAGAAAATCCTATTTGCCATGTTTCAGCCGTTGGGTATTCTTTCCATCCTGGAAGAAGAGTGCATGTTCCCAAAGGCATCTGACAAGACTTTCAAGGACAAACTGACTGAGAACCACATGGGCAAATCACCCAACTTCCTCAAGCCCAACAAGTCAATGAAGGGTGGCCAACACGGCGACTTCGCCCTGAAGCACTACGCTGGAACTGTTCCCTACAACATTGGAGGTTGGCTTGAGAAGAACAAGGACCCTGTCAACGAGACCATTGTTGATCTCCTGAAGCAGTCTAAAGAACCACTTGTGCAGTTGCTCTTCACCCCAGCTGAAGGAGGTTTGTGCAGTAATCGTATTTTAATATCATTGTTTACATTGAATTCCGCCTTCTTCTCAAGTGTAACATATGTTCTATTCTTGTGTTTAGATGCTGCAGCAGCTTCTGGAGGTGGCAAGAAGAAGAAGAAGAGCTCTGCCTTCCAGACCATCTCTGCCACTCACAGGGTACAATTATTCCTAAGTACTATCACCTCCATATACAGATGAATACTTGTACGTTCATGGACAGATTAAAAACAAGTTACCAAAACTGACTATGGTAAAATGATGTTTGTATGTATTTGATTTCAATATTTGTTTGTTTTCAGGAATCTTTGAACAAGCTCATGAAAAACTTGTATACAACTCATCCTCACTTTGTGCGTTGTATAATCCCCAACGAAACCAAGACACCCGGTAAATATATATGTATCTGCTTTCATATGTAGTTTCAGGTGTCATATCAATTATGTTCTATTTATAGCCATAAAAACAACAAAACCCTCTCCATAATCATAAGAAATCGCTTAACGTTGCTTACATCGTTTAATACAAGTTTGAGACATGTGATGTTAAATTTGTTGGACATGTCAGGAAACCAATAGAACAAATTTAATTATAATTTCCAGGCCTGATTGATGCTGGTCTCGTGCTCCATCAGCTTCAGTGTAATGGTGTGCTTGAGGGTATCCGTATCTGCAGAAAGGGCTTCCCCAGCAGAGTTGTGTACTCTGAATTCAAACAGAGGTAATGTATAGAAAACATTGAACATTACAAAATGATAATATCTGAAGTGATCACTCATTAAAATAGAATTATCCTTTTAATCCTTTTAATCTATCCATCAATGTTATCAAATATGTTTTTTCACATCAACAGATATTCTATCCTTGCCCCAAATGCAATTCCTCAAGGTTTTGTTGAGGGTAAGGTTGTCTCAGGCAAGATTCTTGAGGAGCTGAAGATGAACCCAGATGATTACCGTCTAGGAAATACCAAAGTGTTTTTCAAGGCCGGTGTCCTCGGTTACCTTGAGGAACTTCGTGACGAGCGTCTGTCCACCATCGTGGCTCTCTTTCAGGCTCACATCCGTGGCTACTTGATGAGGAAATACCTTAAGAATCTTCATGACAAGAGGTAAGATACACTGTTTGAGTTTAAATGGTTTGATAACACTCCCGACACAAATGATACTAATGGCTATCATGTGTAGTGTAATAATCATAAATCAGGTTCCGATGTCATCATCAAAGTACACACCATACTCTTATGTCTGTTAATTATATGTAAACAGATCAATATAAAATAAAAATAGTGATTAATTGAAATTATTGTTTTCAGAGTTGCCCTGGAAATGATTCAGAAGAATATCCGCAAATGGCTGGCTATGAGGAACTGGTGCTGGTGGAGATTCTACACCAAGGTCAAGCCACTTCTCAGTATTGCAGCTGCTGAAGATGAAATGAAACAGAAGGAGGAAGCACTGGTCAAAACAAAAGAAGAGCTTCAGAAGGTCACGTCCAGATCAAAGGAACTCGAGGAACAGAATGTAACCTTGATGCAGGCCAAAAATGATCTGTTCCTTGAGGTCCAGACCAAGCAAGATACAATTGATGACTGCGAAGAAAGAGTTGAGCAGCTACTGAAGCAGAAAAATGACTTTGAAACTCAACTGAAGGAACTGGAGGAGCGTCTCTTGGATGAGGAAGATGTAAATGCTGATGCTGTTGAGAAGAAGAAACAAATGGAAACCGAAAACAACGAGCTGAAGAAAGATATTGAAGAACTTGAGAGCTGTCTTGATAAGGTTATACAACCTTCAGTAGTAATTCCTGACGATTGTAACAACTTTATAAAGCAGACAACAAATATTGATTTTAATTTCATGTTGGCCAATGAGGCATAATAACAGCATGTTAGGTCTAAAAATTATTTACGATTATCATTAATATATCACGAAATGAATGTTTTTTTGTTTTAGTCTGAACAGGAAACCAAAACTAAAGAAAACCAAATCAGGACTCTAGAAGAAGAGATTGCCCAGAAGGACGAAGCCTTGGCGAAACTGACAAAGAACAAAAAGGACATTGAATCTCAAAACCAGAAAACATCTGATGCTCTTCAAGCTGAAGAGGACAAGGTGAACCACCTTACTAAACTCAAGACTAAACTGGAGCACTCGCTGGATGATATGGAAGAGACCCTTCAACGTGAGAAAAAGATGCGAGGAGATGTGGAAAAGGTCAAGAGAAAGTTGGAACAGGATCTGAAGATAACCCAAGAAGCTGTTGAAGAACTAGAGCGCATTAAACGGGAAATGGAGGACACGATCAAAAGGTATGCATTCACAACATCAAACATTATGAATACTAAATTTAGCATCAAAGAGATCTATTTTTTTGTTTTATGACATATGTGAATGAAACACCACAATCACGATATTATATGACATTGTTTGGTTTACTTTTCAGGAAAGACAAAGACATATCATCGCTCAATGCCCAAGTTGAGGAAGAACAAGGTCTTGTTGGTAAACTCCAAAGGAAAATCAAGGAACTTCAGGTATTTAAAATTCCTAACACATTTACATATTTGAAAGCACTGAAAAGAACCCTATGTCCCTTGTACTTTTGATAGTTCTGATTTAATTGTTTGGTAGCATTAACTCAAATATGATATGTAAAACGTGTTGTCTTCGGTAGGCTCACATTGAGGAAATTGAAGAAGAATTTGAAGCTGAGAGACAATCTAGAAACAAGGTTGAAAAGCAGAGAATGGAACTTGAACGTGAATTGGAGGAACTGTCTGAACGTCTTGATGAAGCTGGAGGTGCTACAGCTGCCCAGGTAAGTGCTGTTTCTGTGACGAATGCATCCATATGAGCTGAAATCCACGCAATTGGGATCGATGACATGCATCAACCAAGTCAGCTACCACCCGATCCCGTTAGTCGCCTCTTACAACAAGCATAATAGCCTTTTACGGCAAGCATGAGTTGCTGAAGAACTGTTCCACCCCGGATCTTCACGGGCCAATTCAATAATAACGAGAAATGGTAAACAACGTTCAAACAAAGCTAATGTAATGTATTTTCAATTTCATGGATATTGTCGTGTCCAAAGTTGTTGCAGTCTTTAATAAGGAAGAATATTGTGAAATAATGGTAATCTTTTGATGACAAAGAATGATTGAAACTTATCTACAGGTTGAGTTAAATAAGAGACGGGAGCAGGAACTCATCAAGCTTCGTCGCGACTTGGAAGAGAATACTATGAACCACGAATCACAGGTTACCATCCTTCGTAAGAAGAACCAAGATGCTTTGAACGAGCTCAATGACCAGCTGGACCAACTAACAAAACACAAGAACAAGTAAGTTTAATATTTCTAAAATATTTGTAATACATCACTATTGCATGACATTTCCTTATTGAGTTTGTCCAGACAACTTCTAAAATTATCTTGCCTTTGTAATTACATCGTCAAGGTTAAGGTACAGCAATTTTATTTTAAAGACGTATCATACTATTCTTCCCAGACTTGACAAGGAGAAGCAGACAATGAAGGAAGAAATTGATGACCTTCAAGCTCAGCTTGAACATGTGAAAAAGAATAGGGTGAGTTATTCGGATAACTGTAACAATATGTACACGTTTAGTAATAAAGATGCAATAGATTCCCCCGATCTATGGTTAATGGTATATGAAATCAGGTGGGCCATTCAATTACTAAGGGCATAGTGATCTAATAACATATACTAATTTGTCCATATCTGTAACAGGAATAAACCCGTGGCAACCATGAATTGGCGTTGTTAAATGCCTTCGTGCTTTTTTGTTTCAAGGGTTGTTCTGAAAAGATGACCAAACAGATGGAGAGCCAGATCAGCGAGTTAAATGTGAGAATAGAAGAAGGGTCGCGACAGATCACAGAGTTCCAGTCCTCTAAAATGAAGCTACAAACAGAATGTGGGGACCTCACTCGCCAGCTTGAGGAGGTTGAACATGACATCAATCACTTGACAAAAGAAAAGTCCACTTTGTCCAGTCACCTTGAAGAAGCCAAGAGTAGTCTTGAAGAGGAAACAAGAGTAAGCCAGTATATAAAATACTTATATTTTTGTAAGTTTAATATTCAGGCTGATAAATAAATGAAAATCTTTAAAATACGTGATTTCTTTTCTAAGAATGAATCACGATTCATCAAAACATTTGACGTGATTTGTAGATTCGCATGAAACTCCAAACTGAGCTACGTAACCTAAATGCTGACATGGAAAACGTCCGTGATCAGCTGGAGGAAGAGCAGGAGAAGACAAATTCTCTTCAACGTCAACTTACGAAGGCCAACAATGAAGTTCAGCAGTGGAAGTCTAAGTATGAGACCGAAGGCATCACTAGAATGGACGAATTAGAAGAGTCAAGGTAACCCATATATACATATACATCTTGTATAAATACTTACGTACACTCAAAATAATTTTCAAAATAATACAATTGCCTTTGGAGCTTCCTTAAATTAAGTAAATGTACTGACATCAATGAAATGAAACATTGAATTGTAACACTATTTTGTCTCTGATAAAGTCAACATTTTGTCAACACCATAGTTTTCAAGAAAGAGGTTGACCGTCAGTGACCTGCATCACTTCGTACTTTTCCTCCCACATCTAGCTGACACGCCATGATATAACTGAAATGCTAATTCAAAGTGACGTTAAAATAACCCACTCCTTCAGTCACTCTGTACAAATGTTGTGAGCAATTTTATATCTGTACCAAGAACGTTCCTCCATATAACATATATGATGCTTTCATGTACAGGCGCCGTCTCCAGGCTAAACTAACTGAAGCTGAACAGAACATGGAATCAGCCTACAGCAAGTGTCATTCACTGGAGAAAGTGAAGTGTAGACTGCAGGGAGAGTTGGAGGACCTCATGGTTGATGTTGAGAGGGTACGTGTTTCTATATCAGTATGGCACTGACATTAAAGAAAAATAAAACTTATATATTTTTTGAATATTTATTTCTGAAAATAAGAATATAAACGTATTTTTATAAGCGATAATTCATAAGTATCAGCGCATATTACCTTGTAGTTTGACATTTCATAAAACAATTATATGTGGGAAAATATAATAAATGTGAGGTGTCATTTCAGGCCAACTCCACTTGCACCACTATGGACAAGAAGCAGAAGTTATTTGATAAGACTGTTCAAGAATGGCAGGTGAAGGTTACCTCCCTACAAACTGAGCTTGAGGGATGTCAGAAGGAGACACGTTCGTACTCGACTGAAATATTCCGCCTCAAGGGCCAAGCTGAGGAATATCAGGGTCAAGTTGAGGCTTTAACAAGAGAGAACAAGAACCTTTCTGGTTAGTAAATTATTGAAATGTGATCGATATATTTCTGTAAATGATTAACTGAATAAAAGTAACATGCATGATACAATACATTAATATTCTTATATCAAGTTTGAGCGCCCCACTATTTTGTCTGACTTGGTAATCATATTATGCTATATTTATCAGATGAAATCCATGAACTCACTGGGCAATTGACTGATGGAGGTCGCGGTGTTCATGACATTGAGAAGGCATGCAAACGTCTCCAGATGGAGAAGGAGGAACTCCAGACAGCCCTGGAGGAGACTGAGTCCTCTCTGGAACAGGAAGAGGCCAAGGTGACGAAGATAACCATGGAACTTGCTCAGGTCAGAGCTGACATCGACAGACGTATTGCAGAGAAGGAAGAGGACTTTGAGAACACTCGGTTAGTGATTCAAATACTGTTAAATCGTGCAACTGTCCACTACTAGAGAAAATACAACAATAGTCCGTGTTAGCAATTTAAATGGATTGTATCACATCACATGTCTATTTTCATAGCAAAGATAATTCGACTTAGCGAAAATATCCATTCCTTAATCATAAGAAATTCCTGATAAAAACATTGTACAATATCGCTTACACATGTATAAAATAAGTCTGTATTATAAATTATAATCACACAATGATGATATCAGATGTTTGTATAACGGTGATCGTATCCTACCCCACAGGGGCAAACTATATTTTTTTCAAATCTTGATCCGTTGATACATATTTTTTCAGACGCAACCACCAAAGAGCCCTCGAGTCCCTCCAGGCCAGTCTGGAGGCCGAGACTAAAGGAAAGACCGAAGCAATAAAAATGAAGAAGAAGATGGAACAGGATATCAACGAGCTTGAAATATCTCTAGATGCTGCAGGTCGTGCTCGAGTAGATGCTGAGAAAATTGGAAAGAAATGCCAAGTTGAAATAAAGGTATATTTTAGGTTTATATTGAAGATGCAATATTGCATTTGAAGGAAAATAGTATTGTACTGGTTAACATGGAGATGTATATGTCCCATGTGAGACACATTATTTAAGCAGAAAAAGAAATTAGACTTTGTGTACATGTATGTTATTTGTGATTTTAGGAGCTGTGCATCAAGGTAGACGACTTCCAGAGGTCAAGTGAAGAGTCTCGCGACGCCTGCCAGACACTTGAACGACGCTGTAACATGCTTAAGGGAGAGAATGAGGAAATGCGTACGTCTCTCGAATCATCTGAACGCAGCCGCAAGGCCGCTGAAAGTGAGTTGAACGACGCCACAGACCGGGTGAATGAGCTTACGGTCCAGATGACTTCCATCTCCAGCCAGAAGAGGAAGTTTGATAACGAAATCGCCGCTATGATGGTGAGTTAATTATCGCATTAGGATTGATTCCATTTTACGAGAAAAATAGAACAATGATGTTAAAACAATTCGTTTACATTACTGATGGTTTCATCAATACTCCTCCTACATTAAAACCATGTCACACAATGGTATTGTCCTTCCTTCAACCAGTATCTGGTCACGATGAATTTTAAGAACATTATGAAAAGGATGGGTAAAGTGTACAACACGATTGCCGCATTGAGGACTTACTGTCGTTAGCCAGTGTAATGTACAGGGATATATCAGGAACTGCCAAAAAATGTGGAAGTTAGCATCTACTTTTCTTCCAACAGTCTGACCTAGATGACATGAACAATCAGCTCAAGACATCTGAGGAGAATTGTAAGCATGCTGTTGCTGATTGCACCCGCCTGTCTGATGAGCTCCGCATCGAACAGGACCACAGCAGACAGCTTGAGAAGGCCAAGAAACACGCTGAGAGCCAAGTAAAGGAGCTTCAGATGAGAATTGACGAATCCGAGGCCATGGGACTCAAAGGAGGACGGAAGATGATACAGAAACTCGAACAGAAGGTATTCAAAGCAATCCTTCTGATCACGTCACGTCTCCATTATATATAAGACATACGACGTAAAGTTTTGTGAAAGGTATAAATCGAAAATCAGGTTGAATATTTGACACTCATTACATGTTTTGTTGGCTTATTCAGATTCGTGAACTGGAATCTGAGCTTGAGAACGAGCAGCACCGCCATATGGAGACCCAGAAGAATTCTCGTCTTGCTGATCGCCGTCTAAAAGAGATTGCCTTCCAGGCTGACGAGGACAGGAAGACGCATGATAGACTCCAAGAAACTGTCGACAAACTGAATGCTAAACTGAAGATATACAAGATGCAGGTCGAGGAAGCGGTAAGTACAGCTTCAAGCCATCATTTCTCAATACGTATTACAAGAAGCTGCAAGACAATAAACATGACTGAAATCATCCATTAGTATACAAATGAAATGATATTTTCGAACTTGTACAATTTACAGGAGGAAATTGCAGCCATGAATTTGGGCAAGTTCCGCAAGGTACAACAGGATCTGGAGGACGCTGAGGAGAGAGCCGACGCCGCTGAAGGAACTCTTCAGAAACTTAGAGCCAAGAACCGAAGCTCTGTTTCAATGGCTCGCAGCTAAATCAAAATTTGTACCCGAGTGTCCTGATGAACCTGTCTTTGCCTTATAGCTCAGAGTTTCTTGATATTTATACAAAAGCAATGGCTGAGAAAATCTGACTCAGTGTGGTTCGATAACAACTAGTTTGCACAATTTGAAACCTGTCACAGATGTATTACAGGTGTCATGACTATATTCTGCCATGTACGAAAAGTATTTCAAATTCAATATTTATATAACTTATTCATTGTGTGAGAAGGAGGTCTTTGTGGAATAAAAATATGTTCCAAGTCGCATATGGTTATTTATTGTGAAATGTGCTTCTAGCGAGATTCTATCAATTTGTGCTATCTGATACTTCATATGAAGCGTGAGTAAGTGAGTGAGGTTTTACGCCGCTTTTAGCAATGTTCCAGCAATATCACGGCGGGGGACACGACAAATGGGCTTCACACATTGTACCTATGCCGGGAATCGAACTCGGGTCTTCGGCGTGACGAGTTAACCACTAGGCTACCCGACCGCCCCTCATATGAAGAATGACATCCACAATTTGCAAATACTTAATCACAACATACACGAACATTTGCACACGACTCACGAAATGGGTATTGCAATGTTCACAACATCTTCCCGAGGCAAGAGAGTTAACTGACTATAAAAGTCCAGTTTCCACCCTTGCCGAACTAGGCTGGTATTATGGAGTTACATTTTGGCTGGACTAACGAGTCTATGCATAGTCCAATCAAAATCGCGCAATGAAATTCGTAAACAGTCGTGCAGATTTCGGTCGATTGCAGGATTTGCAAAGCTCGGCAACGCCAACTCATTGTCAACAGATATTTTCCAAACCTTTTCATGTTTTTAATAAAGGTGTGGCCTGTGACAGTTCAGGTGTCTGCTCATCAATCATCGACGCACGGTGTGCGCACTAATGTGTCGCTGGTGTGTCTCCATGGTCTGTCGAGCAGTTTCCGCAGCAGTAACAAAACGATCTTGAAGACACTGTCGCACAATCTGACGATCCTGACGTCGGGTGGTGACCCTTGGTCTTCCACTACGTGGTCGGTCATCTGTAGTGTTTGTGGTCTGGTACCGTTGCTTGAGCCTGTATATGGTCCTTACGTGGACTTGAAATGCATTGGCCACTTGCAGGGCGGTTTGTCCAGCTTACAATCGTCCACGGGCTTGGTGTCGCTGATTTCTTGTCAATCTTGGCATGTGGTAGCAATTCAATAACGAATGAATGTTATCCGATCTGGGTGGATTTTTATAGCGCAAGAATGGGGGAACGCATTTGCACTTCAATTTGCACGGAACTCACGTACGTCATGGCCGTTGCCGTGATGCGTTTAGGCGATCGGTTTTATTGTCATCTGCTTTGTTTTTTTATCATCAAATTTCATTTTTCCGGACAAGGTAATGTTGAATTTTAGAATCTTTGACAAACATTACCCAGTTATTTTAATGAACACTTTTCATGCAATGTTACTTGGGGTGACGCTTCTTTTGCGGTTCAGTATATATACAGCTGTACTGGTATTATAGACTTATTGTATATAGTCGGAATCGTATAATCGACTGTGCTTTTGGCAGAGATTTCTTTTGAATATGAAAAGGTCTGCATGCTTAAAAGTATTATTTACAATAATTTATGACATACGAATTAAATCAGCTATAAGGAAACGCCACATTTTTTATATGAACACTGCTTCTCAAATGTTTGTCAATGCATTGTGAACACGCAGCGATGCTCTACATTATGATTGTTAAGATCACTTTGTATATATTTCTTATTAGTGGCTCTTACTGTATGTATTAGAGTGTGGTTGGATTGTTTGTAAGCTGTGAGCTCTAACTATTTTATGGAAGATTATTTGCGTCAGGGGTATACGTAATGTGCTTCATACTATGTGTTTGGAGTATTGATTAATTGATATATTGGTTAATTGATATATTGAAGTATTGATGTACTGAATCACTTATGAACTGGACCCGTAAAGATCCGGGGTAGAATAGGTCTTTAGAAGCCCATGCTTGCCGTAAAATGCGATTATGCTTGTCGTAAGAGGCGACTAACGGGTTCGGGTGGTCAGGCTTGCTGACTTGGTTGATGCATGCCATCGTATCCCAATTGCATGAATCGATGATCATGATTTCAATCTCTGGATTGTCTTATCCAGACTCGACTATTTACAGACCGCCGTCATATAGCTAGAGTGCGGCGTTAAACAACAAACAAAACAAGAACTGATGAAATGATATTGTGAGGTATTGATGTGTTGATGTATTAAGCTATTTAGTAGGTAGAATATTAGAACTGTAACAGTTCTAGTGTATTAGTTCGTAGTGTTACGTAATCTTAAGTACTTTGAGCGTGACAACGAGTGTGAAGTGTGTGTGTGTGTGTGTGTGTGTGTGTGTGTGTGGTGGGGTGTGTGTGTAGTGGATGCTAGATGAACGGGCATGCGGATGTAAACTGTTATTTATTAGTATATTCACCTAATAAAGGTATTTTTAATCCATACTTGGGTTGTGTTATTACTTCGTGTTGTGACAACCTTGCCAGTCAGCGCTTTCGGTCAGTGTAAAGACCGAACATAATGAGGCGACTCATTTGCCGTGTACAATACACATGTAAGACCTCTTGTGAAATGTAACGTTATTTCATTCTAATTTTAAAAAACCCGTTATTGCATAGATTTTAGACGATATAGCGTTATGGTTTCGGTAAATCATTATGGGCACTGTATGTTATATTTACGCATGTTATCAAAGATCCCAAATACAAAGACAAAAGGCGATTCCAATGTAAACTATCCATTAAGTAACGTTTCATAGGTAGAGACATGTTTTTTTATGAATCACTATCACATAGCATGGTACTGGGATTTCCGCGAAAAGGTGAGCGTATCATGGCACCCATCACACACACATACAAAGGCAAGTCAATTGTTCAGCCATTAACTACGGGAACACATTGTACAAGTAAAAATAATGAATTGCATAGGACATAACTTTGTCACTGGTGCGTGAAATTTAGAAATGCCCTCTACGTGTCTACCATAAAACATTTTGAAAGCTTTACAAAAGGAAACTTGGCAATTGGAAAGTTTACCATCTCTCTTGTCATACAGTATTGTGGCTAGGTTCTGATCAATCTGAAGTTTAATGTATAGACCTACATTCAAAACTGTCTGACCTGACCTGACATGAGTCGGCCGTCCCGCGGGCTGCTTTCATCTAAGGTGTTTGAAGACAGATTTTACTTTCATATTTTTTTCTATTTTAATTTTCTTTTTCTCGTGGAACATCTATCTGCTATTGGGAAAGAGTGGGTATAGTGTTACGTCGCTTTTAACAACATTCCAGCGACATCACGGCAGCATCTTCTATTGGTTATAATCCCCTTTCATTATAGGGGCGGTCGTGTAGCCATGTGGTTAAAGCGTTCGCTCGTCACGCCGAACACCCGGGTTCGATTCCCGACATGGGTACATTGTGTGAAGCCCATTGTGGTGTCCCCAGACGTGATATTGCTGGAATGTTGCTAAAAGCGATGTAAAACTATACTCACTCACTGACTCACTCTAAAATTAAGGATAGGGAATATATGAGGAGTGACTGAAGAGTTATGAGCCTAACTATATATGATGGTCTGCTTTGATGGAGATGGCTGGTGATTCAACATAATCTTCTCCGAGGTCTACGCACTTCTACCAACGGTGTTGGAGTGCTCGAACACACTCACTCATTTCATAATAATTTATAATTTCAAATGAAGTGTGCATCTTGTGACGCTGATTTTGTTCAGTTTTATAATATACAACACAATATGCATTACAGTTATGTAGTCGACATGTGTGTTTGTTTCAACCGACACACACATGTGCTAATTCGTCTATCGGGTTTTGGTTAATATTTGTAGAATGCGTTTAGAGCTTTATGCAATGCATGCTTTTTACCCGTAGCAGCACAGATTCTTACAAATATACGTTCCTTCAACTTCAGAGTCGAAGTTCACACATATGTTTGTTCCTGCTTTTCCAACATTCACTCTAAATGGTGTCACCTAGGGCAGCGTGACAGCGTAAATGCTTCATGGCTGAACTTCGTATCTCGTGTCTCGCAAAAGAGTGTGACGAGAGACTGGACGACTTTCTTAATAAACGAAATAGGGGATATTTGATGATGGTTATCAAATACGCGGTGTATCTCTACGAGTACTGTGGTTAGATTTAATATCTTTGCGTGTGGCGAGAACGCTGATTAGTTTTAGATTAACACTCGATAATTAAAAAAATATATATAGACGCCAATCGGATATCGAAATGTCCCCTAGTTGTTGTGTACAGTTCAATTGATAAGTTCAAAACAAAATGACCTTACGGATTGAAGGAACCAAATCTCATACTCTGCTACATAGTAATGCTACACCCCTGTTATCATGATTTCTTTAGAAGGTATAACATTGCCCCTTAATTCTGAAAGTTCAAATTTATCGTATATATTTTGTACCATCTACAATAATGTGAAAATGTTTATTTTTTCAATTAGTCCCATGTCCATATAGTTTGTTTCAAGTTGTCTGACTGATGGGACATCTGACTAATAGGAGGACACTTGAAATACTTGAGACTTGGACAATTGAAAATCTTTAAGATTATCATCAAAACTTTAACCTATCAAGTCTGCTAAATGATGACTATCTAAGTTAACACATGGATCGATGTCATGCGCTGTAGGTATTTTTCACCATCTCATCCAACAATAGCAGCTTGAAAAGCGGAACCTGAAATCATAACCCACCATTTGGCAGTTGTGTACCTGCACAAAACGCAAATGTTTATACTTTGAAATCGTTTCAAACATAAAATAAAATAACGTTTAAAAATATACTTCAGTTTGTTTTTCTTTCAATAGTTAGTTATGGTTACATAATCTTTGGTCGATTTACAGGCTGATCCAGCTATCAGTGTATAACTGACCAATCTGTAACATGATGTTGGTGATGGTAACCCCATCTACATCAATGCATGCCGACATTCACCTGATGCCCAATTCATTACATGTGTAATTAGTGGCACTGCAATACGGTCTGTGAGATTACTTGACAAAGAAAATATGCCCATTATACGTGACAACTATCATGACATAACAAGCGATTACCTTTACTTGTGATGTGTGTATGTGTGTAGTCGGTACGATGTCTGTGATAATTTTGCTACCAGTGATTCCCATTTGACATTTGTATTTGCGGCAATTAGTCTTGTAATGAGTAAGAAATGTAGGTTTGATGTGGTTAATATATTACATGTATTATACGCATAGTCGTGCACCAGGGGAGGATTGATCACTTTACTGAACTTCCAAAATGTGCCAGGGTGCTCGGTCAATCATGAAATCTTTACTCACATTTTCTTATGTATATTATAATTATGACGAGACTGTAGCCTACTGGTCAGCCAGGAGAAGTTTGGTTCATCCACTTCGGGTACCATTTTGAAGAAAAGGGTTGCGGGCGGTCAGCGACAAGTAGTACGAAGGATATGTGCGTGTCCTGTCTCGGCTAACAACGAGTTCAATAACACATAAAGGTACCTGCTGATGTGAAGTACCCAATGACCGTGAAAACGGTGATGGCAAATTTGCATAGATAACAATAATCGAGAAGTATCGTGACAATGAAGGGAATTCATTTGCTGTAAAAATGGAATACTGTTTTCTTACCCGAGAGACAGAGACTATTTTATGGTCTCTGCCCAGAGAGCAATAATGATTAGTGGCATGGCATAAATCAAATGATTGTGATGGTTGAGACCTTAACGTGGTGATAGTTGACTCAATGACACACTCCTTAATTAATCCCATGTGATTGTTTATAGGGTTTCAGCATACTATAAACTTGGCTGGCTGGATTTATATTGAGATAACTGGATAAGCATAGCACTTGTCTACACATTGTGATGCCCTTTAAGCGTAGATACTGACAGATGCTTTTGACAACTCTTAAGATGTATTTGAACACTCTTTCTCCGTGTAATTTATGACATTAAAGGCCATAACTCGCGCCTGAGAATGTATGATTTGGCCATGCTTACCAAGCTTGAACATGTTAATTTGTTTATAAATAACTTCTATCATCCGAGTTTTCGAGAATTCTTCGCAACGACTTGTCTCACCGACCTCTTAATAATCTTATGAGCATCACGTCTGTCCACGGGTGCGTAATCAATTTTATCGTCCTGTGCACATTAGGCGTACAGTACACCCTCTCTACCTCTAACAAACCATATATGTTTGCCCATATTCTGTGTACAATTTACTTGTTAGTTCAACTTATCCTGGTTTTATCAGTAGGTTGTGCTAAATAGTATACATTCATCCATACACATTTTTATAATTTATGTATATATCTTCAACACATCATATCCTATTTGTAAGCACAGCCTGTTTAGTACCAGTAGGAGTAGTTATCCAGTCGTGACATGTTGTTTCAATAGGATATCAATACAAAATGACTACTAGCATTCGTTACCTGAAGCTGCTTAACTTGTACACCGTCTATGACAAGTAACAACCGAAGCGTTCCGGAAAACTAATGGTTGAGACACAAGTCACGTTTGCGTAGTTTGTTAGAATTCCCTATCCCTATCGAAAGTCGGAATCTAATCAACCGAATCTATTGACTAGACGTTGAAATAAGCAAGCGTCATTGTGAAACAAAGTGAGACGAAATGTGGATTAACGTTGCGTCCAAGATTATTGCACTTATATAGCGACGCTCATGCACGTGTGTGAGTGTGACTGCTTGTTATACTACTCCGGACAAACGCCGCCGCCACACTGAGATACCATGCCGCAGTTCAACATGAAAAGCCCACTCAGACACAGTAAACTGACTCCATGTCGACCTTGTTTTAGCCCCTTAATTCCGAGCGCCAGGCAGGGTAACAATAGGTATCATCTTTGGACGTCTTTTGGAATGACGCGGCCGAAAATAGAACCTCCAACCTTCCGCTCTCCCGGCGGACGCTCTACCACTAGAACCATTCACAAATAAAAGACTACTAGACAAAAAAGCGAGAAGTAATTCTAACTAACGTAACATTTCAAACAAACAAACGAACGAATAAGCCAGTTTATCCTTATCACTACAGACTAGTGAATGGAACGGCGCAAAAAAACCCGATAGTTTGGAATATATTGATGGGAATAATAAAATCCCAATGTCTTTTGACTTTTCACTTTATCCGAGTGTATTATTTCCAGCTGGTATACAGCGCACTTTACGGAATGGATGACGTTTGGTACAGAGACAAACACAAATTTATATTAGTACTTCTTCCCATAGTTAGAAAATAATTATCTACAACTGCAGAATAATTCGTTTAAAATTTAATAAAATACCAGTATGATAAACGTTTTATTATACTATACGTAGAGCTAACAATCAACATAAACGCATATTATTGAATAAGTATCTTACATGGAGCTATCGATCAAATAAACCGTTTGATATTTCGTCTACAACTGGACAGCGGCTTTGAAACAACAGAGTAGACTGTCATTGTTACTTAATCAGTCCACCTCAATTAGTGTCAATCACTCAATTAATGTGAGTATAACGACTGGAATCCACGTGTGGTGTGTAATCTGTCAGTGAAGCGAGGCGTGATTACGGATACTTCTCATCAATAAACTACGAACAAATATGTGTTTTGATGCTAATGACTAGTGAAAGAAAATATCAATTTGATTACATTTCTTGTTGTGTTCATGTGGATTGAAGGGAACATTTCGGGTCCATGAAGTTGCAAGATATAGTATATTAAAGATGGCTCGTGTTAAGGAGTTTCGCTACCTTACATATACATTATTATTGTACATGTCATCAACATTGATTGTAATGTGTCCACTATGTATCTGCAATTGTACACGTGTGCCCCTCTGAGAAAATCATCTCCTGGTATCTCTTATTATTCCAGAAAAAAACCCAAATATATTGTGAACACACCTCGTGTTTATTTCTAAACCGTAGACTCCTGTATGTCTACCAACGCTCTGTAAATAAAGTGCATGGGATAAAAAAACAACCCATTACTTCCTATCAATTTCAATGGGTATTTTCTAATTTTATTGCGTACATTTGCGTTAAGTCCAATAAATTAACAAAACGGCTTTGAGTTGTTCTACTAAAATATTAACAGTGAGTGAGGTTGTTCCAACGACGCTTTGAACAGTAGTTCAGCTCCATCACAGCTTGTCAGCTTGGTGTGAGAGGACATTATATAAAACAAGCTTGTTTGACCGTGTACGGCGACGATCTTGACAAACGTATGCTGTATTGTGATGGTCACAGCCGAATTTTGCAGGACAATGATCCAAAGCAAATAGTATATTTTGTACATAGTATTTGGAAAAATACAATTGTCATTTCCATCCTACTGCCCTCCTGCCATATAAAAGAAAATATATTTTGACGACCCCCCTCTTCCACTGTGACGTTTTTTCATATCCCTAACGCCCCTTAATCTCACCCCCTATAATAAAAGGCTAACCCCTAATCTATTTAGGGGGCTAATGAAAATGAAAAATAATCAGGGTGGCACTTACTTTGATTCAATATGACAACAATTGTTTCCAAATGAAATATCACGAAATTATGTATAAACCTTGAACCCTGTTTGAAGTAGGCTATTTTGTCATAGTAGAACTTATAACAACCAAAACAATAACAATGTACATATGCACAAAGACAATAATTGGAATTTTTAGAGGGAGAGAGGGTTTTGTATTACCACTTTGTCTTGTGCGGTTTGTAAATGTCGAAACGAGGTGGTTATAACATAGTTTATATGCGTTTTAATACTGTTGACAATATCGCTCGTCTTGCGTGATATAATTGAGAAATGAAGCTGCTTACGGCTGTATCTTGTGATCAAATATGATGCTAGTGAAAGTTTTTGTTTGGTTATATTGTGCAGGCGTCCAGATCAAATCAGAAAGTTATATGGATATCATGTTTGTTTTCTCAACTAACACTGCCGATATGACGAGATAATGAATGTTTCCCAATACACTGTTTTTCGCTTCTTTAGGTTTTGTACCATGCGCTTTCTTACATAAAGTCAAACAGACATGTTTGCAAAATAAGGTTCGTATATTCGGAATTGAAATATAGACTTTATCTTTATGATAAAGACGACATCAGTTTCCAGTTTGTAATGTATTATTCCAACATACATAGTTTTTTACAATACTTAAGATGTATCACACCCTTATAAAATCCTGATGCAAAACACTTTTCATAATGTAAATAAAACTGCAATAATATAAAATAGAAAATACTAGCTGGTGTAGAGGTTATGTGCTATGAATTAACTCAAAGCTAAATCCATTAACTTGTAATTATCACGTGGAACCCCATCGACAGTTTAGAAAGAATATGCTAATTTATCGTAATATTGCATTAGTTAATCTTCGGTAGCCAGATCTCGGTCTGGCTAACGTGACCTCTTACAGCTATCCCATGGTGGTGCATTGACCCCCTCCCCTATCCTCTTCCACATGGTAAACCCCTGCTGCGAACGAACTTGCGGGTGAAATAATCATACTGTCTGACAAGAATGTCCAATGGGAATGGCTTTGGATTACATATCAGCCAATCAGTGACTTGCCTACTTACTTCAAGGGTTTATATAGAGGTTCAAATCCTCAGATGAATCAGATCAGCTGCAATCGTATGTATTCTGAGTACGTTCATTACATATAATCCCTTTTCTAGGAAGGGACATTTAGCTACGCCAGTCGATGTATGGTACAATTTGGAGTTCTGGAAGTCCTTCGCAGTGCAAAGTTTTCTTGTGGGGCTGGACCCTAGGGATAAATAGAAATTTGTGATTTAAAGATTTCTCACGAACTCAAACGTTTTCAATCCCGATTGATTTCTTGTTACATAAGAAGGAACACATATAACATCTTTCGTACAACAAATGTTCACATAATTTTTTTTTCATTTCAGAGCTGTTAACTCTTCCTTTGTTCCTTGAAATTCTCCTCATCGTCTGTCAACATGGCCTCCTACGATCCTACCGACCCTGAGATGCAGTATCTTGCTGTGGACCGCAAGAAGCTGCTGAAGGAACAGAACCAGTCCTTTGATGCCAAGAAATCTTGCTGGGCCCCTGATGCAGAGCAAGGTTTCCGTGCCGCACAACTGAAAAGCACAAAGGGCGAAGAGGTCACCGTCCTTATCCTTGACACAAATGAGGTACTATTAAATAAAATACTGAGATTTCAGTTATGCGTATTGCTCATCATAAGTACATTAATGCGCGAATATGAAAAGATGTGAAGAGATCTGAAATGTGAAAATCCCGTTTTTTGGCGTTCTTAAGCTTCAGGCAATTCAGAAACACAACATAAGCTGAACGTCTCATCGCATGTCCTTTCATTTAATCAACAACCGTCCATCAAATAAAACAATTAAATGTAATAAAAATGCACATGCACATTTGTTTCAGACTAAGACGTTCAAAAAGGATGAAGTTCAATCGATGAACCCTCCCAAGTTCGAGAAGATCGAGGATATCGCTAACATGACCTACCTGAACGAAGCCGCCGTCCTGTATAACCTGAGGTCCAGGTACACCTCTGGCATGATCTATGTAAGTGGTGGTATCTATATCTTTGTATCTGGTAATGTAAACCGTAAATCTGTTTTATCTCAGATTACCATAACACTGCCGTATAACGCTCAGATGAACGTATTTGTTTATGAACTGAAACTGAATGATGTGCTCCGTCCTCCAGACCTACTCTGGCTTGTTCTGCATCGCCATCAACCCCTACCGTCGTCTCCCCATCTACACCCCGTCCATCGTGGCCAAGTACAGAGGCAAAAGGAAGACCGAGATGCCTCCTCATTTGTTCTCCATATCGGACAACGCCTACCAGTTCATGGTCCAAGGTAATCCATTTATATAATTTTCACTGCTATTTTGCCTTTTACATCCAATGGAATCTGTTTTGTTGGACAATCGAGCGTTGGCGTTTCATATTTAGGTTAGTTTCAGTGATGAACCAGTCGGCAAATCAGAACAATCAATTACCTTATTTTGCCTAGCTAACTGAATGGTTAAATTGTTTCACACAAGGAATTAATGCATTAAACATCTTACTGACATAGGGGGCACGGGTGGCCCAGTCTTCCAAGGCGTCGCGATTTGCTGTGCAGAGTTGCGTCCCTTGGGCACGCCAGAAACCTATGATTGTGGGTTCGAATCCCGGTTCGCCCAAATGTTCTAGGTTTGTCAGCACCATACCCGTTCTCGTGGGTTTCTGCATGAGACCTGCATCACTTCGGGCTTTCCCCCCACACTAAGCTGACACGCCGTAATATATCTGGAATACTGTTAAAATCGCCGTTAAACCCAACTCACTCACTCTTACTTACATTCTAATGTGCAGTTATTCCAGGCCGTGGTCCTTTGACAGTATGATTAATAGTCCTATTTGTTGCAGATCGTGAAAATCAATCCATGCTGATCACGTAAGTCAACATATACATACACAACGAGATTGCAGTTATCTTTTCAAAATAAAATATTATTTTGAGAACACAGTGAAATCATTATGTGAACACGTTTCAGTTATTACGAAATATCACAAACTTAAGCAAACACTTTAATTATCATAACCATACTGTATCGTCAAAAATATTTTATTGAATAAACGCATGTGCAGTCTGCATGAATGGTCACTTGACAGAATGTAACATTGATATTTGCAAACAAATCAGTGGCGAATCGGGAGCCGGAAAGACTGAGAACACCAAGAAGGTCATCGCCTACTTTGCCTTTGTCGCTGCCGCCTCCAAGGGAGAAGGGGAACAAGAGGAAAAGAAGGTGAGAAATGAGAGTAATCAAAGCAAAAAAGAAAGAGCGATCAGTCGCATTCAAGGATTACACGTCACACAACAGAATTATAAAGGAGACTAAAAGAATACCAAGATATATGACATTTCACTCACATTAACTAGTACGACAACTTCACAATTATTATACTCTTGTCCAGACCATGGATTATCGTTAAGACACACACTTATTATAATATATTTTTGTTCAAGGGTTCCCTCGAGGATCAGATCGTGCAGGCTAACCCTGTTCTCGAGGCCTACGGTAACGCCAAGACATCTCGTAACAACAACTCTTCCAGATTCGTAAGTTCAAAGAAGTGTACAGAAATGTTTTATACCTCTATTATATCCGTTTTCACTGGTAGTTTTAGTAGTTCTATAATTTGATAATTATATGTGATTCAGGAAAAGCACTATATAAAAACAACACCCTAAGTGTTGTTATTTCTCCATGCCATTCTCGTCACAATATACCTGTTGCGAAAAGGATAAACATCCATTGTGCAGTGTACAATTAAACATAGGATAACTCATCGCCAACATTTGCAACTATCTGAAATGTATATTACTTCATAATGTGTTCAACATAGTTCTATACACTATGGTCCAAAATATTTTGTTCACAGGGAAAATTTGTGCGCATTCACTTTGCCACATCTGGCAAAATCGCTGGTGCAGACATTGAAACATGTAAGTAACATGTACCACATTAACTTTCATAATGTGAAGATTTTCTTCTGTACAAAGTATGGCTTAATTTATATTTAAATACATGTATCTGTGATGAATAAGTACTTATTTAGATAGATAAATTATCAATGACATGTTCCTGCAGATCTTCTTGAGAAATCTCGCGTGACCTATCAACAGTCTGTTGAGAGGAACTATCACATCTTCTACCAGCTGCTGTCAAAGGCTGTCCCATCTGTATTAGGTAAGCAGAACTGCACGTCATCATGCATCATGTGTTAAACCTAACGCAAATAATATAACAAAGACCCTCGCAAAGATATTAAAACCTTAAATACTGAATAGGGTTTATACTAATTTTCATTGACAGAGACGATTGTGGCGAAACCTGATGCTGGCCTATATACCTTCATAAACCAGGGAGTCCTTACGGTCAACGGCATCGACGATGTTGAGGAGATGAAGATGACTGATGTAAGCTAAATAATTATTGCATGGTATTTCATTGCGATATTTCATGAACAGTTTTTTTAGCTGTATTACGAAATCACTTTAATTATGACAAAATCAGTAAAACCATTGTCTTTTTACTTAGCATCCCTTCCATGTTAACGTTCAATTCTCATTTAGGAAGCCTTTGATGTCCTGGGATTTACTGGGGATGAGAAAACTAGCGCCTATAAATGCACTGGTTCAATTTTGCACATGGGTGAGATGCAGTTCAAGCAGAAGGGTGAACAGGCTGAGCCTGATGGAACTGCTGAGGCTGAGAAGGTTTCCTTCCTGTTGGGCGTCAACTGTGGAGACTTCCTGAAGGCTCTGTGTAAACCCAAGATCAAGGTAGCCATGGATTACGTCACTCAAGGACGAACCAAGAATCAGGTTCTCTATTCTGTTGGTGCTTTGGCCAAATCCCTCTACGATCGTGTGTTTAATTGGCTGGTCAAGAGAGTCAACCAATCATTGGATACCAAGAAACCCAGACAGTTCTTCATTGGTGTGCTGGATATTGCAGGGTTTGAGATCTTTGATGTAAGTAACACTTCCTTTTGTACATAGTAACAAAGAGACAAAATATCAAGCGAATTTATCAAAACACATTTCGTATGTATTCTTAAGTTACAGTTAAAAATGAGTTGTAACAAAATACTGATTGTTCTTGGACTAACAATATTGATATATGCCACACAGTTCAACAGCTTCGAACAGTTATGCATCAACTACACCAACGAGCGCTTGCAGCAATTCTTCAACCACCACATGTTTGTGCTGGAGCAAGAAGAATATAAGAAAGAAGGCATAGTCTGGCAGTTTATTGACTTCGGCATGGATTTACAGGCCTGCATTGAACTCATTGAAAAGGTAAAGCCATTCACTCATAACTGACTATACTTCGCCTATTTGTCTTTAGCAAACAACTTGAACTATTATAAAGAAGACAATCTGAACTATAATAAAGGACAAGAAAACGATAAAAATATATAGCACATAAGCAATCTTTTTACATAAACTGGTATGCTAATAAATACAACAGCGTAGTATTTAAGCTAGCAAAATGTTATTCAAGAGCTGTGTTTGATGATCAGGAGCTTCAAACAGAATGACCACGATGTTCTTGTGATCAAATATTCGTCGAATGATCATGTTACAGCCTTTAGGCATTCTGTCCATCTTGGAAGAGGAGTGCATGTTCCCAAAAGCATCTGACAAAAGCTTCAAGGACAAACTGACCGAGAACCATATGGGCAAGTCTCCTAACTTCCTTAAGCCAAATAAGTCAATGAAGGGAGGTCAACACGGTGACTTCGCACTGAAGCACTACGCTGGAACAGTTCCCTACAACATTGGAGGCTGGCTCGAGAAAAACAAGGACCCTGTCAACGAGACCATTGTTGATCTCCTGAAACAGTCTAAAGAACCACTTGTGCAGTTGCTCTTCACCCCAGCTGAACAAGGTGTGTGTTATTTGTGACACTAAATGTCATGAAACACTTGTATGTATTGTATTTGTATGTAAGTTTAGCACGAATGGCATAAGGATTCACATAAGTAGCACATTCATAAAAAAGACTACATTCAGGAATTATTTTAAAACTGCAATGACAACACACCGTTGTATATCTCGTTAATGTTTCAGATGCTGCAGCAGCTGCTGGTGCCGGAAAAAAGAAGAAAAAGAGTTCGGCTTTCCAGACAATTTCTGCCACTCACAGGGTAAGATTACATTGCATAATGTCTTTCACTGTGCAATTTACAAGTGGCATCATCGGCATGGCTTGTACTTTCTTATTTTCAAAACTCCGTAGCATGGTTTGACTAACGCATTTAAACTCAAGCGATTAATGTCACCTTACGTTATAAATCATGAAGGAATATATGTTTCAGGAATCGCTAAACAAGCTGATGAAGAATTTGTACACAACTCATCCACATTTTGTGCGTTGCATCATCCCCAACGAGACCAAAACACCAGGTGCTTACATTAGTTATAATCGTTTCTTTGATTGAACATAAAAATATGATATTATCGTATTATGTACCTGATAAAAAGTTTGAGTATTTGGAAATATTTTGACATGTGATTATACATATGAAGATGAACTGGATTTCTATTTCCAGGCCTGATTGATGCTGGTCTTGTGCTCCATCAGCTTCAGTGTAATGGTGTGCTTGAGGGTATCCGTATCTGCAGAAAGGGATTCCCCAGCAGAGTCGTGTACTCTGAATTCAAACAGAGGTAATGTATTATATAGAAAACAAAATATTACATACTGATAATATCTGAAGTGATCATTCATTAAAATACAACAGTTAGTGTATTTCATCTATGCTTTTACTTAAACAAATTATGTTTTCTCCACCAACAGATATTCGATCCTTGCCCCAAATGCAATTCCTCAAGGCTTTGTTGAGGGTAAGGTTGTCTCAGGCAAGATTCTTGAGGAGCTGAAGATGAACCCAGATGATTACCGTCTGGGAAATACCAAAGTGTTTTTCAAGGCCGGTGTCCTCGGTTACCTTGAGGAACTTCGTGACGAGCGTCTGTCCACCATCGTGGCTCTCTTTCAGGCTCACATCCGTGGCTACTTGATGAGGAAATACCTTAAGAATCTTCATGACAAGAGGTAAGATAAACTGTCAGAATTTTAAACTTTTTATAATTCACCAACACAAATCATACCAATGACTTAAACGATATGAAGTGATACAGACGTCATCTCCTAAGAAAAAGATCATACTCATATGTCCGTCAATTATATTTTAACAGATAAATATAAAATAAGAACAGTGATGAAATCAAATTATTGTTTTCAGAGTTGCCCTGGAAATGATTCAGAAGAATATCCGCAAATGGCTATCCATGAGGAACTGGTGCTGGTGGAGATTCTACACTAAGGTCAAGCCACTTCTCAGTATTGCTGCTGCTGAAGATGAAATGAAACAGAAGGAGGAAGCACTGGTCAAAACAAAAGAAGAGCTGGATAAAATTACGTTCAGGTCAAAGGAACTCGAGGAACAAAATGTAACCTTGATGCGGGCAAAAAATGATCTATTCCTAGAGGTCCAGACCAAGCAAGATACAATCGATGACTGTGAAGAAAGGGTTGAGCAGTTGCTTAAACAGAAAAATGACTTTGAAACTCAGCTGAAGGAAATGGAGGAGCGTCTCTTGGATGAGGAAGATGTAAATGCTGATGCTGTTGAGAGGAGGAAACAAATGGAAACCGAAAACAACGAGCTGAAGAAAGTTATTGAAGAACTTGAGAGCTGTCTTGATAAGGTATTTAACTTGTCTCTCCAGTTGCGATTCATAATGATTAAATTAAGAATTGACTTTTACTTTATGGGAGTTAATTTGAGTATGAACCTTCGTAGAGTGAGGGCTAAACTAAATGAACGTTGGAGCTAGCGAACGTGAATTATTATAATGTTTTATATCCCTATTTTGCTCTCGGAGGATGTAGGCCTGGGTCATCACACAATTTTATTGAGTATCTAGATATCTACGTCTGAATTCATTTTTACACTAACAGCCACACAAGAACAGCTGCATCGCAGAATATGATAGTTCGTCAAAAAAGCCCAACTTGCTCGAAAAGAACATCTGTTATAGTTTGGTTTCAACAAATGTATTCAAATAATATCATCATTGGATGACAAAGGTCTGCTTAGAACTACCCCATTAAGAAAGTCACAATGACAGCGCGTCATAATACATTTATACATCAAGTACAATACGTCAACATGGTCGACACGATAAACGTGACTGGGAAGATTTCCGAAGTTTTTATTAATCAACCTGTGACATGTACATGTGTTAATTATCATTCGGCCCTACATTGAGAGATGATTATAAAGATTTATCAAATAGATACTAAGATAAACTCATAGCTTGTTGTAGACGGTCGCTGTCATTCTACACACGGATCGAGTCGACACAACGATAGTTTGGATGTGCATTTCTTCGTTTTGTTTATTTGGATGGGTCGAAGCGAGGATATTCGTGAACGACCATGCAGTCAAAATCCCTGACCTTTCTTAACGTATACCAAAACACTGAGTTCAAGATTAAAGCGTCTAAATACTTCTTTATGTATTCATGCTAGTAAATTCACAGGGGTTCCCCCAGGAATGTGTAAGTAGTCTGTCAGTGTTAACGTTGTTTCAAGAATACAGCCTCGTGAAAAACGTATGGTCTCGTCCAGTGAAAAAGGCGTATACCGTGTAAACGTCACACAAAGGAATTATAGGCAGATGAATATGGTAACTTGGGTTCTATGTTATGCTACAAAATAAAACAAATAAGGTATTTTCAATCTTATAACATGAAGGCAAATGAAATATAACTGCAGGTGTTCTACTATTCCGCTATAAATGTTCCAAAATTGATATGTGGGCCATCTGTAGTCATGACGTCTAATCGCTATGGGGGCTTTAGAAGTTAAGAGATCTGATTAGAACGCTGTGAGCCCAATATCATGATCGTGTATTTTCACCAAAGGCCTGTTCCACGTTAAGCTTTACTCGCGCATTGCGAAGAAAAACCATGATACCTTTGAAAGAAATGTCAAGCAAAACTCACATTTACTTTTTTCTGTCATAGGCTGAGCAAGAAACAAAAACCAAAGAAAACCAAATCAGGACCCTAGAAGATGAAATTGCCCAGAAAGATGAAGCATTGTCAAAATTATCAAAGAACAAGAAGGATATTGAATTCCAAAACCAGAAAACAGCTGACGCCCTTCAGGCTGAGGAAGACAAGGTGAACCACCTTACTAAATTAAAAACCAAACTAGAACATTCTCTAGATGATATGGAGGACACTCTTGAACGTGAGAAAAAGGTGCGAGCTGACGTTGAGAAGGTCAGGAGGAAGTTGGAACAAGATCTGAAGATGACACAGGAAGTTGTTGAAGAACTGGAGTGCATTAGGCGTGAATTGGAAGACACCATTAAGAGGTACTGTGGTGTTTTAAACCGAAACAGTTTGTCAGTCAGTTAGTTGTGTTTTGTATATGTGCGTGTGTGTTTGTCTAAGTGAACTAAATGTACACAGAGGGTCATAAATTCATGACTGTGATTGACATATATTTGCCTTCTTCAGGAAAGACAAAGATTTTGCAACAATAAGTGCACAGCTTGAAGACGAACAAGGACATGGGGCTCAACTACAGAGAAAAATCAAGGAGTTACAGGTATATAGATCTTTTATAAAAATGATGTTCCCTTCATCCATTTTTATACTACTACTACTACTACTACTACTACTACTACTACTACTACTACTACTACTAAGATGGAAAAAAATACAGATTGTACGGATAAAGATTAAAAGATTAAAAAACAGGCTCACATTGAGGAACAATGGACATCCTTAACACATTACTTGTGAAACTTTGTTTCGTCATGAAAAAATAATTTCGTAATATAACACTACAGATGAACAAAACCAAAAATATAAATCGATTCATCAGCCTTCTGATCATAATTTAGGCTCACATTGAGGAACTTGAGGAGGAACTAGAAGCAGAAAGACAATCACGATGCAAGGTTGAGAAGCAAAGGATGGAGTTTGCACGTGAACTTGAAGAACTGTCGGAACGACTGGAAGAAGCTGGCGGTGCCACATCAGTGCAGGTGAGATTAAACAAATCTTTGTAATACTCATAGTCACTGAGAAGTATTATTTGTGACATATGTATTATTATATGACGATGAATTATGTGTATTGTTTGTTTGTGAAAGATATGACATTCATCCTGTATGTAAATAGACAATGATAAATATATTAAATTCTGCTGACACTGAAAATGTTCGCTCTGTACCCATGTTTCTATGTCACATGTTCCGGTTGTTCAATCTGTGTCTTAACCTCACGTGACTATATTATCAATCAGTTTTACTTCAGTCAATTAGGCCTTTTATACAGAATAAACATCGATATATAAATGTTATCATGCGACACATGCAACAGTGAACGTGAACGTCTGTACAAATCCTATCAGGTTGAGCTGAACAAGAAACGAGAGCAGGAGATTCTAAAGATACGTCGGGACCTTGAGGAAACTGCTATTCACAATGAAACACAGATTACTGTCTTTCGAAAGAAACACCTAGATACTGTCAACGAACTCAGTGGTCAGCTTGAACAACTACTCAAACTGAAGAGCAAGTAAGTAATGTGATCAAACACCACTTTGTTCAAGGGATTTGTAAAACAAATTTTGATCAATATCAAAACGCTGTATTTCATCATGTCCTCAGACTCGAGAAGGAGAAGCAACTAATGAGTGGAGAAATTGATGATCTTCAAGCACAGCTGGATCACGTAAAGAAGAACAGGGTAAGCAACTTCATCTGTTTTTATATTGAAATTGCAGCTGCATTCTGTAATCTGTCTTATTTCACAAAACAATATAAATAAATCGAACATAACTAACTTTAACCTTTCTTTGAGGAACTATATAAGAACCCTTCTCCTCTCTCAGGGTTGCTCCGAAAAGATGTCCAAACAGATGGAGACTCATATCACCGAGATGAACGTGAAGATTGAAGAGGGAACTCGACAAATCAATGAATTCCAGTCCCAAAAGTTCAAACTACAGACCGAATGTAGTGAACTCACCCGTCAGCTCGAGGAGGCTGAACATCACGTCAGTCACCTGAGTAAAGAGAAGTCCACTCTGTCTAGTCACTTGGAGGAAGCCAAGAAAAGTTTGGAGGAAGAGTCAAGGGTAGGTTATTCACATAATCTAATTGCATTATTATTTTAGTCAACATAGTCAACAAAAGTAAGTGAATAACGTTAATGGCACGGCAAAACTGTTATCAACAATACTGACTATTAGAAATGTTTCTTATTATTGATATTTCATTTGAAATGCACAACATTACATATGCGTTTGTCTGATGACGTGAACGCTAATGTATCACATCTCAATAACGTCTTCTGCAGATTCGCATGAAACTCCAATCTGATGTTCGAAACCTGAACTCGGATATGGAGAGCATCCATGATCAGCTAGAGGAAGAACACGAGAGGACTGCCACACTTCAGCGTCAGCTGGCTAAAGCGAACAATGAAGCTCAGCAGTGGAAGTCCAAGTTCGAGACTGAGGGCATTTGTAGGATGGAAGAGATTGAAGAGTCCAGGTAACAAATAGGCTAATTTCTTCAAATGAATCATTTGAGGCTAATACCATCACAGGTCTTTTGTTTGGCTTTGAGAGACATGGAAAGTGTTCCTACATAAGAGTTATATTAAGTGTTTCGGAGGCATTCTGTAATTTGTGTCAGGTGTATATAGAAATGTTTGGTTCTTCAGGCGTCGTCTCCAAGTAAAACTGACCGAGTCAGAACAAAACCTACAGGCAGCCTATGCCAAATGCAACGCTTTGGAGAAGGCCAAATTCAGACTGCAGGGAGAATTAGAAGATCTCATGGTCGATGTTGACAGGGTAAGTACAGGTTGTACATGGTATTCTCGTCAATCTATACTCATTGATGTGAAAGCACCACATGTAATATTATGATGAAAAATACGATTCGGAGGACAAAAGCGGTTGATACAGGGTTAAGAACTGACACTTCAACTTTCATTGCTTGCATGTTCATAGTACATATCTCCAAATCAGTTATGATTATCTCTGTAAACAAGTTTTGTTCTATCTGTTGTCAATGTTTGTACATACATGCACTTGCTATAGTACAGATGTATAACGTCTTCACATCATGCAAACCAATACGTACTTCAGGCTAACGCAACATCTACGACCTTGGAGAAGAAGCAGAGAATGTTTGACAGAACGGTGCAGGAATGGCAGGTCAAGGTCACCAACCTGCAAACAGAGCTTGAAGTTTCTCAAAAAGAGTCACGTAACTACTCAACTGAACTCTTCCGGTTCCGTAGTCAAGTTGAGGAATACCATAGTCAAGTGGAGACTTTAACAAGAGAAAACAAAAACTTGTCTGGTATGTGCCTTCGTGCGTTATGTTAGCCGTGATTTTACACATGTATTAATGAAATATTGTTACAACTGCACAACGTTAGTTTGTATGAAACATGGACACATCTTTGTGAATTAATCTTCTTCTAATTCAGGCATATATATACGTATATATTCATTCTTAATTTTACTTATTCAGAAATAATATGTTTGTACATGTTTAAATCTTTCAGTGGAAATCCGTGAGGTAACTCAGTTAAGTGACGGAGGTGTTCGTGGTGTACACGACGTTGAGAAGATGTCAAAACGTCTCCAGATGGAAAAGGAGGAACTCCAGACTGCCCTGGAGGAGGCTGAATCCTCTCTGGAACAGGAGAAGGCCAAGGTGACGAGGATAAGTTTGGAGCTGGCACATGTCAGAGCCGACATTGACAGACGTATAGCAGAGAAGGAAGAAGACTTTGAGAACACTCGGTGAGATATTGATATAAACCTTTTACGGATTTCCCGTTTGTTGCATTAACCAGTAACATGATGAAATGATTTATCCGTTCGATGTCATACAATATAAGACCAAAGAATACCAGATCAATTTGATCACATCGGTGTAAAAGTGTAAAAAAGCTACATAATTCCACAGACACTCCTCTTGTTATATTAAACAGTCACATAATGGCTATAACACATACGACAGAACATCGTAATGTATCCAAAATAGTTGACATTTGCAGTTAATATATGTTTTCTTACTCAAAAGCTGATCAATCATGCTGATGCATTTCTTCAGTCGCAACAATCAAAAGGTTTTGGCATCCCTGCAACTCAGTCTTGAGTCTGAAACAAAGAGCAAGACTGACGCTATGAAGATCAAGAAGAAATTGGAACAAGACATCAATGAGCTTGAGATCGCCCTTGATGCAGCAAATCGTTCTCGTGTTGAGGCTGAGACAAGTTGCAAGAAATACCACGTTGAAATCAGGGTATGCAATATATACTTCAACAACACATCAACTGCTTCTGACAGTAATCTTAGAATATGTTCTCATTTTTATTTCAGACATAACAGTATCGAAAATATTCAGTTGTGTTTTCAGATTTTATGTATGATTTTAGGAGCTGTACATAAAGGTGGAGGACTTCCAGAGGTCACGTGAAGAGTCTCGCGACGCCTACCAGTCTCTTGAACGCCGCTGTAACATGCTAAAGGGAGAGAGTGAAGAGATGCGCACATCTTTGGAGTCGTCTGAACGCTCCCGAAATGCCGCCGAGCTTGAACTGAAAGATGTCACAGAACGCATGAACATGCTGACTGTCCAGATCACCTCAATCTCAAGCCAGAAGAGGAAGTTTGATAGCGACATCACTGCAATGCAGGTGAGACAGCCGCTAAGGACCAGATTAATGTTTTACAAAACAAACATCTCTGTAAAGCGTATTCCCGATGGGAAAATGTTGTTGTGTAATGTTCCTTAACTACCAGTTTCCTTGGAGTGTGCTTTTCCATTCCCGAGAATCCCATGTTACGACTATTGGTCCGACAAAACGAAATATATACCACTGGACTTTTCAATTTCCTTTCCCTCACTGACCATCCAAATGGTTAGATGATCAATGTCACAACAGTTATATCACATCATGCACGACATGATGATCACGACTCACTAAAGGCAAATGTGTCCATTATAAAAAAGGTCCTTGTCGTTGTCACTGATTCAAGGGAATATATCATGGTTGTACCTATAACATAGTCATGAAAATATATATCACATATATGGGTAAATACATGTGCAAATGCCCAACACAGTTACCATGTATTTTCATTGTTACAGTCTGACCTGGATGATATGCATAGCCAACTCAAGATATCCGAGGAGAACTGTAAGCGCGCTGTTGCTGATTTCACCCGTGTGTCTGAAGAGCTCCGAGTTGAGCAGAACAACAGCAGACAGCTGATGAAGGTCAAGATGCACTTTGAGAGTCAAGTGAAGGAACTTTTGATCCGAATTGAGGAAACTGAGGGCTTGGGAATCAAGGGTGGCAGGAAGATGATCCAGAAACTCGAACATAAGGTGGGTGTAATGCAGCAGAGGTGCAGTCTGTTACAATATAATACGTTACGTACTGGAATAGAAATGTACATAATATTAAAAAATCATTTGCACAAAACCTAAAAAAATAGTATGAGAGTATTTGTGAATCCGAAACTATGATATTGCCTTATTCAGTAGTGTTGTATATCTTCATTTGTAATCGTTTAGATTCGTGAACTGAATTCTGAGCTTGAGAACGAGCAGCGCCTCCATGCGGAAACCCGGAAGAGTTCTCGTTTTGCTGAACGTCGTCTGAAGGACCTCGCTTTCCAAGCTGAAGAGGACAGGAAGACCCAGGAGAGACTCCAGGAGACAGTGGACAAGCTGAATGCTAAACTGAAGGCCTACAGGATTCATATTGAGGAAGTGGTAAGTGAAGGCACATTCACTTAGTACACGCATCTACTTCTATCTAAATGTATGAAACATCTATCGGACAAAACCAGATCGGTTCATTCACTATAATGCTGTTATGGCTTTGTATCAGGCTCAAACAAAGTTGAATCAGGTCCATGAACCGGCACTGATCGTTCATATTCTTTATTTGAAAATATCCTATCATATTCAGTTCATATCGATACATTAGCGACTGTGTTATAATTCCCTCCACACATTAGGTTACAACATTGGATTAGGTTACACTAGACCACAGTTACCAGTTGGAGAAGCAGCAATGATTACAGTGTCTTATTTCCACTACAATCAGGGACGAGACAGAGAACCAAAAAGTGTATACAAGCCCGAATATAGATAAAACTTCATTTCAGGAGGAGATTGCGACAATGAACCTGGGCAAGTTCCGCAAGATGCAGCAGGACCTGGAGTATGCTGAGGAGAGAGCCGACTCCGCTGAGGCAACTCTACAGAAACTGAGAGTCAAGAACCGGCTCTCTGTTTCCATAATTCGCAGCTAAACGGAGACATTTCAAGAGCTGGATGACTTTCTTATTAAGGGGTCATTGTTCCATATTTATACTTACTTATTGACCAGAGTCTTTGTTGAATATTAATAAAGGCATATGTATTACATTATTGTTATGTTTTATTTAACGATGCCATATCTACTACTTTTTGCTTACTACTTTATTACAAAAAGTTCAAAAAGTTATATTCATTTGGTATGTAAAGCTTCCGAATACATTTTAAGGATGGACATATAAAGGTGAAATGATACAGATCTTTGATGATTACAGTATGTTCATAATCTTTTCATAATTTTCATATGATAATTTTAGAATTTCTAGGTGTCTCCTGTTGTCAATATTAAGCTTTGAACATCCAACTCGAGCACGAGCAAATCCGTTGCCAATCTTGAATCGATTGTATAATTTCTATGCTTCTGGACATATCTTAAGAAGGGTATAAAAGTGTATTCAAATCAAATACTAGATGACAATACATTAGTCCATTCTTAGCTGTACACATTTTTCAATCTGGTTTGAAAAAGGTTAAATAAAATAACTATACAACTAATATCTTGGTAAACCCAGCATACGCAAGACCTGAAATATACATATAAAGCCTAACATTATTTGCCATGTTCTGTCTACCTACTGAATCAAGATTAAATAACAGTTCGTAAGCCTTTCGTGAAAGTCTATTAGATGACATGTGAAGTAGTTTGAGGCAGAACAGGTGAATGCATTTCAAGGAACTATTAATAAACACTAGGTACCATCCACATTCCCTCAAGCCATTACATTTGGAGCGTTATAGATAATATTGACATGCTAGGTACTTGCTACTTAAACTAATCCTTGATGTCCCTATATTTTGCATTCATACGGAAGGATGGTTTTAAATCTTAAATCTAAAAAGTGTTCCGAGTGGGATTGAAACATAAATAAGTGACCTTTTCCCATTTATCCCTAAATGTGACACAGCTCTTGTTAATTTTAAAGGAGTCATCATTGGTCCAAAGCACTTTTATTCTCATACATTTTCTAGAAATGTCATTACGATAATAAAACTTCTAACACTGTTTAACAATTCCACCTTTACGAAAAAAAATATTTATATTTTTCAACAGGTTAACAATTAAGGTCCAAGCTGAACAATAATTATCTAGAATATTCAGTTGTTTTTGAAGCACACTTACTCGATCAGAAATAAACATTACACCATCAGCAAACATTAATAGAAAAAGATTCATTCGGGGAATAATTGTACTCCTCCTCAACATATATCAAGAATTTCAGCAGCCAACGCTGTTGAAAATAAAGATGGGCTTTATACACACCCCTGTTTTAGTCCAATAGGGCAGTCAGTACAGACGAATACATAGACTGAATCATTTTCAACATATTAACAGGCAGACCACTTTTGTGGAAAACATAGTTACGTTTTTTTTATAGAAGCAATAGAATCAAATGCTTTCTTAAAGCTTACAAAGGCAGCTTAAATTCCCCATTTTCGTTTACAAAATTATTTTTTGTATACAAGAAGTGTAAACAAGATATTCGTTGTTGCATATCCGGGCCTGCCTGTTCTTAACATCCTGTACCTTAGGTTCGAAATTGCACAGCGCAGAGCCGCTGTCGGTTTAGGGGGAAATTCGTATTGCTCTATTCGTATTATTCGATCGATATTGGATTCTTTATGCATGATTACCGCTTATAACGTCGAGTATTACATAATACTACTACTGAAAAAGTCATTGATTGACACATTTTTCTTATTGTTAATACTACCACCCCCGTGGTCTAGTGGTGGAGCGTCTGCCCGCCTCATACCAAAAGACGTTATATGATGGTACTTGTTACCCTGTCTGGCGTTCGACATGAAGGGGCTGATCAAGGACTGGTCGTCTCGGAATCAGTATACGATGTCTGAGTAGGGTATTCATTTTAACTGCAGCATGGTATCTCAGTGTGCTTGCAATTCGGCATCAGTCCGGACCAGTACAATCAGCAACACACACGTGCATGCACTTCGCTATATACGTCCAATAATATTGGAAGCGACGTTTAACCTCATTTCACCTCACCTTATTGTTTATACATTTATGCGTGCAGGATCAGTCACACCGGCGCACTAGCCTATTGATTATAACGTGTTCACTGTTTGCCTTAATACTTACGTCATAAATACTGCTTTACTGAGGTGATCTTATATTATGACCAATAAGGGTAGAAATATTTCCAATATTTGCACATGTGTTGTTTTTTATATAGCGACTGTGAACGCGTATTGGTCAGTGGAACAAAAATGTCAATTTGCTACATTATTGAGAGGAATATGACTTGATGTTTTCCATCGGTCATGGCGTCAATTGATCACAATAGATCATCAGAAATTCAAATTAGCTTCATTTTAGGGGAGACATTTCATACATATGTTTTCATTATCGTTCTAAAATTGGGGCGTTCGGTAACAGTGGTTACAGCATTCGCTCGTCACGCCGAAGACCCTGATTCGATTCCCGACATGGGTACAATGTGTGAAGCCCATTTCTCCCGCCGTGATATTGTTGGAATATTGTTGGAATATTGCCATACTCACTCACTAACTCACTTTAAAATTGTTAATAGGGAATATATGAGGAGTGACTGAACAGTTATGAGCCTAACTATGATGGTCTGCTTTTATGGAGATGGTTGCTAATTCAAAATAATCTTCTCCGAGATCTAAGCACTTCTACCAATGGTGTTGGAGTGCTCGATAACACTGGTGTAGAAAGCTTCATCCTGGTTTTGTAAAAGGTCATCCACAACAGAAGGAATTGCGTCATCATTTCCATAATGCTTACTAGGCCGTTCTTCTTCAAGTTTAGGTAGAGCTTACATCTAACGGTGCCAAATGTAATGAATACAGAAAATGTTAGACCATTAATGTTATACGAGTAACTATTGCTAAAAGCGGAGTAAAACCTCAGTCACTCACTACACTACTTAAGAAACATATCCACTACATAGTACCTCCTCATCCCATATCATTCACACTATATTAGTTAATTAGCATATCCACTTCAAAGTACCTTCTCACACCAGAGCATTCATGGTCTTTTAAATACTCAACAAATCTACTACACAATACCTTCTCACTCCAGGTCGTTTATTTCCTATTGATTACTATAATACATATGCACTACATCATTGTTTTGCACTCTGGGGCGGTCGGGTAGTCTAGTGGTTAAAGCGTTCGCTCGCGAAGCCGAAGACCCGAAATGGGTGCAATGTGTGAAGCCCATTCGTGGTGTCTCAAGTCGTGATATATTGCTGGAATATTGCTAAAAGTGGCGTAAAACCAAACTCACTCAACAACTCACTTTTGCACTCTGAATCATTTATACTATATAAGTTAGTGTTCATATATACTGAGAAATGCCTTCTCATATACACCTTCGTATATACACCGCGTAATACTTTCTCAGTCCAGATAATTCATACAATATTATCTACTGTACATATACACCACATAACACTTTCTCACTCCAGATAATTCATACGATATGAGCTACTGTATATACACCTCATAATACTTTCTCACTCCAGATAATTCATACAATATTATAAACTGTACATATACACCACCAGATACTTTCTCACTCCAGATAGATCATACAATTCTCATCTACTGTACATATACACCATATAATACTTTCTCACTCCAGATGATTCATACAATATCATCTACTGTTCATACACCACCTTTTACTTTCTCACTCCAGATCATTCATACAATATTAGCTACTGTATATACACCATATAATACTTTCTTAGTCCAGATAATACATACAATATTATCTACTCTACATGTACACCACGCAATACTTTCTCACTCCAGATAATTCATACAATATTATCTACTGTACATATACACCACCTTATACTTTCTTACTCCAGATATTTCATACAATATTATCTACTGTACATATACACCACGTAATACTTTCTCACTCCAGATAATTCATACAATATTATCTACTGTACATATACACCACATAACACTTTCTCACTCCAGATAATTCATACAATTTAATCTACTGTACATATATACCACCTAACACTTTCTCACTCCAGATCATTCATACAATATAAGCTACTGTATATACACCACCTAATACTTTCCCACTCCAGATAATTCATACAAAATTTTCTACTGAGATATATACACCGCGTAATACTTTCTTACTCCAGATAATTCATACAATATTATCTACTGTACATATAGACCACGTAATACTTCTCGCTCCAGATAATTCATACAATATTATCAACTGTTCATATACACCACCTAATACTTTCTCACTCCAGAGAGTTCATACAATATTATCAACTGTATATATACCACGTAATACTTTTTCACTCCAGATAATTCATACAATATTATCTACTGTACATATATACCACGTTATACTTTCTCACTCCAGATAATTCATACAATATTATCTACTGTACATATACACCACGTAATACTTTCTCACTCCAGATAATTCATACAATATTATCTACTGTACATATACACCACGTTATACTTTCTCACTCCAGATATTTAATAAAAGATTACATATTGTACATATGCACCACTTAATACTTTCTCACTCCAGATAATTCATACAATATTATCTACTGTACATATACACCACGTAATACTTTCTCACTCCAGATAATTCATACAATATTATCTACTGTACATATACACCACGTAATACTTTCTCACTCCAGATAATTCATACAATATTATCTACTGTACATATACACCACGTAATACTTTCTCCCTCACAGTATTTAATACAACATTGTCTACTGTACATATACACCACGTAATACTTACTCTCTCCGGATTATTCCTACAACATAAAATATTGTACATATACAACACGTAATACTTTTTTACTCCAGATAATTCATACAACATTAAATATTGTACATATGCACCGTGTAATACTTTCTCACTCCAGATAATTCATACAATAGTATCTACTGTACATACACACCACATAACACTTTCTCACTCCAGATAATTCATACAATATGAGCTACTGTATATACACCAACTAATACTTTCTCACTCCAGATAGTTCATACAATATTATCTGCTGTACATATACACCACATAATACTTTCTCATTCCAGATAATTCATACAATATTATCTACTGTACATATATACCACGTTATACTTTCTCATTCCAGGTAATTGATACAATATTATCTACTGCACATATACACCACGTTATACTTTCTCACTCCAGATAATTCATACAATATTATCTACTGTACATATACACCACGTTATACTTTCTCACTCCAGATAATTCATACAATATGAGCTACTGTACATATACACCACGTAATACTTTCTCATTCCAGGTAATTGATACAATATTATATACTTTACATATGCACAACGTAATACTTTCTTGCCCAGATAATTGATACAATATTATCTACTGTACGTATACACCACATAACACTTTCTCACTCCAGATAATTCATACAATATTAGCTACTGTATATACACCATCTAATACTTTCTCACTCCAGATAATTCATACAATATTATCTACTGTACATATACACCAAGTTATACTTTCTCACTCCAGATAATTCACACAATATTATCTACTGTACATATACACTACGTAATACTTTCTCATTCCAGCTAATTGATACAATATTATCTACTTTACATATGCACAACGTAATACTTTCTCACTCCAGATAATTGATACAATATTATCTACTGAACATATACATCACATAACACTTTCTCACTCCAGATAATTCACACAATATTAGCTACTGTATATACACCATCTAATACTTTCTCACTCCAGATAATTCATACAATATTATCTGCTGTACATATACACCACGTTATACTTTCTCACTCCAGATAATTCATACAATAGTTTCTACTGTACATATACACCACGTAATACTTTCTCATTCCAGGTAATTGATACAATATTATCTACTTTACATATGCACAACGTAATACTTTCTCGCCCAGATAATTTATACAATATTATCTACTGTACATATACATCACATAACACTTTCTCACTCCAGATAATTCATACAATATTATCTATTGAAATTACTCAAATGGAGGAGTCACTCATACATTAACAGGACTTCCTGCATATTTTACTTTTATGCGATATATGGTTTCCACGAATATGTATGCAGCTAACTGATATTTGATATATACCTTGTTTATTTATATATAAAATGCAAGAATTAAATTATTAGCTTAGAGATAGTCCTTTTCTTAGAGATGCTGAAGAGGTGGAAATAGAAAATCTCGGCTTTGAACACTCTCTGCTATTGAGTACGTGAAAATTGGTACATAAGAACACATCAGTGGACGCGTTCGAATCCGACACCATGTTAGAGTACACAGAACAGAAGTGCACAATATACCGACAAACGATATGATACGATGGATAGTAACGTATTTGGGGAAAATGAGAATGAAACGATACTCATCTTTGAGACATCTTAACTTACACATATCGCATATCCTTTCCTTTTGTTTCCTTTCTGTCATTGCTATATTTCATTCATTTACAATTAATTATTTATGGGGACTAAACCAGGATAATGAAGCACAAAATGTCTGTTCCTGTTAGGAAGCGTTCAGTACAGAATATGAGTGAGTGAGTGTGTGGGTGAGTGAGCATGGTGTTACACCAGCATCACCACGATGGGGCACATCAGAAATGGGCTTCACATATTGTCCCATGTGGGGAATCGAACCCGACTAAGCGCTGCAATTCGCCTTGCAGAGTTGCGTCCCTTGGGCACGCCAGAAACCTATGATAGTGGGTTCGAATCCTGGTTCGCCCGATTGTGTTTCTAGGTTTGTAAGCACCATACCTGTGCTCGTGGGTTTCACCAAAGTGGTAAACGTCTGAGACCTGCATCCTTTCGGGCTTTCCTCCCACATTAAGCTGACACGCCGTGATACAACTGGAATGCTGTTAAAAGCAGCGTTAAAGCCACTCACTTACTGGAAACACTAACCTATGTATCTATGCATCTATATATCTATGTATCTATGTATCTATGTATCTATGTATCTATCTATCTATCTATCTCTCACACACACGCTCTTTCTCTATCTCTTTCGTCAAATAGATATTGTTTTCATTCAGTGTACAATACTAAACATCTCTTCGGGCTTTCCTTCCACATGAAGCTGACACGCCGTGATATAACTGGAATACTGTTAAAAGCGGCGTTAAAGCCAACCCACTCACTCACTCACTGAAAACACGAACCTACCCCACTCTCCCTCTCTCTCAAATAGATATTGTTTTCGTTCATTGTACAGTACTGTTTCAAATGTAAGTGTTGAAATCTGTGGATGGATTTTAAGGCGTATTACTCAAAGGAAACTTAAATGTAAACCTTGATTACCATAGCTGCTGTTGATTGTAAATATTCCCGTCTGGAACGTTTGACCTATAAAATGATTATATTCTAATCTTTGTACCTTCAGCATTCCTGGAATATTGATACATGTTTCTATGAAAACATGATTTCACATGCTGTTACAAGTTTCTAGTTAAAAGCAAATGTATGATATAAGATGTCAAAGCAATGAAAGTGATGGTTTTGCACATGGCTGATTCCATTACCGCAATTATCACGTGGAACCCAATCGGCAAATATTAGGAAGATAATATGCTAATTTATTGTAATACGACACGTCATTGAATGGGGCAGTAGCTCTAACGTGGTCTGGATAACATTACCCCTAACAGTTATCACAGGGTGGGGCAAAGACCCCCCTTCCCGACCCTCCTCCACATGTTTAACCCCCTGCAGCTGACTAGTTAGCAGATGGCATTACTATGCTGTCCAATGAGAAGGGCAAATAACTGCAAATCAGCCAATCCATACCTTGCTTGTAACTTCATGTGTATATAAATAGGTCGTAAAACTCAGACGAATCAGATCAGCTACAGCCGTATGTATTTTTGATAATCTTACAACTACGTTGAGAATCTAATATCACTATTTGCTAGGAAGGTAGCATTTAAAGTAAGCGTTTCTCTACTGAAACACGCCCAACTCCGATTTACTCATAAACATATAATAACATTTATCTGAACCGCGTACTTAAGATAATTCATTTTTCCATTTCAGCGCTGATAACCTGACTTCTCTCCTTTTACGTTTAATCCATCCGCTCTCGTCTGCGACGTCAACATGGCCTCCTACGATCCTACCGACCCTGAGATGCAGTATCTTGCTGTGGACCGCAAGAAATTGCTGAAGGAGCAGAACAAGTCCTTTGATGCCAAAAAATCGTGCTGGGCACCTGATGCAGAGCAGGGTTTCCGTGCTGCAGAACTGAAGAGCACAAAGGGCGAGGAGGTCACCGTCCTTATTCTTGAAACAAATGAGGTACTTTTCAAATGGTTGATTGACATGTATTATTAATGGCCATTGTTATTATCCTACAGACACAAATACGAAATTTGTAAATAAGATACTGTTATTTCAGCTATCCATATTGTTCATCATCGGCCAGTTGTGAATGCACGAAAACAAAGAGGTGTCGCTGCTTAGAAGACAAAAAGGGGGCACTCACTTTTATTAAGTTTCAACACAGTTTTATTGACACCTCTTTATCATTAAAACAACACTTTAAATTGCTTGTTATTTCAGATTAAGACGTTCAAAAAAGATGAAATTCAATCGATGAACCCTCCCAAGTTCGAGAAGATCGAGGATATCGCTAACATGACCTACCTGAACGAAGCCGCCGTCCTGTACAACCTGAGGTCCAGATACACCTCTGGCATGATCTATGTAAGTATAATACTATGTAGCACATATATAAGATAAACCATATTACCATCATGAACCTTAAGATGTTTCATTAACTTAATAACCTCAGCGTAACAACTGACCATAAACTGATAATCTCCATCCTTCAGACCTACTCTGGCTTGTTCTGCATCGCCATCAACCCCTACCGCCGTCTCCCCATCTACACCCCGTCCATCGTGGCCAAGTACAGAGGCAAGAGGAAGACCGAGATGCCTCCTCACTTGTTCTCCATCTCGGACAACGCCTACCAGTTCATGGTCCAAGGTAAGGTTTAGTCTGTTTTCTGCCATTAACAAATGACAATAAGTAACTAATATAAAAACAGCAACAATAGTTTGAAGGGCTAACCTAACCGGTTAAATATTATATACACGTGTAAACAGATACTCTTCATGCTCCTCTCACAAGACTTACATGTTACCAATGTAATGATAAATAATACGTTTTGTTACAGATCGTGAAAATCAATCCATGCTGATCACGTAAGTTAGCTTTTACGTGTACAATACAGTACAAGATCAAAGTGTCAGCTTTTCAACTTTAATAATCATTATCTACCTATTTAGTGGTAAAAAACACATCCTGAAAAAAACAATAAATAATTTTGGATAGTAAAACAATATTATAGAATTAATACCGATGTGTATAAAATAAATAATAACATATATTAGCAAGCATTTAAAATTGATAATCACCACAGTGGTGAATCTGGAGCCGGAAAGACCGAGAACACCAAGAAGGTCATCGCCTATTTCGCCTTTGTCGCCGCCGCCTCCAAAGGAGAAGGGGAACAAGAGGACAAGAAGGTGAGAAGTGAAAGCTAACTTTCAGAAGCAATGTAAGAATTTCAGTTTTCGTTTCAGTTTCAATGATCGTTCTTAACATAACGCGCTTTTCAAATATATCCGGAGAATAAATGACCATTCTGACTTCTTCTTGTCACATTTGATGCACATTGTTAAGACACACACCTATTGTATCTTTGAAAGGGATCGCTCGAAGATCAAATCGTGCAAGCTAATCCTGTTCTTGAGGCCTACGGAAACGCCAAGACATCCCGTAATAACAACTCCTCCAGATTCGTAAGTTATTCAAATATTGTTTACTCCGGTGCTGTAATGTTTTCCCCGAAAATAGAAATAATATTTGTTGCTGGCAATAATACAAAATCAGAGCACCGTATATAATTAAGAATATGGCATATTTTGTCATTGTCCTAAACGTATCTCACTGCTTTATGTATTCACGAATGATTGTGAGTCATAATTTTCCTCTGCAGGGAAAATTCGTCCGAATTCATTTCGCCACATCTGGCAAAATCGCTGGCGCAGATATTGAAACATGTGAGTAAATTGACCACAGTTGTTATAATCGTATATTTATTGTGATAAATGTACACAAAATGAAAATATTATATTTCTATTCACATAACATTACTTATGTCTGTGAGACAAATTGACTATGATGGATTCTATCTTATTCCAGATCTTCTTGAGAAATCTCGGGTGACGTATCAACAATCTGTTGAAAGGAACTACCACATCTTCTATCAGATGCTGTCACAGGCTGTGCCTTCTGTGTTAGATAAACAGAACTACACATCATCATGCGTTAAACAGCGTTAAAATCAACGAAAAAAACATAATTCAAACTAATGCCAAATTCATTAATCAAAATCAATCTTTAATTACAGAGACGATTGTGGCCAAACCTGATGCTGGTCTGTACACCTTCATCAACCAGGGAGTCCTTACAGTCAACGGCATCGACGATGTTGAGGAGATGAAGATGACTGATGTTAGTTCCATAATTACACACTTTATAGAACAGAATAAATTTCATGAATATGATTTGCACAATCATTTGCACTTCAGGTTGTACTGGAAATCGAAGAAATTCACTTTATATATAACAAAATCAGTAAAACCATTAACTTTTTACTTAGCATCCCTTCCATGTTAACGTTTGCTTTTCATTTAGGAAGCCTTTGATGTCCTGGGATTCACTGGGGATGAGAAAACTAGCGCCTATAAATGCACTGGTTCAATTTTGCACATGGGTGAGATGCAGTTCAAGCAGAAGGGTGAACAGGCTGAGCCTGATGGAACTGCTGAGGCTGAGAAGGTTTCCTTCCTGTTGGGTGTCAACTGTGGAGACTTCCTGAAGGCTTTGTGTAAACCAAAGATCAAGGTAGCCATGGATTACGTCACCCAAGGACGAACCAAGAATCAGGTTCTCTATTCTGTTGGTGCTTTGGCCAAATCTCTCTACGATCGTGTGTTTAATTGGCTGGTCAAGAGAGTCAACCAATCATTGGATACCAAGAAACCCAGACAGTTCTTCATTGGTGTGCTGGATATTGCAGGGTTTGAGATCTTTGATGTAAGTAACACTCGTTTTTATAGTGGTAACAAAACATAATAGATGTAGTTATCAAAATACATTTTAAAAGTACTATTACGTTTCCGTTAACTGTGAGTAACAAATAATGATTGTTCTTAGACTTACAAGATTGATATATGTCATACAGTTCAACAGCTTCGAACAACTGTGCATCAACTACACTAACGAGCGCCTGCAGCAATTCTTCAACCACCACATGTTTGTGCTGGAGCAAGAAGAATACAAGAAGGAAGGCATAGTCTGGGAATTCATTGACTTCGGCATGGATTTACAGGCCTGCATTGAACTCATTGAAAAGGTAAAGCCCTTCTCACATAATTGACTGTAAATGCTCAATTAGACTTTTGCATACTATTATAAAGAGCATTTACATGCCTCAAAGTGAGACTGATCAGAGAGCAGATCTACTGACCCCACATGAGCCCGTATACCGTCAGTAGAAATCCAAGATGGTTGATACTGACCTAATATGAGACTGTATGCCGTCAGTGACAGCCATCTTGGGTTTTCCAACACCCACCTCACATATTTCACATGGAAATTCTGGTACCAAAATTCGTTATTTGATACTGTTTTGTGTTTTACTATCATTAATTGTGATTTGCAAGGACATTAATCTCTTTTTTAGATCACGTTCGTGACTTTATTGATAAAAATTATAGTTAAAATGTTCATCAAGGTTTGGTCTCTAAGGTTTGAAGTGCAGTCTCCCTTTGACCCTTCACGTCAACGTACGGTTGTTAGTGTCAAGTATTCATTTTGACATGCCACGTGCGATATGGATACCAGAGAGTGTAAACTATTAGGCATTATAAATGCGTTATGGTGTCTTTAATTGCCATATACGGTGTCATGTTAGGTGAGCAGAAAAAAATATTTTTGTGCTGACCTAATATGGCACCGTATACAGCAACTAAAGACACCATAACTAATATGATTATGTTGATAAACATAGCACATATAGATATGAAATATACTACGATCTTCTTGTAACCAGATATTCTATAAATGATCATGTTACAGCCTTTGGGTATACTGTCCATCTTGGAAGAGGAGTGCATGTTCCCAAAAGCATCTGACAAGAGCTTTAAAGACAAACTGACCGAGAACCACATGGGCAAGTCTCCAAACTTCCTTAAGCCAAATAAGTCAATGAAGGGAGGGCAACACGGTGACTTCGCCCTGAAGCACTACGCTGGAACAGTTCCCTACAACATTGGAGGCTGGCTCGAGAAGAACAAGGACCCTGTCAATGAGACCATTGTTGATCTCCTGAAACAGTCAAAAGAACCACTTGTGCAGCTGCTCTTCACTCCAGCTGAAGCAGGTGTGTAGGTTAGGGTTAGGGTCAGGGTTAGGGTTATGTCACTAATGTTCAAATAAAATGCTTGTAGTTGCTTTATGTATGTAAGTTCAACATGAACGACATAAGGATTCACAAAAGGAGCACATTAAAGACTATTTTCATAAATTATCTTAAAACTCTAATGATGGCAGACATCCCTCTCTGTATTAACAATGTATATCCCGTCAATGTTTCAGATGCTGCAGCAGCTGCTGGTGCCGGTAAGAAGAAGAAGAAGAGTTCTGCTTTCCAGACAATCTCTGCCACTCACAGGGTAGGATTATATTCATTAATATTTTTCATGGTGCTATTTAAAGTGTATAGTAAGTCAAACATACCTAATACATTTATACTTCAGCATTTAAAAGCTCTCCGTGACATGCTTGAACTTAAGCAGAAATTCTCACTCACTCACTTACTCTCAAAAGAGACTCAATGTAACTATGTCAAACATTCTCACTAACGAACTCTTACTCTCAAAACATTATAACCGGCTGATGTAAGAGATCATGATGAAATGTATTTGTTTCAGGAATCGCTAAACAAGCTGATGAAGAACTTGTACACAACTCACCCACACTTTGTACGATGTATCATCCCCAACGAGACCAAAACACCAGGTGCTTACAGAAGTTATATTTGTTTCTTTGATTGAACATCACATGCTGTGAATCGTATCATGTATACAAAGTAAAGTATGATTTCATTGACAAAAAGTCGACCTGTCATTGTACTAATGAAGATGAACTGGATTTCTATTTCCAGGTCTGATTGATGCTGGTCTCGTGCTCCACCAGCTTCAGTGTAATGGTGTACTTGAAGGAATCCGTATCTGCAGGAAGGGCTTTCCAAGCAGAGTCGTGTACTCTGAATTCAAACAAAGGTGAAAAATGCTCGCCTTTATCAATGTTCAATGTGTTTATATACTGTAGGGTGATGTATTCATCACATTTATCACGTCATTGTAATTCGTTTCCATTTTGTAATTTGAATGTATTTCATTCAACATTAACACATATTCAAATGAGGTTTTTTTTTGTTTACAAACAGATACTCCATCTTGGCTCCCAATGCTATTCCACAAGGCTTCGTTGAGGGCAAAGTCGTCTCTGGGAAAATCTTGGAGGCTCTGCAAATGAACCCAGATGAGTATCGTTTGGGCAATACCAAAGTGTTTTTCAAGGCCGGTGTCCTCGGTCACCTTGAGGAGCTCCGTGACGAGCGTCTGTCCACGATTGTGGCTCTCTTCCAAGCTCACATACGCGGCTACTTAATGAGGACATACCTAAAGAATCTTCATGACAAGAGGTAACCATCAGTGCACACGTAACCTGCATATCAGTTTTATTGTTTTAATTTAACACTTGATGTTTCTGTCTTCTCTTGAACATGTACGAAAAGGCGCATTTAGAAAATGGTTATTGTCATTATAGAATTTCCTTTTTAGAGTTGCCCTGGAAATGATTCAGAAGAATATCCGCAAATGGCTGGCTATGAGGAACTGGTGCTGGTGGAGATTCTACACCAAGGTCAAGCCTCTTCTCAGTATTGCTGCTGCTGAAGATGAAATGAAACAAAAGGAGGAAGCACTGGCCAAAACAAAAGGAGAGCTTGAGAAGATCACTTCCAGATCAAAGGAACTCGAGGAACAGAATGTTACCTTGATGCAGGCTAAAAATGATCTATTCCTAGAGGTCCAGACAAAGCAAGACACCATCGATGACTGTGAAGAAAGAGTTGAGCAGTTGCTGAAACAGAAAAATGACTTTGAAACTCAACTGAAGGAACTGGAGGAACGTCTCTTGGATGAGGAAGATGTAAATGCTGATGCTGTTGAGAAGAGGAAACAAATGGAAACCGAAAACAACGAGTTGAAGAAAGATATTGAGGAACTTGAGAGATGCCTTGATAAGGTATGTAAATAATCTCTCGAGCTGGGATTCGTGGAAAATTAAAGCAGATAATTAAGGGAACGTAATTAATTAGATACCATGCAGGTTAATGAAACTGCCAAGTGATGGTCCACAAGATATGGTGGTTCAGATATCTAGCTAGTACACTGCAATTCGCTATCTGTGCCTTAAAGATTTAGGGGTCCCATCAGAACCTTCTCAGTACCATATCACGATCGTGGGATTCACTAGAATTGTAAACGTCTGAGACCTACATCCCTTTAGGCATATCTCGCATTACGATGAAAAACGATGATACTTTCCAAAGGAATTTTAAACAAAACTCACATAAAGCTGTTTTTCTGTTGTAGGCTGAGCAAGAAACAAAAACCAAAGAAAACCAAATCAGAACCCTAGAAGATGAAATTGCACAGAAAGATGAAGCTATGGCTAAATTATCAAAGAACAAGAAGGATATTGAATCCCAAAACCAGAAAACAGCTGACGCTCTTCAGGCTGAGGAAGACAAGGTGAACCACCTTACCAAATTAAAAACCAAACTAGAACATTCTCTAGATGATATGGAGGACACTCTTGAACGTGAGAAAAAGGTGCGAGCTGACGTTGAGAAGGTCAAGAGAAAGTTGGAACAAGATCTGAAGATGACACAGGAAGTTGTTGAAGAACTGGAGCGCATTAGGCGTGAAATGGAAGACACCATAAAGAGGTACTGTGTTGTTTTACAAAAGAATAAGTTTATTGTCATTTGTATTTTGTATGTGTTTACTCTGTTAAAATGTAGATGAAAGGTAATTACTTGACTTACTATGTGATTGACACGTATTTCCTTTATTTAGGAAGGACAAAGATATGGCCACAATAAGCACACAGCTTGAAGATGAACAAGGTCATGGGGCTCAACTTCAGAGAAAAATCAAGGAGTTGCAGGTATAAAAATAAACCGTTCATTATTTTCATGCTCAATGTACAGCCTAAACACATTACTTGATGTAACAAATTAATTTCGTAATATAACGCTAAATATGAACACTAAACCAAACATATAGATCGATTCATCAGTCTTATGGTCCTAATTTAGGCTCACATTGAGGAACTTGAGGAGGAACTAGAAGCAGAGAGACAATCACGATGCAAGGTTGAGAAGCAAAGGATGGAGTTTGCTCGTGAACTTGAAGAACTTTCTGAACGTTTGGACGAAGCTGGTGGTGCCACGTCAATTCAGGTACATCCTTCAGGCTACAAAAGAAACATATACCATTTCAAAGATCTTGAGTATTATCACTGACACACTGAAAAAGTTTTCTTGTAACTGATCGTGGGAGTATTTTGTATATTTCTGTATGACAATTATAATAATATAACAATAAAATAATATATATCTATAGTTGATCTGTTCATTTTGTGTCAGGTTGAGCTAAACAAGAAACGGGAACACGAGATTCTAAAGATGCGCCGGGATCTTGAGGAAAGTGCTATTCACCATGAAACACAGATTACTGTCTTTCGTAAGAAACACCAAGATGCTGTCAACGAGTTCAGTGATCAGCTTGAACAACTACTCAAACTGAAGAGCAAGTAAGTGATGTGATGTAATGTCACACTTGCGAGTCATTTGTAATTGTGGAGAGACAATAATTGATTGAATTCATGAAGCACATTTTGACCTATGTTGACCCCCAATTTCAATCATGTCCTCAGACTCGAGAAGGAAAAGCAAATAATGAAGGGGGAAATTGATGAACTTCAAGCCCAGCTGGATCACGTCAAGAAGAACAGGGTAAGCAACTGCATGTGTTTGTCTATTGATATTGTTATTTCGTTCTTTAGATGAAACAATATATCTAATATCTAAACAATATAAATAAACTGAAAACGAATCCATAAAGTCCTTCTTCAATGAACTATATTAGAACCCTTCTCCCTCTCAGGGTTGCTCTGAAAAGATGTCCAAACAGGTGGAGACCCATATCATCGAGATGAACGTAAAGATTGAAGAGGGAACTCGACAAATCAATGAAATCCAGTCCCAAAAGTTCAAACTGCAGACAGAATATAGTGACCTCACCCGTCAGCTCGAGGAGGCTGAACATCACGTCAGTCACCTGAGTAAAGAGAAGTCAACTCTGTCTAGTCACTTGGAGGAAGCCAAAACAAGTCTGGAGGAAGAGTCAAGGGTAGGTTATTCACATTATCTAATCGCATTATTATTTAAGTCAACATAGTCAACAAGGGCCACTTAATGACGTTAATGGCACGCCAAAACTAATTTCCACTATGCCGACTACAAGACATGTTTCTTATAATGGATATTGCGTTTAAAATGCACAACATTACATGTGCGTTTGACTAATGACGTGAACGCTAATATATCACATCTCAATAACGTCTTCTGCAGATTCGCATGAAACTCCAATCTGATGTTCGAAACCTGAACTCGGATATGGAGAGCATTCGTGATCAGCTTGAGGAAGAACACGAGAGGACTGCCACACTTCAGCGTCAGCTGGCTAAAGCGAACAATGAAGCTCAACAGTGGAAGTCCAAGTTCGAGACTGAGGGCATTTGTAGGATGGAAGAAATTGAAGAGTCCAGGTAACAAATAGGCTAATTTCTTGAAAGTTATCTTTAAAAACGTATATCAACTCTAATGTTTTGTTTGGCTTTGACAGACATGAAAAGGTTCCTTCAGAAGAGTTATATAATTTGTGTCCTGTTGCAATAGAAATGTTTGGTTCTTCAGGCGTCGTCTCCAGGTTAAACTGACAGAGTCAGAACAATGCCTACAGGCAGCCTATGCCAAGTGCAGTGCGCTGGAGAAGGTCAAATTTAGACTACAGGGAGAATTAGAAGATCTCATGGTTGATGTTGACAGGGTAAGTACATGTTCTACATGGTATTCTCATCAATATAGAATAAAAAACGACTGCGACGAAAGCTTTGCCCAAAACACAGTCAATAAGAACGATTCCAACTACATTATTTGGACGTGTTCAAGAATCATTATAAAAAAGTACCAGGTGTTCGCGAAAGGTGAAAAAGGAAACAAAAGAGTCGAGAACAAAGGCGGATTACTAAATGTCCTTACAACATGTTTCAAAATTAATCATGGTCATCTCTGTAAACAGGTTTTCTTTTATCTGTGGTTAATGGCTTTTTATTTACATGCACTTGCTTGCATGTACATAGTAAATATCTCCAAATCAATTATGATTATCTCTGTAAACAAGTTTTGTTCTATCTGTTGTCAATGTTTGTTCTACATGCACTTGCTATAGTACAGATGTATAACGTCTTCACATCATGCAAACCAATACGTACTTCAGGCTAACGCAACATCTACGACCTTGGAGAAGAAGCAGAGAATGTTTGACAGGACGGTGCAGGAATGGCAGGTCAAGGTCACCAACTTGCAGACAGAGCTTGAAGTTTCTCAAAAAGAGTCACGTAACTACTCAACTGAACTCTTCCGGTTCCGTAGTCAAGTTGAGGAATACCATAGTCAAGTGGAGACTTTAACAAGAGAAAACAAAAACTTGTCTGGTATGTGTCTTCGTGCCTTTTACAGATACTTATGAAATTATGTAACAGGTGCCCTACTGTATGAAACGTCACGGACTTATCTTTATAAATTAAATCTTTATAGATTGTCTCGGTTGGCTATATTCAGTATTATTTCCATTCTTAAGTTTACTTAATCAGCAATGATATATTTGTACAGGTATATTTTCATACACTTGGAATATTTCAGTTGAAGTCCGGGAAGTAACTTGTCAGTTAAGTGACGGAGGCCGTGGCGTTCACGACGTCGAGAAGATGTGCAAACGTCTCCAGATGGAAAAGGAGGAACTCCAGACTGCCCTAGAGGAGGCTGAATCCTCTCTAGAACAGGAGGAGGCCAAGGTGACGAGGATAAGTTTGGAGTTGGCGCAAGTCAGAGCCGACATTGACAGACGTGTAGCAGAGAAGGAAGAAGACTTTGAGAACACTCGGTGAGCCATTGATATTATACATTTTTCTACAGACTTTCTTTTTCTTGCATTAACAATGTAGGACCAAAGAATACCAGACAGTTTTATTGCACCAGTGTAGAAGTGTCTAACAAGCTAAGAAGTTCATATAGGTTTTTTATTTAAAGCTTATTGATCATGCATATGTATTTCTGCAGTCGCAACCATCAAAAGGTTCTGGCGTCGCTGCAAATCAGTTTGGAATCCGAAACCAAGGGCAAGAATGACGCCATGAAGATCAAGAAGAAATTGGAACAAGACATCAATGAGCTTGAGATCGCCCTTGATGCAGCAAATCGTTCTCGTGTTGAGGCTGAGACAAGTTCCAAGAAATACAACCTTGAGATCAGGGTATATAATATGTACCACAATCATTCTTAAGAATTCGACATATACAACAGCAAGTTATTAGATGTTTCCGTCAATTCTCAGATATCGCTAGAATCATCTGAATCATTTTTCGCTGACATAAGTTTATCGAAATTATATTGGGATATATTTCGTGGAAGATCTCAACACTCAAATTTGATTTTTGATTTTAGGAGCTGTACATTAAGATTGAGGACTTCCAAAGATCACGTGAAGAGTCTCGCGAAGCCTACCAGTCTCTTGAACGCCGCTGCAACATGCTAAAGGGAGAGAGTGAGGAGATGCGCACATCTCTGGAGTCGTCTGAACGAGCCCGCAAGGCCGCCGAACTTGAACTGAATGACATCACAGCACGCATGAACATGCTTACTGTCCAGATCACCTCAACCTCAAGCCAGAAAAGGAAGTTTGAAAGCGACATCACTGCAATGCAGGTGAGACGATAGTTAAGAATCAGATAATTTAAAACAAACATCAGTGTTCTGAGTATGACCAACTGAGGAACCTGTGATTGTGTAGAGTAAAGTTCTTTAACCGCTAGGATCTTCATGCGGTGGACTTGAATTTATGATAGTCCCCGATTACGATCATTGGCCGCTTTGGGCTTTGATGATAAAAAGTAAAGCCCCAAAATGGCAAAAACGTGATGTCCATTGTCAAAACATTTCTGATTGATTTTGTTCTATCATGATTGCACCTTAATCCAGAATCAACAAGTTAACATAATAAAATCATGTTTCATAGTTAGCATGCTGTCACAGCTTCTTTTCCCTAACTCTTTTCTTCTTAAGTCAGTAAACAACCGTAAGTTTTAGAAAGGACATGTGCACCTGTCTAATGCATTAATTATTTATTGTTATTTTCTACAGTCCGACCTTGATGACATGAGAAGCCAAATCAAGATATCCGAGGAGAATTGTAAGCGCGCTGTTGCTGATTTCTCCCATGTGTCTGAAGAGCTCCGAGTTGAGCAGAACAACAGCAGGCAGCTGATGAAGGTCAAGATGCACTTTGAGAGTCAAGTGAAGGAGCTTCTGATCCGAATTGAGGAAACCGAGGGCTTGGGAATCAAGGGTGGCAGGAAGATGATCCAGAAACTCGAACATAAGGTGGGTCTAATGCAGCAGAGATATAGTCGGTTGTATTCTAGCAGTATAATACTAGTATACAGTATATATGTAATTATCAAATATATGTCAAACTAATCATGCACGCAAAAATGAACAAATAAGGATGAAAGTATTTAATTATCACAAAATGTAATATTGCCTTATTCAGTAGTGTTGTATATCTTCATTTGTAATCGTTTAGATTCGTGAACTGAATTCTGAGCTTGAGAACGAGCAGCGCCTCCATGCGGAAACCCGGAAAAGTTCTCGTTTTGCGGAACGTCGTCTGAAGGATCTTGTTTTCCAAGCTGAAGAGGACAGGAAGACCCAGGAGAGACTCCAGGAGACTGTGGACAAGCTGAATGCTAAACTGAAGGCCTACAGGATACATATTGAGGAAGTGGTAAGTGATGACATATTCACTTTGAACACTCACCTGTATCAATCTGAATGTATTAAACATTTACCAGTGGAAAAAGGATGGGTTCATCCTCTACAATGCAGCTTCTACTGTCAATCAGGCTCATGGAAAGTAAGTTGAGGTTCAATAACCAACACTGGACCTTTTTATCTTGTAATGCCATATCATATTCAGTTAATGCCGTTTCAATGGAAACTGTGTTCTCATTATTTCCATATCAATTATGTGGATTAGGCTACATCAGACCACAACAAACAAGTTGTTATCCATATATTGTGTCTACTTTGTCATCCGTCAACTTGTAAGTAATGCCTATCAAACAATACATGAGACTAAACAATTGATAGCTGAAGAGGAACTATGATCATAATGACTAATTTCCACAGCCAACCTCAAATTTCATTTAAACTCGATTATACATGAATCTATTTCCGTTGCTTCCAGGAGGAGATTGCGACCATGAACCTGGGCAAGTTCCGCAAGATGCAGCAGGACCTGGAGTATGCTGAGGAGAGAGCCGACTCCGCTGAGGCAACTGTCCAGAAACTCAGAGTCAAGAACCGCGTCTCTGTTTCCGTCGTTCGCAGCTACTCGAAGACGACTCAATAACTGATGTTGGCAGGCCTTCCAATGAAGTGGTCACTATTCAATATTTAAACCATATTTATTTGATAAGCCTACTTGTTCGAAAGTCAATAAAGCATATTTATGAAAAGGTTTTCTGTCCTACCTAGCGATCCACACCACTGACAGCTTTTACCAGCTGTACTAGTACTAAACATATCCCCTATACAGTACCTTCTCACAACAGATAATTCATGCTGTATTAGTTACTAAATATAACCACTAGATTGTACCTTCTCACTCGACATCATTCATGCTATATAAGTTACTAAACATATCCACTACACTGTAACTTCTCACTCCAGATCATTCATGCTGTATTAGTTACTAAACATATCAACTACATAGTATCTTTTCACACCAGACCGATCACACCACATTAGTTGCTAAACATGTTCATTCCATAGTACCTTCTCACTCCAGATCATTCCTGCTATATTAGTTACTGTACATGTCGATATGTTTAGTTACTAATATAGTGTGAATTATCTCCAGTGAGAAGGTACAATGTAGTGGATATGTTTAGCAACTGGTACAGCATGAATGATCTGTTGTGAGAAGATACTGTGTATTTTATATATTCGGTAACTAATGTAGAGTGGATGATCTGGAGTGAGATGGTACTATGTTGTGGATATGTTTAATTGCTAATATAGAGTGAATTATTCGGAGTGTGAATATCTGGAGTGAAAAGGCACTATGTAGTGGATATGTTTAGTATCTAAGGCAGCATGAATGCTTGTTTTGAGAAGGTAGTATGTAGTGGACATGCTCAGTAACTAATATAGGACGAATGATATGGATTGAGAAGGCGCTATGTTGTGGATATGTTTAGTAACTAATATATCATGAATGACCTGGAGTGAGAAGGCACTATGTAGTGGATATGTTTAGTATCTAAGGCAGCATGAATGTTCGTAGTTTGAGAAGGTAGTATGTAGTGGATATGCTCAGTAACTAATATAGGACGAATGATATGGATTGAGAAGGCACTATGTAGTGGATATGTTTAGTATGTAAGGCAGCATGAATGATTTTTTGCAATAATGTACTATGTAGTAGACATTTGTAGAAACTAATACAGCATGAATGATCTGGAGTGAGAAGGTACAATGTAGTGGATATGTTTAGCAACTAGTACAGCAGCAACTAATATACAATAATGATGTAGTGTATATATTTACTATCTAATGCAGGATGAATGAATGATCTGGAGCGCGAAAGTAAAATGTGGTGGACTTGTTTAGACTTGTTTTGGTCTGAGAAGGTACCATGTAGTGGATATATTTAATTACTGATATAGCATGAATGATCTATTGTAAGAAGGTACCACGTACTGGATATGTTTAGAAACTAATACAGCATGAATGTATGGTGTGAGAAGGTACACTACTGCCTAGAAGTTCATTCCCCTTACACGCATGGGCAACGCGTTACGCAACCAGTGTGCATCGGGTTGGTCACGCGTGTGATACCCGTGTGCAACGCGTGACACACTCATTAGAGGGGGAACAAACTTTTGACCAAAGGAGGACCCGTCTTAAGCTGAACCTGGAGGTGGTAACAAGGAGAGAAGATTTTGTTATCCTGACGAAAAATGATAATGCACATGTATTTCCTAATGTCTCCTTTCTTTATGTGATTTTGTGGGAATAACATGAATACTGTTGTGATCAAATAGATGTGTTTTGTTTTATACGACCATTGCTTCTAAATCCGATGGTGTTAAGAGAATACATGGTCCTGGAACATGTTATTGCAATTGAAATGCTTTTATTGTGATTTGACATTAACCGCCTGTAGTACGACTTTCAGTGATAATATGTATGAGGTTTGGCGGCGCATTGTTTTTATTGGACCCTAATTACTTTATGATGACTTGGACTCTTTATCACAGCTCCATAGCCGTGAGGCTGGAAAAGAGCAGCATGTAATTAATGAGGGTGGGTTATATCATTGAGGATACACTTGAGGGAGAGAATACTAATTACCGTACTACAGGAAGAGACCTGTAGACGTAAGCGCGGGGTGGTGTTTTAGCTGGCCGTTCGATAATGGCCGCCAGAAGTGAGCTTTGACTGCGTCATCTAAAATAAATAATAAGATACAGCAGTGTTATTTTCACGGTCTGTTGAATAAACTCCCAGTGCAACGGTCAATGTATCTTCTACTTGATCCTTGATACATCATTTTGGCATTCACAATATATAGTATTTCAACGTACAAAAGAGCACTGATCTAAAGCAATTCCGCGGGAGTAGTTGTTACCTGTGCATTACTGTATTTTCTCAGTGAGTACCCGGATGATATAGCAGAAATCTAGACTTGTTCGCGACCTGTGCTCGCCATTCGTAAGCGCATTTTTATTGAAAGTAGAAGGACATATGGTCACACTGATCAACAAAAATGAAATACAGTTTTTGAAATGTAGGTATATTTGTGGGGAGCATCGGTTATGGTGATGCAGTTTTGATAAGTCACTTGCTTGGTAATTGTGCGATCTTCGTGTACACTATTTTGACTTGCAACACAAAGTAAATATTTCATCTGCACATTGCTTATTTTACCGTGTGTATATGTTTACATTCAAAATGTAAACAGATTTCACTAAGGAAATGTATTAAACGCCTAAATATTCAGTTTATTTTACAAATTAACTGAAAAATATGTCCATCTTTATTATTATGATAACGAATTCCAAATATTTGTTTATGTTTAATATCATCACCAAGTACAGTTCTGTATTGTTTGGCTTCTTTTCTTAGCATAATTAATATATTGTGATGTGTTTAAGCTCTTTTGGTCGTCTTTATCATTTTTAGTCAGTCGGTTAAATAAATGAATGGATTATTCAGTCAATTTGTAAAATGACTGAAATATTTAGATATTTAATAAATTGCCTGAGTGAATCATATTTTACACATTGACTGTAACATATACACGCTTACAAAAGAAAATACTTGTGAAAACAACGTCTATCGCGCATCGAAAAACTTCCCAACCAAACGGAAAGGAACAAGAATGATTCTGTTCAAAGCTGCAGCGAATGAATGAAAACAAAATGCAAATATCATTATTACAACCTACCAAAGTTATAATGTATCCGGGAATATCAACATAAAGGAACAATATCCATTGCGTCTGCAGCTGTACAAAAATACTTATTCGATGTCAAATGTCTATGTGAGAATCAAATACTTTAATAATAATTATTTGGAAACAATATTTGGAATATATATGAAATATATTAAAATATTTAAATATATCGTTTTTAAACGTTATTTAAATGTATCGAATATTATAACCCGTGTCTGTTTCTTAACTGATCACTTAGTTTGTTTCAGTTGTTTCACATAGGTGCCAAGTTAGCTGAGAAAGCCCACGTGACAACTATTTTTATAATGTCCACGGTTCTTAAAAACATACATTGAGTTAGATAACAATGAACAACCAGTCAGTGTATTATCGGTTACCCTTTGAACAAAGTATGTTGTTTTTACATCTGTACTTCACGCCATGATATCAGTGTATTCCCTAGGTTTAGTAACCCTACCTTCACATGTAAACACTTACTTTTGACATATCCACTGTGCAAGATAACAGTAATTAATCAATCAACGTATTTCCTGTTGATCCTTTGATGTCTGGGAATGATCAGTTGATTTACAAAAAAAGTAAATCAACTGATCATACATCTCTTGCTGGGCTGCCACGTGCATAATTCACATTCCACCTCACTTCAAACCTGGATTTAGATTAAATAATTACCCCAGGTATAAGAAAGACCAAATTTGAACCTTTATCCGGTAATCTGAGTGGTGCTACAACTGAGTATACATAATATAAATTCATTAACTGAGCAGCATGTGAATTACGACAAATACAGAAGTGTAGGGTTATACCAGAAAATGTGGATGACAACAAGGGAGTAGTAATTGTATCATCCACGCAATCCGAAATCCGCAAATGCTTTCACTCAGGGATACTTTTTTTATTATCAAACTGTAACAATCAGGGGTATTTCCAAATAACGACATCCGATGAGCTTTCGCCGTTATTTGTCTGTTTGTTTAGGCTGAAGAAATTAATTACCATGCGCCCTTTGTTGAAATCTTCATAGATCACGGGTAACCAATCAGTTTTCAAAAATGCGTAAGTTTATTTAGCTGTCCTTGCAGACTGGTAGCCCAGTCTCTTGTCACGCTCGGTTGCGTTAACGAGCAAATTGACTCACGGCAGCTAGTAAGCCCAAGCGGAAATCCAAAGGTCGTATTACCTGAAGAATCAACCTTCATTTGCGAAATATCTACTGCTCTTAAAATCAATATTTCTCCCAATACTAAAATTCAGAACTTTCTAACCAAGGATTACCAGTTGAAACTGGTCGATGGCTGAACATTCCCAGGGAAGACAGCCAGTGTCCACTCTGTGATTCTATCGCTGTGGGAGATGAATTGCATTATTCATTCCGATGTGAAGCTTTACACCAACGGCGATATGAACTCTTAAATAAGCAATATCTTAAGTTTCCAAACATTTAAGAAAATTATGACCACTAACAGTGTAAGAAATCTAAAAGGCCTATCTAAATTCCTTAACAATGTGTACAATACAATTGGTAAATTGTATTAGTGTCCACGTATCCTATTTTTATCATTTTTGTTAAATTGTACATAATAAAAATTGTAGATAATTGTATGTCATGTTATTCTAAGAATAAATGAGTTTGAGTTTGAGTTCGACACCCGAGAAGAAGCCAGAGATTAGTGCTCCTTTTTGAATAGTTTACAATCATGTGTTTTAGGGTTAGCTGTGTTGGCTTAAACGTATTTTTATTTCAAAAGAAATCTGGATCGGTAAACAAGCAAAACTTGCTTATGTAATACCTCTCCAGGTAACAACTTAACAACAGCTGGATATATATATATAAGAGAGTGATGAACATAAACATACAAAACGCACAAATGAAATACACGAAGCCAGTACACTGAAGCAAGTGGTGTCTGTGAAATAAGGTAATGCAGTTTTCCTTTACTACATGCATAAAATTAAGCTACTCAAACCTTTTGCTTTTGACAATGATGTCATGAACTGATTTAAGAAGAGTCATGTTTGTAGAACTGCTTAACTACTGCCACGTAATATCCTTTTTAGACCATACCCATGTGTGTAGAAATACACAGTGTTTCTGATATTATCGTATTTTTTAACAGTTATAGAAAAAGTGAATTGCATCTTCAAGGTGATATCCACAAGTGCAGTCTGGTATGTCTGATACATGTCGTCTAAACTTATCAGCGTTTAAGTCACTGCAGCCGAGCCTAAGGCGACAGTGGACAATTTGGCATGATCTATGAAAATATTTGAAGTAAAAAATATTAATAATTGCATCAGAACGATTAATTAAGGATTTGATTTCTTTTAATGAGCGAGCATTAGTTACTTCATCGGATAGAGGGTTCCGCAGGTTGATCATATCCAGAAGAAATGATAATAAGCATAGGTCTGTGTTCTACATTTGATTGTTTGTATGTTGAATCTTTTTCTAAGGTTATATTTGCTGTTATCAGAAAATTGAATATACGCTTTTCAAATATCAGGACGATCAGGATGGCCTGGAAATAAACACAATTCTGTCTGCCCAGTGTATCCACAATGAACTAGAATGCTTCATATCTACAAATATATATATAGAAAATTGCATCAGTGTGGTTTATCATGTACAATGCTTTCTTACGCTTGGTGAGGCAGACTGAAACTGAACATTAGGATAACGTCAGCAGGGATAAAAGAGGTCATACCAAAGAACTTTATTTACTAGTGGAAAAATCAGACATTCCGATCAACCACTACAAGCCCCGGCCGGATCTCAAGGTTGACCAGATCAACACCCCAAAGGAATATCTCTACGCCAAACAAGGAGTCCCTTTCGTTATGGTGCACAAGAAGGGGGGACAGGACATCGAGTAAGACATCACAAACTACACAGACTTGTACCACTTCTTCCAGAGTAGTGGCGTACCGACCTCAAACCACTTCGTCGCCAATACCGCCGCCCTCCTTGCCAAGAGTCTCTACCAGAATCCCGACCCTCAGGATGAGAAGCTGACCAAGAGACTACTACAAGGACTAAATTTTTTATTTTTATTTTTATTTTTTTTTTGGGGGGGGGGGGGGGGGTAGGTGTTTGCACTTCTTTATTTAATCATTACGCTTTTTTACCCTAATAGTATAAGTGCTTCCCCGTGTGCGAGATAGGCTAAAGTCGGAAAGCGCACGTTAAATCTCCGAGGTACCTATCTACCAGAACTTTATTTGCTGTTCTGGTCATACATAAATATATGTAAGTTACGTACATGGGGAGGCTAGATTATTTACAGCTTACAGCAATATAGTGCAAATATTATGTTCAATAAAAGAAAACGTTGATAGATCTATAACACACTTTTTGTACTTTTAAACAAACTGTGGACTTTTAAGACATTTTCGCTTATTGTAATAACATCTAGCTAACCAATCATGTCTATCTATGAAATCTACAAGCATAGTTGCTGTCAAACCTAAAAAACATATACAGGGAGGTAAGTTTTGACTTGCCAAGCACCTTAAGGTGAGTTTACTTTTAAACTGTCAAAAGCTATTGTCCCTTCAATACTAGTATAAGTCTGGAAGCTGTCTCTCGGACTGTTATGAGTTATGATGTATTTTATGATATAACTGGGGAATGTTCAAATTAGTTACTGTCATTTAATCCAACGTTCTAACTGTCAACTGTCTCAACAGGATCATAGGTTTGGTTATATATCTCCTCCCCGTCTCTATGTCTTAAGTTGGTAATCGGTAACTGCGGTCCAAATGTATCAACTTATTCATCTATTGTTGCAAACTTGACTGATTTAAACATATCTTATTGATCATGAACTACTCAGTCAGTCAAGCACCTGTATCAGAAATGTAAAACCAGCCATGTTTCATGCAGTCCCAATATCACTGAAAAATGCCGATGTAACGTGACATATAAACTTACTCACAGACAATATATTTTTCGTGAGAGTGAAGCACAATTTTATTAAAGTTTTATTAACAATTTCATAAACTATAATAATATTAATATTAAAATTCATCATCACTTGCCAAGTTTATGAAAATGTCCCCATTTGGGAGATGTCACATATAAACAAGGATTCGAACTAAATTTGATCGTCTTTGACACTGAGGTTTATCCCCACTTTGCCAGCAAACTGCAGAAGATTAACAGTGAGTGAGTGAGCATCGTTTCTATGTTTATACAAGAAAAGATGTCATGCCAAAAACGCTCACAGTAGTTAGTGAGTAAACTCACGACCTGTCATGACCTGGTTGAGTGACTTCCTCCAATCAACATGAAAGGATTGCCCACAGAGAAAGAAAGGATTAAAGTCACCCATAAATCTTCTCCTAACGTAGTACTCCAACTTCTAAATGCCTCTCAAAGAAGGATTAAAATCCTAAAGATATCCTATCTACGTGGTATAGGTACTCACAATCTCTAATAATAAACTGTTACGTTTGGTATCCCCAGCAATACTGTCAACATGGTCACACCCGGTGATTGTGAAGATCTCAAATTCTATCAACTGTCAGACAGCATGGCTGTTCATATTCATTTACAACATCCTCTTATAATTAGTATAAAAGTGTCCCACACAAAACCTTCTTTTATTTATTCTTTCAAAATACAACACAGAAAGTGGGGTGTGGGGAAATGGGACATATTCCTACGTGAAATAATGAGACATTAGTAGTGGTGACGGCTATATCATAATTGTACTGTCTAAAGCATAAATTTGGCGAACGAAAAACGTTATATTTGCAATCAAATGGAATGACTCGTGTGGGCAAATGAATATGTTCGCAATCCACAAACAATCATTTTATTAATGGCGAACATTTACCAACCCGCGACAATCGTGTCAACACGGGGGTTCCCCTTGCAATAAACTCGCATTTAAATTCACTACTGTTCTACTGTCGGCTAGCCACAATGGCTAGACTGGACCCTAGTGGAATGGTTCATGCCATAAAAGTCTAGCAACCGAACACTAATTAAGATGGGCCGACCTTGTATTTACGGTCTGGTGAGCACAGCTCAATGGCCGCTCATTAACTCAAATTTCACATCTCACTGTTTTGTTTTATCTCACTATTCATTTGATAAATTTGTCAACTTCAACTGGAACCCGGTCCCGTGTTACACGCGTGGCACACGCGTGTGCAACGGGTTGCACACGCGACGCACACCCGTTGCACACCCGTGTCCAACGGGTGCTAACCCCGTGTGCAACCCGTTGAGCACCCGTGTCACTTGCGTGTTACACGCGTTCTCAACGCGTGTTAGGGGAATGAACTTTTAGGCAGTAGTGTACTATGTGGTGGATATGTTTAGTAAATACTTTAGTATGAATTTTGTGGAATGAGAAGGTACTATGAAGTGGATATATATCTAGCAACTAATATGGTATGAATGTCTGGTGTGAAGAAGGCACGATGTAGTGGATATGTTTAGTAACTACTTAAGTATAAATTTTCTGGAGTGAGAAGGTACTGTGAAGTGGATATATATTTAGTAACTAAAATGGTATGAATGTCTTGTGTGAGAAGGCACGATGTAGTGGATATATTTAGTAACTAATATAGCAGGAATTTTCTGGAGTGAGAAGGCACTATGTTATGGATATATTTAGCAAGTAATATAGCAGGAATGATCTGGTGTGAGAAGGCTGTATGAAGCGCAGAAGTTTAGTAACTAATACAGCATGAATGATCGGAAGTGAGTAGGTACTGTGTAGTGGATATGTTTAGTAACAAATATAGCAGGAATGGTCTGGAGTGATAAATCGCATATTAATGCTTTTGGGATAAATTCATGTGTAGGTAAAAGCTGACAGTGATGTGGATCGCTAGGTAGGACAGAAAACCTTTTCATAAATATGCTTTATTGACTTTCAAACAAGGAGGTTTATCAATAAATTAGGTTTAAATATTGAACAGTGATCACTTCATTGGAAGGCCTGCCAACATCAGTTATTGAGTCGTCTTCGAGTAGCTGCGAACGACGGAAACAGAGACGCGGTTCTTGACTCTGAGTTTCTGGACAGTTGCCTCAGCGGAGTCGGCTCTCTCCTCAGCATACTCCAGGTCCTGCTGCATCTTGCGGAACTTGCCCAGGTTCATGGTCGCAATCTCCTCCTGGAAGCAACGGAAATAGATTCATGTATAATCGAGTTTATATGAAATTTGAGGTTGGCTGTAGGAATTAAACATTGTGATCATAGCTCCTGCTCCAACTAGCAATTGTTTAGTCTCATGTATTGTTTGATAGGCATTACTTACAAGTTGACGGATGACAAAGTAGACACAATATATGGATAACAACTTGTTTGTTGTGGTCTGATGTAGCCTAATCCACATAATTGATATGGAAATAATGAGAACACAGTTTCCATTGAAACGGCATTAACTGAATATGATATGGCATTACAAGATAAAAAGGTTCAGTGTTGGTTATTGAACCTTACTTTCCATGAGCCTGATTGACAGTAGCAGCTGCATTGTAGAGGATGAACCCATCCTTTTTCCACTGGTAAATGTTTAATACATTCAGATTGATACAGGTGAGTGTTCAAAGTGAATATGTCATCACTTACTACTTCCTCAATATGTATCCTGTAGGCCTTCAGTTTAGCATTCAGCTTGTCCACAGTCTCCTGGAGTCTCTCCTGGGTCTTCCTGTCCTCTTCAGCTTGGAAAACAAGATCCTTCAGACGACGTTCCGCAAAACGAGAACTTTTCCGGGTTTCCGCATGGAGGCGCTGCTCGTTCTCAAGCTCAGAATTCAGTTCACGAATCTAAACGATTACAAATGAAGATATACAACACTACTGAATAAGGCAATATTACATTTTGTGATAATTAAATACTTTCGACTTATTTGTTCATTTTTGCGTGCATGATTAGTTTGACATATATTTGATAATTACATATATACTATATACTAGTATTATACTGCTAGAATTCAACCGACTATATCTCTGCTGCATTAGACCCACCTTATGCTCGAGTTTCTGGATCATCTTCCTGCCACCCTTGATTCCCAAGCCCTCGGTTTCCTCAATTCGGATCAGAAGCTCCTTCACTTGACTCTCAAAGTGCATCTTGACCTTCATCAGCTGTCTGCTGTTGTTCTGCTCAACTCGGAGCTCTTCAGACACACGGGTGAAATCAGCAACAGCGCGCTTACAATTCTCCTCGGATATCTTGATTTGGCTTCTCATGTCATCAAGGTCGGACTGTAGAAAATAACAATAAATAATTAATGCATTAGACAAGACACACGTCCTTCCCAAAACTTACGGTTGTTTACTGACTTCAGAAGTAAAGAGTTGGAGGAAAAGAAGCTGTGACAGCATGCTAACTATGAAACACGTTTATATTCTGTCCACTTGTTGATTCTAGATTAAGGTGCACTCATGATAGGTCCCTGTGAAACAACAAAATCAATCAGAAATGTTTTGACAATGGACATCACGTTTTGCCATTTCAGGGCTTCACTTTTTATCATCAAAGCCCAAAGCGGCCAGTGATCGTAATCGGGGACTATCATACATTCAAGTCCACCGCCTGAAGATCCTGGCGGTTAAAAACTTTACTCTACACAATCACAGGTTCCTCAGTTGGTCATACTCAGAACACTGATGTTTGTTTTAAAATATCTGATTCTTAACTATCGTCTCACCTGCATTGCAGTGATGTCACTTTCAAACTTCCTCTTCTGGCTTGAGGTTGAGGTGATCTGGACGGTAAGCATGTTCATGCGTGCTGTGATGTCATTCAGTTCAAGTTCGGCGGCCTTGCGGGCTCGTTCAGACGACTCCAGAGATGTGCGCATCTCCTCACTCTCTCCCTTTAACATGTTGCAGCGGCGTTCAAGAGACTGGTAGGCTTCGCGAGACTCTTCACGTGATCTTTGGAAGTCCTCGATCTTAATGCACAGCTCCTAAAATCAAAAATCAAATTTGAGTGTTGAGATCTTCCACAAAATATATCCCAATATAATTTCGATAAACTTATGTCAGCAAAAAACGATTCAGATGATTCTAGCGATATCTGAGAATTGACGGAAACATCTAATAACTTGCTGTTGTATATGTCGAATTCTTAAGAATGACTGTGGGACATATTAAATACCCTGATCTCAAGGTTGTATTTCTTGGAACTTGTCTCAGCCTCAACACGAGAACGATTTGCTGCATCAAGGGCGATCTCAAGCTCATTGATGTCTTGTTCCAATTTCTTCTTGATCTTCATGGCGTCATTCTTGCCCTTGGTTTCGGATTCCAAACTGATTTGCAGCGACGCCAGAACCTTTTGTTGGTTGCGACTGCAGAAATACATATGCATGATCAATAAGCCTTCAATAAAAATCCTATATGAACTACTTAGCTTGTTAGACACTTCTACACTGGTGCAATAAAACTGTCTGGTATTCTTTGGTCCTACATTGTTTGACATCGAACGGATATAACGGTTTCATGATGGGACTGGTTAATGCAATATAAAGAAAGTCTGTAGAAAAATGTATAATATCAATATCTTACCGAGTGTTCTCAAAGTCTTCTTCCTTCTCTGCTATACGTCTGTCAATATCGGCTCTGACTTGAGCCAACTCCAAAGTTATCCTCGTCACCTTGGCCTCCTCCTGTTCTAGAGAGGATTCAGCCTCCTCTAGGGCAGTCTGGAGTTCCTCCTTCTCCATCTGGAGACGTTTGCACATCTTCTCGACGTCGTGAACGCCACGGCCTCCGTCACTTAACTGACAAGTTACTTCCCGGACTTCAACTGAAAGATTCAAAGCGTAAGAGTGTATGAAAATATACATGTACAAATATATCATTGCTGATTAAGTAAACTTAAGAATGAAAATATTACTGAATATAGCCAACCGAGACAATTTAAGACAATTTATAAAGATTTAATTTATAAAGATAAGTCCGTGACGTTTAATACAGTAGGGCACCTGTTACATAATTTCATAAGTATCTGTAAAAAGCACGAAGACACATACCAGACAAGTTTTTGTTTTCTCTTGTTAAAGTCTCCACTTGACTATGGTATTCCTCAACTTGACTACGGAACCGGAAGAGTTCAGTTGAGTAGTTACGTGACTCTTTTTGAGAAACTTCAAGCTCTGTCTGCAAGTTGGTGACCTTGACCTGCCATTCCTGCACCGTCCTGTCAAACATTCTCTGTTTCTTCTCCAAGGTCGTAGATGTTGCGTTAGCCTGAAGTACGTATTGGTTTGCATGATGCATATTACTGCAGCAAGTGCATGTACATAAAAAGCCATTAACCACAGATAAAACAAAACCTGTTTACAGAGATCACCATGATTAATTTGAAACATGTTATAAGGACATGGAAGCAATGAGTCGGTTGTAAGTCATTTAGTAATCCGCCTTTGTTCTCGACTCTTTTGCTTCCTTTTTCACCTTTCGTGAACACCTGGTATCATCACTATATGATTAATGATTCGTGAACACGTCCTAATGATATAGTCGAAATCGTACTATTGACTGTGTTTTGGGCAAAGCTTTCTTATGAATATGGGAAGGACGCTGTCGTTTCTTATTCTATATTGATGAGAATACCATGTAGAACACGTACTTACCCTGTCAACATCAACCATGAGATCTTCTAATTCTCCCTGTAGTCTAAATTTGACCTTCTCCAGCGCACTGCACTTGGCATAGGCTGCCTGTAGGCATTGTTCTGACTCTGTCAGTTTAACCTGGAGACGACGCCTGAAGAACCAAACATTTCTATTGCAACAGGACACAAATTATATAATTCTTCTGAAGGAACTTTTTCATGTCTGTCAAAGCCAAACAAAACATTAGAGTTGATATACGTTTTTAAAGATAACTTTCAAGAAATTAGCCTATTTGTTACCTGGACTCTTCAATTTCTTCCATCCTACAAATGCCCTCAGTCTCGAACTTGGACTTCCACTGTTGAGCTTCATTGTTCGCTTTAGCCAGCTGACGCTGAAGTGTGGCAGTCCTCTCGTGTTCTTCCTCTAGCTGATCTCGGATGCTCTCCATATCCGAGTTCAGGTTTCGAACATCAGATTGTAGTTTCATTCGAATCTGCAGAAGACGTTATTAATATGTGATACATTAGCGTTTACGTTAATAGACAAATGAACATGTAATGTTGTGCATTTCAAATGAAATATCAATAATAAGAAACATTTCTAACAGTCAGTGTTGTGGATAATAGTTTTGCCGTGCCATTAACGTTATTCACTCACTCTTGTTGACTGTGTTGACTAAAATGATAATGCGATTATATTATGTGAATAGCCTACCTTTGACTCTTCCTCCAAACTTGTCTTGGCTTCCTCCAAGTGACTAGACAGAGTTGACTTCTCTTTAGTCAGGTGACTGACGTGATGTTCAGCCTCCTCGACCTGACGGGTGAGGTCACTACATTCGGTCTGTAGTTTGAACTTTTTGGACTGGATTTCATTGATTTGTCGAGTTCCCTCTTCAATCTTTACGTTCATCTCAGTGATATGGGTCTCCACCTGTTTGGACATCTTTTCGGAGCAACCCTGAGAGGGAGAAGGGTTCTAATATAGTTCATTGAAGAAGGATTTTATGTATTCGTTTTCAGTTTATTGATTTTGTTTAGATGTTAGATATATTGTTTCATCTAAAGAACGCAATAACATTATCAATCAATAGACAAACACATGCAGTTGCTTACCCTGTTCTTCTTGACGTGATCCAGCTGGGCTTGAAGTTCATCAATTTCCCCCTTCATTATTTGCTTCTCCTTCTCGAGTCTGAGGACATGATTGAAATTGGGGGTCAACATAGGTCAAAATGTGCTTCATGAATTCAATCAATTATTGTCTCTCTACAATTACAAATGACTCGCAAGTGTGACATTACATCACATCACTTACTTGCTCTTCAGTTTGAGTAGTTGTTCAAGCTGATCACTGAACTCGTTGACAGCATCCTGGTGTTTCTTACGAAAGACAGTAATCTGTGTTTCATGGTGAATAGCACTTTCCTCAAGATCCCGGCGCATCTTTAGAATCTCGTGTTCCCGTTTCTTGTTTAGCTCAACCTGACACAAAATGAACAGATCAAATATAGTTGTGAAAATCATGCGTTTTGTTATATTATTATAATATTGTCTTACAGAAATATACAAAATACTCCCACGATCAGGGACAAAAACTTTTCAACGTGTCAGTGATAATACTCAAGATCTTTGAAATTGTATATGTTTCTTTTGTAGCCTGAAGGATGTACCTGAATTGACGTGGCACCACCAGCTTCGTCCAAACGTTCAGAAAGTTCTTCAAGTTCACGAGCAAACTCCATCCTTTGCTTCTCAACCTTGCATCGTGATTGTCTTTCTGCTTCTAGTTCCTCCTCAAGTTCCTCAATGTGAGCCTAAAATAGGACCAGAAGACTGATGAATCGATCTATATGTTTGGTTTAGTGTTCATATTTAGCGTTATGTTACACAAATTAATTTGTCTTGAAGAAAAAAAGTGATGTGTTTAGGTTGTACATTGAGCATAGAAATAATGAACGGTTTATTTTTATACCTGCAACTCCTTGATTTTTCTCTGAAGTTGAGCCCCATGGCCTTGTTCATCTTCAAGCTGTGTGCTTATTGTGGCCATATCTTTGTCCTTCCTAAATAAAGGACATACGTGTCAATCACATAGTAAGTCAAGTAATTACCCTTCCTCTACATTTTAACAGAGTGAACACGTACGAAATACAAATGACAATAAACTTATTCTTTTGTAAAACAACACAGTACCTCTTTATGGTGTCTTCCATTTCACGCCTAATGCGCTCCAGTTCTTCAACAACTTCCTGTGTCATCTTCAGATCTTGTTCCAACTTTCTCTTGACCTTCTCAACGTCAGCTCGCACCTTTTTCTCACGTTCAAGAGTGTCCTCCATATCATCTAGAGAATGTTCTAGTTTGGTTTTTAATTTAGTAAGGTGGTTCACCTTGTCTTCCTCAGCCTGAAGAGCGTCAGCTGTTTTCTGGTTTTGGGATTCAATATCCTTCTTGTTCTTTGATAATTTAGCCATAGCTTCATCTTTCTGTGCAATTTCATCTTCTAGGGTTCTGATTTGGTTTTCTTTGGTTTTGGTTTCTTGCTCAGCCTACAACAGAAAAACATCTTTATGTGAGTTTTGTTTAAAATTCCTTTGGAAAATATCATCGTTTGTCATGGTAATGCGAGATAATCCTAAAGTGATGTAGGCCTTAGACGTTTACCATTCTGGTGAATCCCACGATTGTGATATGGTACTGAGAAGGTTCTGATGGGACCCCTAAATGTTTAAGGCACAGATAGCGAATTGCATTGTACCAGACATCTTAACCACCGTTTCCTGACCTATATCGTGTGGACCATCACTTGGCAGTTTCATTAACCTGCATGCTGTCTAATTAATTACGTTCCTTTAATTATGTGCTTTAATTACCATGAATCCCAACTGGAGAGATTATTTACATACCTTATCAAGGCATCTCTCAAGTTCCTCAATATCTTTCTTCAACTCGTTGTTTTCGGTTTCCATTTGTTTCCTCTTCTCAACAGCATCAGCATTTACATCTTCCTCATCCAAGAGGCGCTCCTCCAGTTCCTTCAGATGAGTTTCAAAGTCATTTTTCTGTTTCAACAACTGTTCAACTCTTTCTTCACAGTCATCGATGGTGTCTTGCTTTGTCTGGACCTCTAGGAATAGATCATTTTTAGCCTGCATCAAGGTAACATTCTGTTCCTCGAGTTCCTTTGATCTGGAAGTGATCTTCTCAAGCTCTCCTTTTGTTTTGGCCAGTGCTTCCTCCTTTTGTTTCATTTCATCTTCAGCAGCAGCAATACTGAGAAGAGGCTTGACCTTGGTGTAGAATCTCCACCAGCACCAGTTCCTCATAGCCAGCCATTTGCGGATATTCTTCTGAATCATTTCCAGGGCAACTCTAAAAAGGAAATTCTATAATGACAATAACCATTTTCTAAAAGCGCCTTTTCGGATATGTTCAATAGAAGACAGGAACATCAAATGTTAAATTCAAACAATAAAGCTGATATGCAGGTTACGTGTGCACTGATGGTTACCTCTTGTCATGAAGATTCTTTAGGTATGTCCTCATTAAGTAGCCGCGTATGTGAGCCTGGAAGAGAGCCACAATCGTGGACAGACGCTCGTCACGGAGCTCCTCCAGGTGACCAAGGACACCGGCCTTGAAAAACACTTTGGTATTGCCCAAACGATACTCATCTGGGTTCATTTGCAGAGCCTCCAAGATTTTCCCAGAGACGACTTTGCCCTCAACGAAGCCTTGGGGAATAGCATTGGGAGCCAAGATGGAGTATCTGTTTATAAACAAAAAAAAACCTCATTTAAATATTTGCTGACGTTAAATGAGAGCGATTGTGTAAAAACACATGCAAATTTAATAATGGAAATGAATAACAATGACGTGATCAATACGATGAATATATCATCCTACAGTACATAAACATATTGAACTTTAATCATTTTTCACCTTTGTTTGAATTCAGAGTACACGACTCTGCTTGGAAAGCCCTTCCTGCAGATACGGATTCCTTCAAGTACACCATTACACTGAAGCTGGTGGAGCACGAGACCAGCATCAATCAGACCTGGAAATAAAAATCCAGTTCATCTTCATTAGTACAATGACAGGTCGACTCTTTTCAATGAAATCATAATTTACTTTGTGTACATGATACGATTCATGTGATGTTCAATCAAAGAAACGAATATAACTTCTGTAAGCACCTGGTGTTTTGGTCTCGTTTGGGATGATACATCGTACAAAGTGTGGGTGAGTTGTGTACAAGTTCTTCATCAGCTTGTTTAGCGATTCCTGAAACAAATACATTTCATCATGATCTCTTACATCAGCCGGTTATAATGTTTTGAGAGTAAGTGAGTTCGTGAGTGAGAATGTTTGACAAAGTTACGTTGAGGTTTGAAAATGCTAAAGAATAAATGTATGAGGGATCTTGATATACTCTCTGTTGAGAGAAAGTAAGTGGGTGAGACCTTCTGCATAAGTTCTACCATGTCACGGTGAGTTTTTAAATGCTGAAGTATAAATGTATAAGGTATGTTTGGCGTACTATACACTTTTAAATAGCACAGTGAAAGATATAAATGAATATAATCCTACCCTGTGAGTGGCAGAGATTGTCTGGAAAGCAGAACTCTTCTTCTTCTTCTTACCGGCACCAGCAGCTGCTGCAGCATCTGAAACATTGACGGGATATACATTATTAATACAGAGAGGGATGTCTGCCATCATTAGAGTTTTAAAATAATTTATGAAAATAGTATATAATGTGCTCCTTTTGTGAATCCCTATGTCGTTCATTTTGAACTTACATACATAAAGCAACCACAAGCATTTCATTGGAGCATGAGTGACATAACCCTAACCCTGATCCTAACCCTAACCTACACACCTGCATCAGCTGGAGTGAAGAGCAGCTGCACAAGTGGTTCTTTTGACTGTTTCAGGAGATCAACAATGGTCTCATTGACAGGGTCCTTGTTCTTCTCGAGCCAGCCTCCAATGTTGTAGGGAACAGTTCCAGCGTAGTGCTTCAGGGCGAAGTCACCGTGTTGCCCTCCCTTCATTGACTTATTTGGCTTAAGGAAGTTTGGAGACTTGCCCATGTGGTTCTCGGTCAGTTTGTCTTTAAAGCTCTTGTCAGATGCTTTGGGGAACATGCACTCCTCTTCCAAGATGGACAGTATACCCAAAGGCTGTAACATGATCATTTATAGAATAGCTGGTCACAAGAGGATCGTAGGGTTATATTTTATAGCTCTGTGCTATGTTTATCAACATAATCATATTATTATGATGACTTTGGTTGCCGTATATTGTGCCATATTAGGTTAGCAGAAACATATTGGGCGAGGCGCGTGCTTACTTAATATGACACCGTATACGGCAACTAAAGACACCATAACGAATATATTATGCTGAAAAGTTTATAGTCTGTGGTATCCATATCGCACGTGTGTCATGACAAAATGTCATGTGAAATATGTGAGGTGGGTGTTGGAAAATCCAAGATGGCTGTTACTGACGGTATACTGTCTCATATTAGGTCAGTATCAACCATCTTGGAATTTTACTGACGGTATACGGGCTCATGTGGGGTCAGTAGATCTGCTCTCTGATTAATCTCACTTTAATGCATAATAATGCTCTTTATAATAGTATGCAAAAGTCTAATTGACCAATTACAGTCAATTATATGAGAAGGACTTTACCTTTTCAATGAGTTCAATGCAGGCCTGTAAATCCATGCCAAAGTCAATGAATTCCCAGACTATGCCTTCCTTCTTGTATTCTTCTTGCTCCAGCACAAACATGTGGTGGTTGAAGAATTGCTGCAGGCGCTCGTTAGTGTAGTTGATGCACAGTTGTTCGAAGCTGTTGAACTGTATGACATATATCAATCTTGTAAGTCTAAGAACAATCATTATTTGTTACTCACAGTTAACGGAAACGTAATATTACTTTTAAAATGTATTTTGATAACTACATCTATTATGTTTTGTTACCACTATAAAAACGAGTGTTACTTACATCAAAGATCTCAAACCCTGCAATATCCAGCACACCAATGAAGAACTGTCTGGGTTTCTTGGTATCCAATGATTGGTTGACTCTCTTGACCAGCCAATTAAACACACGATCGTAGAGAGATTTGGCCAAAGCACCAACAGAATAGAGAACCTGATTCTTGGTTCGTCCTTGGGTGACGTAATCCATGGCTACCTTGATCTTTGGTTTACACAAAGCCTTCAGGAAGTCTCCACAGTTGACACCCAACAGGAAGGAAACCTTCTCAGCCTCAGCAGTTCCATCAGGCTCAGCCTGTTCACCCTTCTGCTTGAACTGCATCTCACCCATGTGCAAAATTGAACCAGTGCATTTATAGGCGCTAGTTTTCTCATCCCCAGTGAATCCCAGGACATCAAAGGCTTCCTAAATGAAAAGCAAAAAATAACATGGAAGGGATCTCAGTAAAAACACCACAGTTGTACTGATTATGTTATATATAAAGTGAAATTCTTCGATTTCCAGTATAACCCGAAATGCAAATGATTGTGCAAATCATATTCATAAAATGAATTCTGTTCTATAAAGTGTGTAATTATGGAACTAACATCAGTCATCTTCATCTCCTCAACATCGTCGATGCCGTTGACTGTAAGGACTCCCTGGTTGATGAAGGTGTACAGACCAGCATCAGGTTTGGCCACAATCGTCTCTGTAAATAAAGATCGATTTGAATTAATGAATTTGGCAATAGTTCGAATTAAGTATTTTTCGTTGATTTAACGCTATGTTTAACACATGATGATGTGTAGTTCTGCTTACCTAACACAGATGGAACAGCCTGTGACAGCATCTGGTAGAAGATGTGGTAGTTCCTCTCAACAGATTGTTGATACGTCACCCGAGATTTCTCAAGAAGATCTGGAAAAAGATAGAATCCATTATAGTCAATTTGTCTCACAGACATAAGTAATGTTATGTGAATAGAAATATAATATATTCATTTTATGTACATTTATCACAATAAATATACGATTATAACAAGTGCGGTCAATTTACTCACATGTTTCAATATCTGCGCCAGCGATTTTGCCAGATGTGGCGAAGTGAATTCGGACGAATTTTCCCTGCAGAGGATAATAATGTCTCACAATCATTCGTGAATACATAAAGCAGTGAGATACGGTGAGGACAATGACAAAATATGCCACATTCGTAATTACACGGTGTTTTGATTATGTTTAAGTGCCAGCAACATATATTATTTCTATTTTCGGGAAAAACATTACAGCATCGGAGTAAACAATATTTGAATAACTTACGAATCTGGAGGAGTTGTTATTACGGGATGTCTTGGCGTTTCCGTAGGCCTCAAGAACAGGATTAGCTTGCACGATTTGATCTTCGAGTGATCCCTTTCAAAGATACAATAGGTGTGTGTCTAAACAATGTGTATCAAATGTATCAAGATGAAGTCTGAATGTTTCATTTATTGTCAGGATATATTTGAAAATCGCGTTATGCTTAGAACGATCATTGAAACTGAAACGAAAACTGAAATTCTTACATTGCTTCTGAAAGTAAGCTTTCACTTCTCACCTTCTTGTCCTCTTGTTCCCCTTCTCCTTTGGAGGCGGCGGCGACAAAGGCGAAATAGGCGATGACCTTCTTGGTGTTCTCAGTCTTTCCGGCTCCAGACTCACCACTGATTTGAAGGTGATTATCAATTCAAAATGTTTGCTCATACATGTTATTATTTTGATAAGATTTTTCAGAATGTGATTGTTACCTCAAAATAGTTAGATAATGATAACTAAAGTTGAAGAGTTGACACTTTGATCTTGTAATGTATCGTACACGTAAAAGCTAACTTACGTGATCAGCATGGATTGATTTTCACGATCTGTAAGCAAAAGTAGTATTTATCATTATATTGGTAGCATGTAAGTCTTGTGAGAGCAGACCGCTGAAGGTCCGGGGTTCGATCCCCCACCGCGTCACACCAAAAGGCGTTAAAAGATGGTACTTGTTGTTACCCTGTTTGGTGCTCGGCATTAGGGGGCTAAAACAAGGACTGGTCGGCTCGGAGTCAGTATACTATGTCTGAGTGGGGTATTCATGTTAAACTTCGGTATGGTATCTCAGTGAGCTAGCACTATAAATCGGTATCAGTCCGGACTAGTACAAGCAGCCACACAAACACATACACACACGTACATGCACGTCGCTATAGAAGTGCAATAATCTTGGACGCGACGTTAAACTCCATTTCACCTCACCATGTGAGAGGAGAGCATGAAGAGTAATTGTATAAACTTGTATATAATATTTAACCCGTTAAGTTAACCCTTCAAACAACTGTTGTTGTTTTTTATATTAGTTACGTATTGTGATTTGTTAAAAGCAGAAAACAGACTAAACCTTACCTTGAACCATGAATTGGTAGGCGTTGTCCGAGATTGAGAACAAGTGAGGAGGCATCTCGGTCTTCCTCTTGCCTCTGTACTTGGCCACGATGGACGGGGTGTAGATGGGGAGACGACGGTAGGGGTTGATGGCGATACAGAACAAGCCAGAGTATGTCTGAAGGATGGAGATTATCAGTTTATGGTCAGTTGTTACGCTGAGGTTATTTTGTTAATGAAACATCTTAAGGTTCACGTTGGTAATATGGTTCATCTTATGTATGAGCTACATAGTATGCGACTTACATAGATCATGCCAGAGGTGTATCTGGACCTCAGGTTGTACAGGACGGCGGCTTCGTTCAGGTAGGTCATGTTGGCGATATCCTCGATCTTCTCGAACTTGGGAGGGTTCATCGATTGAATTTCATCTTTTTTGAACGTCTTAGTCTGAAATAACAAGCAATTTAAAGTGTTGTTTTAATGATAAAGAGGTGTCAATAAAACTGTGTTGAAACTTAATAAAAGTGAGTGCCCCCTTTTTGTCTTCTAAGCAGCGACACCTCTTTGTTTTCGTGCATTCACAACTGGCCGATGATGAACAATATGGATAGCTGAAATAACAGTATCTTATTTACAAATTTCGTATTTGTGTCTGTAGGATAATAACAATGGCCATTAATAATACATGTCAATCAACCATTTGAAAAGTACCTCATTTGTTTCAAGAATAAGGACGGTGACCTCCTCGCCCTTTGTGCTCTTCAGTTCTGCAGCACGGAAACCCTGCTCTGCATCAGGTGCCCAGCACGATTTTTTGGCATCAAAGGACTTGTTCTGCTCCTTCAGCAATTTCTTGCGGTCCACAGCAAGATACTGCATCTCAGGGTCGGTAGGATCGTAGGAGGCCATGTTGACGTCGCAGACGAGAGCGGATAGATTAAACGTAAAAGGAGAGAAGTCAGGTTATCAGCGCTGAAATGGAAAAATGAATTATCTTAAGTACGCGGTTCAGATAAAAGTTATTATATGTTTATGAGTAAATCGGAGTTGGACGTGTTTCAGTGAAGAAACTCTTACTTTAAATGCTACCTTCCTAGCAAATAGTGATATTAGATTCTCAACGTAGTTGTAAGATTATCAAAAATACATACGGCTGTAGCTGATCTGATTCGTCTGAGTTTTACGACCTATTTATATACACATGAAGTTACAAGCAAGGTATGGATTGGCTGATTTGCAGTTATTTGCCCTTCTCATTGGACAGCATGATAATGCCATCTGCTAACCAGTCAGCTGCAGGGGGTAAACGTGTGGAGGAGGGTCGGGAAGGGGGGTCTTTGCCTCACCCTGTGATAACTGTTAGGGGTAATGTTATCCAGACCACGTTCGAGCTACTTACCCATTCATTCGTGTCGTATTACAATAAATTAGCATATTATCTTCCTAATATTGACGATTGGGTTCCACGTGATAATTGCGATAATGGAATCAGTCTTGTGTTATACCACCACACGTAACTTCGTACCAACCGGTCTTCTGTGTTTTTTCATTGCTTTGACATCTACGTGAGCGAGAGAGGTGTGTTCGTGTTTTCACTGATTGAGTGTGTTTGCCTTTAACGCCGCTTTTGACAGTATTCCAATGATATCACGGCGTGTCAGCTTTAGGTGGGAGGAATGCCCGAAGTGATGCAGGTCTCAGACGTTTACCACTTCGGTGAAACCCCCGACCACGGGTATGGTCCTGACAAACCTAGAAACCCGGGATTCGAATCCACAATCATAGGTTTCTGGCGTGCCCAAGGGACGCAACTCTGTACAGTGAATAGCAGCGCCTCAGACGACTGGGCCACCCGTGTCCCTCGTGCTTTCAGACGTGTCCAGCTTCATAAATGGTTTGAAGGAAATACCACTCGTCTCAGAGGTCTCATAATCTGTAGGGACGGCGGGGGTGGTCTAGTTGTTAAAGCGTTCGCTCGTAACGCCGAGGCCTGGGTTCGATTCTCCACATGGGACAATATGTGAAGCCCATTTCTGGTGTCCCCCACCGTGGTGAAACCATACTCACTCAATCAGTCACACACTCACTCACTCACTCATAATCTGTACTGAACTCTTCTTAACAGGAACAGACATTTTGTGCTTCATTATCCTGGTTTAGTCCCCATAAATAATTAATTGTAAATGAATGAAATATAGCAATGATAGAAAGGAAAGGAAAGGATATGTAAAATGTGTAAGTTAAGATGTCTCAAAGATGAGTATCGTTTCATTCTCATTTTCCCCAAATACGATACTATCCGTCGTATCATACCGTTTGTCGGTAAATAGTGCACTTCTGGTCTGTATACCCTTACGTGGTGTCGGATTCGAACGCGTCCACTGATGTGTTCATATGTGCCAATCATCACGTACTCAATAGCAGTGTTCAAAGCCGAGATTTTCCACTTCTACATGTACCTCTTCAGCATCCCTAAGAAAAGAACTATCTTTAAGCTAATAATTTAATTCTTGCATTTTATATATATATAAACAAGGTATATATCATATATCAGTGAGTTACATACATATTCTTTGAAATCACATATCACATAAAAGTAAAATATGCAGTAAGTCCTGATAATGTATGAGTGACTCCTCCATTGGAGTATTTTGAATAGATAATAATTTATGAATTATCTGGAATGAGAAAGTATTACGTGGTGTATATGTAAAGAATATAATCATGATTGTATGAATTATCTGGAGTGAGAAAGTGTTATGTGGTGTATATGTACAGTAGATTATATTGTATGAACTATCTGGAGTGAGAAAGTATGACGTGGTGTATATGTACTGTAGAATGTAGTGTATGGGTAATCTGGATTGAGAAAGTATTACGTGGTGTATCTGTAAGTAGAATGTAGTGTATGAATTATCTGGAGCGATAAAGTATTATTTGATGTATATGTGCAGTAGATTTTATTGTATGAATTATCTGGAGTGAGAAAGTAGTACGTGGTCTTTTTGTACAGTAGATTATATTGCATGAATTATCTGGAGTGAGAAAGTATTATGTTTAGTATATGTTCAGTAGATAATATTGTATGAATTATCTGGAGTGAGAAAGTATTACGTGGTGTATATGTAAGTAGATAATATTGTATGAATTATCTGGAGTGAGAAAGTATTATGTGGTGTATATGTACAGTAGATTATGTTGTATGAATTATCTGGAGTGAGAAAGTATTACGTGGTGTATATAAAAAGATAATATTGTATGAATTATCTGGAGCGAGAAAGTATGTCGTGAAGTATATGTACAGTAGATTAAATTGTATGAATTATCTGGAGTGAGAAAGTGTTATGTGGTGTATATGTACAGTAGATTATATTGTATGAACTATCTGGAGTGAGAAAGTTTTGCGTGGTGTATATGTACAGTAGATTATATTGTATGAACTGTCTGGAGTGAGAAAGTGTTAAGAGGTATATATGTACAGTAGATTAAATTGTATGAATCATCTGGAGCGAGAAAGTGTTATGTGGTGTATATACAGTAGATTAAATTGTATGAACTATCTGGGGTGAGAAAGTATTACGTGGTGTATATACACTAGCTAATTTTGTTTGAACTATTTGGAGTGATAAAGTGTTGCGTGATGTATATGTAAAGTAGATTAAATTGTATGAATTATCTGGAGTGAGAAAGTGTTATGTGGTGTATATAAAAAGATACTATTGTATGAATTATCTGGAGCGAGAAAGTATGTCGTGAAGTATATGTACAGTAGATTAAATTGTATGAATTATCTGGAGTGAGAAAGTATTATGTGGTGTATATGTACAGTAGATTATATTGTATGAACTATCTGGAATGAGAAAGTAGTACGTGGTGTATATAAAAAGATAATATTGTATGAATTATCTGGAGCGAGAAAGTATGTTGTGAAGTATATGTACAGTAGATTAAATTGTATGAATTATCTGGAGTGAGAAAGTGTTATGTGATGTATATGTACAGTAGATTATATTGTATGAACTATCTGGAGTGAGAAAGTTTTGCGTGGTGTATATGTACAATAGATTAAATTGTATGAATCATCTGGAGCGAGAAAGTGTTAAGTGGTGTATATACAATAGATTAAATTGTATGAACTATCGGGAGTGAGAAAGTATTACGTGGTGTATATACACTAGCTAATTTTGTTTGAACTATTTGGAGTGAGAAAGTGTTGCGTGATGTATATGTAAAGATAATATTGTATGAATTATCTGGAGCTAGAAAGTATGTCGTGAAGTATATGTACAGTAGATTAAATTGTATGAATTATCTGGAGCGAGAAAGTGTTATGTGGTGTATATGTACAGTAGCGTATATTGTATGAATTATCTGGAGTGAGAAAGTATTACGTGGTGTATATAAAAAGATAATATTGTATGAATTATCTGGAGCGAGAAAGTATGTCGTGAAGTATATGTACAGTAGATTTAATTGTATGAATTATCTGGAGTGAGAAAGTGTTATGTGGTGTATATGTACAGTAGATTATATTGTATGAATTATCTGGAGTGAGAAAGTAGTACGTGGTCTTTTTGTACAGTAGATTATATTGCATGAATTATCTGGAGTGAGAAAGTATTATGTTTAGTATATGTTCAGTAGATAATATTGTATGAATTATCTTGAGTGAGAAAGTATTACGTGGTGTATATGTAAGTAGATAATATTGTATGAATTATCTGGAGTGAGAAAGTGTTATGTGGTGTATATGTACAGTAGATTATGTTGTATGAATTATCTGGAGTGAGAAAGTATTACGTGGTGTATATAAAAAGATAATATTGTATGAATTATCTGGAGCGAGAAAGTATGTCGTGAAGTATATGTACAGTAGATTAAATTGTATGAATTATCTGGAGTGAGAAAGTGTTATGTGGTGTATATGTACAGTAGATTATATTGTATGAACTATCTGGAGTGAGAAAGTTTTGCGTGGTGTATATGTACAGTAGATTATATTGTATGAACTATCTGGAGTGAGAAAGTGTTAAGAGGTATATATGTACAATAGATTAAATTGTATGAATCATCTGGAGCGAGAAAGTGTTAAGTGGTGTATATACAGTAGATTAAATTGTATGAACTATCTGGAGTGAGAAAGTTTTACGTGGTGTATATACACTAGCTAATTTTGTTTGAACTATTTGGAGTGATAAAGTGTTGCGTGATGTATATGTAAAGATAATATTGTATGAATTATCTGGAGCGAGAAAGTATGTCGTGAAGTATATGTACAGTAGATTAAATTGTATGAATTATCTGGAGTGAGAAAGTGCTATGTGGTGTATATGTACAGTAGCGTATATTGTATGAATTATCTGGAGTGAGAAAGTATTACGTGGTGTATATAAAAAGATAATATTGTATGAATTATCTGGAGCGAGAAAGTATGTCGTGAAGTATATGTACAGTAGATTAAATTGTATGAATTATCTGGAGTGAGAAAGTGTTATGTGATGTATATGTACAGTAGATTATATTGTATGAATCATCTGGAGCGAGAAAGTATAACGTGGTGTATATACAGTAGATTAAATTGTATGAACTATCTGGGGTGAGAAAGTATTACGTGGTGTATATACACTAGCTAATTTTGTTTGAACTATTTGGAGTGATAAAGTGTTGCGTGATGTATATGTAAAGTAGATTAAATTGTATGAATTATCTGGAATGAGAAAGTGTTATGTGGTGTATATAAAAAGATAATATTTTATGAATTATCTAGAGCGAGAAAGTATGTCGTGAAGTATATGTACAGTAGACTAAATTGTATGAATTATCTGGAGTGAGAAAGTGTTATGTGGTGTATATGTACAGTAGATTATATTGTATGAACTATCTGGAGTGAGAAAGTGTTAAGAGGTATATATGTACAGTAGATTAAATTGTATGAATCATCTGGAGCGAGAAAGTGTTATGTGGTGTATATACAGTAGATTAAATTGTATGAACTATCTGGGGTGAGAAAGTATTACGTGGTGTATATACACTAGCTAATTTTGTTTGAACTATTTGGAGTGATAAAGTGTTGCGTGATGTATATGTAAAGTAGATTAAATTGTATGAATTATCTAGAGTGAGAAAGTGTTATGTGGTGTATATAAAAAGATACTATTGTATGAATTATCTGGAGCGAGAAAGTATGTCGTGAAGTATATGTACAGTAGATTAAATGGTATGAATTATCTGGAGTGAGAAAGTATTATGTGGTGTATATGTACAGTAGATTATATTGTATGAACTATCTGGAATGAGAAAGTAGTACGTGGTGTATATAAAAAGATAATATTGTATGAATTATCTGGAGCGAGAAAGTATGTTGTGAAGTATATGTACAGTAGATTAAATTGTATGAATTATCTGGAGTGAGAAAGTGTTATGTGATGTATATGTACAGTAGATTATATTGTATGAACTATCTGGAGTGAGAAAGTATTGCGTGGTGTATATGTACAGTAGATTATATTGTATGAACTATCTGGAGTGAGAAAGTGTTAAGAGGTATATATGTACAGTAGATTAAATTGTATGAATCATCTGGAGCGAGAAAGTGTTATGTGGTGTATATACACTAGCTAGTTTTGTTTGAACTATTTGGAGTGATAAAGTGTTGCGTGGTGTACATACAGTAGCTAATTTTGTTTGAACTATCTGGAGTGAGAAAGTGTTATGTGGTGTATTTGTACAGTAGCTAAGATTATTTGAATTATCTGGAGTGAAAAAGTATTATATGTTGTAAATGTACTGTCACTTATGCAGTATAGATGGTCTGGGGTGAAAAGATATTTAATAATGGACAACTTTATCAACTGATACGGTATGAATTACATGGAGTGAGAGGGTGTATTTTTAAGGAAATACCTTGACGTCAAGCGTCTTTCTTTATGATGTCACTGCACACCCTAACACCCACGAGATGCCTTTTTCCTGGTGGGTCACATATTATGAATGATCTTGAGAAGGTATTTCTTAGTATATATGAACAGTAACTAATATAGTATAAATGATTCAGAGTGCAAAAGTGAGTGAGTGAGTGAGTGAGTGAGTTTGGTTTTACGCCGCTTTTAGCAATATTCCAGTAATATATCATGGCGGGAGACACCAGAAATGGGCTTCATAAATTGTACCCATTTCGGGAATCTTGCTCAGGTCTTCGGCGTGACGAGCGAACGCTTTAACCACTAGGCTACCAGACCGCCCCCAGAGTGCAAAAGAATGATGCAATGCATATATGTAGAGTAATCAATTGGGAATAAATGACCTGGAGTGAGAAGGTATTGTGTAGTAGATATGTTGAGTATTTAATAGACCATGAATGCTCTGTCGTGAGAAGTTATTATGAAGGGGACATGTTTAGCAACAAATACAGTGTGAATGATCTGGTGTGAGAAGGTACTATATTGAGGATACGTTTAGTAACTAATGATTTGATTTGGAGCGAGATTGTACTAAGTTGTGGATACGTTTAGTAACTAATATAGAGTGAATTATCTGGAGTGAGAAGGTACTATGTACTGGATATGTTCAGTAACTCTTACAATGTAACTGATCTGGAGTGAGAAGGTACTATGTAGTCGATATGTTTAGTAACTTATATTGCGTGCATTATCTGAAGGAACAATGTACTGGATATGTTTAGCAGCTAGTACAACATAAATGATGTATTGTAATAAGGTACTATGCAGTTGAAATGTTTAGTACCTAATACAGAGTGCATGATCTGATGTGGAGAAGGTACAATGTAGTGGATATGTTAAGTAACTAAGATAGTGTGAATTGTCTGGTGCAAGAAGGCACTATGTAGTGGACATGTTTAGCAACTAATAAAGTATTGATGATTTGGAGAGAGATGGTGCGATGTAGTGGATATGTTCTGTATCTAATATAGAGTGAATTTTCTGGTGTGAGCAGGCACTATGTTGTGGATATGTTCTGTAACTAATATAGAGTGAGTTATCTGGTGTGAGTAGGTACTATGTACTGGATATCTTCAGTAACTACTTTAGCATGACTTATCTGGAGTGAGAAGGCGCTATGTAGTGGATATGTGTAGTAACTAATATACATTAAATGATCTGAAGCGGAGAAGCTACTATGCATAGGACACGTTAAGCTACTAAGATAGTGTGAATGGTCTGGTGTTTGAAGGTACTATAAACTGGATATGTTTAGCAACTAAATAATATGGAGTGAGATGGTACTTTGTTGTGGATATGTGTAGTAACTAATATAGAGCGAATTATCTGGAGTAAGAAGATACTATGTACTGGATATGTTCAGTAACTCTGGAGTGAGAACGTACTGTGTAGTGGATATGTTTATTTACTAATATAGCGTGAATTATCTGGAGCGAGAAGGGAATATGTAGTGGATATGTTTCGCAACTAGTAAAGCATGAATGACCTATTGTGACAAGGTACTATGTATTTTATATGTTTAGTAACTAATATAGAGTGAATGATCTGGAGTGAGATTGTACTATGTAGTGGATATCTTTAGTAACTACTTTAGCATGAATTATCTGGAGTGAGAAGGCACTTTGTCGTGGATATGCTAAGTAACTGATACAGCATGCTTGATGTGTGTGAGAAGGTACTATGTAGTGGAAATGTTTAGTAACTAATATACAGTAAATGATCTGATGTGGAGAAGGTACTATGCAGTGGGTATGTTAAGTTACTAAGATAGTGCGAATGGGTGAGTGAGTGAGTGAGTGAGTGAGTGAGTGAGTATGGTTTTACGCCGCTTTTAGAAATATTCCAGTAATATCACAGCGGGGGACACCAGAAGTGGGCTTCACACATTGTACCCATGTCCGGAATCGAACCCGGGTCTTCGGCGTGACGAGCGAACGCTTTAACCACTAGGCTACCCGACCGCCCCATAGTGCGAATGGTCTGGTGTTTGAAGGTACTTTGCAGTGGACATGTTTAGCAACTCAAACAGTATGAATGATCTGTTGTATGAAGGTACTATGAACTGGATATGTTTAGCAACTAAATAATATGAATGATATGGAGTGAGATGGTACTATGTTGTGGATATGTTTAGTAACTAATATCGTGTAAATGACCTGAAGTGAGAAGGTACTATGTAGTTGATATGTGTATTTACTAATATAGCGTGAATTATCTGGAGTGAGAAGGTACTATGTAGTGGATATGTTCAGAAACTAGAAAAGCATGAATGGTCTATTGTGACAAGGTACTATGTATGTTTAGTAACTAATAGAGCAGGAATGTCTGGTGTGAGAAGGCACTATTTAGTGGATATGTTTAGCAACTACTTTAGCATAAATTATCTGGAGTGAGCAGGCACTATGTTGTGGATATGTTTAGTTACTAATATACCAGGAATAACCTGTGTGTGAAGGCACTATGTAGTGGATATGTTTAGTAACTAATACAGCATGGATGATCTGGAGTGAGAAGGTACTATGTTGTGAATATGTTAAGTAACTAATATAGTGTGAATTATCAGTGTGAGAAGGTACTTTGTGGTGAATATGTGTAGTAACTAAGATAGTGTGAATGGTCTGGTGTTTGAACGTACTTTGTACTGGCCATGTTTAGCAAAGAATACAGTATGAATGATCTGTTGTAAGAAGGTACTATCAACTGGATATGTTTAGTAACTAAACAGAATGAATGATTTGGAGTGAGATGGTACATGTTGTGGATATGTTTAGTAACTAATATAGAGCAAAATATACTATGTACTGAACTATGTATGTTCAGTAACTCTTATAGTGTAAATGATCTGGTGTGAGAAAGTACTTTGTTGTGGATATGTTTTGTAACTAATATAGCAGGAATGATCTGTGTGAGAAGGTGTCATGAATGATCTGGTGTGAGAAGGTACTATGTAGTGGATATGTTTGGTAACTAATGCAGCATGAATGATCTATTATGAGAAGGTACTATGTAGTGGATATACTTAGTAACTAATATAGTGAGAATGATCTGGAGTGAGAAGGTACTATGTAGTGGATATGTTTAGTAACTACTTTAGCATGAATTATCTGGAGTGAGCAGGCACTATGTTGTGGATATGTTTAGTAACTAACATGGCAGGAATGATCTTGTGTGAGAAGACACTATGTAGTGCAGACGTTTAGTAACTAATACAACATGAATGATCTGGAGAGTGAAGGTGGATATGTTTAGTAACAAATAAAGTATGAATAGTCTGGAGTGATAAATCGTATGTAAATGCTTTTGGGATAAATGCATCTGTAGGTAAAAGCTGACAGTGATGTGGATCGCTAGGTAGGACAGAAAACCTTTTCATAAAAATGCTTTATTGACTTTCAAACAAGGAGGCTTATCAATAAATTAGGTTTAAATATTGAACAGTGATCACTTCATTGGAAGGCCAGCCAACATGACTTATTGAGTCGTCTTCGAGTAGCTGCGAACGACAGAAACAGAGACGCGGTTCTTGACTCTGAGTTTCTGGACAGTTGCTTCAGCGGAGTCGGCTCTCTCCTCAGCATACTCCAGGTCCTGCTGCATCTTTCGGAACTTGCCCAGGTTCATGGTCGCAATCTCCTCCTGGAAGCAATAGAAATAGGTTCATGTATAATCGAGTTTATATGAAATTTGGGGTTGGCTGTGGAAATAAGACATTGTGATCATAGCTCCTTTTCCAACTAACAATTGTTTGGTGTCATGTATTGTTTGTTAGGCATTACTAAGGAGATGACGGATGACAAAGTAAACACAGTTTATGGATACCAACTTGTTTGTTCGGTCTGATGTAGCCTAATCCACATAAGTGGATATATGTACAGAGAGATCAAAAGAACAGTTTCTATTGAATCGATATTAACTGAATATGATAAGGCATTACAAGATGTAAAGGTTCAGTGTTGGTTGTTGAACCTCAATTAACTTTGCATGAGCCTGATTGACAGTAGCAGCTGCACTGTAGAGGGTGAACCCATTCTTTTTCCACTGGTAAATGTTTAATACATTCAGATTGATTCAGGTGAGTGTTCAAAGTGAATATGTCTTCACTTACCACTTCCTCAATATGTATCCTGTAGGCCTTCAGTTTAGCATTCAACTTGTCCACAGTCTCCTGGAGTCTCTCCTGGGTCTTCCTGTCCTCTTCAGCTTGGAAAGCTAGATCCTTCAGACGACGTTCCGCAAAACGAGAACTTTTCCGGGTTTCCGCATGGAGGCGCTGCTCGTTCTCAAGCTCAGAATTCAGTTCACGAATCTAAACGATTACAAATGAAGATATACAACACAACTGAATAAGGCGATATCACATTATGTGATAATTAAATACTTTCGCACTAATTTGTTCATTTTTTGCGTAGACGATTAGTTTGACATATTTGATGTCCCATTGCATATATACTAGTATTATACTTTTGGAATGCAACTGACTACAACTCTGTCGCATAACACTCACCTTATGCTCGAGTTTCTGGATCATCTTCCTGCCACCCTTGATTCCCAAGCCCTCGGTTTCTTCAATTCGGATCAGAAGCTCCTTCACTTGACTCTCAAAGTGCATCTTGACCTTCATCAGCTGCCTGCTGTTGTTCTGCTCAACTCGGAGCTCTTCAGACACACGGGTGAAATCAGCAACAGCGCGCTTACAATTCTCCTCGGATATTTTGATTTGGCTTCTCATGTCATCAAGGTCGGACTGTAGAAAATAACAATAAATAATTTATGCATTAGACAAGACACACGTCCTTTCAAAAACTTACGGTTGTTAACTGACTTCAGAAGAAAAGAGTTGGAGCAAAGGAAGCTGTGACATCATGCTAACTATGAAACACGTCTATAATCTGTCCACTTGTTGATTCTAGATTAAGGTGCACTCATGATAGGTCCCTGTGAAACAACAAAATCAATCAGAAATGTTTTGACAATGGACATCACGTTTTGCCATTTCAGGGCTTCACTTTTTATCATCAAAGCCCAAAGCGGCCAGTGGTCGTAATCGGGGACTATCATACATTCAAATCCACCGTCCGAGGATCCTGGACCTTAAAGAACTTTACTCTACACAATCACAGGTTCCTCAGTAGGTTATACTCAGTACACTGATGTTTGTTTTAAAATATCTGATTCATAACTGTTGTCTCACCTGCATTGCAGTGATGTCACTTTCAAACTTCCTCTTCTGGCTTGAGGTTGAGGTGATCTGGACAGTAAGCATGTTCATGCGTGCTGTGATGTCATTCAGTTCAAGTTCGGCGGCCTTGCGGGCTCGTTCAGACGACTCCAGAGATGTGCGCATCTCCTCACTCTCTCCCTTGAGCATGTTGCAGCGGCGTTCAAGAGACTGGTAGGCTTCGCGAGACTCGTCACGTGATCTCTGGAAGTCCTCGATCTTAATGTACAGCTCCTAAAATAAAAAATCAGAGTGTTGAGATCTTTCACGAAATATATCCCAATATAATTTCGACAAACTTATGTCTGCAAAAATGGCTCAACTGATTCTAGCGACATCTGAGAATTGACGGAAACGACTTATAACTTGCTGTTGTATATGTCGAATTCTTAAGAATGATTGCGGGACATATTACATACCCTGATTTCAACGTTGTATTTCTTGGAACTTGACTCAGCCTCAACACGAGAACGATTTGCTGCATCAAGGGCGATCTCAAGCTCATTGATGTCTTGTTCCAATTTCTTCTTGATCTTCATGGCGTCAATCTTTCCCTTGGTTTCAGATTCCAAACTGATTTGCAGGGACGCCAGAACCTTTTGTTGGTTGCGACTGCAGAAATACATATGCATGATTAATAAGCTTTAAATACATTATTACATTGTTTGACATCGAACGGATAAATCGTTTCATTATGTGACTGGTTAATGCAATAAAAAGAAAGTCTGTAGAAAAATGTATAATATCAATATCTTACCGAGTGTTCTCAAAGTCTTCTTCCTTCTCTGCTATACGCCTGTCAATGTCGGCTCTGACTTGAGCCAACTCCAAACTTATCCTCGTCACCTTGGCCTCCTCCTGCTCTAAAGAGGACTCAGCCTCCTCCAGGGCAGTCTGAAGTTCCTCCTTCTCCATCTGGAGCCGTTTGCACATCTTCTCGACGTCGTGAACGCCACGGCCTCCGTCACTTAACTGACAAGTTACTTCCCGGACTTCAACTGAAAGATTCAAAGCGTAAGAGTGTATGAAAATATACATGTACAAATATATCATTGCTGATTAAGTAAACTTAAGAATGAAAATAATACTGAATATAGCCAACCGAGACAATTTAAGACAATTTATAAAGATTGAATTTATAAAGATAAGTCCGTGATGTTTCATATAGTAGGGCACCTGTTACATAATTTCATAAGTATCCGTAAAAAGTACGAAGACACATACCAGACAAGTTTTTGTTTTCTCTTGTTAAAGTCTCCACTTGACTATGGTATTCCTCAACTTGACTACGGAACCGGAAGAGTTCAGTTGAGTAGTTACGTGACTCTTTTTGAGAAACTTCAAGCTCTGTCTGCAAGTTGGTGACCTTGACCTGCCATTCCTGCACCGTCCTGTCAAACATTCTCTGTTTCTTCTCCAAGGTCGTAGATGTTGCGTTAGCCTGAAGTTGCATGATGCATACGTACTACAGCAAGTGCATGTACATAAAAAGCTGTTAACCACAGATAAAACAAAACCTGTTTACAGAGATCACCATGATTAATTTTGAAACATGTTATTAGGACATTGAAGAAATGAAGTTCAAAGAGTCGGTTGTATAATTTAGTAATCCGGCTTTGTTCTCGACTCTTTTGTTTCCTTTTTCACCTTTCGCGAACACCTGGTATCATCACAATGTTATAATGATTCGTGAACACGTATTAATGATATAGTCGGAATTGTACTTTCGACTGTGTTTGGGGCAGAGCTTTCTTATGATTATGGAAAGGACGTTGTCGCTTTTTATTACATATTGATGAGAATGCCATGTACAACATGTACTTACCCTATCAACATCAACCATGAGATCTTCTAATTCTCCCTGTAGTCTAAATTTGACCTTCTCCAGTGCATTGCACTTGGCATAGGCTGCCTGTAGGCATTGTTCTGACTCTGTCAGTTTAACCTGGAGACGACGCCTGAAGAACCAAACATTTCCATTGCAACAGGACACAAACTATATAACTCTTCTGAACCACACTACATAACTCTTCTATTGGAAATTTTACATGTCTGTCAAAGCCAAACAAAACATTCGTGTTGATATAAGTTTATAAAGATAACTTTTAAAAAATTAGCCTTTTTGTTACCTGGACTCTTCAATTTCTTCCATCCTACAAATGCCCTCAGTCTCGAACTTGGACTTCCACTGCTGAGCTTCATTGTTCGCCTTAGCCAGCTGACGCTGAAGTGTGGCAGTCCTCTCGTGTTCTTCCTCTAGCTGATCACGGATGCTCTCCATATCCGAGTTCAGGTTTCGAACATCAGATTGGAGTTTCATGCGAATCTGCAGAAGACGTTATTGAGATGTGATACATTAGCGTTCACGTTAATAGACAAATGAACATGTAATGTTGTGCATTTCAAATGAAATATCAATAATAAGAAACATTTCTAATAGTCAGTATTGTTGATAACAGTTTTGCCGTGCCATTATTCACTTACTCATGTTGACTATGTTGACTAAAATGATAATGCGATTAGATTATGTGAATAGCCTACCCTTGACTCTTCTTCCAAACTTGTTTTGGCTTCCTCCAAGTGACTAGACAGAGTGGACTTCTCTTTACTCAGGTGACTGACGTGATGTTCAGCCTCCTCAAGCTGACGGGTGAGGTCACTACATTCGGTCTGTAGTTTGAACTTTTTGGACTGGATTTCATTGATTTGTCGAGTTCCCTCTTCAATCGTCACGTTCAACTCGGTGATATGGGTCTCCACCTGTTTGGACATCTTTTCGGAGCAACCCTGAGAGGGAGAAGGGCTCTAATATAGTTCATTGAAGAAGGATTTTATGGATTCCTTTTCAGTTTATTGATATTGTTTAGATATTAGATGTATTGTTTCATCTAAAGAACGCAATAACAATATCAATAGACAAACACATGCAGTTGCTTACCCTGTTCTGTTTGACGTGATCCAACTGGGTTTGAAGTTCATCAATTTCCCCCTTCATTATTTGCTTTTCCTTCTCGAGTCTGAGGACATGATTGAAATTGGGGGTTCAACATAGGTCAAAATGAATTCAATCAATCATTGTCTCTCTACAATTACAAATGACTCGCAAGTGTGACATTACATCACATCACTTACTTGCTCTTCAGTTTGAGTAGTTGTTCAAGCTGATCACTGAACTCGTTGACAGCATCCTGGTGTTTCTTACGAAAGACAGTAATCTGTGTTTCATGGTGAATAGCACTTTCCTCAAGATCCCGGCGCATCTTTAGAATCTCGTGTTCCCGTTTCTTGTTTAGCTCAACCTGTCACAATATGAACAGATCAACTATAGTTATGAAATTCATGCGTTTTGTTATATTAATATAATTGTCTTACAGAAATATACAAAATACTCCCACGATCAGGGACAAAAAAATATTTTCAGTGTGTCAGTGATAATACTCAAGATCTTTGAAATGGTATATGTTTCTTTTGTAGCCTGAAGGATGTACCTGAATTGACGTGGCACCACCAGCTTCGTCCAAACGTTCAGAAAGTTCTTCAAGTTGACGAGCAAACTCCATCCTTTGCTTCTCAACCTTGCATCGTGATTGTCTTTCTGCTTCTAGTTCCTCCTCAAGTTCCTCAATGTGAGCCTAAATTAGGACAAGAAGGCTGATGAATCGATCTATATGTTTGGTTTAGTGTTCATATTTAGCGTTATATTACGAAATTAATTTGTCTTGAAGAAACAAATTGTTTTCACAAGTGGTGTGTTTAGGTTGTACATTGAGCATAGAAATAATGAACGGTTTATTTTCATACCTGCAACTCCTTGATTTTTCTTTGAAGTTGAGCCCCATGACCTTGCTCATCTTCAAGCTGTGTGCTTATTGTGGCCATATCTTTGTCCTTCCTAAATAAAGGAAATACGTGTCAATCACATAGTTATCAAGTAATTACCTTTCCTCTACATTTTAACAGAGTAAACACGGACGAAGCACAAATGACAATAAACATATTCTTGTGAAAAACACCACAGTACCTCTTAATGGTGTCTTCCATTTCACGCCTAATGCGCTCCAGTTCTTCAACAACTTCCTGTGTCATCTTCAGATCTTGTTCCAACTTTCTCTTGACTTTCTCAACGTCAGCTCGCACCTTTTTCTCACGTTCAAGAGTGTCCTCCATATCATCTAGAGAATGTTCTAGTTTGGTTTTTAATTTGGTAAGGTGGTTCACCTTGTCTTCCTCAGCCTGAAGAGCGTCAGCTATTTTCTGGTTTTGGGATTCAATGTCCTTCTTGTTCTTTGATAATTTAGCCATAGCTTCATCTTTCTGTGCAATTTCATCTTCTAGGGTTCTGATTTGGTTTTCTTTGGTTTTGGTTTCTTGTTCAGCCTACAACAGAAAAACAGCTTTATGTGAGTTTTGTTTAAAATTCCTTTGGAAAGTATCATCGTTTTTCATCGTAATGCGAGATATGCCTAAAGGGATGTAGGTCTCAGACGTTTACCATTCTGGTGAATCCCGTGATCGTGATATGGTACTGAGAAGGTTCTGATGGGACCCCTAAATGTTTAAGGCACAGATAGCGAATTGCAGTGTACTAGCTAGATATCTGAACCACCATATCTTGTGGACTATCACTTGGCAGTTTCATTAACCTGCATGCTGTCTAATTAATTACGTTCCCTTAATTATCTGCTTTAATTTTCCACGAATCCCAGCTCGAGAGATTATTTACATACCTTATCAAGGCATCTCTCAAGTTCCTCAATATCTTTCTTCAACTCGTTGTTTTCGGTTTCCATTTGTTTCCTCTTCTCAACAGCATCAGCATTTACATCTTCCTCATCCAAGAGACGTTCCTCCAGTTCCTTCAGTTGAGTTTCAAAGTCATTTTTCTGTTTCAACAACTGCTCAACTCTTTCTTCGCAGTCATCGATTGTATCTTGCTTTGTCTGGACCTCTAGGAATAGATCATTTTTAGCCTGCATCAAGGTAACATTCTGTTCCTCAAGTTCCTTTGATCTGGACGTGATTTTCTCAAGCTCTCCTTTTGTTTTGGCCAGTGCTTCCTCCTTTTGTTTCATTTCATCTTCAGCAGCAGCAATACTGAGAAGAGGCTTGACCTTGGTGTAGAATCTCCACCAGCACCAGTTCCTCATAGCCAGCCATTTGCGGATATTCTTCTGAATCATTTCCAGGGCAACTCTAAAAAGGAAATTCTATAATGACAATAACCATTTTCTAAAAGCGCCTTTTCGGATATGTTCAATAGAAGACAGGAACATCAAATGTTAAATTCAAACAATAAAGCTGATATGCAGGTTACGTGTGCACTGATGGTTACCTCTTGTCATGAAGATTCTTTAGGTATGTCCTCATTAAGTAGCCGCGTATGTGAGCTTGGAAGAGAGCAACAATCGTGGACAGACGCTCGTCACGGAGCTCCTCCAGGTGACCGAGGACACCGGCCTTGAAAAACACTTTGGTATTGCCCAAACGATACTCATCTGGGTTCATTTGCAGAGCCTCCAAGATTTTCCCAGAGACAACTTTGCCCTCAACGAAGCCTTGTGGAATAGCATTGGGAGCCAAGATGGAGTATCTGTTTGTAAACAAAAGAAAACTTCGTTTAAATATTTGTTAATGTTGAATGAGAGGGATTGTGTACAAACATATGCAAATTAAAAAATGGAAACGAATTACAATGACGTAATCAATGTGATGAATATATCACCCTACAGTAAATAAACATATTGAACATTGATCAAGGCGAGCATTTTTCACCTTTGCTTGAATTCAGAGTACACGACTCTGCTGGGAAAGCCCTTCCTGCAGATACGGATTCCTTCAAGTACACCATTACACTGAAGCTGGTGGAGCACGAGACCAGCATCAATCAGACCTGGAAATAGAAATCCAGTTCATCTTCATGAGTAAAATGACAGGTCGACTTTTTGTCATTGAAATCATATTTTTTTTGTATACATGATACGATTCACAGCATGTGATGTTCAATCAAAGAAACGAATGTAACTTCTGTAAGCACCTGGTGTTTTGGTCTCGTTGGGGATGATACATCGTACAAAGTGTGGGTGAGTTGTGTACAAGTTCTTCATCAGCTTGTTCAGCGATTCCTGAAACAAATACATTTCATCATGATCTCTTACATCAGGCGGTTATAATGTTTTGAGAGTAAGTGAGCGAGTGACTGAGAATGTTTTACATAGTTACTTTGAGTCTCTTTTGAGAGGAAGTGAGTGAGTGAGAATTGGTGCATAAGTTCTACCATGTCACGGTGAGCTTTTAAATGCTAAAGTATAAAAGTATAAGGTAAGTTTGGCGCACTATACACTTTTGAATAGCACAGTGAAAGGTATAAATGAATATAATCCTACCCTGTGAGTGGCAGAGATTGTCTGGAAAGCAGAACTCTTCTTCTTCTTCTTACCGGCACCAGCAGCTGCTGCAGCATCTGAAACATTGACAAGATATACATTATTAATACAGAGAGGGATGTCTGCCATCAGTAGAGTTTTAAATTAATTTATGAAAATAGTATTTAATGTGCTCATTTTGTGAATCCCTATGTCGTTCATGTTGAACTTACATACATAAACCAACTACAAGCATTTCATTTGAGCATGAGTGACATAAAACTAACCCTGACCCTAACCCTAACCTACACACCTGCTTCAGCTGGAGTGAAGAGCAACTGCACAAGTGGTTCTTTTGACTGTTTCAGGAGATCAACAATGGTCTCATTGACAGGGTCCTTGTTCTTCTCGAGCCAGCCTCCAATGTTATAGGGAACAGTTCCAGCGTAGTGCTTCAGGGCGAAGTCACCGTGTTGACCTCCCTTCATTGACTTATTTGGTTTCAGGAAGTTTGGAGACTTGCCCATGTGATTCTCGGTCAGTTTGTCTTTAAAGCTCTTGTCAGATGCTTTGGGGAACATGCACTCCTCTTCCAAGATGGACAGTATACCCAAAGGCTGTAACATGATCATTTATAGAATACCTGGTTACGAGAAGATCGTAGTGTTATATTTTTTAACTCTGTGCTATGTTTATCACCATAATCATATTAGTTATGGTTTCTTAGGTGCCGTATATTGTGCCATATTATTAGGTTAGTAGAAAAATATTGGGCGAGGCGCGTGTTTACGGCAACTAAAGGCACCATATCGAATTTATTATGCCGAAAAGTTTACACTCTCTGGTATCCATATCGCACGTGTGTCATGACAAAATGTCATGTGAAATATGTGAGGTGGGTGTTGGAAAATCCAAGATGGCTGTTACTGACGGTATACTGTCTCATATTAGGTCAGTATCAACCATCTTGGAATTTTACTGACGGTATACGGGCTCATGTGGGGTCAGTAGATCTGCTCTCTGATTAATCTCACTTTAATGCATAATAATGCTCTTTATAATAGTATGCAAAGGTCTAATTGACCAATTACAGTCAATTATATGAGAAGGACTTTACCTTTTCAATGAGTTCAATGCAGGCCTGTAAATCCATGCCAAAGTCAATGAATTCCCAGACTATGCCTTCCTTCTTGTATTCTTCTTGCTCCAGCACAAACATGTGGTGGTTGAAGAACTGCTGCAGGCGCTCGTTAGTGTAGTTGATGCACAGTTGTTCGAAGCTGTTGAACTGTATGACATATATCAATCTTGTAAGTCTTAGTAAAAATCATTATTTGTTACTCACTGTTAACGGAAACGTAATAGTACTTTTAAAATGTCTTTTGATAACTACATCTATTATGTTTTGTTACCACTATAAAAACGAGTGTTACTTACATCAAAGATCTCAAACCCTGCAATATCCAGCACACCAATGAAGAACTGTCTGGGTTTCTTGGTATCCAATGATTGGTTGACTCTCTTGACCAGCCAATTAAACACACGATCGTAGAGAGATTTGGCCAAAGCACCAACAGAATAGAGAACCTGATTCTTGGTTCGTCCTTGAGTGACGTAATCCATGGCTACCTTGATCTTGGGTTTACACAGAGCCTTCAGGAAGTCACCACAATTAACACCCAATAGGAAGGAAACTTTCTCTGCCTCAGCAGTTCCATCAGGCTCAGCCTGTTCACCCTTCTGTTTGAACTGCATCTCACCCATGTGCAAAATTGAACCAGTGCATTTGTAGGCGCTAGTTTTCTCATCCCCAGTGAATCCCAGGACATCAAAGGCTTCCTAAATGAAAATCGAACGTTAACATGGAAGGGGAGCTAGGTAAAAGACAATGGTTTTACTGATTTTGTTATATATAAAGTGAAATTCTTCGATTTCCAGTATAACCCGAAATGCAAATGATTGTGTAAACCATATTTATAAATTTATTCTGTTCTATGAAGAGTGTATTTATGGAACTAACATCAGTCATCTTCATCTCCTCAACATCGTCGATGCCGTTGACTGTAAGGACTCCCTGGTTGATGAAGGTGTACAGACCAGCATCAGGTTTGGCCACAATCGTCTCTGTAAATAAAGATTGATTTGGATTTATAAATTTAGTTCGAATAGTTCGAATTATGTATTTCTCGATGATTTTAACGCTATGTTTAACGCATGATGATGTGTAGTTCTGCTTACCTAACACAGACGGAACAGCCTGCGACAGCATCTGGTAGAAGATGTGGTAGTTCCTTTCAACAGATTGTTGATACGTCACCCGAGATTTCTCAAGAAGATCTGGAAAAAGATAGAATCCATTATAGTCAATTTGCCTCACAGACAGTAATGTCGTGTGAATAGAAATAAAATATATTCATTTTATGTACATTTATCACAATAAATATACGATTATAACAAGTGTGGTGAAGTTACTCACATGTTTCAATATCTGCACCAGCGATTTTGCCAGATGTGGCGAAGTGAATTCGGACGAATTTTCCCTGCAGAGGAAAATAATGTCTCACAATCATTCGTGAATACATAAAGCAGTTAGATACGTTTAGGACAATGACAAAATATGCCACATTCTTAATTATATACGGTGCTTTGATTATGTATAACTGCCAGCAACATATATTATTTCTATTTTCGTGAAAAAACATCACAGCATCGGAGTAAACAAAATTCGAATAACTTACGAATCTGGAGGAGTTGTTATTACGGGATGTCTTGGCGTTTCCGTAGGCCTCAAGAACAGGATTAGCTTGCACGATTTGATCTTCGAGTGATCCCTTTCAAAGATACAATAAGTCAGTGTCTAAACAATGTGTATCAAATGTATCAAGATGAAGTCTGAATGTTTCATTTATTGTCAGGATATATTTGAAAATCGTGTTATGTTTAGAACGATCATTGAAACTGAAACGAAAACTGAAATTCTTACATTGCTTCTGAAAGTTAGCTTTCACGTCTCACCTTCTTGTCCTCTTGTTCCCCTTCTCCTTTGGAGGCGGCGGCGACAAAGGCGAAATAGGCGATGACCTTCTTGGTGTTCTCGGTCTTTCCGGCTCCAGATTCACCACTTATTTGAACGTGATTATCAATTTTAAATGCTTGCTAATACATGTTATTATTTAATAACATTCGGTCTTAATTTTAAAATATTGTTTTACTATCTAAAATTATTTATTTATTTTTTTCAGAAAGTGATTTATACCACAGCGTAGTAAGATTATGATTACTGAAGTTTACAATCTCATGTGGAAAAGGTAACACTGCTTTCTTTTTGTGATCTTGTACTGTATTGTACTCGTAAAAGTTAACTTACGTGATCAGCATGGATTGATTTTCACGATCTGTAACAAACAGTCGTTATCATCAAACTATTAGTAACATGTAAGTTGGCTGGTTAGTTGTTTAACGCCGCACTCAGCAATATTCCAGCTATATGACGTCGGTCTGTAAATAATCGAGTCTGGACCAGACAATCCAGTGATTGATCTCATGAGCATCGATCCACACAATTGGGATCGATGACATGCATCAACCAAGTCAGCGAGCCTGACCACCCGATCCCTTTAGTCGCCTTTTACAACAAGAATAGTCGCCTTTTACGGCAAGCGTGGGTTGCTGAAGACCTATTCTATCCCGGAATCTTCACGGGCCAGTAAAGTCTTGTGAGAGGAGCATGAAGAATAATTGAATACACTTGTATACATTATTTAAGACGTTAAGTTCGCCCTTCAAACAATTGTTGTTGTTTGTATGTTAGTCAATTATTATCATTTTTAAATGGCAGAAAACAGACTAAACCTTACCTTGGACCATGAATTGGTAGGCGTTGTCCGAGATTGAGAACAAGTGAGGAGGCATCTCGGTCTTCCTCTTGCCTCTGTACTTGGCCACGATGGACGGGGTGTAGATGGGGAGACGACGGTAGGGGTTGATGGCGATGCAGAACAAGCCAGAGTATGTCTGAAGGATGGAGATTATCAGTTTATGATCAATTGTTACGCTGATGCTGTTTTGTGAATACAATATATCAAGGTTCACGTTGGTAATATGGTTCATCTTATGTATGAGCTACATAGTATGCGACTTACATAGATCATGCCAGAGGTGTATCTGGACCTCAGGTTATACAGGACGGCGGCTTCGTTCAGGTAGGTCATGTTAGCGATATCCTCGATCTTCTCGAACTTGGGAGGGTTCATCGATTGAATTTCGTCTTTTTTGAACGTCTTAGTCTGAAATAATATTATTAAGTATTGTATATAATGATGGACAGCGACACCTCTTTGTTTTCGTGCATTCATAACTGGCCGATAATGAACAACAAACATGGTCATTTATTAAATATTACATGTCAATCGACGTTTTGAAAAAAGTATGCTTTGATGGTATATGTTTTATCTTATTTAGTAGTACCTCATTCGTCTCAAGGATAAGGACGGTGACCTCCTCGCCCTTTGTGCTCTTCAGTTCTGCAGCACGGAAACCCTGCTCTACATCAGGGGCCCAGCACGATTTTTTGGCATCAAAGGACTTGTTCTGCTCCTTCAGCAGCTTCTTGCGGTCCACAGCAAGATATTGCATCTCAGGGTCGGTGGGATCGTAGGAGGCCATGATGACAAGTGTCGTAGATGGAGTGGGTTCGAAAGCAAGGAAATGGCTAACAGCTCTGAAATATGGAAAGATATTGGAGTAATAAATGCGCCAAAGAAGACTTCAAACATTACCCTAAGGAGATTCCAATACGGATGTCGGTATGAATATTGCGTGTCAGCACAGTGTGGAGGAAATCCGGAAGTGACGCAGTTCGTAGGCGTTTACAATTTTGGTGAAACCATCCGTTTGATTTCTGACAAACAATGTGTCATAATTATAACAACCTGTTACAGCGCAAATGTCGTACTTAAGACCGCATGACCAACAGTAAGAATCCATCGTATTGTAGTGTTTTAATATTGAGAAAACAAATAAAACAAGAAACAAAAGTTAGTTTTATCCATGGTATTGTTATTCTGGAAATGCTTGGTTATTAATAGGCGGGATATACTTACGAGTACAGCTGATCTGATGTCTCGGAAGAAATGAACCTGTATATATACCCAAGGAATTCAAGCGTACATTTGCATAAAAACATATGATTGGTTGACTGAAATAATTCAGATTTCTCTCATTGGATTGGCCCGAAGAGCTGACCAACAATGTCATATGATACTCCACCCGTAACAGGGTTGACCACGTGGATTGGGTCGTGACCAGTGCGCCCCCTCCCCCAACCCCCACCCCTACGCCCCACTCCTCCAAGTAGCGCCGTAGGGGGGGGGGGGGGGGGGGGGGCATCCCAGAAAGACCTAGCTCCACCTATTGCCGATTTCAATAAAGCTTCAAGTTACGACAAATTAGTAGATTGGCGACGGGGTTCCGTGAGTTAATTGCAAGAAAATGGAACAGGTTTTCAGTGATTACATTCTACATAATCTCATTCCTGACGAATGTATTTCAAACTGGTTGAATTGCATTATTATAGTCCTAATGGTCTTTAACATTATCGAGATGATGTTTGTCGCTCAAATTGGTAATGTTTCAGATGTTGAAATCGCTAAGACATATCTATATCAGCATGAAAATAAGGTCAAATGTTATCATCAATACACGTAACTTCGTGAAAATTCGAATACAACTTTTATTAACCTTCATGGCAAACATATCTCTTTATAGTTGATATTCGTCATGATCGGAATCTTGAATCAGCATTATATCAATCAGAATAATATAAACGCCTTCGGAAATACTATTATATGTTATTGTTCCGTGTCTGTTATTACAAGACTTACTCGTTCCGATATATTAAATGATATAAAACCATTATCGATGCATTTTTTCCGTATACTCTACCGTAACATAATAACTACCGATATCTCAGATCAGTTCATGAATAAAAACAGCAGGGTCATATATTAGCATTATTTTGCAACTGTAGTGCAGTCTTATTTGGTGTAGTGTTAAATATATACACGGGATTTGTGTGTTCTTGTGAGTTGTAGTAGTAGCTAGAATGTCATACAACGTTTTTTCTGAAGCATGTGTTGTTGCTGCACTCGGGATTTGGAAGCATTATTAGCAGACTATGTTAGGCATTATTCAGGATCCCATTCTATATATTTTGCAATGGCGGTTTTTGATGACGTGTGCCAGTAATATTCTTCTTCTTCATTAATATATTGAAAGCATGTTAGACATGTGTTGTATCGCCTATAGGTGATGTATATGCTGTATTTGTGGTACAGTAATATTCGGTAATGTAGCGTAATGAGATCCTGAACCCATGCTACCTCACCCTAAGAAGACTTTCACTCCGTGCAGTGATGACATAACATTACACCACTGCCACGCGCTAGTTTGCATATCGGATCATCGAACTTTTCTCATGGATGTTTTGTTTGTTTGTTGTTTAACGACGCACTTAGCAATATTCTAGCTATATGACGGCGGACTGTAAATAATCAAGTCTGGACCAGATAATCCAGTGATTGACATCATGAGCATCGATCCACACAATTAAGGTACGATGACATGCATCATCCGGGTCAGCGAGCCTGACCACCCGATCTCTTTAGTCGCTTCTTACGACAAGCATAGTCGCCTTTTACGGCAAGCAGTGGCTGCTGAAGACCTATTCTATCCCGGATCGTAACGGGTCGTTTGTTGTATATGCATTTTCTCATGTATGCAAGCAAACGTGTATGTACTGTATTCAGTACAGTGTTTTAGCATAATTTACTTGTCCATAATCATGCATACATAGTGATATGACAGCGACAGTGAGAATCGTTAAACTTCACCATCACACGTGAAAGTGATTCTAAGTCCGTACAATGCAAACAAAAAAAAAATGTACAAAAGTAAATAGTTGAGCATGTGTACGTCGGAAGTCACATGACATTTTTTTCAAGTAGGTTAGACCGCCTACGTGGTCTTGTGGAGAGAACGTCTCAATGGAAGGGCGGTGGTACGTTAAGAGATGGTAGGTTTTGTCCCCCAGCCATTAAGGGGATAAAACAAGGTCGGATCGACTCCAAGTCAGGTTACAGTCTCTTATTGGGTATACATGTAAAAACTGCGGCATGGTATCTCAGTACTCCGGCATTAGTCCGGAATACACACGCACGCACACACGCACACACACATGCATACAGTAATCGTGAACGCGACGTTATACCCCATTTCACCTCACCACCAAATAGTTTAGTCATTTCATGTCATATATTATTGTAGAATCTAAAACTAGAAATATGAACGACAGACACACATGTGTGTAATTGTTGGAAAAGATGTAACATGCGTTGATTCCTGACATTTGACAGGTTGGGAGAGGTACCACTCTTGGTAAGTGAGTGTGGTTCACATATGTGCTTAGTGCATGGATGTGTTGAAGGATCATGCAATGTACATCGATGTAGGAATGTGACGTCCAGTCAGTGTTAATGGCCAACCTGTTATTGATCATTATTCGTAACGGGTTCAAGGGGAGAGGTATGGAAACAGCTACAAGCTGTTGGGTACACCACTTTCAAGCTGTCTATGTCAGTCACAGAGTCACCTTGCTCCCTGCCCTCACATACCGGGAGGGTCTCAAATATGTGATGCAACTTGAAATAAGCATGTATGTCACTTTGTATACTGATACAGGAAAGATGAGAGAGTGGGTGCGGGGCCGGAAAAGAAAGAACATATATAAGTATAGCATCACGTGGCATATGATGGAAGGGAGACAACTCTGTTTATATGTTCAGGGGAAGGGAACTAGATTGTGAAACTCATCATTCAAAATACTTGATGTTGTTTATGTAGCAACTGCATGTAAACATATAACTCACGTAACCTTTACTCATACAGGTGTAATATCAGAGACATGTTGTTTGGAACTTGTCAAGCAGAAAGATTTGAAGATGTTAGCTTCATCAGAAACATACGGCATCCTGAATCAGTATTCTCGTTGTACATTCACAGATGGTGGGCTAACTTTAACTCCATTCATTGTACGTCAACATGTAATTTAATGAAATTTCATTCTTCAGTTATAAAATGGATAAGTTTATTATCACCAGAACTTCATTTTTGTTTGTTTGTTTGTATGTTTGTATGTTTGTAAATTATGTTCAGGTATTATTGTATTTGCCATAAAACACACCGGTTTCAATGTAGCTTAATAATATACAAACTCGAACAAAAGAGACACTCTTGCTGAAAAGCCATGTAAATTTGCAAATGTTGAAAATGTGTTAAAGGCTTTGATATAATCTATTACTCAACAGAAGTTAAAGAACACACAATTCTTTCGTTTTACTACAGTTAGTCTGTCATGCCTAGCAGATAAACTGTAGTATTAAGAAATAATCGGGTGCTCTTTTACTTCCTTTGGTTTATATATTTACCGGGAAATAATGGCAGTAAAAACCAAATGCCGATGAAAGTTTTTATCAAATTAAATTAAGCTTTCCTTCTTCTTTTTATTCATTTTTATTTATTATGAGCCAGTTTGCGTCATCAGCTTCGTGGCTAATAATTATAAGTTTACAACCAAGCAAAATTTCTAACTTCAGGACTCAACTGATAAAAAAAACCCAAACATTTATGATCATATGATCAAGCCGCTGTTATGAATGAAGCGGTCGTAAAATTTCCAAATTTGTTTGCTACAGTACCGCCAGCGTTGTACGAGGTGGCTTGCTATCTTTGTGTTCCTTGAGGGGTTCACTTACAGTAGCAGTTGCACAGTTAAGCCATATCTATAGCGTCCATACAAGGCTAAAATATGTGAAAGTTATTATTAGATCGGTTCCTATGTCTGATGTGGATGTGTTATTGTTAAAACCACCAAACAAGCGCTACTCACTCATTAAAACCACCATACAGTCGTCACTCATTGTATAAACCCTGATCTTAACAACGCATGTCGCTAAAGACGACTCAAATCGTAAAACATGAAGAATACCTGAAACAAGTGTAATTATCAATGAATTCTAAATGTGTGTTTGTAGATGGCGGGCGCTCTATATAATTAATTGTCACTGCTATCATTCTACAGTTCAGTGTACACGGGTGATAATTCCTTATTTCGGGGGTATTACGGTATAGTCAATTTCAGACATACATATATTTATTTGAGGTGGTAGGATTTACGTGCTTATTGAATGGTATTGCAGTTCAATAGGAGTCAGTATAACTGTTTACGTGGAAATGACAGCATCTCGTGGATATAAATAGGAAGTTGTGTTTATAAAAGTGTTCATAGTTTTGAAGATATCCTAGGCTGTACAGCACACAAAAATTAAGTAACTTGATACAGCACTGCTATTTGCCTTGGCTAACTGTAGCTGTGGAACAGGTCGGCGACCTCAGCACAAGCAGGTTTCTTTGTAGAGGAAATAGTAGGAGATGCTGGTCAGCAGAAACACAGTATAGTAGTAGTAGTAGTAGAGTAGTAGTAGTAGTAGTAGTAGTAGTAGTAGTGGTAGTGGTAGTGGTGGTGGTGGTAGTGGTAGTAGTAGTAGTAGTAGTAGTAGTAGTAGTAGTAGTAGTAGTAGTAGTAGTAGTAGTAGTGGTGGTGGTGGTGGTGGTGGTAGTAGTAGAAATAGTGGCAGTAGTTGTTGTAGTAGTAGCTGTAGTAGTTGCTGTGTAAGAAGCAGAAATAGAAGAGTAGTGGTCGTGTTGGTGGAGGTGGAGGTGGAGGCTGTGGTGGTTGTGGGAGTGGTTGAAGTAGTGGTTATGGTTGTGGTAGTGGTGGGTGGTGGTTGTGTGTGGGGGGAGGAGGGGGTTGTAGGTGTGTGGGGGGGGGGCGGTTGTGGGATCAGTAATATGAGCCGATTTTGCAGTAGGAGATGGCGTTCAGCGGAAATATGATCAGCATCTGTATCTTAACTTGTATAAACGGTACGAAAAGTAGGAAGCGGCGTGGAGCATGAAGATGAGTTGATGAGTTGATGGTTTAAGTAACTATCTGCTGTTAGAAGCTCGCCGACAGAAGTAGCGGGTCAGCACGACAGCAGTCGGGTAGCTGCCGGTATGAGACAACCGTGGCGTTTGTAGCAACAATGACGGATGTAGTAGTGCAAAACATATGTTATATTATTCGGATGATTGAACGGAAGTATTACTGTATATTTGGTCTCAATTAACAATAAAACAATAACAGGAGAAGACTCCAATCAGACTGGCGCCTGAACCATTACCGTTAACCAAGAGACGTAACCGCGTCTGATTGCAATTTGCTGCCTCGTTCCTTCTGCTGGTTATAGCTAATTATTATCTGCTTGGAAAGGAATCAGAATGTATTACTCAAAGAGGTATCCATGGAAAAATGCCAACCATAAGGATTTGTCTAGTAAAGAAGATATCTACTGGGAAATGAGTAAGATCACAATGAGTTCAAATTGTGATTTACCAAGACATTATAATGTAAAACAAATTCATGATCCTCCTCATCAATTTCAAACATGGTCCAGTACTGACTTCATCCTCGATGTGTCATCACGTGTGCCGGTATTTATGAGTTGCAAGCCAGCAGCGCGGTCAAATTCCACCAACAAGGTTTCTCCTGTTCACTTTGGCAAAGAACCATATGTTTATTGTAGATAGCGCAACGCGGTACGTTCATGTTGACCATGGCTGGAATTTATTTCAAATAACGCATTCTTACCTAGATGCAAATATTGGAGCAAGGAAGCCTTGTTCATTTAAGATGTAAGAAATTCAGTAACGCCAAAAACCCAAATAATCAGCAATATCCCAAAACTAAAAACAAATTGAACTTCTGACGTTTTATGCAACATAGTCAGAAGGAAATGCTGAGTACACTCTTGACGTCATTACAGTACTAAACGTTCGCCGGTTGGCATCTGGCCAGAGAATGTCATCCTTGCATTGACGGATGAAGAAAGGGGAAGATGAGCACGAAAGCTTCTTCTGGGCAAAGTGATCCCACGTGTGAACAGCAGTCTGTCACTGACAATAAACAGCACGACAAGCTGAGCGGAACGCCATGTTGGTATTTGCAAGGCCGGGGAAGATGGCGGTTACACACACGGGAGAAACTGGATAACGCCGGTTCCTGGTCCTTGAGAAACGCCTTTGATCCGAACTTCGCTGACATGCTTATATGTATTGTATATCTAAACATGTATCCGATCGGTGATTGCGTGTGTGAGTGAGTGTGTATATGTGTATAAGCCACGTTTGGTAATTATAGAATGGACGGTGGGCATCAATATAAAATAAAAAATGACAAAACGCTTCCCAAAACCATAATGTTAAGAAACCATATTCATAAGAAATCAGTTGCACGGTGACAAACACCTTCAAAGGCAAGTCAAGTATTCACCTAAAATCTTTTTCTGCAAGCCCAACAAGGGACATAATTTTGTCATGATGTGTCAAACTTAGAAATGCCCTTCATGTGTGTACCTTTAATCGTTTTGAAAACCATGGCCTTGGATATGGTAACCGCGATGAAACATTTGTGTGAGAGTCGTATGACCCTCTTTGAAATCTGCGTGGAAAGAGCACGACATTAAGATACACCAACGACTAGAGCTGCTGGAAACTAGGGGGTATATGCTGACATAAAGGTAAAGTTGCCTATTGGAAGGTTGAAGTCATCCGTATCGTTATACAGTCTTGTGAACATATTAGGCTTGAAACAACTACCTTGTGGAATTCGAACCTACACAATATGGGTGGTGTGCGCATGCAAACAAAACACTTGGTAATTCCTATGTACATGAATATGTTAAAGTACGCTATATATTGTTCATGGTTAGGTAATTGTTGTTTAAGATTAGATTTTGTTCTTAACTCATTGTATAACTTACAATAACAATTCTCTTCCTAAACTGTGACAAGAAAACATGCACTCATGTAAGTAGATATTGAAGCAGTGTTTCACATGCGCAACCCAAAGCTCGCCCCTCTCCACAGAATAACAACCTCCAACCGCAACCACCACCCACAAGCCACGGCAACCACCATCAGCATCCTTTCACTTGCTACCTTTATCAATTCACAACCCACAGCTTACAACTCACAACCCCAAACGCACAATCCTCAACCTACACATAAAACACAGGGCCACGGATAGCCATACTATAGAGCTCTTTTTCTAATGTAGTCAGTATAGTATGGTTATCCGTGGCCCTGTGACATAACCCACCAACAACTATGATTTCGATGCAAAACCGTATTACATACTACACACACCGATAACACACAACCAAGAAAAATATCATATACTGCTGTTTTCTGTTAGCGGACTTGGCATGGCATGCTCTGTTCCGACAAAATCGGTAATGGGGATAAATGCTGATGTTTCTCAAAATCAGACATCTCACTTCATAAATAAATATACTTGTTATCTGTCTCTCCCAATCAGACACGTTGCTAAACAGGGAAATACCCTAATGCATTGCAGTGTGCGATGTATTACATGAAATCCTCTTTGCTGTAGACAAACGACAAACAACTCTTAGCAGGCGATGGTTTCAATTAGCTTGTGCGTGTTTCCCTGCACAACGAAGTCGCTCTACCAAAAATAGATTGTCATTCACACGTGCAGTCTCTATCCCTCACTGCACGTACTTTCAATTACTGAAGTCAGTTACTATGTGATCTATGTTATCACCGTGCGCCAGATTCATGACACGGGCTATGTGTATAACGTCCTGTGTTTGTAGATGCAGACAAATTCTTCAGAGCCGCCAATGCATGGCTTCTGTTGGACGGTTGAAAGAAAAATGTAAATTATATGTTAATGTGATATGTGTTGGAATGCATTTGAAAAGAAAAATGTGCCAAATATTATTTTGATATTCAGTGAAACCGATTTATCTATTTCACAGCTGTTCATGCATGCAGTTACATAATACTCACGTCTCTAACATCTGTGTATCTTACGCAATGCGTTATATATTATGTAATCAACCAGGGTCTTCGTACACCCAGACTTAAGTAGCATGTCTACTAATCCTCATATATGCTGTTTGTATTCCTATGATTTAACATCTTTAATTCGCGATTTACCAGAGATTGCTTAATCAATACTTGAAGAAAAATAACAATTAGAACACTTGAACATATCTGCTGTATTGGCCGTCTAGTTTCAAACTGAAATACCCCAGTTGTGTTGTGTTTCTAATCCTACGTTAATCAATCAACGTGTTTTTAATGTCCCTTCAAAGATGAAAAAAAAATCTGTGTTTGGTTCATAAGTCTTACAGTACATATATATCCGATTCAATTTGCCTAACATAGGTAACGGGTAAATTATCTTATTCAAGGTCATTTCTCGGACACAACGGTTTCAACTACCTGTTAATCTGCCTAAATGTCTCGACAGCATATTTCTCCTCTCCAATACGTTCAGTCACCTTCATTTTAACCGTACAAACCGTCAGTGTGTCATGTGGACCTCCGCTCCACACAACTCCAGAACAACGAGCAACGCAACTAGCTGACATGGCAGTAGGTAAAACTTTTTTTCTGGAGCGGCAAACTGGCTGCAAAAGTGGCTAACAGATAAAGCACATTTTATTATTGCAAAGTACTTGTGGCTGGTATAGTTACAAGGGGCGAAGTCACAGCACCCCTCTCCCCTGACACCGTGGTGGAAACTGCTCATTATTGCAACGGGCAATGTATTCTTAGATGCTATTTTTGTTTTGCAAGGTAAATAAAACCAGCATATGGCTGGTTACAAGTATACAAGTTTGAAGTAACTTGGTGTTCTTCTTTACATCTACAAATAGCAACAACTACAACACGTATCGGTCTGTGATAAGGCAGGCGTGATAGATGATGCTCTGTCCAGTCTGCTGTTCGGACGCCACTAATTAAAGCGATTCCTCCCGCTCCAAACGTTCTTCCATGAAGCGTATAATTAAATGCAATTTATTTTCAGAGCAGCACATCTGGTTGACCATCTAGAACACTTCCATGCCCTTCTTTACAAGCCGATGGCATGTTTCACGGGTCCCCTGGCAACGTAAAGGAAGCATTACTCTCGCCGGCAAATCTGTGATTTGCAGGCAAACAGATAAGGCTAACTGAAAAAAGTGTACGCAAAAATGCAATGTTCACTGTTATGAGGCAGATGTTGCTTTCAATCTTCCGTGCGGAAAGCTGCTTGTTGTTTTTCATGCTGAATTGTATTTATGCTGAAGCGCGATACATTAGATTTCCTTTCAGTGAAAACACATACACATACATGAATATATTTCAGTTACAACGTGCAGTGCAGAATATAATGGCCCTGTTTTTTCATTGCTTAACAAATATGAAATCGTATGAACCTCATTGCTAACACTGAAAGTAGTTTAATTGCGTACATGAATTGAGGCTTAACGTGCAGACGGATTCATCAAGAGATCGGACCAGATAATACGTACTTCTGTGTTCCGTGCAGCCAGATTAGACTAACATCTAGTCTCTGAAAAGAACATATCGTACAGAAAAAAAAAGTTTTTCAATTATCTTAATACAAATATGATAAAAAGGAGCCCAGAGACTCTCTTCATTTTAAGATACGGCAGAAATCTAGACTTGCCAAACATTATAGACTTGCATGGGTTGTATTTGATATATTTGTAACTTGTTGTCTCAAAATATTTCATTTAACGTGTTACATTTTATCTGTTGTGGTCGGAGTTAGGAGGCTATGTGATTTGTGTTTTACGAAGTGTTCGCTAAGGGAGAACAGTACATGCACTTATTTTAAGTAGTATTAGTATTATTACAAATACATCGATACATCGTCTGTAAAGTCACGTCATTTTGGGAAAGACATTGTGTGTTCAGACACTGGGAAAGTTCATTAATTGTCGAGTATTTTCCAAATAGCGTCCTGTTTAGCGTTGTTACTTTATAGCATTACTTAGGAATGATATTATGCTGAATTAATCTTTGTCAGCGGTCAAAAAACGTCGACGTTTGGCACTATCAAGAAACCCGAGTTCGGGGATAATGCGGACAATTCTCGGATTATCAGTAGTGAGTTGTTAAGTGATTGAACCGACAACGTCACAGTATGCCGATGATGTAACAGTAGCTACAGTTGAATCTGTCACAGTTGGCCATGTTAATTTGTTATAAAGAAAACCCCATGGTGATTTCATGACATAACCAATGAATGTAGTAAAAGGCTGCAAAATGAATCGAACCGTCATGGTCGGTGATATGGTTGATTGTGTGTCACCTTACCCCGAAGTCGCGGGACGTTCCTCACAATATACATCACTGGTTTGTCTGGTCCAGGATCGCTTATTAACAGGACGTTAAAGAAATTAAAACAAACAGAAACTCATTCTGACTATGCAGAACAAACTAAACCTTAGGATCCCATTAACACTATGTCGCTTATCGGTGTACTAAAGTATAATCAACCAGGAGCTACTACACATAAAAACCAGTTGTCGTGTTTTTGTGTCTCTCAATAACAATGAGTATATAAAAATGTTTTGCTTATGCCTAGTGTATTTCACTCTGGAACTTTAATTATCAATGTCATCTCGATTGGCATCATATGTACGACAGACAAAATGTGTAAACAAATCGACTGTAAAAAATTAAATGTTTCTAAATTCTAAATTCCAGTTAGCATAACAATGACATTACGAAGTCTTTGAAAGGCATTTAGGAGTGATACGCTTAATGGAGAGAATGTATGGATGTTAACTGCTTTATTGTGAGGAACACAACGTTTCGGAGTACATGCTTACTCCATTACCTGAGCATCATCACCTGATGAAGGAGTAACCATATACTCCGAAACGTTGTGTTCCTCATAATAAAGAAGTTAACATGCATAAATTCTCTTCCCTAATGGCATTATGATTACGCATGTTCATTCCGAATGTTGAATCTTGTGCAACTGACAACATATTTTTATTTGAGTGAGTGAGTTGCGTTTAACGCTGCTTTTAACAACATTCCAGTTATATCACGGCGTTTCAGCTTAATGTGGGAGGAAAGCCCGAAGTGATGCAGGTCTCAGATGTTTACCACATCGGTGAAACCCACGAGCACGCGTATGGTGCTGACAAACATAGAAACATCATCGGGGCGAACCGGTATTCGAACCCACAATCATAGGTTTCTGGTGTGCCCAAGGGACGCAACTCTGCACCGCGAATCGCGGCACCTTAGACGACTGGGCCAACCGTGCCCCATATTTTTGTTTTTATTTGATAAAAGGGTAATATATTATTGATCGAAGAACACCGTATTGTTATTTTAAGGAGGCCGATAAAAGGAACATTGCAACAATATACGCATGTATCATTTGATGACTCGCAGGTTATTTAATGCGGAACACACCACCAAATCAACGCCACTTATTATGTGCCGTTGTTTTTTACAGCCAATTATCAAGCACACTGTCGAAAGCACTTCAATACACATCGTCCAATCAAGGGGTGATAGACTACATGTGTACGACCGTGTTAATTGTCATCAATATGTTGACGTATTCGGTGACCGTTACTTGTCAAGTACTACTTGTAGCTCGTAATTGATGCAATTATGCAATCAAATCACAATATATATCAATGTTGGTCTCTTACATCTTTTAGAAATTAAATTTTTGATAGGCATTTCTTGGAAGTTCACGGATGAAAAAGTAGACAATAAGTTTAAGGATAACAACTTCTTTATTCTACTGTAAAAGCGACGTTTCGGCATATATCCTAAAACTGTTATTGAGCAAGACACATGCACAAGGACTAAGATGTGTATTCCTTCTTGAATATTATATATTCGCAGTGCTGAACTGGCTGTACGGTTTAATGAAAGATTTGTCAACATATTGATTAATTAACTATCAATTGACAATTCTTATCCTATAAAACAACTACTCATAATAAACTAATGTATATAAAGAAATTATGAATATTATGTGAATATTGGAATATAGCCCATCAAGGAAAAGTGGTATGAGAAACATTAAGGAACCGCACACATTCTTGATTGTGAAGTAACATTTAGTTTCAGTTTAAAGGGTAAGATCATACGAATATGAGCCCGTGGCAATTGTTTTTCCTTCTCATTTAATCTGTTCTATAAATGCCGGGCAAACGGAAGTATACACTCAAGTTTGTTTTATGGTGGTCTAAAAATGATCAAACAAGAAATGGATATACGATGGTGTATTTGATACCGATATCATGTGTTTTGGACCTCAGATTTGCAGTGTTTCTGCGATTTTTAGCCTAGTAACGTTTTGATGACGTTATTAATGTTTTGGTGAAATCTTTTTTCAAGTGTATACTTTCTTTTGCCCGGCAGTTTACAATAGTGATATATAATAATCCAGACTTATATCTCATAAATAAAAAGATGTCTATTTTCGAACAGATGCCGAACATCAATATTGAAAAAAATATATTTCAACGGCACATAACATTCAGATGATTCACACAAAACAGTCAAAACAATCACAGACATTACGATGTCACCGCAACCCAGTCTCAAACATGCATGCATCTGTGAAACGTATTCGCCACAACACGATGTAAGACATGCGATCGAAAAAAACCTTTCCAACAACACTTTATAGATATATGGAATATCTCAGCCGTTGCTATTTATCCGTTCGAAAGATTTAGAGGCTGGCTTTCATAATCCAATCTTAGCACATTGTGTACTGTACGTTCTCCAGGTCATGTCATATAGGTCACAGAGGGTGAGGTGATTATGTGAAATGGGGTTTAACATCGCGTCCAAGGTTATTGCACTTATATAGCGACGTGCATTCATGTGTTTGTGTGTGTGTGTGTGTGTGTGTGTGTGTGTGTGTGTGTGTGTGTGTGTGTGTGTGTGTGTGCGTGCGTACGTCTGCCTGCACTTGTCCGGACTAATGCCGATTTTGTGTGTGTGCTGACCTACTGAGATACCATGTCGCAGCTTAACATGAATACCCCTACTCAGACACAGTATTGTGTCAGGGTTGTATATATGTGTGTTTTCTGTATTTTGAATATATTGTAATGAAATGATGTTTAACCGATTACTATGTTGCATTAAATTGAATAAACCTGTATAGCTGTTGTATTCTACAGCGCTGCTTTGAGCAAAATAATGACTTCATCTCTGCGTGGAGCCTTTATTCAACTTTTACGAGCTGTGGGGTGGGGTTGATAGCTTGGGACGGTCCTTCGCTTACGCATGATTGGCCTTGTTTTAAATACTAACATCCAGCGTTTAAGCAGCACAACAGCCACTACACCGTGACCATGTTGACAACCTACAACAGTCATTTGCTTTCCATGTAATATTTCATCTCTTGAGTTCGTCCTAACAGGTTAGGAATGTTTCTATATGTATTGTTATAATGTACTTGTATCTATTTGTGTCTTAATACTTCATAAGTCAATACATATAGTCACATAATTGCAGCTATTTACATGTTTTAACTAGGTAAATAAGTTTCTATAGAAATCCAGCACTGTATATCTTCACCTTTCCTAAACGTTTCATTTGAGAATGAGTGAGCGAGAGCGTATGTACTTATTATGTATGTGTTTGTTTATAACAAGGTTGTTTATGTATAATGTAAAGCGCTCATAGGTATGTTATGAGTAATACATAATTCATGTTTGCTAAGATTTTCCTAAGTGAGTATATTTGTCTTTGTATTTGTATTTAGATGCAGGCATCAAAGTGTGGTCAGTTGATATTTGGGGAAATCGGTTCGCGCCCCAGTTTTACCTACATCCTTGTATTTTCTTGTGTATTAAATCAATCATTATTATATTTATCATATCATTACGCATGTGTAGGGATACAAATGTATAATATAGTTATTGTAACAACAATTCCTTCAATGAATTTGTTAAAAACATATATACCTGTATATTGTTATTTGAAGTATATGTGATGAGAGAATCACCGTCAAGCATGTCCTGCTTGATTGTGTTGATTTTTCCATCACAAGGGATAAATATTTCAATGTTTCAACCTTAAAGGATCTTTTTAATATCAGTGTTCATTTAATTATTGCCTTTTTAAAAGAAATTGAATTGTTGCATAAATTTTGATGATATGTTTCGTATTTAGTATAATTTTTATAATTGGTAAAATAAATTTGATAACTGAGATTGTTAGTGGCTGTATCCTCGAAGGGGGTTGAAGTAGTGTAAAATTATTGTCCCCCTGAGAGGATATGTAAGACCACGTCTTTCAAAGTATATTTATTTTGACCACATTTTTAATAGTAGTATATCTGTTCGTTTACCTTTGGCTAAATTTGTCATAATCGCCAACAGCTGAAGGGATGATGTAAATCCGGCTGGGGTCCATGCAGGTAGCAAAAGTACTGTAAGTCCCCATGGACCCTAGCATGGTGGTCTACCTTCAGTTGCTGGCGATCTATAGCCCGTTTTTATACTGTCATGTTTTGTATAGTGCTATTGATTTTATGATTAAATACTAGTTTTACATTTATTTCTGTGATATATCTAGTTATTTTACTGTCCCTTGTTGACAGGTTTTTACATAAGCTTCAATCTATGTATTATACTTAACCATTGCTAGTCACGATATGGCTGAAATATTGCCGATGTGACTTAAAACTTAACTCACTCACTCACTCAATTGAAGTATATGTTTCTGGGCGTTTGGTCTGGCCGTCGTAAATAAATCATCCTTACATTCAACGACCCGTGTTTTTTAAGAACATCCCCGGTTACAAATGGAGCTCCAGGTCAGGAATAGGCAGTAGCGGATCACAAACATTCGATGGACGACGCAACTCAGATGTGATGCTTCACACCCGGTTTACACAGTACTCAGCCAAGACCAAATGGCCTATTTGGTGTATAGACTCTGACTTAATCGATCTGCTGTCAGGAGTGAATGTCAAATCTCTGAATTGAGCCAACCAGTCCTTGTTTTAGCTTATTGATGACAAGCGCCAAATTCCCTCTTTTGACATCTTTTGGTATGACGCTGACGGGGTTCGAACACCAGACTTCCGCTCTCCGGGCGGACGCTAGACCACGGAGGTGGTCAAGAGTGCATGATTTATACAGGTATCACCAATAAACAAAATGTAAGGTTTTCAGTCGCATTTGATTGAGTAAAGTTCTAAATATGCTGAACATAATTTTGTTGATAGAATGCAGACTGGGTCCGTGGTCTAGTGGATAGAGTGTGGAAGGTCAGTGGTTTGATACCTGGCCGTGTTAAAAACCAAATGACGTTAAAATGTTGGTACCTGTTGTTACCCTATATAAAAGCACGACTATAAAATAAGCATGTGTTTTATCACTATCAAACAGTGATGATGCCAGTTGTACGCGAAAAGGTGAGCATATCCTGCCCTACCGGTGGCACCTTCACAAACACATGCAAAGGCAAGTAATTGTTCATTTGAAAAACACGAGCACATTGGAACACAACATAGCAACTTTGCAGATTTTAGTACTTTAGGGCATGCATAATTACAAACGTTTGACCCAAATTTTAAAAAAGGAAGCAGACTTTTAAAAAAACGGCAGGCGAAACCCGCCACTCAGGGGATTCCCTTAATGGGGTTAAACGGGTTTCCGGCGCAACGATCGTGCCGGCGCCCAGTCTGTCTGTTGATTGTTTAGAGGGTCTTCCTATTTTTGTTATAGGTACAAATTCACCCGAGCCTGGCGATTGGTAAGACAACAGGGGATCGGATTAAGGAGGGACACCTATGATACAACTGACTGGTGATTATCTCACAAAAGGTATCGACACAACTAATGGTGAACTATATTCACATACAATTGATTGAGTGAAAGTTTTAAAAATATATATCAGTGGGTGAACTTATTAATCATTTAGAACGATTTGGGCTATAAAGGAATTTATTACATCAGGAAACAGTATTCCGCTATGTTAACTCTGCAGGTTGATTTACAGTTTATTCCAAATTCTAAGACTGGTCGGCAGTTGATTAGGAACAGACGTCAAACCGCCATTCATTGGAAATGTTTCCAATGAGGATGCCCAACCACCATTAATACCGAAGATGGCTTTGTCGTGAAGCACAATAATATGTCACTGAGCAGTGGGTCGATGTCAACAAATCATCTAAATCTGTAAAAATTCATTAATATACCGCAGGATAAGCAAGCCAATACTGCAATCACAATCACTTTATGGATAACAACTACTGGTTTATTGCACCTAGCGACGATATATACCTCTCTTTACTTTGTTGTTGTCAGCTTGATAACGGTGTAAGAATCTACATCGAAACGTCGCTATATGCAATAAACCAGAGGTGAGGTTAAATGGGGTTTAACGTCGCGTCCAAGATTATTGCACTTATATAGCGACGTGCATGCACGTGTATGTGTGTGTGTGTGTGGCTGCTTGTACTAGTCCGGACTGATGTCGATTTATAGTGCTAGCTCACTGAGATACCATGCCGCAGTTTAACATGAATACCCCACTCACACACAGTATACTGACTCAGAGCCGACCAGTCCTTGTTTTAGCCCCTTAATGCCGAGCGCCAGACAGGGTAACAACAAGTACCATCTTTTAACGTCTTTTGGCATGACGCGGCTGGGGATCGAACCCCGGACCTTCCGCTCTTCGGGCGGACGCTCTACCATTAGACCAGGGAGGCGGTCGCAATAAACCAGAAGTTGTTATCCATAAAGTGAAGTGAATCAAGCAGTGAGTGAGTGAGTGAGTGAGGTTTTACGCTGCTTTTAGCAATATTCCGGGAATATCAAGGTGGAGGAAGCCACCCAAGAAGAAGTTTCGAAACCCAGACCATTCTCATGAGAGGGAGAAAATACTTCTTGCCAACCAGAAACTAGTAAACGATTATCGCAATGCTTTTCACTGTCAGACTGTGAATTATGTAAATTTGACATGTGAAGGAAAAACGTATCTGTTGTGTATTTTTGTGTCGCAAATCGTTGACAATGTCTTACAAACACCGCCCACCCCCACAGTGTTTGATATGACCCCAGCTTAAACAAACACGATGGGGATTATCCCTTTGCCAGCTGTCAGAAGTAAAATGCTAGTTACCGATTGCTAGTTGTTGTTTTAATTATTTACAATCTCAAGATCAAAGGTGACGTTTCACACATTCAACAATGTATGCAACAGAATATGTATAACTGATAAGAATCACATAACAGCTTTTGTCACGAACCAGTGCACGAACCGACTGCGCCGGTACCTTTAGGCCACGCCCCCAAATGTCTGTTTTGGAAGCCAATAACGGATCGTGTGATTTCAGCACTTTCACTTGGACTTTTAAATACTTCCTTTGAAGGTTATGATGTTTTCGCTCTCGGAAATTGATTTAATGTATCCAGGAAATTTATAAATTCGCAAAAAGATCGCAATAATTTATTTTCAGTTTTCTTGCTCTTTTATGGGATAAAACAAGGACAGATCGGATCTGTGTCAGTGCAATGTATCGGAGTAGGGTATCTATGCAAAACTGCTGCTTCTCAGTTAGGTATGTATACCGTTGTCAATCAAGGCTACTGTTTGGACAGGATACGTTCCCATTTTACGGAACACCTGTCACTTCCATTTGAAATAGAACAACGCTCGTCTAATACATAGAAACTATTTTATTCCTGCTGTGGAAATGGACACAAACAAACAGATACATATGTTGTTAAATATAATAAATTAGTTTTACTTTGAAACGTGCGAAACATTTGTAGAAAGACGTGATATAGGAATGTGGTAGGGAATAATGTAAAATGTCAGACAGATATTGGAATTATATCACGGAAAGCATGAAATACATTTATGACATAAATTCGGAATTTATTCTTATATCATCTATAGAAGGTAAAAAAGACATGGCACATATTGGTCCTAATGTTTGTGGCTGGTTAGTACAGGGATGTGTGGCGAGGTAGGTTGTAGTGTTTAAAACCAGGCACAATAGAACCCTCGTTCAACCGGACGGCTCCTTCCGGGCGATTTCAATCTTTTGCGCACGACAATCTGTGTGCAGGTAATCCTGAAACCATTTGATCTGGAAGGTGAAGGTGAAGGTGAAGGTGACCGAAATATTCTGATAACGAGGTCCCAATGAATTACTGAGCAATATGGTCAACGTTCTAGTTACGGGCGATGGATACTGAGCGACGGTTCCTGGACCGCATCTTCAGAAGAGCTTGCTCAGCAGAATCTGCTCGTTCCTGAGCATCCTCGAACTCCTGCTGTGCACGGCGGTATTTGTTGAGATTTGTGGCTGCCATTTCCTCCTGAAACAGAAAAGGGCGAAGAGTGAGTCCCTGAATGCATGTCAATATAATTCATAAATTGTCAGTTATGTTCTCACAGGCCGTTTTAATTTGCTTCCAAAGCATGTCATGAGTCTACTGTAAGATGTGAAAGTTACAACAGCCAATTATCGCTTTGTGGCACGGGACCAAAATCTTTGTGATCATTATGAATATATCTTGCTAAATTATTGTTTAACATAATATTAGCTCATCACTTTGTCTTTCGCTCAGTCCAAAACTAGCACATGCAGCCATCCACCAAGGCTCAATTGTACTGTTTGGTAACGATTATCCCTACCATCATTTATTGGTTACTATATATACTTACAGATTCTTCAATCTGGGTCTTCAGGGTCTTGATCTTGGCATTGAGCTTCTCATTGATCGCCTGGAGTCTTTCCTGGTGTTTCTTATCCTCATCCACCTGGAAGGCGATTTCTTTGAGCCGGCGCTCAGACAGTCGAGATGTCTTAGAGGTTTCAAGATGGCGGCGCTGTTCTTTGTCCAACTCAGTCTCAAGCTCACGAACCTGGGAAATAAAATGTGTATAATAAGAGGTCTGACCTCTCAAATCGTTCATCACTGGGGACTTAATGTTAGCCATAGAAACGATCAAGCGATACATACAGTTTAAATATAATTTGGCAGAAACTCTATGCCAAATATCATTAACTGATAGTTGTATTTGTTCTAAAAACAACAGCTTAAGTACCTTCTGTTCCAGTTTCTGCATCACCATCTTGCCTCCCTTGGCTCCAGAGGCTTCAGCCTCATCAACTCTGACCTGCAATTCCTTCATCTGAATATCCATGTTTCTCTTAATCTTATCCATTTGCCTGCTGTGTTCTTGCTCAGACCGGAGCTCCTCTGCAAGACGAGCAGCATCAGCTACAGCACGTTTGTAGTTGTCTTCAGCTGTTTTCACCTCGGCTTGAACATCTTCAAGATCAGACTGTACAGTGGTCATGTCGATGTCGTGTTTTCTCTTCTGGGCCGTCAGAGTAGACACCTGAGCTGTGAGCTCGTTCACTCGAGTTTCAGCATCCAACAGTTCAGATTCGGCAGCCTTGCGGGCACGCTCACCGGATTCCAGAGCCGACCTCATTTGATCTATCTCTCCCTTCATGGTGTTAAAGCGGCGGTCTAGACTTTGGTATGCTTCACGAGCCTCAGCACAGTTTCGTTGTTCCTCTTCCACCATGGCTTCAAACTCCTGTAAAAACATATTGATTCATTGATTTGATTTGTACACTTGCAGTATAATCGTGTTTCAATGGAATTTGTGGAGATACATTGTCATGGCATATTACATATGTCTGATAATATATGTACTAACCTTAGCTTGAGCCTGGTATTTCTTGGCATAGTTCTCGGTTTCGGTTCTAGCCCTGTTGGCTGTGTCAACTACAACTTCCAGCTCGGCAATGTCCTGTTCCAGAGTTTTCTTTACCCTTATAGCGTCCATCTTGCTCTTGTTCTCAGCATCCAGACTAACTTGCATGGAGTCAAGAGAGCGCTGGTGGTTGCGTCTAAAAATATATAAGACATAAAATTAAGGTCCATTCCACAATCCTTGATTTCTGCTAAGCAGTTATAAATGGTAAATTATGAACATGTTAAATGATGAATGTGTATATGCCAGGTCATAAACTGTTGTGAAGATACTTTTTATTTGTGCATAAACATGATAAAAAGTTGACGTGAATATGAAGGAGGGAAGAGATACTCGTTCTTGGTTATTGTCATTCTGTTGTGACAGCACAATTCAACTGACCTCAAGTTATCGATCTCCTCCTCTTTCTCAATAATACGTCTTTCAATATCTGCACGTGTGTGTGAAACCTCTTGCTGGGCACGCATAACCTTCGCCTCCTCCTGTTCAAGAGCAGCTTCTGCTTCTATCAAGGCGGCCTGGAGTTCCTCCTTCTCTAACATGAGCCGTTTCTTTGCCTTTTCCATCTCACTGACACTGTGACCATCATCAGTCAGTTGCCTATTCAGCTGAACGGTTTCATCTGAAATCAAGTTTCGATCATTCATCCAGTGTTTTTGTATTTGAATCGTTAAATCGAAATAAGAATACAAGAAGTTCCTATGTATAATCAGGATGCATTATTATGTGGACTCACCAGCTAGATTCTTGTTCTCCTTCCTCAGTGACTCCATTTGGCTTTGACATTCCTCCATTCCACTTCGGAGGCGGAATAATTCGGTGGAATACTCTCTGGATTCCTTCTGAGCACATTCCAACTCGACTTGAAGGTCCTTCACCTTTGTCTGCCATTCCTGAGCGGTTTTGTCAAAGTTTCGCTGCTTCTTCTCCATGTTATGAACAGTAGCATTAGCCTGCAATGAGAATAGTATATGATTTCCATGGGGATTTACATTAGGGTTTACAGCAAATATACTCTGATTCAAAGAATTCCCATTTAGATCTTTTAGCTTTAATGCATGGTGAATTTAACCCTTGTGTTAACAATATTTTCTGTAACTGATGTTATATATATTATTTTGTAATGCATTGACAACCACTTTACTGTCCTTAAGTAACGTACTGTCGTTGCGACATTATTTTGAAAGCCACTCATTCTCATCATACTGACATAGATATGGATGGTGGTTTGTGTTACTTGAAGGCTTTCATGCATTTATCGATAAACTCTGTATCTTGAGCTGTGGCGTATGATACAGAGCAACACTATACTAGCATCACATTGCTGACTGTAAGTAACCATCGATGGTAGCAGAGTTGACATACCCTCTCAACGTCTATCATGAGATCTTCGAGCTCGCCGTCAAGCCTTGCTTTAGCCTTCTCAATCGAACTGCATTTAGCTTGTGTCGTTTCCATTGCTTGCTCAGTTTCACTCAACTTGACTTGGAGACGGCGTCTAAAATTCAAATTAAGGGTGTCTTATTGACAGATTTGCTTTAGGATTTAATTAGGAATTACTTTTTGCAAAGAGATTATATTCTTATCCATGTGTTTTACTTGAATAAAGAGAATGTGCGTGTGCAACGGTGTGTTTGAGTTGGACAGGGGAGATATCTCTGGTCAGTTTACAAAGTGATTTACATATCGGGAAATTCGTTTAATCAAACGGATCCTTGAAAATCTGTACACAGTTTACAAATACGTTTATCTTTAAATTTTTATGTTATTAATTAATGTGAAATGATTGTTTTGTTACTTTGACTCTTCGAGTTCCTCAGTTCTGGATGATCCTTCTGTCTCAAATTTGGCTTTCCACTGCATAACCTCGCCGTTGGCCTTGGACAATTGTCGTTGGATGCTTGTACGGCTCTCCTGTTCCTCCTCTAGTTGCATCTGCAGGCTCTCCACCTCCCCCCGTAGGTGTCGGCCCTCAGCCTGGACCTTCTGGCGGATCTGTTGAAGGGAATGAAGGAGATTATCACTGTGTGAACAGTAGCAATAGTTAGTGCGTAGTACAGATTAAGATTCCAGTAAATAGATACGTTGCCTATACAGTAAACAGAGAAGTAATTATCCATAAATTGTGTCCACTTTGTCATCCGTCATCTTCTAAGTAATACCTATCAAACAATTCACAGATTAAGATTACGTTAGACATATTTTTGAAGTTCACAAGAACTATTAGGAGTATACATTTGTTGCATGTAAGCATTGAATTGTTATATATACCTTAGTCTCATCTTCCATGGAGCGCTTGCATTCTTCCAGTTGGCCGGCCAGAGAAGATTTTTCCTTGTGGGTTCTACTGAGGGTACGTTCCGTCTCCTCCAGCTGACGTGTCACTTCGGTCACCTCAGAAGTAAGTCTGTTCTTCTGAGACTGTAGCTCAGTGAATTGTCGGGCACCATCATCTAGCTGAGCGTTGAGGTCAGCCAACTGAATCTGCATCTGTTTGGACACCACATCTGAGCAGCCCTGGAATTGGATTACATAATGTTACCATTTTACGAGTTATGTTGAGGTAATAAATATGAATATTTTGATTAATTTTAATCTTAATGATGCGACTTTAATGACTTTCATGTTACAGGTGCTCGGGAATACACGAGAAGACGATCCAATGCGACATATACGGTGAAAAAATAAAATCTGTTATACATTTCAAGACACAAGTGTTAACGGAGATAATATGAAATTTTCAATAATTACCTTGTTCTTTGCGTGCTCTAGTTCCGTTTGCATGTCATCAAGCTCAGTCGCCAGCTGCATCTTCTCCTTCTCAACCCTGGAATTGATGGACGATAATAATTGTCAGAAACAGAATATTCATAATAGCTGCAAGTAATCATCATCCCTGTCTATCCCTTCTTTATTCATCATTTTCGGTTGTGTCGCACTTCAGATAACTCAAAGTATTTACGTAGGTCCCTTCATCTTCGACACCATGATATTTACGCAGCTGGTCGCAAGAATGTAAAATAATTTCATCTTAGTTTGTAAAGTGATAATAGTAATATACACATGCATTTTCAAAGGAAGCTTGAACACACCTCATTTTTGTTTTCTGCAACATATCAATTTGTTCGCTCATTTCATTGGCAGAGTCTGTGTTCTTCTTGCGCATGGTAGCCACCTGAGCCTCATGGTGCATATTCGTCTCCTCCATCTCTCGACGGAGTTTCACCAGCTCCTGCTCCCGCTTCTTATTCAGCTCAATCTGCACACAAACATATATATGTAATAATGTGGTTCCTTATGCACCAGCGTGGTTCATTACCATTTATGTTGATTTGTAATAACTAATGATTTTCTCACAATAATCTTGCTTCATACATGGTTTTACATTACATATGTATGATGTCAATATGCCCCGGGGAGCTCTGTGGTACTGTAATGCTAGTGTGACCTGATCAGTTGTGTGATACTGTAATGCTAGTGTGACCTGATCAGTAGTATGGTGCCGTAATGCTAGTGTGACCTGAGTAGTTGTGTGATACTGTAATGCTAGTGTGACCTGAGTAGTTGTGTGATACTGTAATGCTGGTTTGACATGAGTAGTTGTGTGATACTGCGATGCTAGTGTGACCTGAGTAGTTTTGTGATACTGTAATGCTCGTGTGACCTGAATAGTTGTGTGATACTGTAATGCTAGTGTGACCTGAGTAGTTGTGTGATACTGTAATGCTAGTGTGACCTGAGTAGTTGTGTGATACTGTAATGCTCGTGTGACCTGATAAGAAGTGGTAGTGTGACCTGAGCAGCTGTATGATACTTAAATGCCCGTGTGACTTGAACAGCTTAGTAATACTGTAATGGTAGTGTGACCTGAGCAGCCGTGTAATATTGTAATGCCCGTTTTACCTGAGCAGCTGTAGCGCCTCCGGCTTCGTCCAGACGCTCATGGAGTTCCTCCAATTCCCTCGCTAGCTCCATTCTTTGCTTCTCAACCTGACACAGAGAGATACTATGTATGAATAAAGTGTGCCATGAATCCTTTATTGCATTTGTAGATTCAGACTCAAAGTGGAAGTTTCTTTTTACATATCATTATTATGTATTTCAGAAAATGTGGATGTTGCAGGACTATTGTACCGATCTTTTGAATTGACCTCGGGTTTTCAGTATGACAAGCCACCACACTAACATATACGCCCCTCCATGGGTCATAACTGTCACGTGGTTGATATCACACACACCTTTCCTCGTGTTTGTTTTTCAGACTCCAATTCCTGTTCAGACTCATCAAGACGATTCTGAAACATGAAATGAGTTGTTAATAATATGAGATTATTTGCAAATAAATATAATAATGAACTATTCTAAATATATTTGACAAATCATGCTCATCTGTATTGAGGATATATACGTTTAGAAAGAAAGTACAATTATAGAAGTATGTAGGACATTACCTGCAGTTCCTTGATTTTCTTTTGCAGTTGGCTGCAATGGGTCTGTTCCTCCTCCAAGAGATTATTGAGGTTAGATATTTCCTTATCCTTCCTAAAAAGGATATCATATATTTTTATATCTAATTGTTCGGAAGCAGGCATCCTTTAAGATCAGGTAATAGTGTTTCAAGAGTGTTTTGTAAAACAGCGATCGAATACATTTCCAACATCTAATACACAATGTGCTTATCATGACAGCGACTTCAAGTTGACAGTTTGCAGGTTGTGATAGAAAGACAATGAATCGTTACCTCTTGCCAGATTCCTGAAGCTCCACTTTGATATGTTCAAGGTCCTGAACAGCCTCAAGTGTTGCCTTCAGATCCTGTTCAAGCTTTCTCTTCGCTTTCTCAACATCTCCTCGAACCTTCTTTTCACGTTCCAGAGCATCCTCAAGATCATCAAGTGTTCCTTCAAGCTTCGTCTTCAGTTTGTTGAGGTGATGGACCTTGTCTTCCTCGGCCTGGAGTGAATCTACAGTTTTCTTGTGCTCATCTTCAAGGTTCTTCTTGCTTTTTGATAGCTTGGACATTGCTTCTTCTTGCTGTGTCATTTCATCATTGAGGGTCCTGATCTGCGCATCTTTAGTCTTGCACTCGTGTTCTGCCTATAGATTAAAAAAATATATTTGGTGAGAAGGCTATCCCTTCCCATATACTTTTAAGCAGGGGGTCGTAAAACATTAATATTTTCAGTTATTTAATAAAGAAATAAACGACGAGTGAGAGTTGTTTACCATGGGGCGTAGAAAATAATAATGTGTTTCGATCCCCTGCTTAAATTGAGGAGTGCTCATACTTGATTGACACACTGACACAATTATCAGCAGGAAGACATGTGTCAAAGATTTTTTTTATCTTATGTTAATTGTCCACATGTGACCCAAGGGTTGGCAATGAATATGATACGGTCCTGAATGAGTGAGTAGCTTGGATTTAATGGATGTGTTTTGGTTCTTATTTAGTCTTCTTTGTGTGATGTCAGTAAGGTTTTCATCCCTCTGGTTAAAATGCCATACCTTCCGCTTGACGAAAGTTGGCATTTATAATCATAGAGGGTTGTATACTCAAACACTTAAATTCATACACACCTTAGTCAAACTGCACTCAATGGTATCTACATGAGTCGTCATGCTATCAAGTTGACCTTCCAGAACTTTCTGTTTTTCAATCACTTTGTCATGAGCATCCTCTTCGTCCAGAAGTTTATTCTCAAGATCTTTGTTTTGTTGTTCCATATCTTCCTTCTGTTTAAGGAGTTGCTCAATCCTTTCTTCGCAGTCATCAATGGTGTCTTGTTGGGTTTGCACCTGAAGAAACAGGTTATTTTTCGCTTCGCTCAAGGTTACACTCTGTTCTTCAAGCTCCTTGCATCTCTGTGTCACCTTCTCAAGTTCACCCTTTGTTTTACCAAGTGCTTCCTCCTTCTGTTTCATCTCGTCCTCAGCAGCAGCAACGCTAAGGAGTGGCTTGACCTTGGTGTAGAATCTCCACCAACACCAGTTCCTCATGGCAAGCCACTTACGGATGTTCTTCTGGATCAGTTCCAAAGCAACTCTGGAATATACAGGACATTCATTTCATTTCAATTTCATACAATTAGATTTCACATGCGTCAAGGGAAACAAAACAGTGAGCGCTGATTAAGATTGTATATGTTTAGCATTGTGTTTTTATGATTGAACATTGTATTTGGATCTTACCTCTTGTCATGCAGATTCTTCAGATATTTCCTCATAAGATAACCTCGAATGTGAGCTTGAAACAAAGCCACAATAACTGAGAGACGTTCATCACGTATTTCCTCCAGGTAACCAAGAACACCAGCTTTGAAGAACACCTTTGTGTTACCAAGACGGAACTCGTCTTGATTCATCTCCAGAGCTTCCAGAATCTTGCCAGATACGACTTTACCTTCAACAAATCCTTCCGGAATGGCACTCGGAGCTAAGATTGAATATCTGTAAGAAACGATTCTTAGTATAAACATATGTCAAGAGACATAATACATGAAAAAGGTTATGTTAGCATATATCTTTGCTGGCTAAATCTAATAGCATTGAAATGCATTCTGATACTGTTACTGACACTTTGAAATTCATTATTTAAGAATGACAGGCATTGTAATCCTACCTCTGTTTGAACTCTGAGTAGATGATCCTGCTTGGGAAGCCCTTTCTGCAGATACGGATTCCCTCAAGTACACCATTACACTGCAGTTGGTGAAGCACTAGGCTGGCATCAATCAGACCTGAATACCACGTGAGATTGATATTTACAGCATGATAGAGTGTATTCATTTCTAGCTGTCAAAATCGGCAAGGTAACGATTTTATAAGATTCAAATATAGCATTTTAGTCTTCATGTAATCTTCGTTTAAGAGTGCAATATAAAATCAAGATCGAAATGTGAAGTACAAAATTGAAAAGCGGATTTTATATAGCATAATTCAATAGATTACAAGTTGAAATATACCTGGTGTCTTGGTCTCGTTGGGGATGATACAGCGTACGAAGTGAGGATGTGTGGAGTAAAGGTTCTTCATGAGCTTGTTCAAAGATTCCTAAAGGATGTTAACATACAACATGTTTAGAAAACAAGATCAGTTCAAAGGTGAGCAATGTAATATATATATCATTTGCTAAATAGAATGCTATATAGGTGTTAAATAGACAGTTTTGCCTTTTTACATATGCACTTCAGTATGTTAGATTCCAACAGAAAGCATGTACCCTGTGAGTGGCAGAGATGGTTTGGAAAGCAGAACTCTTCTTTTTCTTCTTGCCAGCTCCGGCCTCAGTAGTGGCATCTTAAAACATAGACAAGTTGATATGTTTACAATGATACTTATGCCTGAACAGGGACGTATATAATTTTAGTTCAGCTTTCAAATGGTTTTAAAAATTAAGACAGAACAGTTTAAACAATATCATCGTGATGCACAAAATGGGTTATTTCAGTATTATGAAATTAATGTCTTCTTCAATTATTGATCTGCTATGTTAACCAAGCGCATCAAAATATTTTGTTTCGTGAAAACAAACCTCCTGCAGGTGGAGAGAAGAGCAACTGGACAAGTGGTTCTTTGGACTGTTTCAGGAGATCCACAATGGTCTCGTTGACAGGGTCTTTGTTCTTCTCCAACCAGCCTCCGATGTTGTAGGGTACAGTTCCGGCGTAGTGCTTCAGGGCGAAGTCCCCATGTGCACCACCCTTCATTGACTTGTTGGGCTTTAGGAAGTTGGGTGATTTGCCCATGTGATTCTGAGTCAGTTTGTCCTTGAAGGTCTTGTCAGAGGCCTTAGGGAACATGCACTCCTCTTCCAGTATGGACAGGATACCGAGGGGCTGGACATGAATTATAATAACGATATATTCTAATTGCCAAAATGATGAAATAATGTAAACACGATTAACGTTATCAATATTCAGGTTTGTTTGTTGTTGCTTTGGAAATGTTGAAAATATAAAATATATAAGAATTGGAATGAGCATGTACCTTCTCGATGAGCTCAATACAGGCCTGCAAATCCATGCCGAAGTCAATGAATTCCCATTGGATGCCCTCTTTCTTGTATTCTTCCTGCTCCAGCACAAACATGTGGTGGTTGAAGAACTGCTGCAGTCGCTCGTTGGTGTAGTTGATGCACAGTTGCTCGAAACTGTTGAACTGTTCAATAGAATTGATGAATTGATATATTGATCAAATGTTTTACGTTCAGGAATGCTTTTATATCATGACCCAATTTAAGACACTAAAAATCATATAAACAGCCTTACATCAAAGATTTCGAAGCCAGCAATATCCAGCACACCAATGAAGAATTGCCTGGGTTTCTTGGTGTCCAGGGAGTGGTTGACTCTCTTGACCAGCCAGTTGAACACACGATCATACAGGGACTTCGACAAGGCACCGATAGAATAGAGGACCTGGTCCTTGGTTCGACCTTGGGTAACGTAATCCATGGCCACTTTGATCTTGGGTTTACACAGAGCCTTCAGGAAGTCACCACAGTTGACACCCAACAGGAAGGAAACCTTCTCAGCCTCAGCAGTTCCATCAGGCTCAGCCTGTTCACCCTTCTGCTTGAACTGCATCTCACCCATGTGGAGGATAGAGCCAGTGCATTTGTAGGCGCTAGTTTTCTCCTCAGCTGTGAATCCCAGGACATCAAAGGCTTCCTAAAAACAGTTAGATTTTTTAATATGAACTCAATCTAAAACAATTGCACATAACAGTTTGATCATCAATATTCTAATCTCCAGCGGTGCCAAAATGAAACTTACATCAGTCATCTTCATTTCCTCTACATCGTCGATTCCATTGACGGTGAGAACTCCCTGGTTTATGAATGTGAAAAGTCCAGCATCTGGATTGGCCAAAATCGTTTCTGAAATCAAAAGCATATTTCATAGATATCCTTATGTCAAGATATATATTTGTGTGTGTGTGTGTGTGTGTGTGTGTGTGTGTGTGTGTGTGTGTGTGTGTGTGTGTGTGTGTGTGTGTGTGTGTGTGTGTGTGTGTGTGTGTGTGTGTGGCTGCTTGTACTTGTCCTGGCCGATGCCGATTTTATAGGGCTAACCCACTGAGATACCATGCCGCAGTTTAACATGAATACCCCACTCAGACACAGTATAGTGACTCCGAGCAGACCAGTCTTTGTTTTACCCCCTTAATGCCGCGTACCAGACAGTACCAACTTTAACAACATGTACTAACTCTTAACCTCTGTTGGTATGACGCGGCCGGGAATCGAACCCCGGACCTTCCGCTCTTCGGGGGGACGCTCTACCACCAGACAACGCAGGCGGTCAGTTCGGTTCAGTATAACCAGGTTTAATTATGTGAGGAAGCATCTGAAGCTGCATGAGACTTTGTAGTAAGAAAGGCATGGAATACCAGTGGGACGGTTTTTGTTACTTGGATAATACGTCACAGATTGCATGTACACATGGACCCGATTGAACCCAACGCATATAACCCCGATATAGGAAATAATATTGCTGCAAACAACCATTCATTAACATATGCTATGTGATTAGGAAGAAGAGTGTGAACTACAAACAATTTACCGTAATTGATGCAATTACGAGACTATGATAACTAACCTGCAACTGATGGCAAAGCACCAGACAGCATCTGGTAGAAGATGTGGTAGTTTCTCTCCACAGACTGTTGGTAGGTGACACGGGATTTTTCCAGTAGATCTGAAGCCGAATAATGATTTCCAAGTTTGATGAACATGTATTTTGATATGTATCATTCACAAAATCCAGTGCAGAAAATGAGGGAGTTTTTCGACTCTTTGGTAATATTAATGCCAAATCACAGAAGAGGACACGCAGAAATTAGTTTTCGTAGAAACATTTCAACTCCGATTACATAAAATATTACTGTAGGTTTGTATATTATGCACGCTTACATTGTTCTGTCATAATTATTAAACACGATCGTGCCAGAGTATGAAAGATTAAAAAACTATCTTGAATATAACAATAACGCATTATTGATCGTGAAATATGTTTTTATAACTTACAAGTTTCGATGTCGGCACCAGCAATTTTCCCAGAAGAAGCAAAGTGGATTCGGACAAATTTACCCTAAAGAAACGTAAGATCAACATTTTGAGCAACATTGTCAAATCATTCACTTGAAAGAAAATTGAAGTCATACAGTAGTATAGATAATCGTTATTAACTAATTTTACTTGTATTTGTTTGAATCTGTCTGTCAGTATTTTGGTGAGGCGTTCGTGAATGGTGTGTTAAAAACTTACGAATCTGGAAGAGTTGTTGTTACGGGATGTCTTGGCGTTACCGTAGGCCTCAAGAACAGGGTTAGCCTGCACGATTTGATCTTCGAGGGAGCCCTGGAATCAGACATGACGATTATAAATATCGCTTGGTTTTGTCATCATTTCATCATCAGAAACGGTTCCTTTCAGTATTTGCAATTTATAAAAACCCAGTTTCATTCACCTTCTTTTCCTCTTGTTCTCCCTCTCCCTTGGAGGCAGCGGCGACAAAAGCGAAGTAGGCGATGACCTTCTTGGTGTTCTCAGTCTTTCCTGCACCAGATTCGCCGCTGGGTGACATATAAGTGTGTGTAAATATGCAACCGTTAAGCGAATAATCTAGTCTTAAATCTGTGCATATGCTACCTAACAAAATACGATTTATTATTTGATTTACTGTTTACGTATTTTCCAATACGTTGTCTCGCTTGTTACACACACAAGACTGTATGGATACATTGGTGAGTGTTCCAGTTATATCAAGTTGTTTTAACTTTTAATGGGAGGAAACGCTCAGTGACTGAGGTAGAAGACGCAAACCTAGGTGCACTGGTATGGTGCTGACAAACCAAGGTTAGCGTGCTACTGTGTAGGCAGTTCAGTACTACCTGATCCAGCGTTGCACACCATAAGAACACACAAATTAGATAAGAAAGAAACGCATCAGGGCGATACTCACGTGATAAGCATGGACTGGTTTTCTCGTTCTGAAATCAAAACAAATATAGGATTATGGTTACAAATGATAATTTTTTTTAATATGTTTTGGTGTATGAACACATTCTCAAGTGTCACTTTAATATGTTTGTTCATTACTTGTAGTATTCACAACAGGTGCGATATGCCAACGTTTGTATTTGTTACATCAGCTTCTCCACTTAAAATTAAAATTCAAAACTCAAAATTAAAACTGAACTAAACCTTACCTTGGACCATGAACTGGTAGGCGTTGTCAGAGACGGAGAACAAGTGAGGAGGCATCTCGGTCTTCCTCTTGCCTCTGTACTTGGCCACGATGGACGGGGTGTAGATGGGGAGACGGCGGTAGGGGTTGATGGCGATACAGAACAGGCCGGAATAGGTCTAAAATTGTGCATTTGTCATCCAGTTATTTAATTCCAAAGGAGAATGACTTATGGGTATGTTTTGTGAAAAATAGTTGATTGAAAAAGTTAATTTTAATGCTACAGTAAACTGAAAGAAAAAAATGAATAGTATCCAATTTACTCACATAGATCAACCCAGATGTATATCTGCTTCTCAAGTTGTACAGAACGCTGGCCTCGTTGAGGAAGGTCATGTTGGCGATGTCTTCGATCTTCTCGAACTTTGGAGGGTTCATCGACTGAATGTCATCCTTCTTAACCGTCTTCGTCTGTGAGTATCATAAATGTTTGTTATGCTAATAGTATATTTTTAAGATACGTGTACACCGATCGGAACATGAAACGGTCAGTTCCTGTTGAGAATATGCTCCTCATTCGGGGATAGAAATAAATAGCATTTTGTGCATTACTGCCTTAACAGCAATGTTATAAACATACTAACAAAGAAATGTGTCTCATTGGACGGACCTGTTTTGAATCAACAATGAGGACGGTGCATTCCTCTCCTTTCGTACTCTGCAGTTCTGCAGCAACAAAGCCCTGCTCTGCATCATGTATCCAGCAAGACTTCTTGGCATCAAAGTTTTGATTCTGCTCCTTCATCAGCTTCTTGCGGTCCACAGCAAGATACTGCATCTCAGGGTCGGCAGGATCGTAAGAGGCCATGTTGGTACAGTCGAAGTGAAACCGAAACGAAGAATATGACCGTCGACCAGCTCTATGAAAAATATGAGACCGATGTGACAAACAGTGATAGATAACACAAGGAACACGAGCTTGCCTATTGAGTCTACAGGACAAGATATAGAGCCAAAGCTCTATTTTTTAATTACATATGTGTTGGCCAAGCAAATCAAGAGATATGTGACAATATATTCTCAACTATAAAACTCAATTTCTGTTCATACATTGCATCCCATCATGTTTCTATTTGTAATACTAATAGTCGTATTTCTAGACAGTCCCGAATATATTGTGCGACACCTTCATAGTCAAACTGTGTATGCAAGTAGCACAACAAACAAGTGATAGATAACACAAGGAACACGAGCTTGCCTGTTGAGTCTACAGGACAAGATATAGAGCCAAAGCTCTATTTTTTAATTACATATGTGTTGGCCAAGCAAATCAAGAGATATGTGACAATATATTCTCAACTATAAAACTCAATTTCTGTTCATACATTCCATCCCATCATGTTTCTATTTGTAATACTAATAGTCGTATTTCTAGACAGTCCCGAATATATTGTGCGACACCTTCATAGTCAAACTGTGTATGCAAGTAGCACAACAAACAGAAGTCTTCAGAATTTGAGATGACACAGGCTTCTTGGGAAATACCCTACGATTTAACACTGAAGTATAGACGTCAATCCAGGTCTTGAAATGAAAAAAGAAAGAATCTTACTCCAACCCACAGGCAGATGCTATACTCACGGTTCGAGCTGTTCTGCTGTGGTGGCAGCTATGGTAGGTATATATACTGGATGGAATCTATATGCTTACCATCAGTTATATAATGATGTAATCAGATCTACCCGACGGTAGACTAATGGAACGGTCGACGGAAAAGTAGCAGGGTAGCGGAAGGTCGGGGCGACGGGTGAGCAGGGGATCCGACGCATGGGGAGGGATATCTGGTTGTCTCTGACGAATGATTATTAAATAATTAACAATACCCCTTGCAACCACCTGTGGAAGAACCCTGATATTGTATCATGATATTGGTAATACCGTTTTAAGGAAATACAGATGTGACGGGACTATGGCAATAACATGACATGTGGTTAGTATATGACTTGAGACTTTCTGGTGCGCAGCTAAGGCCTAATTGTCCTCTGAGATATGGACGGGCTTTGCAGGGACAATGACATCCATGATAGAGAGTCTATGTTATCGTCAACACTCGATGTACCAATATATACTCAAATTGTTTTCCCTTTCAAACTGTTGTTCGTCGCTAATGGGATTTGAAAGGTCACCATAACATGCGTAAAGAACCCTCAAATGTGCTAAACAGATGGGTTTTTTAAAGGATAATCTCCAGAAAGCCTGAGGATGTATCTTTAGCTTAATGTTCCACCGGTACACACTAAACCTTCAGGGAAAGAGAGAAGACTTCTATTCCCTGCATGGTTTGTTTGTTTGTTTGTTTATTTGTTGTTTAACGCCTCACTCAGCAATATTCCAGCTATATGACGGCGGTCTGTAAAATAATCGAGTCTGGACTAGACAATCCAGTGATTGACATTATGAGCATCGATCCACGCAATTTGAATCGATGCCATGTATCAACCAAGTCAGCGAGCCTGACCACCCGATCCCGTTAGTCGCCTTTTACGACAAGCATAGTCGTCCTTTTACGGCATGCATGGGTTGCTGAAGACCTATTTTACCCCGGAATCTTCACGGGTCCCCTGCATGGTAAATATCAACATGAATCAAATGGGTATCCTTTTGAGTATATAACATATTCAAAACAATGGTACGTGATTCTTCATATGTCGCGAATCAGACAAAAAAGAGTTCCAAGGACAATTGAGAAGAGATCTGGTGATGTCGTACATCCATGTATGCTTGTTAAACATGCTTTGATTGTAGACATGTGGTGCATTTCCAAATTTGACGCAACAGTGACAATAAGTACGTCCAATGGAATTCTTTATTATGACTTGTACTATATGTTCCCATATTTATTTCAGGTAAACACTTCACTTGCCTTTTCATGTTTTTGTGACGGTGCCACCGGTAGGGAGCATACGCTCACCTTTTCGCGAACACCTGGTATCATCGCTATTCGATAGTGATTCATAAACACCTGCTCATGATGTAGTCCAAATACAATGAAATCTTGTTTTTGGCAGAGATGTCTTATGATTATGGAAATGGTTTTTGTCGCTTGTATTAACAGAGAAACTGCTTTTTTTTGTATTGGTGACATACAATTGTCGATATCAAGTGACTAATACTGCTTGGTCCAATAAAAAAATAGCCAACGAGCTAAGAGGATTTTCATTTTATCTGTACCGAGTGAATGAATGGGTTTATATATTAAATTCATGAGGGAGAAATGATTGGCAATTTCGAGTTTCGAAAAGGCTATTCTATTGATTGGTTAAAGCGTTGGCTCGTCACGCCGAAGACCCTGGTTCGATTCCCGACATGGGTACAATTTGTGAAGCCAATTTCTGGTGTCCCTCGCCGTGATATTGCTGGAATATTGCTAAAAGCGGCGTAAAACCAAACTCACTCACTCACTCTAAATGAGGACAGAAACAAGTAACATGATCAGAAAGCTTTGAGCAGATCAGGATAATTTCTTAACTGAAAACGATTTGTTGACACCAAGATATGCTCACTGTTGAAACGAAGACAGTCTGTGTTTATAAAGTAAAATAAGCGGTAACGAATATGACGATAAGTGACAATTAAAAAAATATTAATAAAAAAAATATCAAAGCGATTAAAATGTACGGACGCTTTTTGGATTTATTAAGGTACAGTACGTTTTCTTAGTGCATTATCCCTGTCATTGACCGGATGCCTGACATTTATCTGAACTTAACAAAACTGGAATCAGTACATCTGTGACACTAGTTCTCTGACTTTAGTAAAAACACAGGTCCTTTTCCCCAAAGTTGAATATCAAGCTGTTGGAGCAACACCCTCCAACCAGGTGACGTGGCCTTGACATCAGACTTGAAAAGTCCAGCTGACTAGTTCCAAATGACCAAGAAGTGACGTCCCGACACCTATTTTCTGTCTGTTTCAACCACTTTGGTCACAAGAGTTGGCCGATTCGGCGCATCTACATGTGGCAGGCAACGAGCAGTAATCAAATCAATATCAATATTAATACTACGCAAGTCGAACTCAGGTAGGCCGAAGCAATATATTCCTGGAGTAGAAAATCCTAATTGTTTACGTCAGCATAAAGTAATGAATCACGAACAATATAAGCAGCTATAATTAACTTCGATGTATTGAGGTGAGGACCAAGTAAAAAATATCTACTGTTTCTCAGGGATCGTATGTTTTTTTCTTTCTTCCGTGATTCTGAAGTGAAGGTTTTACATATTTTAAAACGTAATCTATTTCCCAACCTGTTGCTACAACACACGCCGGTCTACACTCACTAAAACACATGCAAATTTCATTAACGAACATATCATATTTCCTCGCTGGCAGGAACAGTGATAATAAGTTAAGAGCGGCACGCGAAGACACTCAGCATTCCTCCCAGCCCTACAACACCCCCCACACTCTCGCCAGGTGCCCCCCCCCCCCCCCCCCCCCCGTACGTTTACTGGTCGCAGGGGGGTGCCTGCGCGTGTTTCATTGCCCCTGTCACAGGGAACAGCCACGGAGCCACAATCTATCGGCCTAAATTTGCCAGATTTACAGACTAGGTAGTCTGTCGAGTAAATAAACGTGGTATAATGAGGTACCTGCGCGCTTCCCCAAACGTCACGCTTTCAGAGTTATTACTAGATAAAAAGAAACAGGTTTCACGGTATAGTGATGCACACTCCCTGACAAGCCGTGTTGGAAGAGTATTCAAGGTTTCCAGCTTTTGCCGAATAGCTGACTCTCTGTAGGCTTATGTCATTCAGGTGATGTGTTTTCAATTTTAACAAAACGGTTTTGAAGAAAACATTTTTATCTCAGCATGTGAGTCTTAAATCCAATTAACAAAAAACAATTGCACAATCGTGGAATTTAAATGACCCTGATTCAGTTACACCTGAACAAGAAATGAGAAATACAAGAACATTACATGTACATTACATAAACAGAGCAATCTCAGGCGGCATTACACCTTCGCTAAATATACTGCGTACAAACAGAGCAAATTCTCGTTTTATTGGCTTCGAAGGAACAGCAAGGTATAACTTCGGATCACGTGTCTTTACAAATACACAATTATTAACTCGGGGCTGTTGACGGAAAAATACCCCACGTAGAACCAACATCTGTGAACATGTGTTATAATTAAGTAAACCTACTCATTAATCAATGCTACTAAAGCGTGTGCAGCGGCCGAACAGGCCTCCCTCTGAGGAAATTACGAAAGAAGGCCAAGGTCATTGCGTCCTCCAGCTTGAAGTAACCGTCTGGTTATGTCATTGGCTACGAACATCAGTTCGGCGCGTGATACCATGGTTTCGTAATACGCTTTCCATGATGTCGCTAAAAATAAAGGACAATTGCTGACGAGGATGAGGTCATACGTTGTTGTGTATTATGTAAAGAGATTCAATACTATAAATGAGGCTTGTCTGGTCGGCTCGTTTCTCATCATTTGGATTTGGGAACCACTGCTACTGCTTCCTATCTCACTGGGAAACTGGACATCATGTACGATAACATGTTTACATCAACAACCCCGCTGGGGATCACGCTACATCCTCGTTCACCACTGCTACACTACCTCTGCCGGATGACCTTATTAGTATGTATCTTGAAACTGTTGGAACCCTTTTGATATTATGTTCCCGCTGACATTTGAGAAAAATGAAGACTTGGTACATAACGATTAATGACATATATTTCCATTGCCGTAGATGAAATATTGTTTCCTGTTTTGAAAAATCGTAATCAGAAACCTGCGGAAAAAAACTATTAATTGATCATATGAAACACTCAGGTTGGCACAAAGGTGAAGAGAAACCTAGACATTAACAGTTTGAAATCGGTCTTAATGGTAGAATGAATTCTGGAATATAGTTTAATTATTTACAATGCATGGCGTTATGAACATAGTCGAGCATTGCATTAATATTGGTTCCTGGACGTTGTACCAAGACCCTCCCCGCCCCCACATCGTCTCATATTACTTGTAGAGTTCCGGGGCGAGATGCTCAAGTCTTCATGCCACAGTGCTGATGTGCATCGCAGCCCTCTGTGGCGCAGTGTCACTCCGATCACGGTGTGCATACGCGTTACTGGCAAGCATGCGTGAAGGAATTGGATTTCTGCGGATGCCAAAACAAAATTATATTGATGCATGCTATTTTCTTAACAAGTATCTGCTGACATACTGAGACAACGCAAGTTCCATGTTTATCTTTATGTGTATAAAGTATGAGAAGTTTTCTCTGTGACAAAAATGATGTCCGATGCAATTCCTATTTCGACTTGTACCATATGTTGCCGTGTTTTTTTCAGGTGAACAATTGACTTGATTTTGCATGTGTTTTTGACGGATGCCATCGGTGGGGCAGGATAATCTCACCTTTTCGCGATCTGGTATCATCACTATTTGAAAATGATTCATAAATACATGCTCATGATATAGTCGGCATCGTACTTTCAACTATGCTTTATGCAGAGATTTGTATTTGATGGAACGGGTTTTGTCGATTTATTCATTTCAATGAGAGAATGGTGAATGGTAAGAAAGACAACAAATGTTACAAATTTATTGGATGTTGTTTATGGCTTGAGCGCGACAAATGGAGTCATGTCACGTGTTATGTAGTCTTTCAGCACTGAGAGCTGAAAAAGGGAATTCCGAGGTGCCATAATCCTGCGGTTGTGCGTTCGAATCCAAGATTCGCCCTTCTAACGAGTCTTGGTTTGTCATTACCAAATTCGTAGATTTTACCACACTTGCCAACGACTATTACCTACATCACTTACATACTTCCTTTCACATCACGCTGCATTGCCCTGACATGATTAAAATACTGTTCTCAGCGAACAGGTGAGGAAACGATACTAACTTGGACATGGGCATTAGATCATGACAAATAGATACTTCAATTTTCGTATCGTTAATTTCACAATATTCGATGTAAAACCGCCATGAACCGGATGCTTCAAATGATTGCTCTTAAAAGTCCATCTGTGAAGAAAGATTTATGTTTGAAAGAAGGAACAGGTTACCTAGCATTTAAACAGATGGGGTTAAATATTTTCATTCATGACGTTACACGCCTCTCTGCTACTTAAGTGGTATGATCTGAACCGTTGGCGTCTGTTTAACGCAGCACTCGGCAATATTCTAGCTATATGACGGTGGTCTGTAAATAATCGAGTCTGGACCTGTCAATCCAGGGATTGATATTATGAAAATCGATCTACACAATTGGGAGTCAGCGAGTCAACCGAGTCAGCGAGTCTGACCACCCGATCCCGTCATTACTTTTTACCAACACACACCCATCGTCCTATGGGGATTCTGGACAAGAAAAAACGTTGTACATATTCGAATATTGCTGAATGTGGCGTAAAACAATAAACCAACAACAAACCGATGGCAAGAACCCCCCGGCCGCGTCATACCGAAAGACGTTTAAAGATGATAATTGTTACCCTGTCTGGCGCTCGGCATTAGGGGGCTAAAACAAGGACTGGTCGGGTCGGAGTCAGTATACTGTGTCTGAGTGGGGTATTCATGTTAAACTGCGGCATGGTATCTCAGTGAGCGTGCACTATAAATCGGCATCAGTCCGGACTAGTACAAGCAGCCACACACATACACACACAGGTGCATGCACGTCGCTATATTAGTGCAATAATCTTGGACGCGACGTTAAACCCAATTTCACCTCACCTCACCCGATCGCTAGGATCGTTGCGTATGCACTCACTCACTCACTCACTCACTCACTCACGCACGCACTCACTCACTCACTCACTCACTCTGTTTAGTAAGTTAATTACCTGATCATGTCATTAAACCATGTCACCATCACAAAACGATATCTATAGATCAGCAGGAATAGTCAGAATTTCAGCCACATTTCCTGTTTGCTGTTGGAGTACACCCCAGTACCGGTACCGACATCGCTATAAGTCATTTAGAGGTTACCATGGTGATATGACAGGTTAAATTAGTGTGAAGAGCTTGTGTGCGAACGTTTTTTTGACAAGCGTGTAAAACTGATAACCCAGGCCGGTGTTTGCGAGAACGGCGGCAGGGAAATATTTCATAGTTATTTTCAGAGCTGGAGCGTGCTGGCTCGGCAGTGTAAGATCTAGCTGACGTCATCGAATATAGTATCGCGTATTATGACCTTGCCCATCTCTTGAATTATATTACACGAAGGATATATGATACGTTACTGTGGCAACGTCACCCACACTTTCCGTTTCGGTAATAATTAGAATCAACCGGTTAAAGTACATTGTAACGTTTCAACAATATTACTTTGCACCAGAGTTAGTGAATACACAATAAATGACACAAATTCACTTCAGATTTAAAAGGGTACCGAAAAGCATCCTCAGCCATGCAACAAAGCACTTTCAGAAGGTTTTGTTTTGCGAAATTGTTTTGCTCATATAGAATACTGTCATCTGTAATAAATTCAACTGCAGATTGTACAGAAACGTAAATGTTTTGATGATGTTTTACAACAGAGGCATTTTCACGAATGCACATTTACAAGTATGCCTTAAACCCATGATGTAAAGCTAACACGAGTCACAATAATCTAAACAGGTTAAAAAACAGACAGGAACAGTAAGGTTGTAAAACAATATACCGGAAATATCTTTCGAGCTGATAAAGATATTCATTTGCAACAATGTTTGATCTTAAACATATGCTATGTTAATGCAATTCTTGTTTATCTTTATCAGCCCTCGAAGCCCCCGCCGTTTATTGCCCTCATTATGCTAGGGTTACATCCTGGTAGCGGTGACAGCGTACAACGCGCAAACGCCGGGGGCTTCTGTCTCACACGATACCGTTTATAGTGTAGAACACCAACATGCAGCGATTCCACCTACACCGAGTTTAGTCATAACGTTTCAGCAATTTCATTGGTCCGCACTTGCATGTCAGCCAATCAAACGACTTAAAACAGTAACCATGTAAAGACTTGAGGGGTACATATACACTTCCCCTGCTGGAGCCCGTATCAGACAGCTCTGGGCGTAAGTATTGAGATGTGGTACCCACTTTCTTCCCTCACAAACCAAACCCTCCTTCACCCGAAAGAAAACCTCACAACAACATACCAACCAACCCCTGTTACTCAGTTTGAAACTCCGGAACCCTCACCACTTATTTACCCGTTTTCGGTACTTTCTTTCCTGTACCGATTTTCCTCCTGAAACTAAAACAACCCTGGTAAGAATATCTTATTTCTTACCAGGAACCAGTGTTTATTTTTCATGTCTATCACCTCTTTTCTGCGTTATTCCAGCGTTTTTTGCATACCCCAAACTGTGTGTGTCCCTAACCGATCGCTCGCGCCACCTGTATCCATCACGTTCCAACACTAATGACGATTTATTGATGAATAATATTTCAGCTGAGTGTTTGCAAAATTTTACGGATATACACGGATATGCTACTGGATATGCTTCGTATGCTGGAATTTCTCTAAAAGGACGTAACAGGTTAAAAAAAGCAGATTGCTTGGTGTGCGGAAAATCTACTTTTTTGTATTTAATATTGTATTTTTACGTCAATGGTCGGACTACTTGTAACCGGTTTTGCGCTAATTTTTATATATTACATAGAAAATTGTAAGAAACCAAATGTAACGGGTTTATTTGAAGACATACTTTACTTATGGTATTCTGAAACATAAATGGCAATAGCTGTGAAAACAACATTGCGCGCTTGCATATGCATAAATGCAAACTGCAAGAGAGAAAAAATATGCATTACAAAGCGATTTGCAAGCAGCGTTTTGAAATATTGTTGTTCAAGGTCGTTAACATCTGAAGGTCATTATACTCAGGTAGGTTAAACGCGAGAAAACGTGCAGAAAAAAACACACCAACGTTCCAGATGTGCATACGTCTATGTGATACAGTCGTGTATATGTTTACCTGCAATATACATCAGTGTGCGAACGATCCAAGCATAAGCACGTTTTTACTCGAAACCGTATTTCTGAGACCGTAGTTAATGTATTAATCCTCGGCTGAGGAATATATATGTGAAGCGGTCATAAAATCATTCTTATGTGTTCATTATATCCTTTAGGGGCACAGATAAACTCCTTCTAATGCGTTAATAAAAACCTTTTGTTTCTTCTAGAGCTGTTCGACAGTCTCCTTCTTGATTTCGACCTCTCTCCGTCCAAAGTCGGGTCAACATGTCTGCCTACGACCCCAACGACCCTGATATGCAATATCTTGCGGTTGACCGCAAGAAGCTTATGAAGGAACAGGCTGATTTGAAGTTTGACGCCAAAAAAGCCTGCTGGGCTCCTGATCCCGAGGAAGGTTTCCGCTCCGCCGAATTACAGAGCACCAAGGGAGAAGAAGTCACTGTCACCATCGTTGGTACTAACGAGGTAGGCGAGATGCTCTTTCTGATACATTGTGATATATCCTCATTAGACAATTTTGGATAGGTCAGTATCGAATATAGTGAAAAGCAAACACGGAAGCTCGTCTGAGTCACGGTACATATTTTTTTCGAGGGAGCTATGTGAGGGAAATATTTCGAGTTTAAGTAAAGATCACCTGCATTTCATTATGTCTGTCAGTATTTCAATGAAGTGATTTTAAGATCTCTTCGAATACTCTACATATTGAGTTGTTAGTTTTACAAATTGCAAATGAATTGTCCTCATCAGACAATTTTGGATGAGTCAGTATCGAAGATAGTGAAAAGCAAACACGCAAGCTCGTCTGAGTCACGGTACATATATTTTGCGAGGGAGCTATGTGAGGGAAATATTTCGATTTTAAGTAAAGATCACGTGCATTTCAATTAGTATTTCAATGAAGTGATTTTAAGGTCTCTTCGAATACTCTACATATTGAGTTGTTAGTTTTACAAATTGCAAATGAATTGTTTTGAAAATCTGTTTTGATTTCGTAACGTCCAGGGCTGATTATATTTACGTTCGATAAATAAGTGATATTAAAGAAACTCTGAGTCCATCCCGCCCAGTTATAATAGTATCCCAGTAGTACAAACGAAATGATTTTAAAGCAACTTCAATTTCGACGGACACACACACACACACACACACACACACACACACACACACACACACACACACACACACACACACAGAGGGATTATGCCTGGTATGACACACACACACACACACACACACACACACACACACACACACACACACACACACACACACACACACACACACACACACAAACACACACACACACAAACACACACACACACACACACACACACACAGGGATTATGCCTGGTATGAGATGTGAATAGTAGTCATTGTATATACTTGTACAATAATTCCCAGCAGTGTATATTTGTTTGCTCATAACACATACACGTACCTGTTACATTTTACATGCATAGAAGTAGGGATTATGCCTGGTATGAGATGTAAATAGTAGTCATTGTATATACATGTACAATAATTCCCAGTAGTGTATATTTGTTTGCTCATAACACATACAAGTACCTGTTACAAACATAGAGGTAGGGATTATGTCTGGTATGAGATGTAAATAGTACTCATTGTATATACTTGTACAATAATTTTCAGTAGTGTATATTTGTTTGCGCATAACACATACACGTACCTGTTACATGCATAGAGGTATGGCTTATGCCTGGTATGAGATGTGAAGAGAAGTCATTGTATATACTTGTACAATAATTCCCAGTAGTGTTTATTATTTGTGTATATATACTATACATACGTAACATAAGGGAGCTGAGACTATGTCATCGCAGGTTGATATGAAATTAGTCGTTATAACTGTTGTTTGATTTAGCCGTTTCGGTAAATTCATGTACATTAATATGACGCGAGGTCTCTTTCTTGCCAGTACGTGCATATACATGTACATTCTCATTACCACATACGATCGTGTATAACCACATTTGAGATGCAGAGATGTTTGGGATGATGAAACTTGTGTTGCGAGTATTGCGAGGAAGGGAATGCTATAAATAAACAGTCTGAGCGACAGGTAAAGTCATATGCTCAAGATATTGAGAGAATGATACGAATATATCACAACAGCTAATATCACTACACGATTTCAAATGAAAATCCGTTATCATCGTGGAAATGGTTTTGTTGCGATTATTTATATAAAACCTACAGCGTAGGTATCTGTTAATTAGCTGTCGGCGTAACTTTATTTGAAATGGTAAAGCAAACTCCATGGCAAGTATACAATAGTATGACGCTGGTTAAGAATACACTTTCGCCATGTTCCATGAATTACAAAAGTGAAACCAAGATTTGTAATCCCCATCGTCATATATGACTGTTATGTTGTCTGACTAGCACTGACCATGGACTACATAAGCTTTTGATGTCTGGAAATGGGATGGTTGTCCACATGATTCAGATTTGTCAGTGTCTCAGGCAAAATCAAATTCACATCGTAATATAAGCCAAGGCTATCGCTTGTGACTTGGGGGCAGGGGTGACCCAGTCGTCTAAGGCGCCGCTATTCGCTGTGCAGAAACCTATGATTGTGGGTTCGAATCCCGGTTCGCCCCGCTTATGTTTCTAGGTTTGTCAGCATCATACCCGTGCCCGTGAGTTTCACCGAAGTGGTGAACGTCTGAGACCTGCATCAATCCGGGCTTTCCTCCCACATTAAGCTGACACGCCGCGATGCAACTGGAATACTGTTAAAAGCGGCGTTAAACCAAACTCACTCTCTCACTCACGTTTGTGACATTACTCCTTGTTTGTAGACAAAGACTTTCAAGAAGGATGACATCCAGTCGATGAACCCTCCCAAGTTCGAGAAGATCGAGGACATTGCTAACATGACCTACCTGAACGAGGCCAGCGTTCTGTACAATCTGAGGTCCAGATACACCGCCGGCATGATCTATGTAAGTGTGCCAAGTGCATCTATGTGTTCGTCAGAAAGTAAAGAGTACGTTTTCAGACAGGAACAAAATTGAATCCACCACTTACATTCAAGTAAACGGAGTCAAGAAACGATTTGTTGTAATATTGAACTAAGAAACATGCTGCCCTAATGCTTGACGTTCGCCCTTGTAATGTGCAATATGTAAGTAAGGAATGTGGATAATGAAAAATACAATATGCAAATATTCTGAAAATATAAAGCCTATGCATTTGGTAGTTTCGTCATCTTAGGTCCTTTTCATGAAATGTGTTAATTGCCTGCTTGTAACAAATTTGATTGTTTGATTTTAGACATACTCTGGCCTCTTCTGTATCGCCATCAACCCCTACCGCCGTCTTCCAATCTACACTCCCGGCGTTGTAGGCAAGTACAGAGGCAAGAGGAGGACCGAAATGCCTCCTCACTTGTTCTCCATCTCTGACAACGCCTACCAGTTCATGGTGCAAGGTGAGTGCTGACCCATAACAGTATTATGTTTTTCATTGGCTTCCCGTACAGATCAAATTGTGAAGTCATGGTAAGAAAGAAAGTTAGCACCACTATCGGTTGTGATCAGCGAACATGATTACTCAAGTCAACTCATAAGAGTAATTTCGAACTACATTGTGAACTCCCCGAGCAGTAGCCCTGATATTGTAAATGTTTCACGAGCACTCTGTGTTTCCAATTTAATAATACATTCAAGTATTAGTAGTCGTCCAGGTGTTGGACTTATGCACTGTATTTATTACATCATCACAGTCAAATACAACTGCCATATAGCAAGAAATATATTTACTCTGTGATCATAAATTATTTAAATTGTTGAAAATGGAACGGTTTACACACTAAAACTATGCATATTCGTTGTTTCAGATCGCGAGAACCAGTCCATGTTGATCACGTGAGCATAGCGTATTTTGTCGTGTTCTTATCCAAGCTATGATGCCAAATATTCCGATAATTGAAAGTTCCTGTTAGTTTAAAACACATGCGTTATTTTGAGTGATTCTCATTAATGATACACCGGCAACATTTCATATACAATATTCATCTATTTGTATTAAGTGGCGAGTCCGGAGCCGGAAAGACTGAGAACACCAAGAAGGTCATCGCCTACTTCGCCCATGTCGCCGCTGCGGCGAAGGTAGAAGGAGAGAAGGAAGATAAGAAGGCAAGTCAGATTAATATGTTAGAATGTCATTCTTGATTTTAATTACCTAAGAAATTAGTTCATAGTAGTTCATGGTTTGGGCACATATTGCCATTGAAAGGGAGTATATATGTCTGAAAATATACAGCCTATGCATTTGGTAGTTTCGTCATCTTCGGTCCTCTTCATGAAATGTGTTTTTGTGTATACAATTTTGAATATATGAAGGACAAAGAACATTACAATTTTTGCTTTGTTTATCATTTTCCAGGGTTCCCTTGAAGATCAGATCATTCAGGCTAACCCTGTTCTTGAGGCCTACGGTAACGCCAAGACATCCCGTAACAACAACTCTTCAAGATTCGTAAGTTCAAGATTCATGAACGCCTCATCTAAATTTTGACTGACAGATCAAAACAAATAAGCTTAAAATTATTCATTAGCGATTAACCATTAGCCAAGCTTCAGGCTGTCGTTGTAGTGAGCGTAATGCACATTTAATGATGACCTAATGTTGCACAAGCACAGCTATACGTTTATGAACAAAAGGTAAAAGTAAAGTTTAGTAAAATGCCAATTTGAAATCAGTTAGAGATCAGTACACAATTATATTTAAAATGTACTTGTGCATGATAACATGTGATTGTCTTAACAACACTCCCCACTTAAAACTGCCATCTTCACTTCAACAGGGTAAATTCGTGCGTATCCATTTCGCTACATCTGGCAAAATTGCCGGTGCCGATATTGAGACATGTAAGTAAATAACCTTACTTTGCATTTTTCTCAACTTCTTAAACTATCAACTGTTCAACAAATGTTGTAAACACAACAGCAAAAACTTCGATACCAGTCATCTTCAACACATCGTACAACTGTCAATAAACTATCGCTATTCTATTTCGTGAGGTTTAATATAATTAAAGACAACCCTTTGTAAACGAACTTTAGTATTTTAAGTTGATTATTATCATTTTATCAAAGAGGTTATCTTTTAGATTTTCCTCAATATTTCTTTTTCGCGAACACATTACATTAATATGTAAGTATTTAACTACCACTGTTTGTAATGTCTATATATGAATACAAGAATATAGGTGTTATTGCCTATCATTCATTAATGTAAATAACATAACACGGTGCGGTATCAATAATAGTAACTTATTTTTCTGAATGCAATTTTGACCAAAAACATATTAATGCTTTTTACTTTCCTCATCTTCATCTAGACCTGCTCGAGAAGTCCCGAGTGACATTCCAACAATCAGTGGAGAGGAACTACCATATCTTCTACCAGATGTTGTCAGCAGCTGTACCAGGTATCATAGGTAAGAACAGTTATGGATGTAAACTCTTTGACGTTCCATCCTCTACAGGTTGGACAATTGGCCCAGCAGTCTAAGGCACCACATCTCTCTTTGAAGTGTTGCGTCCTACAGCCATGGTCGTGGATACCAATCCTAAATTCGCTCCATTACAATACAAAGTCTGTCAACATCTTTCGTTTGGTCGTCACTTTCAAGAAAGTGGTTACATATACGCCCTGCGTTAGGATCTTCCTCTTTTCCCCTGCTACTTCGTTTTTGTCAAGCCCAGGTGAAGTTCAAAATATCTTTATGGGCATATTTCTAAATAAATACACCGATTATTTATTGTTGTCTTTCAGAGAAGACTCTGACAAGCTCCGATGCGGGTCTCTATACATTCATCAACCAGGGCGCCTTGACTGTCCAGGGTATTGACGATGTTGAGGAAATGAAAATGACAGATGTGAGGACAGTTATTAGTGACTTCAAAGAAACTATAATATACAGTAGATCTATTGTGACTAAATGTAATGCATGTCCCGCAGTTATCGTATTTATTCCAACTTGATCTTTGTAAATTATATTCTGTAGGAAGCCTTTGATGTTCTGGGATTCACTGCTGAGGAGAAATCCAGCGCCTACAAACTCACTGGCTCTATTCTCCACATGGGTGAAATGAAGTTCAAGCAGAAGGGTGAGCAGGCTGAGCCTGATGGAACTGCTGAGGCTGAGAAAGTATCCTTCTTGTTGGGCGTCAACTGTGGCGACTTCGTTAAGGCTTTGTGTAAACCAAAGATCAAGGTTGCCATGGATTACGTCACCCAAGGACGTACCAAAGCTCAAGTTGTCTATTCTGTTGGTGCTTTGGCCAAGTCTCTGTATGACCGTGTGTTCAACTGGCTGGTCAAGAGAGTCAACCATTCACTTGACACCAAGAAGCCAAGACAGTTCTTCATTGGTGTGTTGGATATTGCTGGGTTTGAGATCTTTGAGGTAAGGTAGCATTATACGCCAAATATATTTCTATTTTTTTTTTTAGAAATATGTATACCTGAAAATAAAATCATTTAAGTTGTAATGTTAAACGTATTTATCTTTAATACAGTTCAACAGCTTCGAGCAGCTTTGCATCAACTACACCAACGAACGCCTACAGCAGTTCTTCAACCACCACATGTTTGTGCTGGAACAGGAGGAATATAAGAAGGAAGGCATCCAGTGGACGTTCATTGACTTTGGTATGGACTTGCAGGCTTGCATTGAGCTAATTGAGAAGGTGAGAGTATACTGTCGCATCTAACAATTTTCAGTTTAGGTCATTTACCCATAATATTCACGAAACATAAATGTCCTGCTTCATTCCAATCTTTGATTGTATTTCTCTAGCCCCTTGGTATCCTGTCCATCCTTGAAGAGGAGTGCATGTTCCCTAAGGCCTCTGACAAGACTTTCAAGGACAAACTGACTGAGAACCACATGGGCAAATCACCCAACTTCCTCAAGCCCAACAAGTCTATGAAGGGAGGTCAACACGGTGACTTCGCCCTGAAGCACTATGCCGGAACTGTTCCCTACAACATTGGGGGCTGGCTCGAGAAGAACAAGGATCCTATCAATGAGACCATTGTGGAGCTCCTGAAGCAGTCCAAAGAGCCCCTTGTACAGTCTCTCTTTACTCCAGCTGAAGGAGGTTTGCAATAACATATGAATAATTTCTCAACAATATGATGTAAAAAATGATCTCATTTAAATAAAGACAAAGAATTTACTTGGTCTAATGCACACTCATTATAATGATTATCAAGTCATGTGTTCAAATCCCAGATTTCCTCCGATTATGATAATTGATTATCAACACCATTCCCGAGTTTGCGTTGACCCAACTAACTCATTTAATTGTGCAGATGCTGCTGCCGCTGGAGGCGCAAAGAAGAAGAAGAAGAGCTCCGCTTTCCAGACTATTTCTGCCACCCACAGGGTTAGCATAATAACTTTTTTTGAAACATGTTTAACCGAAGCGTCCAAACTACCAAACACATGATACAAATCCACCAATTACATTCCGGATAATTAAATCGAACCTGTTTGATATTTACAATGTTGTATTAATGTACAAGGTAATATAAGGAAGGTTTGTGCATTTAACTTTATACGAAAAAGTTCAGGCATTACATTTTGTCTGTTCTGAAAAGTCTAAGGTATTAATTTACAATATTTCACATATTTTGCCTTCAAGTCTTACACTTGCTGTTGTCCAGTGGACAGTCTTTTCGAGGTAGAATATGAAACAAGATAATTGTCCCCCTATCTACCATTCTTTTGCAGGAATCTTTGAACAAGCTGATGAAGAACCTGTACACCACTCACCCCCACTTTGTGCGTTGTATCATCCCCAACGAAACTAAAACACCAGGTGTGTATAGCACATTTCTCATCATGGTCAAATTATCACAAATGATTCTGAGGTCAACAGTGTGTTGATATTTGTCATGTATTTCATGTAAGATTGATGCTGCTTCTTGTGTCATTATACTACTGAAGTCACCCTGAATTTCTGTTTCCAGGTTTGATTGATGCTGCTCTTGTGCTCCACCAGCTGCAGTGTAACGGTGTACTTGAGGGTATCCGTATCTGCAGAAAGGGCTTCCCCAGCAGAGTCGTGTACTCTGAATTCAAACAGAGGTGAAGATTTGTACACTCGCCTGAGTTAAATATATCATATACTATTTGGATAATCCTTTCTGTCGTTACTCTTCCTATCAAATAGTATATATAAACTTTGACTTGTTTTTGAACAGATACTCCATCCTGGCCCCTAATGCTATCCCACAGGGCTTCGTTGAAGGCAAGGTTGTCTCTGGAAAGATTCTTGAGGCTCTGCAAATGAGCCAGGATGAGTACCGTCTGGGCAACAGCAAAGTCTTTTTCAAGGCTGGAGTCCTAGGTTATCTTGAGGAGCTTCGTGACGAGCGTCTGTCCACCATTGTGTCATTGTTCCAGGCTCACATTCGTGGTTATTTATTGAGAAAGTACAAGAAGAGCCTACACGACAAGAGGTATGGTGATCCTATGCACATCATTTCATTCCATGATAACAATGTGTTTATGGCGATGGGTATAAGGGATCTCTTGTACTTGAAATACTTACTTTTAGTGTTAGAACATATTTTAGACATATTCAAATTCGTCTTTGTAGAGCCTCTTTGGAAATGATCCAAAAGAATATCCGTAAGTGGCTGGCCATGAGGAACTGGCTCTGGTGGAGATTCTACACCAAGGTCAAGCCCCTCCTTAGCATTGCTGCCGCCGAAGATGAAATGAAGAAGAAGGAAGAAGAACTGGCGAAGACGAAAGAAGAGCTTGATAAAGTTAGCCAGAGGTCAAAGCAACTCGAGGAGGCAAACGTTACATTGATGGAGGCAAAGAATAACTTGTTCCTACAAGTCCAAACCCAACAGGACACCATCGATGATATAGAGGAAAGGGTCGAGCAGCTGCTAAAGGACAAAACTGACTTTGCATCACAACTGAAGGAATTGGAGGAACGTCTCCTTGATGAAGAAGATGCGAATGCTGATGCTGTAGAGAATAGGAAGAAGATGGACAATGAAAACAAAGAACTGAAGAAGGATTTGGAGGATTTGGAAGGTGTTCTCGCTAAGGTATAACGACTTTTTGTAACCCTTAAATAAAATAGCTTGTAAAGGCCTACCTCAACTCTGCCAGCTAAACTGCAAAATTCAAGCCACACTGTCGTTGAATTATCTGAAATATGTTTAATATTGCTTTCAGTCTGAACAAGACATAAAGACCAAGGAAAACCAGAACCGAACACTCCAAGATGAGATGGCAAAGTTAGATGAAACAATTGCCAAGCTTCAAAAGAAAGGAAAGGATGGTGATGACGATCTTCAAAGGACATCCGCTGCACTCCAAGCAGAAGAAGACAAGGTCAACCATCTAAACAAACTTAAACAGAAACTGGAAGGCTCCCTCGATGAAATGGAGGACAGTCTTCAGCGTGAGAAGAAGATGAGAGGTGATGTTGAGAAGGCAAAGAGGAAGATGGAACAGGATCTTAAGATGACACAGGAAACAGTCGAAGAACTCGAGCGTGCTAAGCGAGAACTTGAGGATGCTCTTAAGAAGTAAAGTCATATATATATATATATATTGTAAAAACACAGTTAGATAAAGTGAATGGTTGTAGCATGTCATTAGATGTCTATTCAAGACCATGATTCCATGAAATTATTGATGAATCTCAACTCTGTGTAACCTACAAACACAATTTTAAGATTTGTACAGTGAAAATATACATACCAATAGAACATTCTTGTGTTTACAGTTTTAATATATTTTACAACTATTTACTTTTAGGAGAGAAAAGGATGCTGGTGGTCTCGGCACACAGCTGGAGGATGAACAAAACCGTGTTGCCCAGCTCCAGAGGAAAATCAAAGAGCTCCAGGTAACAACCTCATTACACTCTTCCATAAGGGTCACCTTACAATATAATTACTGAAGTGTTTGAAAAAGACTCAGCATGAATGAACTAATAACGCATCACTTATGTGTTACAAAGGCTCGCATTGAGGAACTGGAAGAAGAACTTGAAGCTGAGAGGCAATCTAGAAGCAAGGTTGAGAAGCAGAGAAGCGAGCTGGCTCGTGAGCTGGATGAGCTGCAAGACAGATTAGAGGAGGCCGGTGGTGCCACAGCTGCTCAGGTTGGTCAAGAGTATGGCCCAGATAAATTGACAGATAGATATAATAAGAACTAAGTGATTCGTGAATGCATAACATTCTGCATTTTAAGTTTGTCAATAGCTACAAAAAGAAAGTTGGTATTTACATTTGTTGCATTACACAACATTCTTGTTCTGAAATAGTATATGAACGCTCAATTCACGAAAAGGCATTTGATGTCATTATAGGTTGACATGAATAGAAAGAGAGAACAAGAGGTTCAGAAACTCAGACGAGAGCTTGAAGAAGCCACACTCCAAGGAGAATCTCAGGTCTCTTCACTCCGAAAGAAGCAACAGGAGGCCGTCAATGAACTCAGCGATCAAGTTGACCAGCTTCAGAAGGTCAAAAACAAGTAAGGGTCACTGTCTTATTATACGTTATTAACTCACACCTTTTAATTATTGGTTTACAAATGCGACGATCCAAAGTTTGGAAATTTCACACAAATGTGCATAACACACTCATGACACAACAGACGCTCATTTATTTAGGTAATGAAATAAAACAAATGTACCAGGCATTTGGACTTTTTAATGCATATTTAACAGGTAGTATGACTTTCTACAAAACAACTTATTTGGATTTACAGACACATTGATGAATAATGGTTTTGATGGCAGATGTCTAGATTTGGGGGGAGGGGGCAAGGGGTGCATCTCGAAGCAACTAATACAATGTTGAACAAGAATAATTCAAGTGTCTGTTCATATTCATATGTTGACCATTAAGATTGTGTTCAGTGCACAACTAAGTGAATACTTTTAAGTGTGGGACGGCGCACACAATACACATGTTTATTTTGTTTTGTTTGTTGTTCAACGCAGCACTCGGCAATATTCCAGCTATATGACGGCGATCTGTAACTAATCGACCTACCCAGGCCACTCGATCCATTTAGTCGCCTCTTACGATTTGTACAGCTTGGTTGGACTTTGAATCCCCACTTCCGTCTTTTCACCAACAGATCCGTGAAGACCCGCGGTAGAATAGGTCTTCAGCAACCATGCTTGCCATAAAAGGCGACTGTTTGTCGTAGGAGGCCGCTAGCGGGATCGGGTGGTCAAGCTCGCTGACTAGGTTGATGCATGTCACCGTATGGTTCGATGGATTGCGTGGATCGATGGTCATGATGTCAATCACAGGATTGTTTGGTCCAGATTAGATTATTTACAGTCATATACAGTAAAATACGTTTCTACCGAACTGACGGATATTGCGAACTTAATTTTTGGTTCCTAACATTTGCTGTATAGATGTTGCATATATGCTTATAACGAACTACAGTTATAACGAACAAAAATTAGTGGTCTATTTGAGTTCGTTATAACTGTAGTTTACTGAAGCTGGAATATTCCTGAGTGCGGCGTTAAACAATAAACATTACATGTCACGTCATCTTTCCACCCACATCAAGCTGACACTACGTGCTATAACATTATCTGTACATTAACAAATATGAATTATCTCTTCATTCTAGGATTGAAAAGGAAAAACAACAGATGAGGGGTGAAATCGAAGATCTTCAAGCCCAGGTTGAGTACGTCAAGAAGAACGCTGTAAGTACATCTGACATACACTGCACTCTGTCCGAAACTGTAGCTCCATAATATCACATTATGGATACTCTTTATTACAGTTGTAGACGTTTAGTCATTTTGACACTGTGTCAAAATCAAAACTGAAAACCAGAATCTAAGAACAACAATATATAATCGGTATTACAATCAGATATTTTCTAATGCGTTGATGTCATATTTCTGTCATGGCAGATGCTTAACACTGTTGAAAAAGATGATTAACACTGTTGACCAAAAAATTAGGCTTATGTCAAACATACAGGTTAGAGATGAGCTAAATGCCATGTATTAACGATGTCTTTCATAAAAGTGATGGCAGTTATGCATTCTGATCTAAGGGTCCATCAGCAAAGCAGACCAAGCAGATGGAGAGCCAGTTGGCCGAGCTCAATGCCAAGATCGACGAAGGCGCTCGCGAAATCAGCGACCTTCAGTCTCAAAAGAGTCGTCTCAGCTCTGAGAACTCCGATGTGACCCGCCAGCTGGAAGAAGCGGAGCATAATGTCAGCCAGCTGACCAAGGATAAGGCTGGACTCAACAACCAGTTGGAAGATGCTAAGAGAACTATTGAAGATGAATCCAGGGTGAGTATTGATTCCATTCACTGGTGTGTACCCAATAAATCTTGAATCGTGCACATGAAATTATACTGGTCATACCTCTGCCCTGGTACTAAAATAATAGGTTAGTCGAAAATCATATAGAATAATGTAAAAATACAACAAGTATTTGATAATTTGCGGAATTTATTTTATAAGATCGGAGTTATAGATCACTGTTTCTTCGACGTTACCATATTGGAAATAGGGGCCGTTTTGGCCTTAACGTTGACAGCAATAATTACCTTTACAGAATTTATATATGAAAGGATGCGTTTATCAACTTCGAGAACAAAAGCGACGTGTCCAGGTATTTGAGAGTATAACTTTGTTATCTAGGCCCGCCAGAAGCTGCAGTCTGAGGTGCGTAACCTTAACGCAGACCTTGATGCCATGCGGGAACAGTTTGACGAGGAACAGGAGAGGTCTGCAACTGCCCAACGTCAAGCCTCTAAGGCCGTTGCTGAGGCTCAGACATGGAAGTCCAAATTTGAGACGGAAGGCACAGCCAGAGCTGATGAACTTGAGGAGGCTAAGTTAGTATCTAATGGAAACAAGTTATCTTTTGTATTGATGGTTTAGTAGTTCCCAGATCTGCACCGATTTTGATACCTGGCATGTTAACACCCATGTGCTTGAATAGGACTCTTAGCAAAACTGACCAAAATAAACGGCCCAAAACACACAATGCCTCACTAGACTAATGCCGGAGGATGTTCATATGTGTTACTGTAACTCTTACTGTAGATACAGGCTGTACATTTCGTTTTGCCCATGAGGCATATATTCTTCAAGATGATCTTAGGGTAGATTAATACATATTGTAACGCTATCAACGCTTTGTGAAGATGGACCCAGACCTCAAGAAGCGATCACAGGTGCCTTTTTGTAAAGTTGCTTTTCATTTGATTTTTAGACGTCGTCTCCAGTCTAGGCTCAATGAAGCAGAGCAGAACATGGAAGCTGCCCAGGGCAAGGTGAACGCTCTTGAGAAGGCCAAAAACAGACTGCAGGGAGAGCTCGAGGATGTCATGGTGGACTGTGAAAGGGTAGGAGAGACTTTGTATAGGACTAATTCAACGAACCGTAAAGGTTTGCCTCGTGGGCAGTAAACATCTTTCTCACTTTTAGGAAAAATAAGTATTCTCTGCATCAAAACCAGATTACTCAGTGGTTTTTCAACACCAACGATATTGCAATATAAACCCAAAACATATTAATCAATAGAAGCTAACAGTGATACATACATACATGTGTATCAATGAGATGTTGTACTATTCAATCCCGGTGTTGATAGGCTAACTCTGCTGCCAACAATATGGAAAAGAAACAGCGTAACTTCGACAGGACTATTGCTGAATGGGAGACCAAGGTTACAGGTCTCCAGGCCGATTTGGAGCTTTCCCAGAAAGAGGCTCGTGGCTATTCAGCTGATGTCTTCCGTTACCGAGCTCAGGTGGATGATGCTGAATCTAGCGTTGAATCTCTCAGGAGAGAGAACAAGAACCTCTCTGGTAAGTATATCTGTGGATAGTAACGTGCAGCGTACTCTGTAAAATCAAATAACTCAAAACAGACTGACAAATCGGAACGACATATTGGTTCCTCTTCCAGATGATATATGTGAAGTGCGACTTGAGAATATACAACAGTGATTTAATATAATCGTTTTTTGTTTGCAGAAGAGATCCGTGAACTCTCGGATCAGATTTCTGACGGTGGCCGTAGCCTGCATGACAGCGACAAGGCCCGTAAACGTATTCAGATGGAGAAGGATGAACTCCAGAACGCTCTTGAAGAGGCCATGTCCACTCTGGAACAGGAGGAGGCTAAGGTTGGACGTGTCAACATTGAGCTGGCTCAGGTCCGCGCTGACGTCGATAGGCGTTTGGCTGAGAAGGATGATGACTTTGAGAACACTCGGTGAGTAATAACAAAGGGTTTTTTTTAACTGTGAGTGGTAGCGAAATAATGGTTACTTATTCTACTTTGAAAGTCTTATGCACATTTCATCATAATAGTTGGACGAGCGATAAGTAAATCTGTGAAACTAAGTGGAGTTATAATTGTTTGCAGCCGCAACCACCAGAAGGCCCTTGAGTCGCTTCAGGCCAGCATTGATGCTGAGGCAAAGGGCAAGGCTGAGGCCATGAGGATCAGGAAGAAGCTGGAAGCAGACATCAACGAGCTTGAGGTTGCCGTTGATAATGCAAACCGCAACCGCGCGGATGCTGAGAAGAACGCCAAGAAATGGCAGGGTCTCATCACCGTAAGTTAATCACCTGTGCAATAAAATATGTCACATGCAGGACGATTCATGTTTTGCCATTAAGGCTGAGTTTAAAACCCCCACACCATTTGTATATTTTACAGGAAATGGAACAGAAGGTTGAGGAGGAGCGTAGAGGCCGCGAAGAAGCCCGTGATTCTCTTCTTGCAATGGAACGTCGCTGCAACAACTTCAAAGTTGAGTCTGAGGAGCTTCAAGCCAGTCTTGAAAACGCTGATAGAGGCCGCAAGAATGCAGAAGCTGAGCTCACAGAGGCTCTTGACAGAGTCAATGAGCTCACTGCTACGAGTTCATCACTCCAGGGCCAGAAGAGGAAGCTGGACAGTGACATTTCTGCCATGCAGGTACGCTGGAGAAACAATGCAAAATAATTCTGTAAAAATTAAGGGCGCCATATTTCAAAGATTTCGTCTGTATGAGTTTGCTACTCGATTTGTTTTGCCCTTGTCTTTACGGTTTGATTAAATATTAAGTGTCATAATACCCCTTACACCCTTTCCTGTCTGTATGAAGGTCTTCCAACGGGATAAAGTTGTACTAAATAACAAACATTATAGAAACAGGTTTCCGACTCTTCATATTGTCACAGCTGATGCGAATAACTTGTAATTCACACAACAATAACACCAACGCATTTTTGAACAGGCCGACCTTGAGGAGATGAGTGGCCAAGTGAGGTCATCAGAGGAGAATGTGAGACGCGCTCAGGCTGATGTACAGCGCATGACTGACGAGCTGCGTGCCGAGCAGGAACACAGCAAGCAGATGGACAAAGTGAAGAGAGGATTTGAGTCCCAAGTCAAGGAACTTCAGATCAGAGCGGAAGAGGCAGAGGCAGCTGGACTCAAGGGAGGCAAGAGGGCCGTTGCTAAACTTGAACAGAGAGTAAGTATACGAATTAAGATACATTACTGCAACAGAAATGTACAAAACATATCATCGCTTGAAATATGAAAATTTGACGCAACAACCGTCAAATACCATTAGACATAAAACACTTTAAAACAAGTCTTGAAACAATTTGCTATCTAAATGTGCTCTCTGAACAAATGAAACCGCTTGTCCAGAACTACATGTGTCAGACACTAAAAGTCCCCTAAACTATATGTTGCCATGTTCGTAGTTCCACTATGTTTGACACAGTGATAACCTTGTAAATAAAAGCGACAAGACCCTTTCCATATTCATAAGATATCTTTCTCTAACGCGTCCTGTGCTGATTATTTCAGGTCCGTGAACTCGAAGGAGAATTGGATTCCGAGCAGCGCCGTCATTCTGAAACTCAGAAGACATCACGTACTGTTGAACGTCGTCTGAAGGAGGTGTCCCTCCAGGCCGAGGAGGAGCAGAAGGGTCAGGAGAGACTCCAGAGCACCATCGACGCTCTCAACGCCAAAGTCAGAACATACAGAACCCAGATTGACGAGGCTGTAAGTGCCTTACTAAATTTTAAAAACCTGAAAACTTTCTTCTCTTTTCCTTGTAAAGAATACTTGAAGAACTACAAGAACAACGTGTTCTTGGTCCCCTGTTGCAATTTGGCTTGACTATTTTAGTTTGGTTTAGACCATACTCACACAAAATACCTTACCATTAGAGGACATATTATACTGTTATTTTCTCATATATACAATATATGTCAGTTATAGGTTTCCCTTTGTGATTTGAAGTGATGAAGTCCATACACATATAGAGAATCTCACCAGAGTGTCTTTTGATATCAAATATATCAACACGAGTTGATAAAACTGGAAAAATTCCGTGGCTTGCCGAGGATTTTTGCCACTTTTATCAACGAGTGTGGATATATTTGATGTCAAAAGACACGAGGGTGAGATTTTATTTATCATCCAACATCATTCTTCCAACTTTTTCAGTTTGTAGACAGTTATAAGCAGTGTCTTCAGTGTAAAGAGTACTGCTTACAGCTTCAGTAGCAGAGCCATTAGTGATGTCATTTGATTGTGATGTCATGGTAACCAGTGACATCACAATGATCTGCAAAGCAATATGATGTAATTTCATTGCAGCGATATCTACAGTGTAGATATCGCTTGATCTCATCCAAGCGATATCTCCTGTGGGAGCCAGTTTTGGATGATAAAGTTCTAATCATTTTGCCTTTATTTACAGGAGGAGCTTGCTGCCATGAACCTGGCCAAGTACCGTAAGGTCGTCACCGAGTTCGAGGACGCCGAGGAAAGAGCTGAATCTGCTGAGAACGCTCTATCCAAACTCAGAGTAAAGAACCGCAGTTCAGTCTCCATGGCTCGTTAAGACCACACCGAGCTTGTCATCCTTACCTCGGCATTAACTTTTATGGGTTACTTTTGGTGGGGACTTCCTAACAAGGAGCCTGCAACTATATGTATCTCAATTTACTGTATATCGGAAATACAAGAACAGTATGGACTTCGATGAAACGGTTAATCTGTTATGACTCGGAGAACACACTGTTTAGTCAGCTCGATCAAGACTTTAATGTTCAGATTCAATGACATGCTATTCTGTGTTGTGTCTGGATGCCTGAAATCTTGAAGCATAGTTCTGTACTTGAAATAAAATGTATGCAATGATTTTTTTCTCTGTCATTATAAGCTTAATTAAAAACTTTTGATAACATAGTTAAGGTCATAAAGCAGTTTAAAGTATATTAAGAAGTCACCTTTGCACATATTTATGTGACGGCAGCACCGAAGATTCATCCCGACTGTAACTTTTGGGGATAGTTAAGTATCCAACTTCAAAAATCTGATTGTTTTACAAACGGACGCCTAGCTGGCGAAATGTGTTTCCAAAACTGCTTAGGATAAAGGCATTCGAACGGTTAACGTTAGTATATTGTTTATTGCTTTGTGGTACGTTCGCAACAGAAGTGAAACGTTAAACTTGTTCAACTTTTTCAGCAGAAATTAAATGAATGATGATGGTTTTGTAACATTGTACTGCTAATTGGTTTAATCAGTCAGGATGTTTGTTAGCGGTGGGCTAGCTTAATGTTGACTTCGCAAGTCAAGCTTAGTCCTAGGATCGATCATGCGATCAATATGTGAAATCAATTCTTGGTATGATCCACCCTGATACATCGATACCACTGGAGTCTTGATAAAGCGTGGTTTAATCATGAACACTGACGTGTTCATAATGTTTACGATACCAGCAGATTTAAGTAAATTTAATCAATGTCATCACATATAAAAATACCAAATAGTCAGAGGCGGCGAGAAGACCAAGTAGTGTGTTCGCGAGAAGAACATGAAGAAAGGTTCGTTATCCCATAGTGAGTGAGTAAACAATAGTTAATTTATAGAGAAAATGTCGCTGGTAGCAGTTTTCACACCTTATTAATAACCCAGGAACACATGTTTGGTGCTGACCATATTGGGCTCGTTAACAGAGCTAATCATGGATTTCAACCCGTGATTAGTGGATCATAAGAGGTAACTCAGCACCCCAAAAAATGCTGCAGACGACTTGGCCTCATGTAATCCCGATCCACATAATATTTTGGCACGTAATCAATAGTATGGTAGTAGCCGTACTTAACTTTTCTATCAAGTCATGGTATACTCAACCCCGGATCGGAGACTTTTAAAGGCATATCAGCAAACATTCGCCACCCATCTGACCCGTTGGAGACTTACGATTGGCTACGTTAGATCTATTTCCTTACGTTAAATGACTTGAATTTGTTTCTTGACCACGCATCTTTAAGGCACTGCTTTCCCACTGATTATTTGATAGTGATTCCACATGTATCAGTGTGATTAACAACACATGAACTAGTGTGCATAACAACAAATGTACCAGTGTGCATAACGACACATGTACCGGTAGTGCATGACGACACATGTACCAGTGTGCATGACGACAAATGTATCAGTGTGATTAACAACATATGTACCAGTGTGCATAACGACACATGTATCAGTGTGCATAACAACACATGAACCAGGGTGCATAACAACACATGTATCAGTGTGATTAACAACACATGTACCATTGTGCATAACGACACATGAACCAGTGTACATAACAACACATGTATCAGCGTGATTAACAACACATGAACCAGTGTGCATAACGACACATGAACCAGTGTGCATAACGACACATGAACCAGTGTACATAACAACACATGTATCAGCGTGATTAACAACACATGAACCAGTGTGCATAACGACACATGAACCAGTGTGCATAACAACACATGTACCAGTGTGCATAACGACACATGAACCAGTGTACATAACAACACATGTATCAGCGTGATTAACAACACATGAACCAGTGTGCATAACGACACATGAACCAGTGTACATAACAACACATATATCAGCGTGCATAACAACACATGTACCAGTATACATGAAAACACGTGTACCAGTGTGCATGACGACACGTGTATCAGTGTGCACAACAACACATGAACCAGTGTGCATAACAACACATGTATCAGCGTGCATAACAACACATGTACCAGTATACATGAAAACACGTGTACAAGTGTGCATGGCGACACGTGTATCAGTGTGCACAACAACACATGAACCAGTGTGCATAACAACACATGAACCAGTGTGTATGACGACTCATGTACCAGTGTGCATGACGACACGTGTATCAGTGTGCACAACAACACATGAACCAGTGTGCATAATAACACATGAACCAGTGTGCATAACAACACATGAACCAGTGTGCATGACGACACATGTATCAGTGTGCATAACAACACATGTACCAGTGTGCATGACGACAGATGTACCAGTGTGCATGACGATACGTGTATCGTTGTGCATGACGACACATGTATCAGTGTGCATGACAACACATGTACCAGTGTACATAACAACACATGTACCAGTGTGCATGACGACACCTGTATCAGTGTACATAACAACACGGGTACCAGTGTATATAACAACACATGTACCAGTGTACATAACAACACGTGTACCAGTGTGCATGACGACACCTGTATCAGTGTACATAACAACACGTGTATCAGTGTGCATGACGACACATGCATCAGTTTGCATGACGACATATGTATCAGTAAGCATAGCAACACATGAACCAGTGTGCATAACAACACATGTATCAGTGTGCATAACGACACATGTATCAGTGTGCATAACGACACATGTACCAGTGTGCATGACGACACATGTACCAGTGTGCATGACGAGAAATGTATCAGTGTGATTAACAACACATGTACCAGTGTGCAAAACAACACATGTACCAGTGTGCATAACAAAACATGTATCAGTGTGCATACCAACACATGTACCAGCGTGCATGACGACACATGTACCAGTGTGCATGACGACTCATGTACCAGTGTGCATGACGATACGTGTATCGGTGTGCATGACGACACATGTATCAGTGTGCATGACAACACATGTACCAGTGTACATAACAACACATGTACCAGTGTGCATGACGACACCTGTATCAGTGTACATAACAACACGTGTACCAGTGTATATAACAACACATGTACCAGTGTACATAACAACACGTGTACCAGTGTGCATGACGACACCTGTATCAGTGTACATGACAACACGTGTATCAGTGTGCATGACGACACATGCATCAGTTTGCATGACGACATATGTATCAGTAAGCATAGCAACACATGAACCAGTGTGCATAACAACACATGTATCAGTGTGGATAACGACACATGTACCAGTGTGCATGACGACACATGTACCAGTGTGCATGACGAGAAATGTATCAGTGTGATTAACAACACATGTACCAGTGTGCAGAACAACACATGTACCAGTGTGCATAACAAAACATGTATCAGTGTGCATACCAACACATGTACCAGTGTGCATGACGACACATGTACCAGTGTGCATGACGACACGTGTATCAGTGTGCACAACAAAACATGAACCAGTGTGCATAACAACACACGAACCAGTGTGCATAACAACACATGTACCAGTGTGCAGAACAACACATGTACCAGTGTACATAACAATACGTGTACCAGTGTATATAACAACACATGTATCAGTGAGATTAACAACAGATGTACCAGTGTGCATAACAACACGTGTACCAGTGTATATAACAACACATGTATCAGTGTGCATAACAACACATGTATCAGTGTACATAACAACACGTGTACCAGTGTATATAACAACACATGTATCAGTGTGCTTAACAATACATGTACCAGTGTGCATGACGAGACATGAACCAGTGTGCATAACAACACATGTATCAGTGTGATTAACAACACATGTACCAGTGTGCAGAACAAAACGTGTACCAGTGTGCATAACAACACATGAACCACTGTGCGTAATAACACATGTATCAGTGTGCATGACGAGACATGAACCAGTGTGCATAACAACACGTGTACCAGTGTGCTTAACAACACATGAACCACTGTGCGTAATAACACATGTATCAGTGTGCATGACGAGACATGAACGAGTGTGCATAACAACACATGAACCAGTGTACATAACAACACATGTATCAGTGTGCATAACAACACATGTATCAGTGTGATTAACAACACATGTACCAGTGTGCAGAACAACACATGTACCAGTGTGCATAACAACACATGAACCAGTGTACATAACAACACATGTATCAGTGTGCATAACAACACATGTATCAGTGTGATTAACAACACATGTACCAGTGTGCATAACGACACATGTACCAGTGTGCATAACGACACATGAACCAGTGTACATAACAACACATGTATCAGCGTGATTAACAACACATGAACCAGTGTGCATAACGACACATGAACCAGTGTGCATAACGACACATGAACCAGTGTACATAACAACACATGTATCAGCGTGATTAACAACACATGAACCAGTGTGCATAACGACACATGAACCAGTGTGCATAACAACACATGTACCAGTGTGCATAACGTCACATGAACCAGTGTACATAACAACACATGTATCAGCGTGATTAACAACACATGAACCAGTGTGCATAACGACACATGAACCAGTGTGCATAACGACACATGAACCAGTGTACATAACAACACATGTATCAGCGTGATTAACAACACATGAACCAGTGTGCATAACGACACATGAACCAGTGTGCATAACGACACATGAACCAGTGTACATAACAACACATGTATCAGCGTGCATAACAACACATGTACCAGTATACATGAAAACACGTGTACCAGTGTGCATGACGACACGTGTATTAGTGTGCACAACAACACATGAACCAGTGTGCATAACAACATATGTATCAGCGTGCATAACAACACATGTACCAGTATACATGAAAACACGTGTACAAGTGTGCATGGCGACACGTGTATCAGTGTGCACAACAACACATGAACCAGTGTGCATAACAACACATGAACCAGTGTGTATGACGACTCATGTACCAGTGTGCATGACGACACGTGTATCAGTGTGCACAACAACACATGATCCAGTGTTTTTTTACAACACATGAACCAGTGTGCATAACAACACATGAACCAGTGTGCATGACGACACATGTATCAGTGTGCATAACAACACATGTACCAGTGTGCATGACGACACATGTACCAGTGTGCATGACGAGACATGAACCAGTGTGCATAACAACACATGTATCAGTGTGCAGAACAACAGATGTATCAGTGTGCATGACGACACATGTACCAGTGTGCATAACAACACATGTACCAGTGTGCTTAACAACACATGTACCAGTATGCATGACGACACATGTATCAGTGTGCATGACAACACATGTACCAGTGTGGATGACAAGACATGTACCAGTGTGCAGAACAACACATGAACCAATGTCCTTAACAACACGTGTATCAGTGTGCATGACGACACATGTATCAGTATGCATGACGACACATGTAACAGTGTGCATAACAACACGTGTATCAGTGTGCATGACGACACATGTACCAATGTGGATGACGACATATGTACCAGTGTACATATCAACACATGTACCAGTGTGCTTGACGACACATGTAACAGTGTGCATGGCGACACATGTAACAGTGTGCATGACGACACATGTACCAGTGTGTATGACGACACGTGTATCAGTGTGTATGACGACACATGTATCAGTATGCATGACGACACATGTAACAGTGTGTATGACGACACGTGTATCAGTGTGTATGACGACACGTGTATCAGTGTGTATGACGACACATGTATCAGTGTGTATGACGACACATGTATCAGTATGCATGACGACACATGTTTCAGTGTGAATGACGACACATATATCAGTGTGTATGACGACACATGTTTCAGTGTGCATAACAACACATGTATTAGTGTGCGTGACGACACATGTACCAGTGTACATAACAACATATGTACCAGTGTGTATGACGTCATGTTCAACAGTGAGCAGTACGACATATGAGTTGCTTGCGTGTCTGTTTGTTTGTCGATTAACGCCGCACTCAGCACCACATATGTCGTGTGCAGTGCTATACACGTACCTGTGTGCAGTAAGTGATCTGTGCCAGTGTGCATGTTTCTATCTATTTACTGGTGATACAAACTGACGTACACTGTGTCACAACTGACGTACACCATCCGCAAGCAATGTATTGGTTTACACATCGCCATTGTGTTATACTCCCAGGAAGAGAAAATCGTTTTTTGTCAAGAAATTAATCTTAAAAAATGCAAGACGAATGACGTAAATTGTATCTAAATTTTTCCTCACAACAAAGTGAGGTGCGTACATCATGACTAGGTTTAGGTTAGGACAGTGACACAGTAAAGTTGGTGTTGCAATTACTTTTCGCTTGTGGCGCGATGACACACGACATGCCTGCTTATTGTGTAAGAGATGGTCACAGAATAACTTTCCGACGTGACCTGGCTGGTCGGGGATCATTGCTGTTCACATGGTGCACCGCGGCGCATCTGATACACAGTGCATCTAACATTGCATCTCAATCTACCGTCAGACCACTTTAGCTAAAACTGCAGTTGCTAAATCTACCGTCAGACCACTGTACCTAATACTGCAGTTGCTAAATCTACCGTCAAACCACTTTAGCTAATACTGCAGTTGCTAAATCTACCGTCAGACCACTTTAGCTAATACTGCAGTTACTAAATCTACCGTCAAACCACTTTAGCTAATACTGCAGTTGCTAAATCTACCGTCAGACCACTTTATCTAATACTGCAGTTGCTAAACCTACCGTCAGACCACTTTAGCTAAAACTGCAGTTGCTAAATCTACCGCCAGACCAATTGGGCTGTTGCTGCAGTTGCTAAATCTACCGTCAGACCAATTTAGCTATTGCTGCGATTGCTAAATCTACCGTCAAACCACTTTAGCTAATACTGCAGTTGCTCAATCTACCGTCAAACCACTTTAGCTAATACTGCAGTTGCTAAATCTACCGTCAGACCGTTTTAGCTAAAACTGCAGTTGCTAAATCTACCGTCAAACCACTTTAGCTAATACTGCAGTTGCTTAATCTACCGTCAGACCACTTTAGCTAAAACTGCAGCTGCTAAATCTACCGTCAAACTACTTTAGCTAATACTGCAGTTGCTGAGATTCACCTACAAATAGGAGATGCTACTACTACTACTACTACTACTACAATTACTACTACAACAACAACAACAACAACAACAACTACTACTACTACTACTACTACTACCTCATATATAATAAGGATCAACAACTACTACTACATCTTTTACAATTAGGATCGACTACTACAACTACAACTACTGCAACTACTACTTTGCTGTTCAACTTGGAAACTTGGGATTAGAGGTAACATGTTAAAGTGGATATGGTCTTTTTTCTGAACGAACCATTCAAGTTCGCATAGGTCAAAAACTGTCGGGTATGCAGGTGAAAATAGTACCCCACAAGGCAGTGTTATAAGTGCCATTCATACAATATCATGATCAATGACGTTTTGAGGACCTGCCTCTAACTATTAATCCTGCACAGTTTGCAGATCATTGATGGTGGGGACGGATTGGTAATTTTCAGTTTGTCTCTCCAAAACTACGTAATTAAAATCAGTAATGGGTGTTTAAGACATCCCTATCAAAATCAGTGGCGATGATGATCACAAGACGAAAAATCCCTAACGATATCAATCTAACTCTCAGACATCATATATCGAAAATAGTGTCAGTTTTCAAGTAACACATGTAAACAAGATAATCAATCTATTAAAGTGTAAGTTATCTCTGTCACGTTGACCTGTCCTCGTGACTATTTAACCCGACCCCACGCGGTCAGAATGTCAACTCCGTATCATCCATCACTATCTGTCGTTTTCCTTCCTCACCCCCACGGTAATCTTTCACTGTCCACCACCCGAGCGAATTGCGGCTGAGTGAGTGAGTGATTGAGTTGGGTTTAACGCCGCTTTTAACAGTATTCCAGTTATATCACGGAGTTTCAGCTTCATGTGGGAGGAAAGCCCGAAGTGATGCAGGTCTCAGATATTTACCACTTCGGTGAAACCCACGAGCACGGGTATGGTGCTGACAAACCTAGAAACATAATCGGGGCGAACCGGGATTCGAAACCACAATCATAGGTTTCTGGCGTGCCCAAGGGACGCAACTCTGCACAGCGAATCGCGGCGCCTTAGACGACTGGGCCGCCCGTGCCCCCCGAATTGCGGCTGAACGAATTAAGGGTCTCTACCTGACTACATAATTACATATGTTTTCTTAGATCTCTGGTTAGTCATTTTGTGACTGAAGGGCCCACTGACATGACAGGTGTTTTCGGTTATCGTCTCTCAACCTCACTGCTGAGTGATCAAGTGAGTGAATGTTGCGTTCCGCCGCGGTCAGTATAAGTCAAAGACATCACGGAAGCCTGTAAAACGTCGAGTTTGAATAAACCTCAGAATGGGGTGAGCGAGTATGGGTTTACGCCGCTTTTTTTAGCAATATTCCAGCAATATCACGGCGGGGGACACCAGAAATGGGCTTCACACAGTGTACCCATGTCGGGAATCGAACCCGGGTCTTCGGCGTGACGAGCTAACCCTTTAACCACTAGGCTACCCGAAAGCCCCTAAACCAGAGAATGAAAACATGACCCACGATCATAACACACAATCACAACTACACTCAGCTCTCATGACAAGAGCAACGTTAGATTCATTACAAAATATTGCTATACCCCTATTAAGAATCTTGCAACTCCATTGGTTCATCCGTACCACGTGACGAAACAATACTTCTCATTGTCGAAACCGCAGTCATGTGACTGACACTGACCTTGAATGATGACCTGTCACGTGATGAATATTGACTCGTCTGTTACAAAACAAGTTGCCGTCTGGGACGAACAGTCGCTTTTCGCAGCTCAGTTACCGTAATGAAACAGAGGACGGTTAAAAGACTTCATTAATTTTAAAGTGAATTTCGGTATGACAAAGCGAATAATTACTCTTGACAAGGTCAATATGCGAAAACAAGGACCCGAGGACCTGTCCCCTACGGCGGTCTGACCGGACCTGTGCCTGCGGCCTCGATCCGGTTAGACCACCTCAGGGGTCAGGTTCTTTTTTTATCGCATACTGACCTCGTCAATAGTCATTATTTGTATAATATGATATATAAACTCAAAATAATGAGCACACGCGTTCTATAAGCAAAACAAAGAATGTTGGATCATATCTACCAGTATATGGTTACCCCATCGCCTATATTCTAATAGCCGATGTGTTTTGTAATTACTAAATGTAATCACGCCGAAGACCCGGGTTCGATTGCCGACATGGGTACAATGTGTGAAGCCCATTTCTGGTGTCCCCAGCCGTGATATTGCTGGAATATTGCTAAAAGCGGCGTAAAATCAAACTCACTCACTCTCTCACTAAATGTGAGACACAAACGTTAATGCGCAGCCGTGATGCAGGTAGGACGTTGATATTCGGTTTCAGTGAAATACCCGGGTATCAGTTATCAGCAATGTGAGATCTGCGCATGTCAAGTGTCGCGGGTATCTTTGTTTTCATCCCACGACACTCGATGTGTTGCCGGGTATTATGATCACGAGTTCAAAGGTCATGTCCTATCTTCCTCGTCACTCATGGTTGGACTCTTTCAAATCTTCAATGTCAGCTTTCGAAACCGGTTTCAACCACCTGTTTAGATAAGATAAATGTTAAAATGTCGGCATTTCCTTGGAACATATTATCATCTATGACACAAAAATATAATGACAATAGAGTCGACATATTAAAATACTTGAGATAATACACATACACGTGTAAATGTGAGGGGGTGAACAGTGAAGAAAAGTTCATTCGGAAACCGGTTTGTAAAATGGGAATGAATTGAAATGACGCGTTGTGTTGATAAAGTGGTACATGTTTGCTATAATCTTCTGACCGCTTCTGCTGGTGGTCGTGACACTTGACCAGGAGTAGGAACACTGACCATTTGATATCAGGACCCGAGGGAGACCGCCAAGGACCTGCCACGTTGCTTTGTCCACTGAAATACGAACTGAATTTCAAAAGGTAAGTTCATCTCTTCTTTCTTGACGGATGGAGACATAAACATAGTGCGCGTTATTTATATGTTTCATTGTTGTTCATGGTTTATGCCATTATTCCTTTTTCCACAAGTGACTGTGTATAAATATACCGTAAGTCCTCGTCAACTTTTTTCTAATGTTTGTATGGTTCCCGGTGTTGTAGAGTAATGCAGTATTCCGACACAATACTCTCAATAAACATTTGTCACATTTCAAAGCAAAAAGGTTGCAGCACACAATCAGACTCACACATAGTATGCATCAATATAGAGCTGAGAATCAAATGCTGAGAATAAAAGTGACCAATAAGAGTTATTTTTTTTATCCTTGTTTTATAGCAATACATTTCTCGATTGCATATGTTTTAAGTAGTTTAAAAAAAATATATGTTTTTTTTCGGTTTGATTCCTTTGATTCCACATACATGAATATGCTTTTTCCCCAAAAAAAGAATATGATTCATTAAAGTGTTAGAGTATATGATTGATTAAAGTATTAGAGTATATGATTCATTAAAGTATTAGAGTATATGATTCATTAAAGTATTAGAGTATATGATTCATTAAAGGATTAGAGTAGAACCAAACCAAATAAGATATGTTGTCAATTTATTCTATTGTAAAAGATAATTATTTAGCAAATGTTCGAGATCATTCCAAAATTGTTTAGTTTCATTACATTCCCAAAAGAAATGACTGATGTCCTCATTGACAGTATTACAAAAGCTAATCATCGTTAACTTCATACAACATTTAAAGGGATATCACCTATGTCGCAGCAGAAGTCTTGTCAGTAACTATTTTCTAATATCGAGACTTAGCTTTTATTTTAAAACTCGATATTTAAGCAATATCGAAGCAGGAAAAGAACCCGGGCCTTCGGTGAGACGAGCGAACACTTTAACCACTTAGCTACTCCACCGTCCCTGAATTATTAAACGTTCAGATGTTCAAACAAGATTACATTATACATACGAATTGAGCTGTTTTGATTAAAGTTAGTCTTTCAAATTCGTCATGTTCGCCGCATTGCATTAGCTTTTTCCATCATATATTTGTAAATGACAGAATAATACTGAGGATCTCTTAGCATCTCTGCACTAAATCTTGAGTAATGAGTGATTCGAGACTTATATTTCTAACAAACAGGCGATGGCAACGGTTGACCGTATCAGCTACGAACATGATCACGGGAGCCCCCCAATTCCTGTGACATCGACGCAGGGACATGACAATATGCATCCCAAGAAGCAAGTCACTTTCGGACAAGGTACCATCGTGTTGTTTGATGAGGTGGAGGAATACGTAACAGAACGGCTGCGGAAGACAAGCATTTCCGACAACGTTGACGACACCCCGCCCATCGCGCCAGAAGATACCTATCACTTGTGCAGTGAATACAACGAGAATGAACAACCTGGTTCGAGGGTGAGATTCTGTCAGATCGGAAGTCAACCAGGCGAGCTTCACAACGCAACAGACGTGGGAATTATGGGTAATGGCGATCTAGTCGTGACTGATATGATCTGTAATAAGCTCAAGCTGTTTACGTCTTATGGTGTGGTGGGGACTGTGTACGCAGCGGACGAAGTATCTGAGCCATGGGGGACGACTGATATTGGTACAGAGAAAATCGCTGTCACGTCCCGAAGATCTCAGAGTGTTGTCATAATGTGCAAAACATGGGGTAACGTTGTCAGAAGGTTTGGACACGGCTTCTTCAAATCTCCCTGTGGTATAACAACAGTTGGAGACAACGCCGTCATCGTAACCGATGATGTTGCGAACAGAGTGTCAGTTCATGACGTCACTGGTGGTAAGGTCGTTGCTTACATTGGGCAGCAACTGCAATTCAAGAACCCTAGATATGTTGCCGTGTCTGCCAACGGAAACATTATCGTCAGTGACAGCGGCAACCATTCAATCAAAGTGTTCGACCGTAATCGAAATTTCGTCCGTAGCTTTGGAAAGTACGGACGTGATGACGGATGTTTCAAATTCCCCCATGGTGTATGTACGGACAATCGTAACAACATACTCGTCGCAGATCAGTACAATAACCGCGTGTCTGTGTTCGACGAACTTGGACGATTTAGCTGTCATATCGTGACCTCGGTTCATGGAGTTTATCACCCCCATGGAGTGGCCTTGACCTCTGACCTACGACTGTGCATAACGGTTGGCGATATGACGCCAAACCGGCTTTTGATCTACCAACTGGAGAGAATTGAGACAGGTACGGGCGAGAGTTGATGATTTGTGATATTCAATGTGGTCGAGCTTCGTTATCTATAGGTGAGGTAAGGTGAAATGGGGTTTAACGTCGCGTCCAAGATTATTGCACTAATATAGCGACGTGCATGCACGTGTGTGTGCTTGTACTAGTCCGGATTGATGCCGATTTACAGTGCTAGCACACTGAGATACCATGCCGCAGTTCAACATGAATACCCCACTCAGACACAGTATACTGACTCCGAGCCGACCAGTCCTTGTTTTAGCCCCTTAATGCCGAGCGCCAGACAGGGTAACAACAAGTACCATCTTTTAACGTCCTTTGGTATGACGCGGCCGGGGAACGAACCCCTGACCTTTCGCTCTCTCGGGCGGACTCTCTACCACTAGACCACGGAGGCGGTCTAAATTATCAGTAGCCACATCGATGAAACATAATAGGAGGCAACGTCCATAAACAATATGTAAGAAGAGTTTAAACAAGATCCACGCGTTATGATACGAAACGCGTGGTTGGAGTTTGTGAATATAAAGTTAACAATTACAGGTCGACTTTGAGATTGAGATGTGTTGCACGACATCCTGGTGAACCCAAATAATATATGAAAGGAGGATATACCAATGGACAAGCCATTTCATTGTAATACGAATAAAGACATTGTGTGGAAACACTTGACTGCTTTGTTAGTTTTGCCAGTCATTGGTACAAATGGGCAACACTTCTTCTTAACTTACATTAGTTTCTATGGTTCGCGTTTCTTTTGGTGGTTAGAACTTATATCATTTTTTATATGTATTTATGATATAATCAATAAATATATATAAAAATGAGGTAGATGTTCACTCGGTGTACATGTAATATATAATAAAATAATAGAGTCCACGTTAGTCCAACATCTTCTTTATATCAGTTTCAGACATATAAAGAAGATGTTGGACTAACGTGGACTATACTATTTTATATACATACCATGTCGCTCATGGGGTTGATGGGGCGACCCGTTAAAAAGTTCACGAAATAAAACATACGTATTTGGAGGTAAATGAATGAGTTTTGTTTAACTCTGCTTTCAACAGTTTACAAGTTACAGCATGCCGTGTCAGCTTAATGTTGTAGGAAAGCCCGTAGTGATGATTTTGGTGAAACCCACGCACACGACGATGGTGCTGGCTTACCTAGAAACATAATCAGGTCGAATCAGGATTCGAACCCATGACCAGACGTTTCTTGCGTGCCCAAAGGACGCAAGACTGCATGGCGAAGACACTGGCACAGTGACGTCGAGAACAGCTGATACTAAAGATTATTATGTGAGTGTGTTTGGTCCAGGCAACTTAAAACAGTATTTCAGTTATATCACGGCGTGTCAGATTGCCGTGGGAGGAGATAATGCCGAATGAGGGGAGGGGATACCGAACCCCCTGTTTATCCGCAACGGTGTTGAAAGCACGCTTAGTGCACTTTGTGAAATTGAACACAAGAGGCCATAAAGTCATTACATACGTAATGAAAGGTGAAATTAATACTAGAATACATTCCCCCAACCGATAATACCAAATCCGATGCTGTCACCCCCCCCCCCCCCCCCCCCCCCCACCACACACACACACACACACGCTACCACATCGTAGAAGTTCAGACACTCTCCCACACAACACCCTTTCCACACACATACACAAAATACATATAAAGTACATTCATATATACATGATATACATAGTTGAAATATCAGATGTAAACCTGTTACTAACAAATTGATAATTTCAATAATTTTATGGGGTAATTTCTGCGTTGATACAAAGCAAATAAAGTATTTGCCTGTACCAAACACACTCACTTCACAGTATAATGAGTTGAGTATTTCTTTTCAGATGAAGGGGGCACGGGTGGCCCAGTCGTCTGAGAAGCCGCGATTCGCTGTGTAGAGTTGCGTCCCTTTGGCACACCAGAAACCTATGATTGTGGGTTCGAATCCCGGTTCGCCCCGATTATGTTTCTAGGTTTGTCAGCACCATACCCGTGGTCATGGGTTCAACCGAAGTGGTAAACATCTCAGACCTGCATCACTTCGGGCTTTCCTCCCACATGAAGCTGACACGCCGTGATATAACTGGAATACTGTTAAAAGCGGCGTTAAACCCAACTCACTTACTCACTCTTTTCAGATGAGATATGTGAAGTTAAACGGTAAACACTGATATCTGAATAGTCAGATATCTAGTATCGTCATACAAAGGACAGTCTATTGAGAAGTGAGTTTCATCTTCCAGGGTATTAGCAAAGTCGAGCATCTTGAGGCGTAACCGTGTGTACGTGCATAAAACAAACACGTGATATATTTTGAACCGGATAACCTGTCACAGTACATAATTTATAACATATTATCGGGTAAGTGGATGGCCGGTAATAAGTGTTCGGTCAGCAACAGTGTGTTTGTATGCCGATAATGTACTCTACTATCTATCTATGTACATTCTACCAGCTAGGAATGCTCCAGTAACTAACTTCCTTGTGAACGTGATTCACTCATGGTACATGGCTGACCTGTGGGAAATTAATCTGCTGGACGAGGTGCCACGGGGCCGAATGCGTTCAACTTGGGTCAAAACCAAAGGAAAGCAGGTCAGCCTGGTAAAACTCCAGGCATGTACTTAGTTAACATAGGATTATATAAAGAAAGTTAATAAAGGGTTAGTGTTGGGTGCCCATTTCAATATTTTTGGACTTTTCGATATTGCCTGTCGAGAATACTTAAAAGTGGAGTATAAATAATACGTAATTAATAAATATGATTTATTTAATAAATAGCACATCATGTACATAGTGATATTAATACAGTGTACACTAATAATGAAATATACACGAGTTCTTTTGCCTGGATGCCTTGCATAGTGTTCAAAGGGGCGGTCGGGTAGCCTAGTGATTAAAGCGTTCGCTCGTCAAGCCGAATGCCCGGTTGGATTCCCGGCTTGGATATAATGTGTGATGCCCATTTCTGGTGTCTCCCGCCGTGATATTGCTCGAATATTGCTAAAAGCGGCGTAAAATCAAACTCACTCACAGACTTCTGTTCAAAATCAACCAGGATGAAGACAGGATGAAGACAGGATTTTTCGTCCACAAATAACATCATGGAAATCCTGCCAGTCTGGAGTCTCTCATTCAACTGCTGGAATCAACTCCAGTTTAATTAGATTCCCACCTGGAAGGTCCGGGGCGAAAGCTGCAATCCTCTGACAGAAGCAGCATCCTGAAGTAAACGAAACGTTCTCTCGAACGTAGTTTCCTTCATGTCGGAAAGGAGGAATAAACGAGAAGGCACATCACACCGTCTACAAATGTGTGTATGGTGTACAGTTGATAGAACAGCCCATGCTTGCTGTTAGAGGCGACTATACTGGTCATGAGAGGCGACTTACGGTATCGGGTGGTCAGGCTCGATGACTCGCGGACAATCACGGACTTGATTGATGCTCGCATCGTATTCCAATTGTGTAGATCGATGCTCATGGTGTCAATCACTGGATTGTTTGGTCCAGACTCGAGTGCTTACGCTTCTTGCGACAAGCATAGTCACCTTTTACGGCAAGCATGGGTTGCTGAAGACCTATCTTCCCTGTTCTCCAGGTATCTAATAGAGAGGGAAACTTACTACAGGTGTTCTACACAAGCTTTTCACTTCTTTGTTTCTCCCCTGTCCCCCGTGAGACGTCTGTGACTAAATGCATCATAGTCTACCTATCACATATTTGAAAGACCCAACTAGACTGCGATCGGGTTGCTTGCTGTGTGTGAGCTGGGTTAATATGTGTCATTGTATGGTCAGTTGCTCATGCTGTAAATATAAAACGTAAACGACAGAGAATAACTAGTCTTGATAATCAATAAGCCGAAACAGTTTCAATTTGGCATAAAGGGCAAAATAGCTGTGAACATTATAGCGGATGCTATATAATTACTTTTAGTGGATGGGCCACTAAAAGTCAGTTATGACACCAGGTGTCCGCGAACCATGTGTGTCTAGTCAATAGTTAATGACACTGGGTGTCCGCGAACCACGTGTGTCTTGTCAATAATAATGACACCAGGTGTCCGTGAACCACTTGTGTCTAGTCAATAGTTAATGACACCAGGTGTCCATGAACCACGTGTGTCTAGTCAATAGTTAATGACACCAGGTGTCCGTGAACCACGTATGTCTAGTCAATAGTTAATGACACCAGGTGTCCGTGAACCACGTGTGCCTAGTCAATAGTTAATGATACGAGGTGTCCGCGAACCACGTGTGTCTAGTCAATATTTAATGACACCAAATGTCCGCGAACCACGTATGTCTAGTCAATAGTTAATGACACCAGGTGTCCGCGAACCACGTGTGTCTAGTCAATAGTTAATGACACCAGGTGTCCGCGATGACACCTCACAGAGTACGCGTATACTTTAGATATTCCTTAAATTAGGATAGGTTTTACTAGTTCACTAACATTATCAAGGCAACAATAAATTACAAACATCAATACTGAATTTAGAACGAAATGGGCCTTAGTTCGTTGAGTCATCAGCACATCTGTCCCCGGAGGTCCTCGGAGGTATTTCTTGTCAAGTTATTATTTACTTTGGCACCAGACAATATTTGTCCCCACTTCCTCGCGATAAGAAAAATATTGATACATGAACTGTGAATTATAAATCATAATATCTTGTAAAATATTAATCAACAGTGCAGACAAATAGGTTGACAGTTGCACTTCCAAGGTCCTATTCCCGAGGCAAAGGAGGTAACTGACTGTAAAAGTTTCCACCCTTGCTGAACTAGGCTGGGATTATGGAGTTATATTTTGGCTGGATTAACGAGTCTATGCAGAATCAAATCAAAATCGCGTAACGAAATCGAAATCCGGGGCATAAACTGCCGTGTAGATTTCGGTCGATTGCAGGATGTGCAAAACATATGTACCGTCAACTTAACTTCCACAGATATTTTCAAAATCTGTTCGTGTTTTACCTTTAACTGTGTATAGGTGTGATAGTTACACGTACCACTCGTATCGCGCATACCACATGCGATGTCAGCTTAAAGGTGGACCGGCCGGGTCCGCGCAACACGTGAAGGGAAGATGAATTGTAAAGGACCGCACATTATATGACTGTTCCCTGCACTGCAATAAACGCTTGATTGTACATGCAACTTGCTCTCCATGTCCGATCAGGCGCCACCTTTAGATGCTGCTACTATCCCCATCAAACATTTATTTTTATAAAGACTAAAAGTTGAGTGGTGTGGCAGTCAGTCATTACCAAACATTATAAGTGATGTACTTATTGTGTCAAGTTTTGTTAATGTCTCACATGTCTCCTCATTTGAGTTCCCTCAATATATGACAAACTCAGCAGACGTCGTTTATTAACGAAGCAATAAACACTCACGTATCAAGTTTTTGCCATTTATAAACATACTTCTCAATTGCATACTTGATACTGGACAGTTCCTCGATACCTGGAACATAGGATTTATATTTCCATCATAAGGAAGGAGATATAAATTACCCTTACAACAACCCGATCTATTGATCTATTGCTTCAACATTGTCTACACAGTAAAATAGGTAACCTAATTCAAAGTATTTACAGTAACGTTCAGGCATATGTGAGGTACAACGGAAATTCTTGCCACACATACGGGTCTCAGACAGGGTTGTATATTGTCGCCGGTCTTATTCATCATCCGAATCAATGAACTTGTAAACGACACAAGGGCAATCAATATCCGTGGAAGAAACACTCCAAGCACTATCAACATTATTGTTTACCGATTATGTATCTATTTCTGTTGATACTATCATTTCGTTTCAAAGAAAAAGTTATGTTTGACTATCAAAAAAACAGTGGGTCTTAGTATCATTATAGATAAAACAAAAGTAGGTGTGTTTGGAAAGGCGGCAAACTAGCGAAAAAAAGCTTGTGAAACTATGTCACAGCAAGCGGAAAATGCTCTACAACCAATTAAACATTTATGAGAAAATTTAATTCGAACGTAACATTCAACCTATTTGTCTTTATGGATCTGGATCGTCGGGTTTCATTCCTGGACCACCAATTGAAACCTTTCATACACAATCTGTAGATATTCGTTACAAGTTTGACAGAGATCTTGAAACAAGCTCATTGTAGCAGAAAGTGATCATTACTCATTGCCATTTCACTCTGTGGATCACTTTCAATCAGAGCACTTGGATCAGCTTAAATAGACAAACCAAATACAAGATACACCAAAACAGGTAGTAATATGATATGCTCAAATGTTTCGATTATTCTGGAAGTGGAAAGCGGGTATCGCATGGAAGAGGTTTATTGTTTCCTTATGGTTTTGGAAATGTATGGACCACCCAAAATGTTGGTAAGTCGTTGCCCAGTCGTCTAAGGCGCCGTGATTCGCTGTGCAGAGTTGCGTCCCTTGGGCACGCCAGAAACCTATGATTGCGGGTTCGAATCCCAGTTCGCCTGATTATGTTTCTAGGTTTGTCAGCACCATACCCGTGCTCGTGGGTTTCACCGAAGTCGTAAACGTCTGAGACCTGCATCACTTCGGGCTTTCCTCCCACATTAAGGTGACACGCCGTGATATAACTGGAATACTGTTAAAATCGGCGTTAAACCCAACTCACTCACTCACTCATAATTTTACAAGAATGGCTAACAGAAAATGACTTTCTTCATGTTCAGAAACTGCAGTAATCTAGACTTGCCCCTAAGCTGGTATACTAGTGCTAGTATAAGTAAAAGCTACAAAACCCTTTCCATACTCATAAGAATGTATGCAATGTTTTATATCGTATATAATATTGTTCTATATAAGATGGGACATTAATAACAAATACGCAGCTTGTGACCATGCACTGGTAATATGGCGGAAGACAAAGTGATAACATGTACATTGTTCATATACATTAGTGATCGTTAATCCATAGTCCCGGAATTACCGTTGATCCATAATCTCGGAAGCATCGGTGATCCGTATGCCCAGAATTGTTGGTAGACACATTCAGAATATACTGTTGACAACCCCGGATGTTTGTTGAAGGAAAATCTATTAATGTTTGTATTTATATGCCACATAGCCATTTGAAACCTAAGAATGAAAAAAAAACCAATAAGAACTATTGATGTTGGTCAATAAACGGTTTGTATATAGATGTATATTCCATATATTGCCTTGGGGGAATACATTTCCATACATAGACCTGCATATGACCACCCTTATACATTCAGCTCAATTTACCGTTACTCTAAGAATTGCCATTTCCTCTCAATTGTATAGTTAGAAGCATGCAATTATTTATCATTGGTAAGAGGATGTGGCTGCTGGGTTACAATAAGACTATTACTATTGAAATTCAGCATGAATGAACTACCGACCTTTGTAATAGAAGCTTTCATCTTTCATAAGAATATGTATGCTATAGTTATTTAGTATTTCTTGGATATGCTAGGGAATATTGTATGGGTCATGGCATGTGTTCAGAATGAAGAAATGACGCCTAGGCATCCAATACGAGAAATTAGCATTGGTGATATATCACGTCAATCAGTTCCAGTTGAATGAATTACAAGCATGAACGTGGTTAACAATCATTCCATCATAAAATATATCTACTCTGTACTTAGTGGCTAATTCAACAGAACTTCGTCCAAGTCGCCGTGACAGAAGACTTCATGTGCTAGCCTTCAGTTCGAATCCTGAATGCCAGTTCCGTCGTTGCCATGAGACGTTCAACTGACACTTCCGTCAGTTCATGCTAGGTCACAAGAGACATAAAGCGTATGCCACACAATAGGTCAAAAGAAAAGATGTTTCTGTTGAATGTCTTTCGGAGAGGGTTACGTCAGTGCGTGATGTTGTCATTGGTAGAATGCACAAGTGAAAAAGAGGAAACCGAATCGGAATCAACCGATTCTTCCCCAGCCAGGTGTCATTCAAAGTCTGGTTGCCTTCCATCAATAGTGTGTCGCTTTTCGCATTGACAGGGCCTCGGAGTGAGTGAGTGATTGAGTTGGGTTTAACGTCGTGTTTAACAATATTCCAGTTATATCATGGTAACAAGGCATCAATTAACATAAACATTTAATATTAGCATCACTACATCAATATAAACTTGGTACAAGTGACATATCAAATAAGGAAGAAATCTGCCCAAACAACGCATAATGTCATCAATCTTTGACTCTAAAACCTGAAGACTCGTCCATTCCTCTTCAATGGAATGGATTCAAAAGCTCCATAAAGTTTCGTATGAGAGAGATATATTGCTGGGTCCAGCAAATGTACCTCAGAATCCCTGACTCAAAGATTAACTATAATCCAATCAAGGAAGCACTTTCTTTATATTCACAGAAAGTAGTGGAATTAATACATATGGATTCTTAAAATCTTAAGAACTTAGCTTCGAACCAAGAGCATTTTAGATTGTTCCTCAAGAGTTGTGAATTGTAAATACCAAAGACTGGAGCTGTTGTAATATTCGACATATGGGAAGCTGACTTCTTGTCATACAGTCTTATGGAAAGTCGTTTCCCACTATTTATCAATAGATTTAAATATGAAACAGATGAGTCGATTTCAGTGGTATCTTTTATTTCTAGTTCATGTGCGTAGATCAGTGGAAGAAAAGTGGCTATGTGACCATCATTGAACGATATGAGGTCATCGATATACCCTGGAGCTAAGTTCATCTTTTTGGCCACATTACCTTGTTTTCACTGCCAATCCGAGCCGACTTCCGATTCATGTGCATAAAGAAACAGATCAGCCAGAAGGGGAGCACAATTTGTGCCCACGGGGACGCCTACTTCTTTCCTTAATGTCAGTGCTAAAAGAGAAATGAAAATGTTTTCAGGTCAGGTCAAAAGTTGATAGTACTGATGCATTGTTTTTGCAGATCCCTTCCTCAATAAACATACTGCCCTTCCATGTGGCACAATTTGAAATGTCACTTATACCTAGTCCTTTGATCACACAATTAATGTAGGGATGCTTACATATACTGAACCGCAAAAGAAACGTCACCCCAAGTATCATTGCATGAAAAGTTGTCATTTAAATATCTCGGTAATTTTTGTGAAAGTTTCTAAAATGTAACATTACCTTGTGCGGAAAAATGAAATTTGACGATAAAAAACAAAGCAGATGAGTTCCGTGCAAATTGAAATGCACGCGCGTTCCCCTATTTCTTGCCCTATAAAAATCCACCCTGATCGGATAACATTCATTCGTTATTACATTGCTACCACATGCAAAGTTTGACAGGAAATCAGCTACATCAAGCCCTTGGACGATCGCAAGCTGCATAAACCGACCGGCTAGTAGCCAGTGCATTTCAAGTCCTCATAAGGACCATATACAGGCTCCAGCAGCGGTACCAGACCACCAACACTACAGATGACCGACCACGCAGTGGAAGACCAAGGGTCACCCTCCGACGTCAGGATCGTCAGATTGTACAACATCTTCAAGATCGCTTTGTTACTGCTGCGGAAACTGAGAGACTGGAGACGCCGTGGGGAACTTTATTCGGATGCTTGTGTTGTTGAGAGAGACTCGTGGGGTGGTCCGAGCATCATGGTGTGGGGCGGAATTGGTCTTGCACAGAGGATCGGCCCTGTGGTCTTCCAGAACATCGGTCCAGGGAGAGGCAATGGTGTCACAGCAGCTCGGTACATTGATCAAGTCTTGAGACCGACCTCACGACATACCTCATTTGGCACGTCGCCGCAACCACGAGTTTCAACGTGATAACGCCCGTGCCCACACTGCGGGAGCAACAAGAGAACCATGCAGTGGCCTGCCCTCGGTCCAGATTTAAATCCCATGAGCACCTGTGGGACGAGATTCAAAGACGGCTGAATGACGTACGGCCAAGGCCGACAACTGCAGTTGAACTGCGTCAGGCGTTCCTCAGAGTGTGGGCTTAAGTGCCAATGGCCTTCATCAGCCGCCTCATCCATTCCATGTATCGATGTTGTACGGCAGTCATCAATGCACATGGCGGACACACGTGATTCTGACATGTAATGCCATTTTCTTTTTATCACTTTAAGAACATTTGACACTTTAATTTCAACGTTGATGATCAGTTTTGCCAAGTTTCATCTTTACAATATGTCTCAAAGTATGGTTACAATGTTTGGACAAATAAGGTTTCTCATATATCTATCCATGGTGACGTTTCTTTTGCGGTTCAGTATATAATGGTTATGTTATTTGAGGCCTTGTCTGTAGGAACAACTTCTCTTTTGGCTAATTCTTGTCATATGCTTCGATAGCACATATTATGATTTTAAAGTTGTGATCCTAAGTGGGTGGAAGCTGCTCACGATTTTTGATTGTTTATTGTCAACAGTAGAGAAGACGAAAGTGATTACATGACCTTCAGGTTGGTATCTGCATGATGAGACTTGGCAGCCACAAGTAGTGGAATTTGCATTATAAGCCTCAAGGTCCACGTTCTGCAACACTTTCCTATGATTGAATAACCTGGATGAATGGTGTTCGTACAGGAAAATACCCGTGAAGATTCCGGGGTAGAATAGGTCTTCAGCAACCAATACTTGCCGGAAAAGGCGACTATGCTTGTCGTAAAAGGCGACTAACGGGATCGGGTGGTCAGGCTCGCTGACTTGGTTGATGCATGTCATCGATCCCAATTGCGTGGATCGATGTTCATGCTGTCAATCACTGGATTGTCTGGTCCAGACTCGATTATTTACAGACCTTCGTCATATAGCTGGAATATTGCTGAACGCGGCGTTAAACAACAAACAAACAAACAATCGTACAGGAAAATGAAATTTTTAGTGGTTCCAGAAATTGAAAATTAATATTGGGGAAAATTTTGGAAAACTGATTTTTGTCTGCATTCGTGACATCTGTTCTTCTAACAAACAAATTACTAGTATATACATACACTGTTATTAACTTATTTCGGATTAAGTACGATTTTTAAAAGAAATATTTACATGCCTCGTGTTTGAATCATTAAAACTGTAAACGATCTCCCCAACCGTGTTTGAAGAGATATGTTTCTCAAGTGTTTTTCTTTTCTTGTAAACAACAGAATCTCTGCACTTGTAATACGTCGTATGACAATAGTACGGCGTATATTTGTTACCGATAAGGCACGTTTGCTCGTATCAATTTTCATTCAGCATTCTTAAGTGTACAGAACTGCACCGAAATGCTATATGTCTGAGAAACTTATCATAAACTAAATCCGGATGAAAACAATATGTTTTTATCTTGTTTCGGAATGTGTTTTTTCAACACTTCAAACCTTCCTGTACAAGCGATCCGCCATCCGCGGCTATCAGTCATGTGGAAACCTTTTCCCCTTAACAATGATTTGTCATCGAGATTAATTTCGCTTGAGGTTATCGTGTCTTAAAAAAACAAACAGGCGTGCGTGATTATGTAGAATGGCCTACGTGTTTGCCTTATGCGTAATGGTGGGCAGATTTTTTTTTCAATTAATGGTTTCAGCCATTAATACGTGGTTATTGTTTGACAGAGGGTTGTTCGCTTTTATATCGTGATATGGCGTCTTACATTCAGTTTTTCGGCATTTGGCAAACCATTAGCGATAAGGATTTATGTGGCGATGTTCGATCTTGATGAATTGAACTAAAAGAACTACTAAAGATAATAGGTTTGTGTATGAAAATTATTCTAAACAAACACTTTACTAAGCTCAGTGTCACAGAAATAAGTGGCATACCTTATACTTTGACAGTCATTCTCCTTGATAACTACTCATGGTATGAAACATAACACTGAGAAGATTATAAACCACTTACTCCCCATTCACAGCTCTTATGTGTCCATTAACTTTTTTTTACAAATTATTAATATTAATATTAATATCAACATTATGCTATAACATTCCCTGCAACATCTACATATGAGGATAGACAAAGGACACTCTACACTACAACCTAGCTACTCACAGATAGGAGAATCAACTTGTCTGTTCACATCATCTTTGTCCTAATTTCGAATGCGTTCATTCTTTTCACGGTCCGCTAAGAAGTACATTTACTACCATTACATTCTATTAATTTTTATATAATTGTAACTTATGGACTAAATATGTATAAGAACGTTTATGAGTAATATGGTTGTTACGTTTCACACAATACGGCTTTGTTTTGGTACATTAGCCAGTAAATTTGTACAATGTGTGAAGCAAGCCTATTTTACGGAAACCGTAGCAGTCCATCGAGCAAAGCCCATCAAGTGTATACCGAATTGCAGGACCTTACAACCCTAATCCACCCAGAGACTGTATATATCTATGAGGTATGAAACCAAAACACGCTGTGGGTGTTTTATTATTTTGCCGATGAAATGAGATCTTAATTTGTTTCAGACATACAGGAAAAGGTTGCTGGAACAACCGGATTGTCAATGGCTTTTGTGTTAAATGGCTGTTATCCATCTGTAGAGTGTACGGGAGATTGAAATAGATATAGAAATCCATTAAATTACTATGTACAGATATCGTGAGCATGAATACATTAGGAAGGGAGGCTTCACGTCTAAACTGCAGGTCCTTCATATTACAAAGCCTATTGATTCACCCCTAGACACGACGAAGATCACAATTATACATTGTAAGTGAAGCTTGTTATGTTGCCAACCCTTGGTCGACCAACTCTTTTTCCGATAATATGATAAAAGCGGGTACGTCCGTTTAATCGAGGTTACATTGTAACATCCACAAATAGAATTGATTCAAAACCTTGATTGTACTTATAATAACTGTAATCATTCGTTGTACCCTAATGATTATCTTCATATATTCCATCATTCCTTGGACTATTATACTCACGCCTCAATTAACACGTGAGTAGGTAAAACAAGTACATGCTGTTAACAACTGTTTAGTACTCCGGTAGCGGTCACTGCACCAGGTGATTGCACCTTCTAGAACCCAACAAGGACGAGAAAAGATGAGGGATATTATTATACTGTTGTGGCCAGCTACCCTCTGCACACTCATGTATGTCGAGTATGTCGAACCTAATGAAGGAAACTCGACGGGATAATACGTTTCACATAGTCAACTTTCCCATTATGTCGAGCAATATTCCGGCAGCTGTTTTTTTAGCCTGTTGAGGTACATTCGAGCAAACTCTTCTATCAAGATTTTACACAAAAGTTGTTTGATCAGGACTACAACATTCAAGGCCCCAGTAAAGCTTTCAAAAGGTTTCATGGTGGACATAATATGAGAAGGCCATTTCCAAATTTGAGGCATCAGTGATACAAATCATATCTGATGCAATTCCGTATTTTGTAAGGTGAACAATTGACTTGCCCTTGCTTTTGTTTGAGATGGGTGCCACCGGCGGTGAGACAGGATACGATCTGGTATCATCACTATTTGATAGCGGTTCATAAATATAAGCAATAAAAAACATTTCCATAAGGAATATCTGTTACAGATGGGCTTATGATAGTAATCGTACAAAGCAGATTACAAGCATGTATAGTTTTGTCGTTTTTATTTAGTCGTGTCATAGGATAATATTTTTGCATTGTTTTGAAAGTGACACATTTTGGAAAGTTCTATTCTAAGTTTGGTCTCCAATGTTCAGAAACATAAATTAACACATACTCAAAGTATCTATCAAAGAAATATACAAAAGAACGTCAGTGGTGATGGATGAAAGAACCTATATGCACCATCTGGCATTAAAAGGGTGAATGGAGTCTGCGGTTCTCGTCGATGCGCATTTGACCCTCGTAGCTTAACAGTAGGATCAGTACATTGCTTTTGAGATTATAGCATCGAGATCTATCACTGTGTGCAGTGACATCAATGATCCACTTAGCTACGAAAATCTTTGAGATGGGAAACGGGTGACACAAAGGTCGGTGAAGAGCCAGCTTCATAATAAAGTAATCTACAAGTTTGGCGATGCAACAATTGACACCTCCGACTCCGTCAAATTTGGCGGAATATTCATAAACAGTAATTTATCCTGTAAAGAAAGAATCATGACGTGTTGCTCACGATTCAGATCTCCATCCACTTGCGTGTGTCAATATATGAAAAAGAATGATATTATCTAAAATCTTTTATGGATGTGAATTGTTACCAGCCTTAAACGGTAAACAACTTGAAATGGTTGAATGTACACAACGCTACTTTGCTCGCCATATACAAGGGTTTGGTAAAAGACATCCAACCGACTCGTCTATTTCTAACTTGGGAATGTGGTCAATGAATAGCTTCATTGATAATTGTAGACTACTATTATTAGGAAGGCTCTGTAATAATGATAGCAACTCAATAACAAAAGATATTTTTGTGCTCACATTGCTACCAACGCTATTGTCAATATTAGCCATCCAGTAAGCATATGTAGCATGCTTCTATATACTGCTAAACATATCATTTAGATAACTTTACCAAATAGTATACTGATAGTGGTTCATTCCCAACTAAAACGGCCTGGCGAGTTCTTGTAATCAGACGTCTATCAGAGAATGAACAGTACATTTGAAGAGAGCGACTGGCAGAGAGACTAGATCTATCACGGTGCCATAAAATTCATAAACGGTTACAACTGCATGTTCTTTATAATGTTATGCATATTTATCCACATTTAAGTCATCCCCTGCAACTTTGTATTGAAATCGGATCAAGAGCAAAGTGTCGAAAGAATGTAGCCATTGTAAAAGACATTGCTATGACTGATTGCCATCATGATATTATTTTGCACTGTGATTTTATTTATGCCTGACAGAAATCATTTTTTCTCATGCCTGATTGATAAACTTAATGTTGATGTATATGTGAAAATAGATATGTTTGACGACGATGATATGCTTTCATTCTTTCTCTGTGCAGATGTTCATGACTTCATGACAGACGAAATTGATCACGATATTTGGCAAAGCATCACACTGTCTTTCTGCCACTTTATATGTCATTTGAAGAAATACCTTATGTATATCTACTAGATCCTTACTGCTGACAAAATGTACATTGTAAGTTGTTTATTCATAGCACTGTATAACATGATGTAATTGTATATAGTTAAGCAATCTCATTGATGTATTGAAAATAATGTATTTGCCTATGTAAAAACTTAGGATTCAACTCTAGAGGAAATAAAGAAATGCATTCATTATTATCCCATGTAGCTTCTATTGGTAATTCGATAAGATGCAATAGCATTCTCACACATTACACCACTGAAACGTGTTTATGTTTATGTCATTATTACCGTTGACACAGTTCATCAATGTATTGATAATTGCAAGTCTAAGAAATAATTAGACATTAACTGTTTATTGATGAAATCGTCGATTTCAATACTCTTGTTGTAAACATATCATTAATTCTAAATCAATCTTATTACCAAGGATTCGCATCCCTGTTGATGTGGTACTCAATTCATCCCATCAAACAGGGTGTTCAAATATTTACCAAATGATGAGAAGTGTAGATGGACGTAAAGCTGTTCACAACAGTTCAAACAACAATATTTGACGAAACGCGAGGAAGGAAAACACCTTGGATGATAACTTTGGTTACACTATGAATGTAATAATGAATTGTATATTTGTACACCCTGGTTTAATCCAATAAGAGTCATCACTATTTTGAACTCTGCAACATGCATATTCAAAGGTATCCTTAAAGTTTCCATTATGCCATTCAACCACATCCTAATCATATACGATGTGTCATAAACAATTTATGCATTAAAGTGTAATTACCTTTGCCACAAAAGATGCTTTGGGATTGTTTAACCCGTTATGTGTTGTTGATTTAAGTTCTTCACTTTTGGGCCTGTCCTCAGAAAGTAAGAAAATGCACCGAAATATTGATTACACATTCAACTTAGATCCAGAAGTCGGTGTTAGAACCGTGCGTCAACAATATATATACATCCATCATGCATCTTACATGGAAATACATCAAACACATGAATACATCATGCCCATAAAAACACCATGTTCATTATACATCGTACACATCAATACATCACACACATCAATATATCATACACATCAATACATGATACACATCAATACATCATACACATCAATACCTTATACACATCAATACATCACACACATCAATACATCATACACATTTATACATCATACACATCAATACATCATACACATCAATATATCATACACATCAATACATCATACACATCAATATATGTATGGAGTTCAATATGTGACCAGTTTAATTTATCATCAGAGAGGTGTCAATACGGGTCCGTCTAACTTTGCAGTCTTCTGTTGTAAAGAATAGCGCTTATTCCCCCAAAACGTCTACGTGTCACAATCTCTACACTTATATTAACTCAGTGTGTTTAACTCGTTTTGTAATGTAACAAGTCGTGAGACCGATAGGGTGAAGCTGTAACAGCGAAGCTTGATAAAAAGTTTCCTCAAAACTACAACACAAGAAGATCAAAGCATCTGATGAAATCAAGCGAGAGTGTAAACAAAGAGATAGTAGGCACATTGTATAAGTCGCCAGCAATTACAGACGAAAATCATTACATCTTCATCAAATGCCAAACGATCTTGATTGAAGTGTCCACATGTTAATGCTCTTGTATCCTTATTAGCAACTTGAGTTGAGAAGAAGAAGAAGAAGAAGAAGAGATATATGTTATTATCGTCTCGCATGCTGTATTACAATAAAACTCAGAAAACATAGGCTAAAAATGCAACATCAAGCCTAAAGACACACAATACAGTAAAATAGCACAGTATATGAAATGGTATATAAATATAACTATTGCTAAAAATTAGTGATCAGTTCCAATAGGTTACGAATGCAACTTACGACGTTCATACATATTGGATAGTTGTGTGGCAAGGGGTTTGACAACAGTAATGTTCGTCATGAAATACCCAACCTGTTCGACGGGTGCTATGTTGTTCACTGGCATGTGGCATGTGAGATAAAACCATTGTTCAGCAGAGGTGATAGTTAAGGGATTTGGTTGTGGAGTGGACCATGCAGTTTGATGTGTTACAATGTACAAGTTTAGTACTAGTAGGGGAATAGCTGAAGCAGTGGGTGGTAGCAGTTTTAAATAATAAGGTGTGTTTATATTGTGACTGAAGTTTTACGTCTCTGTTACAGGGGTCGTCATGGTAATTGGGTTGAGGTGAAACGTGGCGTTTTCCGAGTAGTACATTTATAGAATGACGTACATGGACGTGTGTGTGTGTGTGTGTGTGTGTGTGTGTGTGTGTGTGTGTGTGTGTGTGTGTGTGTGTGTGTGTGTGTGTGTGTCTGTGTGTGTGTCTGTGTATGCGTGCGGTTGGAAGACACATGCCTTCCAACTGTGCCAGATGCATTGAGTGGATTGGGAGAGACGTCCCTTCCAGCTGTGCCAGATGCATTGATTGGATTGGAAGACACATTCCTTCCAGCTGTGCCAGGTGCATTGAGTGGATTGGAAGACACATCCCTTCCAACTGTGCCAAATACATTGAGTGGATTGGAAGACACGTCCCGTCCAGCTGTGCCAAATGCATTGGGTGGATTGGAAGTAACATTCCTCCTAACTACCCCCAGGTATTGACCTCGTGGTATGCCTGGCTTCTACCTCAAAGTCAGTCTACAAGTCAAATAATAACTTATGGATTGGTGTTATATCCGTCATCATCCTTTCATTCATAATTTAGTTATTTTTTTCCAGATTTATCCACCATTTTATTGATTTAACTACGAGTTATATTTTCTACATTCATTTAACCTACATTTTTCATAATACTCCTTTACAACCCAGAACTGCTATAGCTCTTCACCGAAGACTACCATCTAAATTTAAAGCAAAGCCTTTCTGTACAAATATGCACAAATATGTGACATGTGACTATATATGTATATCAGTATGTGTGTTACATTTTAGTCAGACATAGCTGTCATATTTATCAATCATCACATTTATCAATGTCCATATATGAAATATCGACAAAGATTAATATCTGAAATGGAGATCGCGTGGTCAGGCTCTTTGACGACTGATCACGTGTCATCGAATCCCGTCGGTATTAGACATCGTTCATGTTGTCAACCATACCTTACCCAGGCTTGATTCTTTATAGGAATGTAGAAATATAGATGAGCAAGTGCTTTGTCAGCACCATAGCTGTGCTCGAGGGATTCACCAAAGTGGTAAACGTCTTTAAACCTGCATCTCTTCGGGCTGTCCTACCTCATCGAGCTGACACGTCATGATATATGTGGAATATTGTTCAAAGTGGCGTTAAAACCAAGTTGAAAAACTCACACACTAATGTAATGTTCAACCCTATTTGGCCTTGCACGCCCAAGGGAATCAGTTTTGGTAGATATCGAGACTGTATTTTCTCCGGCATTGGGGTTTTACATGTAATGTTATTAACTACTTGAACATAATCATGCCTCATCAGAAGTACGAAAAAGTATATATTGGCAACAAATAATATCAGGAGGAACGACTCATAGGTTTCATTGTTACTCGTCCAACAACTTTACTTCATTCACTGATAATAGCGTTATAATGGTGTAATAGATGCGATTATTGTCAATAAGTAAACAATTACTTCCTAGTGCAACTTTATAGTTCAAGAAAAAGTCAAACAATGAAGTGATCAGTGTATGCGTTAAATGCCGCTTTGGAAAGCCTTTCTGTTATATCACTGCGTACCAGGTTAATGCAAATTCAACAAATCGCGAACATTTATCCTTTTGATGGACGCCAAGAGGTTAGGTGCTGTCAAATCTAGGATCGTCTACGGGGTGCATCTGATATTCCACGCTATGGTTCTGACGCGACTGAGGGTCGCAACTCTGTACAGATCGGGGTCACATATGCCTCCATAACCAAACAAGATCAATAGCAAACACACAGGTGCATACAATACTATTCATGTCAACAACACCTTTTTAAATTTCACAGCTTGGTCCAGGACCAGACATTTAAAGAAATTACAGAACATTTCAGGATGCTTTGAGGCTTAAGTAGGTTTATCCAGTTCAAATCGACTCTTGTCCACAATATGTATTTCGTTTTGTACATCTATTAAAAGCATGGTCATGAGATTTAAGATTTTTTTAACCATTATTTTTGTTGTTATTATTGATGTAACGACACTTGTTTGGTGTTCTGAGAATATCAATGATGCTTAATAACATAAACAATAAATTCTGCACGGACTTCACAGCAATATGTAATAGCACACAAATATTGAACCATAAATCTATGAACCTTATATAAGATATAAGGTGAACATCACAATACAGGTACTTCAACTTATTGTTAAAGAAATACAATCGATCCAAAGTATTAATGAAATAGAAAAAGTTTTATGTACAGTAAGACAATTTCATTAGAAAAGGTAGAGAAGTCACGCATCAGATCTGATAAGCAATGACGTCAAAACTCAACATTAGACAATCATCCCAATACTACATGGTTTCAGGGGATCTAACAGGTACCCTGTGGATTTCAGGATAGAACAGATGGAGTGATCAATGCCCATTGTAAGCCGCGAAACAGTTTGGAACAATGATAGAAACCTGTCACTTAATCCCTTTTGTGCGTTTGGCTCTGCTTAATCAATACTTCGGGCTCTCGGGTAGATTGCTCTCATAGTTCTCCGTGGGCTATAATACTTCATTGGGTGAAAGTTTGTTGATTGCTCCGAGAATACCATTGTATCAACCACAGCATATATTCAGGGCGTAAACCAGCATCTTACACAACTCTGGTCCAAACAGAAAGGCATGGGCGACACTAGATTCGGACAGTCATGAACGCGCAGCAGTTTTGTGTTTTGCTCTTCATCTTTGCCGGTGATTATTTCGGTAAGTTTTAAGCATTTATCTATGATTTTCCATATAATAATTGTGCGATTTGTTCGTACATATGAAATGTCAATATCTTCATTATTCTTATTTGAGAATTATTTGTATTACAATCATGGTATAAATGAAATATTAAAATTGATTAATAAGTTCGGAGGCTGAGTTGTGTCAGTAATATAAGTAGGGGTCTGTGACCTTTGGAAAATTGACAAACTGGAGGTACGTACAGTGATCAAGTACCTGCAAAAAATAGGCTCAGCACCAAACGTCATACATTAAGATATTGTAAAGGATCAAACGCACTCATTGACACTTTCACTTCAAACATGACACTAAACGCATTCGCTCATAAAGCTTTTATTGTACATTATAGTGTCACTCGTTCTCTGAAGATTTTGCAAAACCCAAAGTAACCCAAGAATGTCATGGTATCTTGTTCCAACCAACTATTAGTATAAATATCATGCATTTGTTTGTTCCTTGTATGTAAATATGTTTCTAATTTGTAATACCCAAACCTATCCTGAGTGTTTTGAGAACATTTTTGTATATTTCAGGTGTTATTGATATCAATAGTTCTATGTTACTATCATCTGTTACTATTACTCTTCACCGTTTAGGACCGCCCCCGTAGTCTAGTGGTAGAGCGACCGCCCGGGGAACGGAAGGTCAGGGGTTCGATCCCCAGCCGCGTCATACCAAAAGACGTTAAACGATGGTACTTGTTGTTACCCTGTCTGGCGCTCGGCATTAAGAGGCTAAAACAAGGACTAGTCGGCTCGGAGTCAGTATACTGTGTCTGAGTGGGGTATTCATGTTAAACTGCGGCATGGTATCTCAGTGAGCTAGCACTATAAATCGGCATCAGTCCGGACTAGTACAAGCTGCCACACAAACACACACACGTACATGCACGTCGCTATATAAGTGCAATAATCTTGGACGCGACGTTAAACCCAATTTCACCTCACCTACTATTACTCTTCACCATTTAGGACCGCCCCCGTAGTCTATTGGTAGAGCGTCCGCCCGGAGAGCGGAAGGTCCGGTCAGGCCGCGTCATACCAAAAGACGTTGAAAGATGGTACTTGTTGTTACCCTGTCTGGCGCTCGGCATTAAGGGGCTAAAACAAGGACTGGTCGGCTCGGAGCCAGTATACTGTGTCTGAGTGGGGTATTCTTGTTAAACTGCGGCATGGTATCTGAGTGAGCTAGCGCTATAAATCGGCATCAATCCGGACTAGTACTTGTATTTTCGTCAACTTCATCAGACAGCAAAAAAACACGATCCATGGGGAACGATATATATTCATTCCGAATACACATTGTTCGTGTGAGGTGATCTTGTCAGATGGGCACACATCTAGAACCAGCAGTTGTAGTGTCTAAGGGTATTAAATTCACTTTACGTCAGGTACATTAATTATATAAGATGTTGTCGGTAATTTTCACGAATGAGAAATCAAAGGTTGCTTCTCGCTGGTTGTACTCAGTCGCACCCATGGTTCAATTGTCATATTAGAGCATTATGTTAAATATTTCCAGATGACATCATACATAAGATTCGCTTGTGATTTATGACCCACAACCATATTTAAGACCCCTTTCCTTCGGCGAAAATACTCCTAACGAATGAATGTGGTCTCTGAGTGCGTCGTTAAACAACAAACAAACAAAAACAAAAACTGATAGGCTTTTAGAAGGTAGTAAAACATGAATTCATGGCACTTGTTAATGGATGACAACTTCTTTGTTCTTCATAACGGCGTTTCAAGTCAGCTTCATGCCCTTTCAATGTTATCAGGAACCTTTTTTTCTGGCTGACCCTGTTACAAACTACCTTGAATCGCAAGAATAAATATTTTGCTTATCGAACAATGAATTGTTTGGCTACATTATTTCACAAAGATAATCCGTACAGCAATATTAACATGTTGACTTTCAAATGAAAGTTATTGTGGGCTGAATAGTGAAGATAGTGAATTTTAGAGGTGTATTATCTTACAACAAAACTCTCCCTTCCAACCCCGAAAGCATTTATTCAATGTTTAGTAATGGTTTAGACGAAACCTCGAACCGAGAGTCAATCAAAGCTGGTTCCTTTTCAACCTGGCCAAAGATTTGAGTGAAGGCATATGCACTGACCGATAATCCATAGGATTGTGATATTTATTCCTTGCAAACTGAAGACAATATATTGACAAAAATATGTCGAACTTTCAAAATTCCACAACGCCTTCATACATGACGATATGTATTAATATGTTTGATCGATGTGGCTACTGATTAATTTAGACCGCGCCCGAAGTTTAGTGATAGAGCGTCTGCCCGTAGAGCGAAAGATCTGGGGTTCGACCTCTGGCCGCGTCATACCAAAAGATGTTTCAAAATGCTTATCTACACTGTCTGGCGCTCGGCATTAAGGGGCTAACACTGCGGCATTGTATCTCGGTGCGCACACGTCAGGCACACACACAGACACACACACACACAGACACACACACACAGACACACACACACACACACACACACACACACACACACACACACACATGCATGCACGTCGCTATGTAAGTGCAATAATCTTGGACGAGACGTTAAACCCCATATCACCTCACCTCACCTCACCTCACCTCACCTCACTAATTAATTCAACCAGCAATGATATTATATTTTGGTCCGAGTAAAGTGAAACACTCTTCAGAAGGAATTGACCCTGTTATTATGAACATACTAAGAGTGTGTTGAGAGAACAGTCACGTTCACGCTGAACTGAGGTAGACACATATGGTGCTGTCTGTTTTAAACAAAGCGTTTATGCGACAGGAATATTTATTCAGTCAATGTATTGGAGATATTGTTTTACCTATTTGAAATATATTTATTGAATAAATCGACATGGGTTTGTTCCAGAAGAAACAATGAACAATGATTAAATCTTGACAAAATGTTTCGATAAACAATGATAAACATATCTATTGAATGATGATACTTATGATATATACTGAGAGAAACAAATAAGGGAACACCATTTCATTGCAGTGTCCCTTTATTTATTCCCAGATTTTTACCCATACTGACATCCATAGCTCGCCATCCATAGCTTGCCATCCACAGCTGGCCATCCATAGCTTGCCATCCATAGCTTGCCACCCATAGCTTGCCATCCATAGCTTGCTTGCCATCCATAGCTTGCTTGCCATCCATAGCTTGCCATCCATAGCTGCCATCCATAGCTTGCTTGCCATCCATAGCTTGCTTGCCATCCATAGCTGCCATCCATAGCTTGGGAACAAAACCTGGAAAACAATAAAGAAGCACTTGAATTTTCATGTGTTCCCTTATTTGTTTCCCTCAGTATATGTGTAAGTTATATCATCTGAAATGGACGGTCGGAATGAAGAGGATAGGATGGTGATAGGTGGTGTGGTGTAGACTTTGAGCTGTGGCATGTATTAATAGTAGAACATCTATGTGGTATAACATTATGTTTTCTTTCACAGCTTCTGCTACATCAGGACAACGCAAATCAGCCGCACCTCACACATGGAATGCTTCAATCAAGTATTGTAAGGATGGCGGGGATGAGGTCCTCAATCCTCTTGAGCAGAGCCTACGCGACCCGCTCATACAGGGTGTTACTAACACGGGTAGGTTGCGTTCTTCCATCAAGTATACCCCCCCCCCCCCCTCCCCCTTTATACAGAGTGTAACAAACACAGATGGTTAATTTCGCACTTACACCCTGTGTTACGTATGGTGATAGGTTAGGGCCTTCCATCAAGAATATTAAATAACAGCTTTTAATGGAGATAGATGATGTGTACGTTCTGAACACTGTGTCGTTTTAAGACTTTCTTTACAAATTCACCCATCTGTCTTATTATCATAAATTAGGTTTGTTTCAATTTTTGTAATTGAATTAGTTAAATTACTGTGAGTGTTGATTGTTCCAGTTGAACACTTTTGGACCAGTCTACAGGCATCAAACGATTCAACTGAAGTTTTTGAATGGAAAGGTATAGGATTTTATGAAAGGATATCACAAATTCCGTTGCCATGGAAACCCGGTGAAAGACCAGGCGGAACAAGTACCAATTCGTGCGTTGCTGTAGAAGTAACCCAGTTGTCGGTCTCCTTTTACCTCGAGGACTGTGAAACACTGCTATTCTCCTATTGCAGGACAGTGAATGGTAAGTTCAAATCTACATTCTTCGCAGTGAGAGAATATGGCATGATCTAGTTTTCAACTCTGTATCAGCGTGTCAGCTAAGTGCGGGGTGGATGCGGACTGCTAACTTGTGTCACACAAGTGACATTCAAGAGATTATAGTGCTGAAAGGGTCATAATCAGGAAGACCTGGGATCAGAATCCAGAATCTGTGGACCCTGACACGACTTCGTTCTGAACAGTGGCCTACACGGAAATGATAAATTGTATTGTATTGATGGATATGTTTCAATTACAACAAATAATGTTGCTTCGTATTAAGACCGGAATATTAATAATGAAAGAAAACAAGTTATCTAAACGTGAAGATTTCTTACCAAATAAGCACCACAGCGGGACTTTGCTCACTGAAATAACACTATGTTTGCTCGATTGTTCAAATGAGACAAAGTCTTGGATTCACCATCCATTTATCATCTTCTGTAATTCATGGCATTGTTGGAATCCCCCAAAAATTAATGTCAATGTAGATATAATTACACAGTCACTTGTAACGTATCACATACATGAAGCCTAGAAGTACAACCCAAGTAGAATGATGCAATCCTTGCAATTATAATCCTTCACAGTTTAGCATGTTTAAAGTGTAAAACTAACGTAGAATGCCGATTCAGATGGCATATTTCGTTTCCATCGGTGCTACCCGTTCGTCTTTGAGACGCTGACATCAGATATGATGTTCTGAATGCTTCGCTCGCTCGTACGGAGAATTAAGAAGCCGCGACGCTGATTGGAGATTTTCAATGGAGTGTTTGTCAGAGGTATCATATCGGAGTAAATATCTGATCTCCCGTCATTAAAAACAGGCTTCGGTTTCGTCTTGAAAGATAAATTGAACTTTAAGGAGATTCACTTATAACTTTATTGAACTATTTTGTTTAACTTCGAGTTATTTAATAAATTAATTAGTGAATGAAATTACATTAACTTGTCACAAAATGTATACAACTATTCCCAGGTGTAATAGTTCCTCTGCTGTACTCCGATGACGAGGTCCCGTTATCTGATAGCGTGGTTGGACTCCCAAAGCAAATTGTAGTGTTGGAGTTAAACTGTGATACCTGGTTACTAGAGGTAAATTTAAGCAAAACTCGAAATGATGAATCAAAAACTTGCGGGGGACTCGCAAGATCTGAAAATGCATTTAAAAAAGTTTCCTACTTGGGGTCTTTTCATCACAAAATCATGTATGTTATTTTCCAGGAAATTAATCTGGCAATTTTGAGCCTGAGTTTATAATATAACCTTTTTAGCCAAACATATTCAAGCCCGGGTAACAAGTACAATCTTTTAACGTCGTTTGGTATGACCAAGGATCGAAACACCGATCTTCCGCTCTCCCTTCTGGGCCCCCGATTCATTGTATACACAGTACGGTTGTAAATATCAGAATATTAAGCATATCATTGGCGCAATCCTGGTGTGGTTGCTATGATGTATCATGGATATATGCTTTACGCCACCCCAAACGGAACTAATCGAAGACACAATGTAGACACAATTTATGGATATCAACTTCTTTAATACTGTGAAGGCGACGTTTCGGTGTAGATCCTTATACCGTTGTCAAGTAAGACTGAATGAGGATGTTGTTGTTATAAGTGTTTAAGAGGTCGCCTTCTGTCTTAGCAACTTTGGCTGACCTGTCACCCTTTAGGCCTCCTGTGTGTGATTAGGGTACACATATCTATTGTGAGTTTGGTATTCACATAATTTCTGTTTTTGTATTGATCTTCGTGTATTGATATCATTTGTTTATCTGTTTATATACGTTCGAGTAGCTGTCCATCTCTCAGAAATAGAGTTAGTTTGGGCTTCGCTCTCGCATCTCTTAGCTTTAGGAGATCGACGACAGATAGCGGATCTAACTGCAATTCTTGTTTTAACCTAGCCCGGGCTGGGGCGTGGTCTTGACATTCCAGTTACAAGTGATCAATGGATTCAGGTTGATTGCAAGATGGACAAACCTTGTCATTGTGCTTTTTGTGACCGAATCCTTTCATTTGTTTGGCTTTTGGTGAATCTTGGGTTGAATTATTTAGCCATCTGCCGATCTTACTTGCGCCCCACTGGGATTGCCATCTTTGGGCTATAGAGGCTTTTGCTTTAAATCTTAGTATCTTTTAACTGAAGGGAATATGCTGTATCTCCGCTTTGTCTGGAACCAGCTTCGCCAGTGTGTTTGCTTTTTTCATAGATGAATATCTATGTGAGAGGGGATCCAACACAGCTCCACCTGTTGCCCTTGGTCTGATAGTTTTGTATATTCGTATAGAATATTATTGACCTTGTTTGGCCTGGAGTTTAAGTTTCTGCCGCCGATGGCTTGAAGTGCACTTAGCAAGGCTGATAGGACAACTGCCCTTGCATCCGGTAGTATGAGTTTGAGTGCATGGTGAATTGCCTCCAATTCAGCAGTGAATACTGGCTGACCATCAGGCAGGCGAACCGAATGCGCTTGGGGTTTGGAGCTGTGGATATGGATCCCGTAACAAGCACTGTTGTTGATGGGATTCTTGGATCCATCATAGTATATATGGGCCAAGCTGTCCCAGGTAGTTTGAATATTATTGATAGTTACTGATCTTAGTAGGGGTGAGTTTTCTCTTTAGTGACTTCTGATGTTAAAGCAGTGTCAACTTTGGGAGATGTAATTATCCTTTGTAGTGACTTTCTGGTGGCTGAATGTCGTCACAATTGTGATTTCGGATGAGTTCTCGTACTAATATCCCAGTTGGATTTTTCCGAACTACGGCTTCATCTCGGTTTTTTTTGTCTTGTCATATATTTTTCACCAAAGGGTTTGATGTTCGTCCCCAACGATAACATTCCCTGCTCTCTTCTTAGTTTCAGTGGGAGTTCTCCTGTTTCTACTTGTAGTGCTTCTAGTGAAGTGCCTGTTGCTTCACCTGTGGCCAGCGTTAGGGCTTTGTATTGTAATCTGTCGAGGCGGCTCAGGACAGTATTTGATGCTGAGTGAAAGGCCCCACAACCATAGTATTTTTTATCTGATAAGTGATTTGTAGAGGTCCAGCTGAGTGTCCCTCGATGTGCCCCAAGTTGTGCCAGAAATTGCCCGTAGTACGTTCAGGTCTTTTTGACATGTGTTTTCCATATATTCTATATGTTTGCGCCAAGTAAGATGTTGATCAAGGGTCACCCCTATAATTACTGCGGATTTCTCGAATTTAAATGGTTTGCCTTTTATGGAGACACGGGGTATCATAGCATTTTCCCCTTGAATGAGGAACATTGTATTGAATATATATAGCAGGTGGAGGATGAACAGTAGAGGATTAACGGTAACAACAATTGCATACATGAGTGGAATAACATGAGTAGGTAATGACAGCAGAGGGATAAAATACTGTCACGACATGATGGACAGAGAACACATAGATAGAAGCCAATGAGACATGAAGCCAATTTTACAGGATGGCTTCCTCCTATGTGTTCTCTGTCCATCATGTTGTATGTACCTTTACAGTATTAAAGAAGTTGTTTTCCATAAATTTTGTCTACTTTGTCATCCGTCAGATTCTAAGTAATTCCTAGCAAACTATCCTGCTAATTCTCGCAACTTCTGTACATCATTCATTGTACTACTGGCCTTTGATCTTCAGTTAAGCAAATAAACAACTACTTGCCATAAGCACGAATTAGGTGAAAACTATTGGATAGTTGCAAAGATGTTTGTATCTTGCTTTACCCAAACTCTGGCCCGGCCACACCTACCTCAATCTGCATTAAATAACCCCTGGTAACCCCTGAGTGCGCGGAATTTAAGTTTATATGCGCTCTGTGTTTGTTGTGAACTAATTCAACTTATGTGTACGTGAAAAGAAAAATAATACCAAGCAGGGAATGTATAACATATTGTTTCATTGCTACCTAGTGATTCCTTGAGACATCAATCATAAATCCCTGTCATGAGTTTGTGTCAGCGAGAGGTAAATGAAAACAACAAAACCATTTCCACAATGACGTCTTTGATAGGCATTAAAAATTTGGAAGAACATGAATGCACTTTTTATTGATAGCAACTTCATTTATTCTTTGACAAAGAAGAAAAGAAGTTGCTGTACATATAAAGTTCCATGTATTCATTTCCATAATCATAAGAAATTGAACGATTCCGATTATAAGCATGTTTTAATGAATCACTGTCAAGTAATGATGATACCAGGCATTCGCAATAGGGTGAGCGTATCCTGCGCTTCCGGTGACATCTGTCATAAACACATGCAAAGGCAAACAAGAATCGACTCGTAAATAATCGAATCTTGATCAGGTAAACCAGTGACTGAAAGCACCTGACCTGACCACCTTTTCCATGTTAGCCGATTCTTTGGATAAATGATGGTTACTACTTACTCTTTTAATTACAATTGTGTGAGTTGCGGGTGCCACCGGTTGAGCAGGGCATGCTTACTCTTTTCGTGAACGCCTGATGTCATTTTTGAAAGCTTCACTGAGGCTTTGAACGTTGTGACCTTGATCAAACAACTTCTGAGCAAGAGTCGTTATGTACGAAATTATGTAAGCTTAGTTTCCTGTGTTGTGTTAGAATATTTCTTATAAACATAATTGTGACCTGGCGTATCAACAATACAGAAATCAAAGTGTTATAATATGCTTTAGACCCTTTTGTGCATGAATAAAGATTTCTTCTAAACCTTATTATGTAAATGCTTTAGATAAACCTTGATGCATTTTAGAACACCAGGACAATAAAGAAAAGACACATTGAGTTTATACATTGTGTTTAATTTTGTTTGGGAATATAATTCACCATTCTCATCAATCAGATGACAGGTTTATAAGATACCTCTCTCTGCCCATTTCTTGATGATCTGTTTCTTTAGGCATCAGAATGAATAAGAACTTCTGCTCGGATTGGCAAACTCAAAACAAGGTAATTTGGCCAAGGAGTTTCACTTAAGCTTCAAGTATATCGATGATCTGCTATCGGTCAATAACCATCAAATAGCCGATTCCCTTCCACTGATTTACCCACCTGAACTAGAAGTAAAGGAGATCTATGCATAAAGATTCGGCGTGACAAAACACTCTGTGATGACTTCAACTTTCCAATAGTCAACTTTCCCTTCATTTCGTACAATATTCATGTAGGTCCAGCCCTTGGTGTCGACATCTTTCTACCAAGATTGGGGTACTAAAAGGATTTTGTGTGTTTTTATAGGTTTAGAATTTTAGCAGTTTTATTGGCAGTTTGGCAGATTATTGGCAGTTTGTTTGTTGTTCTGTTATTTTTAAATGCGGCCAAGTAGTCCTGTTTTGATTAGAAAGGAGTAATTCACGGAAATTAACTTAAATGAGTTGACATTGAATTCTGCTCTCTTATGAGGTCATAAAAAGGTAACATGAAAAGGTATGGTTGGTTTTGATCATGTTTATCATGTAGGATTAGTTATTTCCCTCCCTGCCCTTGAGATTACCAGACTGTCTGTCTTGATACAATATGTCGGCTCAACCGTACCTAATGAATTCAATCTTGTCAGACTACGTGTTAGACAAATATTTTTACATCCAGGCACATTACTTATTTAATCACAATATTGTACCCTGTGCTTACACATCACTATTATCTGATAACAAATACACCTAGCACTTTTGTTTGAATGTGACAAAATCTCTCGAGACAAAATGCTTCTTTCAGACAAACCTACGACCCCAAAACCCCAAGTGCGTTCTGTTGCATTGACGTAATTACGATTGTATTATACTATTAGTCAAAGGGAAGCAATATTACTGAGGTTACATACACGGTAACTACTTCATCGGGTGAAGCAAATATACATGTTGTACTTCTCTGGTCACATTCACAGTTCGTGAGTTTACAGCGCACACAGATACATATAGCCCTTGGGCACGCCAGCAACCTATGATCGTGGGTTCGAATCCCGGTTCGCCCCGGTTATGTTTCTAGATTTGTCAGCATCAGGGCTAGGGGTTTCACCAAAGTGACAAACGTCTCAGATCTGCATCTGTTGGGGTTATCCTCCCAAATTATGCTGTCACTCCGTGATATAAATGTATTTTTGGCGAAAGCTGCGTTAAAACCAGCAGTCGGAAAACAGTAACACTCTTATTACCGTACACATTGTATCGGTTGTGACATGAAGCTTATACAGTTAAACTGCCATGTCATAGCCATGTACCTAGTGATCCTGGTCACGAATTAACGCCCATTCTTGTATCAAAATATGGATGGTGGTTGACGTCTCAACAGCCTTCAGTTACTGAATATTTATGGATGAACCTGTTCTGTGATGTGGAACCTTCCAGTGTATGAACAAAACCCAATCTGATGAACGTTTTCCGATATTCTGGCATCACTTGACACGTTGACATGTGTCCTTGAACAAGTTAAAAATCCCTTTCTTCGAGACAATTAATTACCAACATACATATGAGCCTCAGATGTCTGCATGTGCTTTTTCGAATTAAAGATTTACAAAATGGGAAGAAAGAACACCAGTTTCCTCCGTTGCCGGCAAGTATAGACCTTTTCAGGAATAATTCATATGTTTTACATCGTCCTGTTCCTTCTGACACCACACCTTATCCATTTCCTATCCAACCCATATGTATTCTCTCATGTCCTATTATTTAATAATTCACCCCCGCAGTCTGATAACCTAAACTTAGGTTTCACATGTAAGTTTTCTTTAAAGTTAACGGAAATAGAAATACAACCTGCCTTGTCAGATATTCTCATCAGAGAGTATTTTTATATCAAATATAAACTGACGGCCAAAAGATACTTTGCCATAGTTTTAAATCACTCTTGGTTATAAACCACAAAAGAAAGATGCATAAAGTAAAATGTATTGAAAAGATCAAAATCTTACAATCAACATTTAGAATCATATCTATACAGCATCCTTAATTGTGACGACAGTTGCCTGAATTAAGATGGGGTAGCACAAACAAGCTTTCAACGTAATGGACCCACACATCTAAAATCGCTCATGTTGACTGACACGTCACATTAATAGTGTGTGTCACTACGCCCTGCTATAAGGCACACAAAAACTCTGTGGCGCACAGAGTCAGTCTCCGATGGCATCACGTAAGATACGTCGCCATTCTTCTTTGAGTGGCTCGATCTATATTTGTAGGTTGTCTGGAGGATGTGGTCGTTGTCGAACACGACAATCAATGACATCCCAGAGGTGTTATACGGGGGACGTGTCTCGGTAGCGTGCAAACAACGGCAACACGTTGATTGCTGCAAGGAACTTATGTACCATTCAGGCTGTATGGGGTCTGGTGTTGTCATGCTGATAAAGGACACCACGAGGCAGCTTTTCTAGAAATGGTGGGATAATCGTACGAAGAATGTCATCCATGTAACCCTGAGGTGTAAAACCTCCGTTAACGATGACCAGTGGTGTTCTCTTCTGTCACAAATTCCTCCCCTCACCATAGCACCACCTCCACCAGAAGACACGACCTCCTCAACACAACATGCCACCATTCGTTCTCCCCTTCGGTGGTAAACAGGATGTCGCCCATCAGCTCTGAACAGACAGAACCGGCTTTCATCAGTGAAGAAGACCCTCCGCCAGTCACGTACGTACAGGCGGAGCCCATCTCAATCTCCAACGACAAAGTTGCGCTGTCAATAACTGTCCTCTGTCTGGTCTGAAAGCCCTAATTACTTGAGCCTGAGTCCCCTGGCCACTGTCTCTCGTCTAACCATATGCCCTAAGCCATTCGTCGGTAATGACGTCACCGTCAGGATCGATTCTGGAGATGCAAAGTACAGGTCTTCATTGGGCGTAGTTACCCTGGGTCTACCTGTTCGAGGTCTGTCTGCCGTCTGCCCGGTCTGTCTGTGACGTTGCATCAGGTTAGTCACAGCAACACGGTAGCAACCAAAAGTTCCAGCAATGTGGGCAGGGGTGGCTTCCATCTGTGTTATACCCAGGTCCCGCTCGTGTTGTTCGGGTGTTAGCCGTGGCATCTCGGTGGTGTTTTCTTTTAGCAATATGTGTGTCTGACATGCTGTCCGTATAATTAATATTCCCTTATTGCACGTGTAGTTTCGGCTGCCCAAGGGCACGTGTATTTCACCTTTTCGCATTTAATAAAGCAAAAACGTGACGCGGACGTGTATCGCTTTCTGCATATAGCATTGTTGTGACGATATGTTTTGCATTGAACTTGTTTTTATATTTTGCAATTTTATTCTTAAAGTGGTAAAGTTTCTTTTGGTTGTCAATTTATGAACACGATCAAACTACGAACACTCCGAGGCTTGCCCAGTGTTGATAAATTTGGGATCAAAAGTCACGAAGGAGATATTTTAGTTCCATTGTGTTTAATCTGAAAATGCAGATAATGATATATTCCAGATAGGAATTCAAGAAATTGAGGAGGAGGCACAACGGTGGAGATGCATTTTGTTTTTCAACCTGTTCATTTTATCTACATTTACATTAACTTGAACCCATTAAATTGGTTTACAACCGTAAGACAATCGTTATTTAGATTTCGTTGTGGCTATTCTATTCTAATTATCATATTAAAAACTCTCACAAAAATAAAGGACATGTTCTTGCAAATCAGGTGTCAGTCTTTATCTTAATCCAGTATTTTCTGTATTTAAAAAATGGTTAAACGCGCACACACGCACACCCCGCGTGATATTAATCGAAGGTGGGCGATAAGTAATTCGAGAACATGTTCACCATGTAAACATTTATGGAATTGAAGACAAATATTATCTTCTGCTTGTGAGACCATCCTGTTATCGGCTTCGAATTAAGTACACACCATCTGAATACACTGAACATCCATTTATATTTACTTTTCTGTGTTTGTCGAAAAGTTTTAACACACTTTTATTGAGAAACATGTTAAACATGCACAAATATACAGAAAAGAAATATGTGTAACATAAGCAGTCTATTGCCCAACAGTATATTCATGAAAATTGTACTATAGTCATGTGGCCTCCTGACGTACGGGAACTATAACTGTACTGGAAACACACTACCTTTGTATTAAATTGCATGAACACGTAGGCATGAATAAAATATCACGAAGTCCCACGAAATGTTTAAACCTGATAAAGAGAGCAAATCGATCAGAGTTGCACTTGTTCAGGAATACTCCCAGTGTGTAGGAGAGGCGAGGTTCCTTTATGACGTCACTTTATGGCTCGAAGAAAGGGATTTTTAACTTGTTCCAGGACACATGTAAACGTGTCAAGTGATGCCAGAATATCGTCACACTAACTGTCCACAGCCAAAGAGTTCGATATCTTGATATTGGAATGGCCCTTTACAAACCATTTTTTAAGAACTGACTTTCACTTTGTGTTTGTTCGTTGGAGTATGAACCTTCATAGGGCGAGGGCCAAACTGTATGAACGTCAGAGCTTGCGTACATGTGAATTCATGTTTACACTGACAGCCATACAACAACCAGCTGTATCGCGGAATAAAATAGTTCCTCAAGACGAGAGGTGACATGAACGTATGTATGCTCAACATGCGTTACAGGAACAACTTTTGTAGTTTCCTTACAATAAATGTATTCAATTAATATCCTCATTGGATGAGACATGTCTGTTAAGAACTAATGACCTCGCGTCGTAATATATTTACATCAAGTACAAAACGTCAAAATGGCCGATGCGATAAACGTGACGGGAGAGATTTCGGAATTTGGTAATGAACCTTTGGTGGTTACACGTATGAACGAAAATTTCGTCTAGACGAAAAGCCGTCTATCGTGTGAACTTCAAGTTAAAAGAAAATAAGGTTCCTCCGTAATACAACCTCCATTGTTCAATTTGAACCTTTACCCCGATGCACTAATTAATGATAAAAAATTATAATAATCCCTATTTATAATGCGTCATATCCACACCACATGGGCATACTCAAAGCAAACATCATTTGTTAGCCCGGTCAATGGATCAGTGCGCACTCAACCATCATTCTCATCTCCCTTGGAAGTATATAACCCAAGCTGCCTGTGAGGAGGCGAGCTCTAGACGAAGCGGATATACAGCCTATTCCCCTTAGTAAACTAGAGATAAAAATCAAAAGCAAAGCCTCCATAATAGAAAGATGGAAAGCCAAATGGGACGCAAGTAAGATCGGAAGATGGTTATACAAAATTCAACAAAAGCCAAACTCATACTCAAATGAAAGGAAAATTTAAATTGCTATCTCACGCCTCAGACAGAAAGCACGATGACAAGGTTTGTTCATTTTGCAATCAGACTGAAACCAATGCTCACGTGTTACTAGAATGTCAAGACCATGCCCCAGCCCGAGCTAGGTTAAGACAAGAATAGCAGTTAGATCCGCTATCTGTCATAGATCTCTTAAAGCCCAGAGATGCAATAGCGAAGGCCAAACTAACTCTATTTCTGAGAGATGGACAGCTACCCGAACGTTTATAAACAGAGCATCCAAGGATAAAAATGAAATCATATCAATATACGAAAATAGAAATCATATCAATACAAAAACAGAAATTATGTGAATACCAAACTCACAATAGATATGTGTACCCTACTCACACACAGGGGTCCCAAAGAGGGACAGGTCAGCCGAAATTGCTTAGGCAGAAGACGACCTCTTAAACACTTAATGCAACAACAACAGAGGAGCAAGAAGGTTAACAACACATTGCCATCTCATCCTACCGAAAACTCATGCAGTGCTGGGTGATCAGAGGCACATTTCGAACAAAGGCACTTGCCCTAAGAAGACACCACTTGTGTTGCTTGTGCTTCAGTGTAGGACAGGACCACCGAAGCCCAAGAAACTCTCTAGAGCCAAGCTGAAAACACATAGATACAGCTAATACGGTAATGAACATAGTGTTGCGACATTGATATTTGTATACAATACACGGCATACAATAAATATACGACCAGAGCGGTCTCTTAATAATTAAAATTGTCAGTGCAAGAGAATGGACCAAACACAAACTCCCGCTGTCTTGTAGGCGGGAACACCCTGGGGGCCCGATTGTGATCAGATCACGCATGTGCAAAATGGCCCAAGCAGGACCAGAGTCCGGGCTTCATGATCAATACCGCAATGCGTGCTTGTTTCCTGGTCGCATAAACAACCTTGTAAATATCATTTTGATTAGGTCGAACTACATCGATGATAGTTGAGTTTCGTAGAAGGAAACTTCCAAAAAGCTTTTAACGAGGACAATCACAAAGCGTTTTCAAATGTTCAGATGGAGCAGATGAGCCATTACAGAAGGAATGACATTAATGAAATTCCTATGACCCTGGGATACTATTAGCCAGGAATACAGCAATACAATATAGAACATTGTACGATACTCCATAAAGTTGCTACAAATTCAGATTTGATTAAATTGGATAAGTAACCCTAAAATGGCTGCTGAAGATGTGCTGCCCCGCACCCATTCTCTGGCAGCCTAAATGTCTCTGAAATAGTAAACCATTTTTATTTATATTTCATCAGTACAGAAGACATTATTTGAAATTATAAAAAGGCGCAAAGAGCGTTTCCTTCCCAAGTATCAAATTAAATATAACAAAATAAATACTTACAGTGTTATTTATTTATAGTAATGAATAACCGCAAGCTTTTAGAATGTGACTAATGAACGCACATATAAAAAATAGTTACACAACTTTAGATAACATATTACGAACTATATGAATGTAAACGTATTGTTGTCCTGATGTGAGATTTTCAACGAACCATTTAAATAAAAGCGATAAGACCCTTTCTATATATCATAAGTACCCTAAAAACAAAATACAAAATCCCAACTCTATTTAAGTATGTGATAACTAATCACTATGACTCTGTACAATATTTTATGATAGGATAAAGCACATTATTTGGTTGTCGGCACGGTGGAGTGGCCTGCAGTGGTTACAACGTTTGCTCTTCGTTTCGAAAACCCAGATTCGATTCTCAACATAGACACTTTATGTCGGTTCCCAACACAGATACAATTTGTCGATTTCCGACATTGATTCAATGTGTCAACTCCCAACATATATTCAAGGATACAATGTGTCGATTCCCAACATTGATACAATGTGTCGATTCCCAACATTGACACAATGTGTAGTTTCCCAACATACATACAATGTGTCGATTCCCACCAGTGATACAGTATGTCGATTTCCAACATTGATACAGTAAGTCGATTCCCAACAAACATACAATGTGTCGATTCCCACCAGTGATACAGTATGTCGATTCCCAACAAACATACAATGTGTCGATTCCCAACATTGATACAGTAAGTCTAATCCCAACATTTATACAATGTGTCAGTTCCCACCAGTGATACAGTATGTCAATTCCCAACCTACATACAATGTGTCAATTCCCAACCTACATACAATGTATCGATTCCCAACCTACATACAATGTATCGATTCCAAACCTACATACAATGTATCGATTCCCAACCTACATACAATGTGTCAATTCCCAACCTACATACAATGTATCGATTCCCAACCTACATACAATGTATCGATTCCCAACCTACCTACCATGTATTGATTCCCAATATACATACCATGTATCGATTCCCAACAGACATACCATGTATCGATTCCCAACATACATTACAATGCATCGATTCCCAACCTACATACCATGTATTGATTCCCAACATACATACCATGTATCGATTCCCAACATACATACCATGTATCGATTCCCAACCTACATACAATGTATCGATTCCCAACCTACATACAATGTATCGATTCCCAACCTACCTACCATGTATTGATTCCCAACATACATACCATGTATCGATTCCCAACATACATACCATGTATCGATTCCCAACATACATTACAATGCATCGATTCCCAACCTACATACCATGTATCGATTCCCAACTTACATACAATGTATCGATTCCCAACCTACATACAATGTATCGATTCCCAACCTACATACAATGTATCGATTCCCAACCTACATACCATGTATTGATTCCCAACCTACATACCATGTATCGATTCCCAACCTACATACCATGTATCGATTCCCAACATACATACCATGTATCGATTCCCAACCTACATACCATGTGTCGATTCCCAACCTACATACCATGTATCGATTCCCAACCTACATACCATGTATGTACATACAATGTGTCAATTCCCAACATACATACAATGTGGCAATTCCCAGCCTACATACAATGTATCGATTCCCAACCTACATACAATGTATCGATTCCCAACCTACATACAATGTATCGATTCCCAACCTACATACAATGTGTCAATTCCCAACCTACATACAATGTATCGATTCCCAACCTACATACCATGTATCGATTCCCAACCTACATACAATGTATTGATTCCCAACTTACATACAATGTATCGATTCCCAACCTACATACAATGTATCGATTCCCAACCTACATACAATGTATCGATTCCCAACAGACATACCATGTATTGATTCCCAACCTACATACCATGTATCGATTCCCAACCTACATACCATGTATCGATTCCCAACATACATACCATGTATCGATTCCCAACATACATACCATGTATCGATTCCCAACCTACATACCATGTATCGATTCCCAACCTACATACCATGTATCGATTCCCAACATTGATACTGTATGTCAATTCCCAACAAACATACCATGTATCGATTCCCAACAAACATACAATGTGTCAATTCCCAACCTACATGCCATGTATCGATTCCCAACATTGATAGATCCAACTCCGAGACTCTTTTAGCGGGGTAGGAAAGTAAATTCATTAAAATGATAAATAAGAATACGGTTTTCTAATTATATTCTTTGTCATTTCAGCCCAAGTATTGTTTAATGATTATGAAGACCCTTCCCCCGATCTTCCGCCAGCTTCTCCAATCCTAGAAGTGAGGGGTGTCAACACCTCCGCGTCCTGTGCACATGAGTGTTTGGAGAGAAACACGTGTGTGACGTTCACCTACCTGTCTGACATATACACATGTCGACTCTTTAATATCCACAAGGTACAGACGGATAAGAATACTACCCAGACAGTTGCAAGTGAGTGTTGATTAATTAATCAGGACCATAGGGCATGATTCGAGTGATTTGAGTGTTGTGAGTTGAATGCCGCTGTAGACAGCATGTCAGTTATATCACAACCTGGAACCTTGAAAAAACCCTCATAGTAGTGCAGATTATAGGCGTTTTACCACATTGAGCACACAATGAACATGGGTATGGAGCTGACAGGTTCAAGGTGATTATCAGAGCGAATCTAGGATTCGAACCCAAGATTAGAGGATCATCACATGGCTAAGGTACACAACTCTGTACAGCACCAGTGGCATTCAGATAAGCAAAATTAGCTTGTTTGCCAATCCCTCCACTTTATGGAAATTAATATGTTTATATCAGCTCTGTACAACAAATAGCTACGTATTATACGATGTGGACCCCGGTTTCCAGTAAAATTGGGAATCAAACACGACCATTGCGCTTAACGAGCGAATACTTAACAACTAGGCTGCCTTACCGACACCTAACGGGTCAGGCGAACGTATGAGGGAAGAATTGAAGTTATATGACGTATTTGGAACAGTCGAATGTAGCGATCGTGTGCATGGGTGGTAACTCTTGGTCGGCCGGTTCTCGGACGGTCTGCAGTGGAATTGAACTGTGTGTATCGGTCACAAAAGCGGCAAAATGGTGCTGTGGTAGACGTTAAAGCGGCGTGCAAAGAAGACTGCGATTCCCCTCTTTGGATAGGTCCTATGGTAACGTTCCGATCGGCAGCGCTGAGTCTCGGCATTTTCGAACTTGAAAAATGTTTACAATTGAATGACAAAGTATTGGCTTGCCTTTTTATAGCCACTACCACGAGTTACGAATACCTCAACTTGCACGTGCGTTTTGCTTTGCTGTTTTCCTCCATGACAATTTTGAACAAGTGTGAAAACAATGCCGTTTAAGACATTGCAAATCGACAATAGCTGCGTTTTGACGCACCGTGTGTCGAATATCAGGACACCAACATTTTTCAATTACATATATCCAATTTATATACCAATTTTTTTTTGTGTAGTCAGGTTCAATGAACGACATACTACCTGTACGTTTCTTTTTTGGAAGGGTGTATGCACATGTATGGACAACAAAATTAATAAGATAACAAATGATGGAAACAAGGGGTTGAAACTCACAAGGGAAGCCAACAGATAATTGGCGCTGATAGGTGATTAGCAATATACAATGGAAGCCAACACTTTACAGTAACTAGCGCTGATAGCATGGAAGCCAGTACAAAGTAATAGGCAATGGGCAAACGGGAGGCCAGGGGTAATTAGCACTGATGGGTGAAAGAATAGAAATAACAATGGGCAAACGGGAGGCCAGGGGTAATTGCCGCCTCCGTGGTCTTGTGGTAGAGCGTCCGCCTGGAGAGCGGAAGGTCCGGGGTTCGATCCCCGGCCACGTCATACCAAAAGACGTTAAAAGATGGTACTTGTTGTTACCCTGTCTGGCGCTCGACATTAAGGGGCCAAAACAAGGACTGGTCGGCTCGGAGTCAGTAAACTGTGTCTGAGTGGGGTATTCATGTAAAACAGCGGCATGGTATCTCAGTGAGCTAGCACTATAAATCGGCATCAGTCCGGACTAGTACAAGACTAGTACGTGCCACAGACACACACGTGCATGCACGTCGCTATATAAGTGCAATAATCTTCGACGCGAACGTTAAACCCAATTTCACCTGACCTCACCAGGGGTAATTAGCACTGATGGGTGAAAGAATAGAAATAACAATGGGCAAATGGAAGCCAGCTAGATGATTAGTATTGACAAAGATCAAATCATCAGTCCAAGTACTAGACAGATACATTGTAGGTTTCCTGGTCACGGTTCATGGCTGACTGGTGTGTCCTGGTGTCAATGGCTTCTTGAAGCTTTCTTTGACGCCAGTTGTTGTTGGTAGACAGGACTTTGGTGGCTTCCTACATGTTATGGTTTTGGTTTTTCAGGATGTGTTCGGAAATAGCGGATTTCGTCAACTTAAGTCATAAATCGCTGCCAAACTTGACATACCCAAACTTTTTCTGAAAATGACCTGAACTGTTGTTAATAAAGGTGACGCATATATCAGATGTTGAGAGTGACGTGCATGGTCCTCGCTATGTAAGTGACGTTCACACTCAAACCGACGATAATATTAACGTTCAAAATCGCTTCTGAAAGTGACGTAAGCCTTCTTTGCTAAATATAAGTACCTACTCGTTGCTTAAGTGACCTACACAGTCGTTGCTTTCGTTCTTCAAAGTAACACTTCTTTTGCAGTTGATGACGCACGTACTCTTACATTGAAAATGGTGACTTCTACATCCATAGAAGTAACTTCCATTTTCGTTATTAAACGTGACGAGCTCAATCATCGCTTAAAATAACTGATGGCAGACAGCTTTAAGTGCGTTTGGCAATGCTATGGACTAACTGTTTACAATTTCACACACAGGATGTGCAACACTTGTTGTTCCGGACAACAGCGTAAAAATGAATCGCCTTAGCAACAACGTCGGAGATGTCCACAACGTCAGCTGCAAGGCGGACTTTACACCAACACCGTCGACTGTGTCCTGTCGGCAGAACGGGAAGTGGTCGGCATACCCATCATGCATCGCTGGTGAGGGCACACACATTGTTTACTTCCTGTTTACTCTTACAGTGTTGAGAATTGGTAGACAAAAGCGACACAAATGATACAAGGAAAATTCGCCTCGAGGAGTTCATGGTCAAAGGTTTATAATTTGCACCAACTGTTTGTAATGGGGAAACTGAAAACTCTGGTAAATGAACAGAACAAAACTCATAAATAAGTGCCATCATTGTTTAAAATTGTATTCGCACCTGATATAGTCAGTATATGCTGACAAGGCAGTTTGGTTATGTCATAACACCAATTCTCAAACAGGGACACTTTCATATTAGAGACAGTGTACAGGTAAATACATTCTAAATATGGTGTAGATAGTGCACATAAAATACTAATTTGCATGCACATGATTAACGTGAACCTTTCTGCCACTTGCAGACATGACAATTCAGTGGTTCTGATGTATGCCCGCGATACCTCACCTCTCCCCAGTATAGATCACGAAGCCCATTATTGTTGCCGCATACGACGATAGTGTGGTCGGGTTGCTTTAAAGGCGTGAAACGATCGATAATGTACAACAATAATAAACACTTTATCGGAGTAACACTGACAATAGTTGGACAATAACATCCCGTCAAAAGACGGATATTGATCCTGACTAATTGTTATATGTTATGCAATCATAGTAATGTGATGCTGGAAAAAGTTTATATAAACAAAGTTCATGCATAATTGAATTTTTAGTCCCTTATGATCGATATTTCTAACAATAATAATTGTAATAAAAATAAAAATTACAAAATACATGTAACAACAAGGTTTTCAGAGTGCACAATGTTCGATTCAACAATCCTAAAATAAATTTACTACTCTGAACCTAAAAACTGTTCAATTTGATTGGCCAATCAGAGGTTGCAAATCACAATAACACTTCTTTGATAGGCATTTAGAAGTTGAAGTACTAAGTAAGGATAGGAATTTATGGATGAACAACTTCTTTATTACAATTAAGAGCGACGTTTCGGTGTAGGTTTCGGTGTTGGTTCTAACTTGCTTGATAACGGTGTTAGAACATACACCGAAACGTCGATCTTAATTGTAATAAAGAAGTTGTTCATCCATAAATTCTTATCCTGACTCACAATAACACTGTTTGGAATTATGAACCTTAAAATACTACCCATCGATAAATAATCATCTGTTTTGTCGGATATTCGAGACCGGTTTTTCGCTTAAGTTTATGTTTTATATTTCATCTATCCCTGTGACAATCCTGGGCACACTGCTTTCATAAACACATGCTTATGATAGAGTCGGAATCGTTCGATTGACTCTGAGTCATGACTCTAAAAGACAAGTTATTAGTCCGTATAGATGTGTTGTTCCCTTTTAAGATAATGTAAAGATATGTCTTTTCAGTTGTTGCTTAAGACAATAATCTGTTGTTTACTGTCTTTAATCATTACTCTTTTACTGTCTTAAATCATTGTTGTTTTTTCATTCGTAGTTTCATTTCACTTAACACTACACTATAACAGCCAACACGTCTACACTGAAACATAGTTGGGACTATTTGATATGCATACATCATGAGCGTGCAATACTGACCCAATATGGATGTTCCCTTGTATTGTTACTTGGTTTACCCTTTGGTTCACAGATTCAACATTTAAAAAGAATAGCGATGTATGTAAATATTTTCTTGCTCTGTGTTATTTTTTTCGATATTTGTTTCAGTGGTAATTTAACTTCAGATCGCAAACTTTTCCTCAATGCTTTTGAGATTTGTGTTAGATAGTATTCGGAATTAAGGGGTGAGCAATGAGACTTAGAGTGAAAGATTAGACGGTATTCGTGATTCAAGGGAGGAGGGGTTGGCACCCTCATTGACGGCACTCTATTATAATCAATACACTAACACAATTATAAAGAATACACTTTATTATTTAGTATCTTTCTCCTGGACGGTCCATGGAGTTGCCCGGACGGTCCCGGACGTTTCCGGAAGCCCCCGGACGTTATTTAGTAGAATCTTGTTTTCGCTTACAATCCTATAACATTGATGACATACAAGCAATACCTTTATCATCAGAAAATGTCAAATGCTAAGTTTCAACGTGCACAAATGTCCTACTCAAAGCAGACTTAATGTATGTACAGTCATGTCTACCTTCGAGGCTGGAGTGTCCTCACTATATCCTTCCTGAAGTCATGTACTCCATCAGCAATCAACTGGATAGTTAGAGTTTCGTTGAAGACAATATGTTTTCATGCTCCTATTGTTCAGACAAGTTCAGCTTTTAAATTAACGTTTAAAAGCCGAAAGACATGCCAGATAAAACGGTACGTGTGGATACAGGTGTCCAGGGATTCCTCGTTAGATTATCCTACACATGCCAGTTCTTTAATGCAAATGATAAAGACATGAACCTTTTAACTTTACTCAAAACGATGGGTGAACACGATAGTGACAACGTAATTCAAGCAGTTTCAATTCATTCTTTGGCTTAAAAAAGTTATATTAAGCCCCAAACCTTTAGAAATCCTTATGATGGTTCTGAGATGTGTTCATATGAAATCATGGAATTGGACTTTGTTCATTTCAACACTTTTATGTAAAATATAATGTACTAACTGTATCGGTAGTGCTAAAATGAGAGAAAGAGCCTGAAATTTGATGATTTTAGGAAGTCTGTTTTTCTAATTTTGTAACATAAGCAAGTCTTTGACCTGGGCTGATTTTCTCGGGTTTATTTGATCAAAACGAAATAAGTCATTATCATCTTCGTCTAAAGCATTTATGAGTTGATTCGTTTTCTTAGAGCAATCCAAGCAATAATGTCGAGCATAAAAGTCAAACGAAATGAAACGATTTGCACGTAAATATACCCTGTTAACCTTGAGTTATAGTTCATGATCATGAGTAAATCCATACATCAGCGGTAGCTAGGTCACAGGTGGAATAGACAATCAGCAACAAGGACTCTATTGCAGTCTATACCCTGTAAAATCCGTAAGATTGGATTGCGAATGTCAATGTCACCCTTATCTCAGTCATTGCACGCCACCGGTTATAACATGATAAGGCAGCTCGCCGTGGAGGAGGGGTTGGGGTGGGCTAGGGAAGAGGGGGGGGGGGGGGGGGGGGGGAGTTGTTACATATCGATCCCCAATCCCAGCCACACTGCAGCGTGTTGTTTTCCCCACGTCCTTGTTGGCTTCTAACACCATTTAAGTCGCCTGCTAACCCATGTACTTCATTTACCAGACATGCTCTTACTTTTGAAGGGGAAAGGGTGGCCCAATCGTATATGACGCCCCAATTAGGAATGCCAGAAACTACTGACCTGAGGTGGTTCTGGTTAAACCAGTCTCGTGCTCGGGAGAGTGTGTCAGACATGCATCACCCTCAGGTTTATAACTGTAAGAAGCAACGTTAAATCACTCACTCACTCACTCACTCACTCACTCACTCACTCACTCACTCACTCACTCACTCACTCACTCACTCACTCACTCACTCACTCACTCACTCACTCACTCACTCACTCACTCACTCACTCACTCACTCACTCACTCACTCACTCACTCACTCCTTTTGTTGAAACATTATCCAGGGTGGTACCCTGTGCCCAGTATACTGATTTCGGTAAATTTGTGTGCGGCTCCTATAAACATGTATGTCTTGCTGCAGATGCCCGCGATTGCCTCTTAGGTCAGGTGTCCTATGACGGAATATGTTACCAGTTTTCGGACGGCCCCGTGACGTGGCATAATGCACTTCTTGATTGCCAATCACTTGGAGGTCACTTACTTGAGATCAAAGACAAAGCGAAAATGACTGTTGTGGATAAGCTGTTGTTCGGAAGAGAAAATGAGACGTTTTGGACTGGAGCCTCCGATGAAATAAAGGTAAAGAAACTGTTGCAGTTTTAGTTGCAGTCTTAAAGGCTTTGATTTTTTCGTTTGTTTGTTGCTTAACGCAGCACTTAGCAATACACCAGCTATATGACGCCAGTCTGGAAATAATCGAGTCTGGACCAGTCAATCCAGTGATTGACATCATGACCATCGATCCATGCAATTGGGATACGATGACATGCATCAATCAAGTCCGCGAGCCCGACCACCCGATCCAGTTAGCCGTCTCTTACGACAAGCATCGTCGCCTTTTACGGCAAGCATGGGTTGCTGAAGACCTATTCTACCCCGGATCTTCACGGTTCTTAGATGCGATGTTGCAAGTAACTGCAGGGCGGTAAACAAAGGATGGTTATAGAATTTGTTCGCATAAAAACTATCCAAAAAACTAGATCACAAGAAATATTATTTCGTATCGCTTCACTGATTCCGATTGTCCGATCCTTAGGGCCAGTTGTGTTTAGAGTTAAGGAAGGTACCACCAACTCTATCCTTCGCCCTTGGATCCTTGAATGAAAATAATGGCGAACATATTCTATAGCGGCTCTCAAAGGGTTGATAATTGGCGTTTGTGTCCATGTAGTCAAATATTCCAGAAATGAATGATTGTGGTCAGTTTCATCTTCCCAACAAATCAGATCTTTGCTACAGTTACTATTTTGCATTCTCACAACAATGCGCACAAATCACAGTGAAAGAAACATCGAGATGAATTAAGAGTGCGCCCTTCAAATGGTGTATTGCAGAATGCAGCTTAAAACAGGATTCACCTAGATTGTTCCCTGTGATGTATTCCAACAGTTTTGAGCTGTATTCATCTAAGCTAGAAATGCTGAACATCAATCCAAATTATATCCAGCTTATTTGGAAAGTGTTGTAACTGTTGTTCTTTGTACACGCTCTTCAGGACACCTGGTTCCACTGGACACGAGAGTACAACGAGATGTCGTACGCGAGATGGCACGGAGTAGCCGACGACCCTTCGGGTCACTGCGTCCAACTGAAGCGGGTGTGGAATGTCACGGACAAGGGGAAGTTCTTCTTTGACGCCACGAACTGCTCACAACCTACACACTATATCTGTGAAATAGGCAGTGAGTTGATTTAATCATGAAAATACAATTTCACGATCTTTTTAATGTACGATTCGCATATACCAGAGGATGCCTGTGTCAAATAAGCGAAGAAGTGAAAATTATATAAAATATATATCTTGTCATTACACTATGCCGTTATTACTCTGGAAAACAATGTTGTCTAGAAAACACACGTCTTTCAAATCCACAAAGAAAAAGCAATGTAAGCCAAATGGTATTAGCATGGGTTCCAATTGCAAGAATACAAGATGTTATGTGCCCGAATACTTGTACGGCAGTGTAATGGGAGTAGTTATAACATGGCTTCACTGTACAACGGAGTAGTGATAACATGGCTTCACTGTACAACGGAGTAGTGATGACATGGCTTCACTGTATAACGAGTAGTGATAACATGGCTTCACTGTATAACATTGTAGTGATAACATGGCTTCACTGTACAACAGAGTAGTGATAACATGGCTTCACTGTACAACAGAGTAGTGATAACATGGCTTCACTGTATAACAGAGTATTGATAACATGGCTTCACTGTATAATGGAGTAGTGATAACATGGCTTCACTGTATAACGAGTAGTGATAACATGGCTTCACTGTACAACGGAGTAGTGATAACATGACTTCACTGTACAACAGAGTAGTGATAACATGGCTTCACTGTACAACGGAGTAGTGATAACGTGGCTTCACTGTACAACAGAGTAGTGATAACATGGCTTCACTGTATAACAGAGTATTGATAACATGGCTTCACTGTATAACAGAGTATTGATAACATGGCTTCACTGTACAACGGAGTAGTGATAACATGGCTTCACTGTATAACGAGTAGTGATAACATGACTTCACTGTACAACGGAGTAGTGATAACATTGCTTCACTGTATAACGAGTAGTGATAACATGGCTTCACTGTATAACGAGTAGTGATAACATGAATTCACTGTATAAAATAGTAGTGATAACATGGCTTCACTGTATAACAGAGTAGTGATGACATGGCTTCACTGTACAACAGAATAGTGATAACATGACTTCACTGTACAACGGAGTAGTGATAACATGACTTCACTGTACAACGGAGTAGTGATAACATGGCTTCACTGTATAACGAGTAGTGATAACATGGCTTCACTGTATAACATAGTAGTGATAACATGGCTTCACTGTATAACGGAGTAGTGATAACATGGCTTCACTTTATAACGAGTAGTGATAACATGGCTTCACTGTATAACATAGTAGTGATAACATGGCTTCACTGTATAACGGAGTAGTGATAACATGGCTTCACTGTATAACGAGTAGTGATAACATGGCTTCACTGTACAACGAGTAGTGATAACATGACTTCACTGTACAACGGAGTAGTGATAACATGGCTTCACTGTACAACGGAGTAGTGATGACATGGCTTCACTGTATAACAGAGTATTGATGACATGGCTTCACTGTACAACAGAGTAGTGATAACATGACTTCACTGTACAACGGAGTAGTGATAACATGACTTCACTGTACAACGGAGTAGTGATAACATGGCTTCACTGTATAACGAGTAGTGATAACATGACTTCACTGTACAACGGAGTAGTGATAACATTGCTTCACTGTATAACGAGTAGTGATAACATGGCTTCACTGTATAACGAGTAGTGATAACATGAATTCACTGTATAACGAGTAGTGATAACATGAATTCACTGTATAACGAGTAGTGATAACATGAATTCACTGTATAACGAGTAGTGATAACATGACTTCACTGTACAACGGAGTAGTGATAACATGACTTCACTGTACAACGGAGTAGTGATAATATGGCTTCACTGTAATCTGTTTACCGCCACGCCATGCTATATTCTATATACATTGACTGACTCTCGCTAGATTGTTTCGTGCAGTATGACAGTCGGATGTAAAACTAGTGCACATATAATGGATCCACTCGTGCAATTCGAGGTTATGTTAGAAATTGCCACGAACCGAGTGATATCATGGAAAGTGTATCTATCAGGGCAGTATGTGGGAGACGGCTGTGAAGACGACAGTTGGTGCAGAGGGAGGTCAGCTTGCAAGCGGTCTCAATGCAGATGCCAGTTCCCGTACAACCAACAGGTGGGATCCAACGCTGCCGCTGTCTGTGATAGAGGTACGTCAAGTAAAAAATGGAATACAAGTACAACAACATGTACGCCTTAAGCTCTAATAATCCACTGGATCAAGATCAAGATAGAGTATTCATCAACGTATCTATGTCAACCACAAGTCGTGATGAAGAAATTTGGATACAAACTAAGATAAACCTGACACAAGTGACTAAACATAATTCTGTTGAATTCGTTGAGGTTTTTATCATGAAACATGGACGTATATATTCCAGACTGGGCATTATACAATGGCTACGGATTAAGTGAGGTTCCTGGTTCGTTGCCCCATGATATAGCCATCGCAGCCTGCAAGAGGGAGGGTGGTGTCCTCGTGGCCCCAATCTCTCTGATGATGGACTCAGCACTCAGACAGTTCTACTCAAGACGAGGCTACGACGAAGGTATTGGGATCAAATCTTAAACAAAGTTGTAGAGAAGGAAAACAGAGAACCAGTAGTTCTAGATAGTGGACAGGGACAGTAGGAATCTCGTTAGACAGATAGAGAGAAAAAGTGACAGAGAGAGAAATACAGAGAGGGAGAGATATAACAAAGAAAGAGAGAGAGAGAGAGAGAGAGAGACGGGGGGGGGGGGAGAGGCGTTAGAGTGGAAACAATGAGGGTGTTTCGAGAAACCAAGAGTTATAGAGAGAAAGACAAGGGAGAAAGGCGGGATGAAGGGAGAACAATGGCGGGCAGGAAAGAATGGGGGTGTTTCGAGGGTGTTCGACTTCCACAGACGCTTCAGCTTTCCATTTCCAGATGTATCCTATGCCTGCCAGCATGTGTTGACGGTTTCAATCTTTTCAGGCATTTATTATTGGTCTAGTCTGGTGAAGAATATGTCCAAATATGAAGATCGCGGCATTGCTGAATTTGACGACATTTTGGAGAAGCATCTCCCCTGGCGAGTTGGACGTAGCAAGACATTAGGGTTCTCGTCAGCCGGCGACTGTGTTGTGGTTGAAGTCAGCAAGGCGGGGGCTAAGCTATTCAAAGAGATGTGTACAACCGAAAAAAAGGTTCTATGTTCAAAGGTCAACAGTAAGTAAACACGTCAAGCCAAGGTCTATTGTTTATCATTACATCAAGTACATATGAAGTATATGATGTATAGAGTTTACAACCTACATATGACGAGATTGATTATTGTCCATGGAAAGGAAAATTTAACGAATCTCACGTGAAGATCCGGGTTAAAATTGGTGTTCAGCAACCCATGCTTGTCGTAAGAGGCGACCTACGGGATCAGGTGGTCAGACTCGCTGACTTGGTTGATGCATGTCATCGTGTCCCAATTGCGTGGATCGATGTTCACAATATCAACCACCAGATTGTCTGGTCCAGTCTCCACTATTTACAGTCCGTCATATAGCTGGAATATTGCTAAGTACGGCGTTAATCAAAAAACAAACAGGCAAAGCGGTGCTTACAACATTATACATTCGTACATTCGGAACCTATAATCCTCATGGTTATAGTTTATTCTTAAATAACGTCAACTGACTGATGATAAGTCCTGTGTTTAATAAAGGTGTTATAAGTTCAGTCCACAAATAATGAAATCATCCAGATTCTCAGAACGACCATTTCCATCACATTCTCAGCAAATTATGCAACATTCTTTATTCCAGGCCCTAAACGCGCAACGGTCCAGATGGGCGCATCCATATCCTTGGAGCCGATGCAAACCCTGTGGACCAGCACAAGTGACTGGTGTGGAGCGGAGTGCCTCAGCCAGACTCGGTGTACAGCATACGGATTTACAACGTCGGACAGAACATGCCGGCTGTTCAATGACACGGCTGGCACCGGTGTTGCAACCACCATGGACCATTGGACACGATCGGGTAATACTGTGTTGAATAACAAAATCAGTTTCAGATTGGGAAGAGGAAACCTTATGGTACATGTACTTGAGTCTTGATTTTGAGTGATAGCGAGACACACTGTCCTGTTCTGTTTGAATTCTAGATAATCAAAGCCCTTTTTTAGTAAGTGAGTGAGTTAGTGAGTGATGGAGTTGATTTAAAGCCGTTTTGAAAAGCATCGTACATCACGGAATGTAAGGACCCGGGGGTAGAATAGGTCTTCAGCAACCCATGCTTGCTGTAAAAGGTGACCATGGTTGTCGTAGGAGGCGACTTACAGGATCGGGCGGTCAGGCTCGCTAAATTGCCATCGTATCCCAATTACATGGATTGATGCTGATGATGTCAGTCACTCGATTGTCTGGTCCAGACTCGATTATTTCCAGACCGCCGTCATGTAGCTGGAATATTGCTGAGTGTGGCGTTAAAAAAACAAACAAACACAAAACAAATGGAATGTAAGCTTCATGTGTAAGGAAAGCCAAAGGTAGAATAAGTATAGACATTTCACCACCAACACAGGAATGGTCTATATAATCCAATGGTCCTTATATGAGCAAATCCATGACCCGGTGATTCGATCCTGGCATAGCTAAGGGACGCAACTCTACACGATAGCGGAGCCAAAAACCACTTGTTCCCCTATGCTGACAGTTTGAAGATGACAAACTATTGCGGCACAAACTATGCTTCAGACACTGTGATCCTTGTCTCACAACAAGGGTGAGGTGAAATGGGGTTTAATGTCGCTTCCAAGATTATTGCACTTATATAGCGACGTGCATGCACGTGTGTGTGTGGCTACTTGTACTAGTCCGGACTGATGCCGATTTATAGTGCTATCTCACTTAGATACCACGCCTCAGACACAGTACTCAGAGCCGACCAGTCCTTGTTTTAGCCCCTTTTTGCCGAGCGCCAGACAGGGTATCAACAAGTACCATCTTTTAACGTCTTTTGATATGACGCGGCCGGAGATCGAGCTCCGGACCTTCCGCTCTCCAGGCGGATGCTCTACCACTAGACCACGGAGGCGGTCCTCACAATAAGTGGTGTCATGATGGAACACTATATTCTCTTAATATTGATTCAACAAAGTGTATTAATTCATAAAGAGACAAAATCGTGCTGACATTAGATCTAATGTTCATTTCAGCTTGTGCCCCAATTACTTCGGTACTTGATGGCACCGTGATCGTGGGGTCAGGATCTACAGCTGTAAACTCCCAGGTTACATACAGCTGTAACAACTTCACTGTCAACGTAGCCAACGTCAGCGTCACGTGTCAGAGCAACACGCTGTGGACGCAGCTCCCCATGTGTCAGCCAGGTAGGTACAGACGCTTCAGCACACGAGCACCCGAGCGGAGCACCCGAGCGGAACACCCGAGCACCTTTTTTTCCAAGAATCCCAAAACTCCACACAGTGCATGGTTTCTCTGCGTGACCTGTGTCCATGACGCCAAATTACATGACTCTTGCAGCCGTACCGTAGTCATAGAGGAACAAATACTTTGTGATGAGTGATAATACCTATTTAATAAGGTTTCTCGTGTATTCTATTTTATTATGCTCCATACTAACCCCATACGAGCCCGTATACCGTCAGTAAAACTCCAAGATGGTTGTTACTGACCTAGTATACCGTCAGTAGCAGCCATTTTGGATTTTCCAACACCCACCTCACATATTTCACATAAAAAAATCTTAAACAGAAATTCGTTAATTGTGATGTGCAAAGACATTAGTTGTTAAGGAAACCTCGTTCGTTACTTTATTAATAAAAATTATATCGAAAAAGCTCGCAATGGAGGTCACTGATTTACAAATAGCAACGTCATAGAACATAATATAGGATGACGTCACAAACAAGAAACGTGACGCCAATGACGTCACATAGCAATAGAAAAGATAGGAGTGTTCAAGTTCCAATGGCCCTCACATTTCTGATAACATGTGGGAATTTTTTATGATAATTCTAGCCATTATAGCTATAATACGTGTTTATACGTTCACATTTAGTGCATTATATATTCCAGTGTTAACGTTTATGTTTACATTAACGCTTTGTATCAGAAACATATGTACTGGTCCTGTCATTTATACCGGTTGTAAGTGGGCCGAGCCTAATATTTTCTGCTAGCCTAATATATCACCGTATACAGTAACTAAAGACACCATAACTAATAATATTACTGTCTTCTTAAATATTGAGTGAGTGAGTATGGTTTTACGCCGCTTTTAGCAATATTCCAGCAATATCACACCAGAAATGGGCTTCACACATTGTACCTATGTCGAGAATCGAACCCCGGGTCTTCGGCGTGACGAGCGAACGCTTTAACCATTAAGTTCCCCGACCGCCCCTTTTGAATATTGAGATTATATGTAACATGTATATACAGTATAAGAAAATATAACCCAAGCCAAGGAAAATCTATCGTGGAAATGAACTGAATCTACAGGTGAGGTGAGGTGAAATTGGATTAGATGTCGCGTCCAAGATTATTGCACTTATATAGCGACGTGCATGCACGTGTGTGTGTTTGTGTGGCTGCTTGTACTAGTCCGGACTGATGCCGATTTATAGTGCTAGCCCACTAAGATACCATGCCGCAGTTTAACATGAATTTCTCACTCAGACACAGTGTACTGACTCCGAGCCAACCAGTCCTTGTTTTAGCCCCTTAATGCCGAGCGCCAGACAGGTACCACCTTTTAACGTCTTTTGGTATGACGTGGCCGGGGATCGAACCCCGGACCTTCTGCTCTAAGGGGGACGCTCTACCACTAGACCACGGAAGCGGTCACTGAATCTACAGCTCAATGCCAGTTGTAACGTGCGTTCTGGAAACATGTTTGAATGTCTTCCTCACAGATGACCGGCCTTGTCCTGAGAACTGGACGAGACGAGGCACCGGATGTTACCTGATCGTGGAGGAGGCTCTCAGCTGGTCAGCTGCAGCTGCGGCTTGTGAGGGCAGGGATGGTTACCTGGTGGAGATCAACGATCAAGATGAAAGACAGTTTATTGTCAATTTATTGGACTTCGATAGAGATTTAACAGTGTGGACTGGAGGAAACGACATTGGTCTGGTAGGTATTCCACTTGTTTGTCATGGCATGGACTGGTATTATAAGTGGGTGTCGTGGTATGAACAGATAATATATGATTCCCATTGTCTGACATGGTATGGACTGATAATATATGTAATTGCAATCGTGTGACATACTATGAATTGATAATATATGATTCACATTGTGGGACATCGTATGAACAGATAATATATGTAATTGCAATTGTGTGACATACTATGAATTGATAATATATTACTCATATTGTGTGACGTCGTATGGACTGATAATATATGTGATTCCCGTTGTATGACTTAGTATAGTTTACGACCAGGGCTGACTTCCCCCCTCATTTGTATCCGTGTTACTGTACTTTTATTTTTATTTTTTAAATATTTTGAACTGCTCAATACCACACATTAACATGTATGGGGACAATCAAGTCTATTCGAGTTTGTTTCGTTTCAGCAACATTGGTACCGTTGGCGTCAATATTCATTCACAGACATCACAGTACTAGACTGGTTCCCAGGAAATGGGATCACCCCACCTGAGCCAACTGGGTTCATCTTCATCAATAACAAGCGGGAAAAAATAGACTGTATCGAGCTGAGAAAGGAATACGATGGTTTTTACGCTAATAGACATTACTACAGTGACACAAACTGTATGGAGCAACAAGCTTTTCTGTGTGAAACTAAGGGTAAAATAGTTTATTGTTTACTTGCCTTTGCGTGTGTTTGTGACGTGCGAACAATTTAACTTGCTTTTGCATGTGTATGTGATGTGACATCGGTGGTAGATTCTATTAATTGTACTCATTGAAGGGATACCGGTGGTCCGTGTATCTATAGCATGGGCAATTGCTGTGCAGATTTATGTTTAGCTGTATCAGGATCTGCTGATCGTGGGTTCGAACCCTAGGGTCTGTCCAATTATGATCTATGGTCTGTCGGCGTCTTACCTGTGCTTGGGGGTTTCAGTTGACAGAATGTGATGCAGTGCCACCCTTCCGAGTTAAACCAAACTTGCCCATCCAGGCTAGATAGCCAAGTGGGTATCAGGGTTACAGTAGGTCTTCAGCAACCTATATGTGTCTTAATAGTCGAATGACGGGATCAAGAGGTCAGACTCGCTGACTTAGTTGTCTTAGCATGTCATCGTATCCCAATTCCGTCGATCGATGCTCATGATGTCAATTACTGGATTGTCTGGATTACTAGTATTTAAAAAACAGCTGCCATAGCTGGAATATTGCTGAGCGGGCGTTAAACAACAAACAAACAAACACAAATATCAATCAGAACACGATATACTTATAGGATATATGGTCGAAAACAATATTAATCATAAAAAAACGCCACACTGACAAAACACATACAGGATTATATTTTAGTTTATCTTCTATCATGTGTGCATTTTTTACCAATTCATACCAAATGTTGAAGCTATGAACGAGCCTTGTGCTTTTGTGTTGCTATGGTGACTGTTTATGTATTTCCAGTGTTCAATGTGGGCTCCCCAGGCTGTGCGGCATATCCGGAATCTCCATGTAAATCAATTGCAGAATGCATCAACGACCAATGCCTATGTCCGCATGAAACACACAGACAAACAGGCCTGGATGGATATGACAATGCCATATGTGATCTCAGTAAGACACGGTGGTCGTTTTATGTTCTGCATTATTTTCCAGTATAACAGTAAGTCGGTATGGTGTTACGCCGATTTCAGCAATACTTCCGCAGTGTCATGACGAAGAAACTACAGATATTGGCTTCACACATTGTGCCCATCTGGGTGATCGAATCTTTGTGACAAAGAAATGCTATAACAACTAATATACCACCCCTATCAATATAACAGTACCACATGCGACGTCAGCAAGAAGTGTTAGTTCAATTCATATACCATTCTACTTTGTTCAGTGTGATGCTAATACTTGCGACCTGGGTGATACGTGAATCAAGAAGGCGTTCTATTGCATGCACTCTGTTTCACTTTATAAATAAACTCTCGACCAATATAAAGTATACACTTACAAATTTGATTTGACCAAAAACTTACAAACGTTTTCAAAACGTTACTATGCTGAAACACTTCAAATTTAAGGTCCAAGCCACAATGACGATACCCGTATCAAATACACCAACATGTCATAACCATTTCTTGTTTGTGTAATTTTTAGCCATCATCAGACATGGGTGCTTACTTTCTTTTGCCTGGCAGTTAAGTACAATAATACACACGATATCGTCAGGCGTGACATATATTGTAACTGGTATTAATTGTAACTGGTGATAAATATATATATTTATTACGTAGGAGGACAAACATATCGGGTTCATATCACGTCACGAAACAACAGTGTATTGTTTCCGTCATCCGTACGGCGTTGTTGACGTCATTCGAATCTTATTGTGGCGTGAGGTCGGAATGACGTCACACTAGAAACGACGTCATAGCTGTATACGTCTTATTGTACATACTTCATAAAATATATGTTGTTATGTTAATTATCTTTTTTATCAACTGACAGTACCACTCTTTTCAAGTACTTATTATAACATAATGGTGTTAATGATATGTTATTTCATTTAGTTCAACCAGTCGGTGGTACCGGCTGCAAGGCGAGGGATGACCTTTGCTTCAACGAGTCAGTCTGCATCAGCGACAGGTGTAAATGTCCCTCCGCGCTTTCCCAGAACGGTCAAGACAACAGCTTTGTTACCACGTGTGAATCAGGTTAGAATTGACGTCAATATTAAAGTAACTCGAATACTTATGGGAAGATTTCACTTTGAAGTGGAGACTGGACTAGTATGTACTCGTCACGCCCGTGAAAGGAATTGAACCTTTGTCCTTTCGGATATATGCTTACAAACACCACTTGGCTATATCACCGCTCCTTGAACCGTCCCTTGAATCCGTTGGAAAAAGCACTAAGGGTCATTTCAGATGGAGTTCACCTTGACATCAACCATATCTTGGTGTTCATTTCGAGATGGTCACTCAGACATTGCAGATGGGTTTTAAAAGTGGGCGGCATTGCCAGACAATTTTTACATGTTACTGGTGTAACCTTACCATTAAACATTTTGCTTCAGGTGTGCGTGGGTGTATTGATGGCTGGCGAGCATATGGCAACAAATGTTACAGGCTGTTGGGCCCGAGAGGAACTGACCGTAACCCAGACCAGGAATGTATAAAGACAGGAGGGCTGCTCGCGTCACCGGTCGATCAGAATCTGAACGATTTTCTTCTCCTGTTGGGGTAAATAGAGTAGTTATGATTAACCCAAAGGCGTCTTTATATCGTTGTCTAAACACATCCTTTGTCTGATTTTATTTACACGATGCCACGCTCCTTCTTTAAGAAAGGTAAGACCACAGTAGAGCCACGCACACCGTGTCAAGACATCTCTTGGTGCTCTTCGCCGTCATACGGCTGGGATAATGCATAAATACTCGTTCAGTCAAAGTATATGGAGTCATGTAGGTGTGTCTCTTGTCGTTATGTGAACGGAATGATGCTGCACGATATAGCACCAAACTCCTTAAGTTACCAATCCAATTCAAAGCCATATGCTTCCAAGGTAACACATTTCACACATGACGCCAAAGCTCCATTGTTTTCCAGGTCGCGCTCAAACAAGTGGGTGAGTCTTCACGGCAGGGAGGGTGAGCTACGGTGGGCCGATGGTACAGTCCTGGACGTCGCTAGCCACTACACAAACTTCCGACAAGGGACCGGCGATAACCTGTTAGTCAACCAGACTTGTGTTTATCTCAGTATTCAGGGTGGATGGGTCAAGGATGACTGCTATGCCGCTTCTCCATCGTCGTATGTCTGTGCCACTCCTAAATGTGAGTATCCTTGATGCATTACAAACATATACGGCATAGTGAAACCAGACGGCAAAACCTTGGACAACAACGCTCTCCTTTATGAACCTTGTGGGGATTCTGGTTCAGAAGCACACCCAGAGGCAGACTTTTGTCGTAAGAGCCTAACAAAATGGGGACGGTAGACTCTGTACCTTGGCTGATCGTGTGCCATGGTGACGACGCGAGACGTTTCCGCGAGGTAACAGGCTCCAGATTCGGTATTTACAGGTCAGCGTGAAATATATGGAATATTGCGACGTACAACAACAAAGAACATAACAACACTGTTCATAATTTGTTTTGCTACTGATTCACATACATACACGTTTCCTGATTCCATTACGTCCCGTAATCAGAGAAACAAAGTAGCCAATGGTACAGTTTAAGTAGCCGTTTCCTTGTGGACCCCGCCGTCACATTGCTGGAATGTTTACATGAGCTGTGTATTGTTACTCACTCCCTACTCGCTACTCCCGACTCGCCAATGGCTATATAGTACTCGCTACTCCATTCTCACTTCTCCTAACTCTCTACTCCCAACTCGCTGTTCGCTGCTCCCTACTCCCTCCTCGGTACTCCCAGGTCGCTACTCAATACTCTCTACTCCCAACTCAGTACTCGCTACTCCATACTCGTAACTCCCAACTCGCCCTCCCCTATTCCATCCTCGCTACTCCCAACTCCATCCTCGCTACTCCCAACACCATCCTCGCTACTCCCAACTCCATCCTCGCTACTCCCAACTCCATACTCGCTACTCCATACTCGTAACTCGCAACTCGCAACTTCCAACTCCATATTCGCTACTCCATACTCGTAACTCGTAACTCCCAACTCCATACTCGCTACTCCCAACTCCATACTCGTAACTAGTAACTCCCAACTCCATACTCGCTACTCCCAGCTTGCTGCTCCTTACTCCATACTCTCTAGCCTACCAAAATGGGGACAGTAGCTAGACTCTGTACCTTTGCTGATCGTGTGACATGGTGACGACGCTACTCCCAACTCCATCCTCGCTACTCCCAACTCCATACTCGCTACTCCATACTCGTAACTCGTAACTCGTAACTCGCAACTCGCAACTCGCAACTCCCAACTCGCAACTCCCAACTCCATACTCGCTACTCCCAACTCCATACTCGTAACTAGTAACTCCCAACTCCATACTCGCTACTCCCTCCTCCCAACACCATACTCGCTACTCCCTCCTCCCAACTTAATACTCGCTACTCCCAACTCCATACTCAGTACTCGCTACTCCATACTCGTAACTCCCAACTCGCCCTCCCCTATTCCATCCTCGCTACTCCCAACTCCATCCTCGCTACTCCCAACACCATCCTCGCTACTCCCAACTCCATCCTCGCTACTCCCAACTCCATACTCGCTACTCCATACTCGTAACTCGCAACTCGAAACTTCCAACTCCATATTCGCTACTCCATACTCGTAACTCGTAACTCCCAACTCCATACTCGCTACTCCCAACTCCATACTCGTAACTAGTAACTCCCAACTCCATACTCGCTACTCCCAGCTTGCTGCTCCTTACTCCATACTCTCTAGCCTACCAAAATGGGGACGGTAGCTAGACTCTGTACCTTGGCTGATCGTGTGACATGGTGACGACGCTACTCCCAACTCCATCCTCGCTACTCCCAACTCCATACTCGCTACTCCATACTCGTAACTCGTAACTCGTAACTCGTAACTCGCAACTCGCAACTCGCAACTCCCAACTCGCAACTCCCAACTCCATACTCGCTACTCCCAACTCCATACTCGTAACTAGTAACTCCCAACTCCATACTCGCTACTCCCTCCTCCCAACACCATACTCGCTACACCCTCCTCCCAACTTAATACTCGCTACTCCCAACTCCATACTCAGTACTCGCTACTCCATACTCGTAACTCCCAACTCGCCCTCCCCTATTCCATCCTCGCTACTCCCAACTCCATCCTCGCTACTCCCAACTCCATCCTCGCTACTCCCAACTCCATACTCGCTACTCCATACTCGTAACTCGTAACTCGCAACTCGCAACTCGCAACTTCCAACTCCATATTCGCTACTCCATACTCGTAACTCGTAACTCCCAACTCCACACTCGCTACTCCATTCTCCATACTCGTAGCTAGTAACTCCCAACTCCATACTCGCTACTCCCAGCTCGCTGCTCCTTACTCAATACTCTCTAGCCTACCAAAATGGGGACGGTAGCTAGACTCTGTATCTTGGCTGATCGTGTGACATGGTGACGACGCTTCTCCATACTCCGTAACTCGTAACTCGTAACTCCCAACTCCATACTCGCTACTCCCTCCTCCCAACACCATACTCGCTACTCCCTCCTCCCAACTTAATACTCGCTACTCCCAACTCCATACTCGCTACTCCCAACTCCATATTCGCTACTCCATACTCGTAACTCGTAACTCGCAACTCAATACTCGCTACTCCATACTCCATACTCGATGCTCTCTCAACTCGCTGTTCCCTACTCCATACTCGCTACCCCCTCCTCCCAACTCCATACTCGCTACTCCCTCCTCCCAACTCAATACTCGCTACTCCCTCCTCCCAACTTAATACTCGCTACTCCCAACTCCATACTCAGTACTCGCTACTCCATACTCGTAACTCCCAACTCGCCCTCCCCTATTCCATCCTCGCTACTCCCAACTCCATCCTCGCTACTCCCAACTCCATCCTCGCTACTCCCAACTCCATACTCGCTACTCCATACTCGTAACTCGTAACTCGCAACTCGCAACTCGCAACTTCCAACTCCATATTCGCTACTCCATACTCGTAACTCGTAACTCCCAACTCCACACTCGCTACTCCATTCTCCATACTCGTAGCTAGTAACTCCCAACTCCATACTCGCTACTCCCAGCTCGCTGCTCCTTACTCAATACTCTCTAGCCTACCAAAATGGGGACGGTAGCTAGACTCTGTATCTTGGCTGATCGTGTGACATGGTGACGACGCTTCTCCATACTCCGTAACTCGTAACTCGTAACTCCCAACTCCATACTCGCTACTCCCTCCTCCCAACACCATACTCGCTACTCCCTCCTCCCAACTTAATACTCGCTACTCCCAACTCCATACTCGCTACTCCCAACTCCATATTCGCTACTCCATACTCGTAACTCGTAACTCGCAACTCAATACTCGCTACTCGCTACTCCATACTCGATGCTCTCTCAACTCGCTGTTCCCTACTCCATACTCGCTACCCCCTCCTCCCAACTCCATACTCGCTACTCCCTCCTCCCAACTCAATACTCGCTACTCCCTCCTCCCAACTCAATACTCGCTACTCCATACTCGATGCTCTCTCAACTCGCTGTTCCCTACTCCATACTCGCTACTCCCTCCTCCCAGCTCCATACTCGCTACTCCCTCCTCCCAGCTCCATACTCGCTACTCATACCTTGTTCTGTTTCAGTGTGCCACCTTCTTCCATCTGTATCCAACTCGGTCAACAAAACATTGGATGAGTTTGTGCCCGTGGGTACTGAGTACGAATACGAATGTGAATCTGGGTACGTCATTGATGGACTACACACCGGGAAGATTGTGTGTCAGCCTACCATGGCTACGTCTGGAGCATCAATATGGGAGGCACCTCCTTCGTGTGTTTGTAAGTGACAATTTTGTTCCCTGAACGAATTTTGTAAATGCAGCGATCTGCAGCGAGTCTTTATCCAAAATGATAACTAAATCTGTGCAAGAAGGACTCATGCAAGACACACACACATTCAGATACTCACACATACACACACGCACACACTCACACACACACATACACACACATACACACACACACACAATGTTACCTGCATTTGTTTAAAAAAACTAATGTGTAGAAACAAACACGTGCACACACACTGGCACACAGAAACATACCCATAGACACAAATACATACACATACAGCTTCCTGCATTTCTTTCCACCGCGATCCCTTTTGACACATGCATAAAACATTGTGTAGAAACAAACACGCACACGCACACGCACACGCACACGCATACGCACACGATCGCGCACGGTGGGCTAGCACTATAAAGTGCCATCAGTCCTGACTGGTACAAGCAACCACACACACACACACACACACACACACACACACACGCGCACACACGCACACACGCACACACGCACGCACACGCACACAATGTAAACTGCATTTCTTTCCACCGCGATCCCTTTTGACACATGCATAAAACATTGTGTAGAATTGAACGCGCACACGCACACGCACACGCACACGCATACGCAAACGCACACGCACACACATACACACACTCAATGTTACCTGCATTTCTTTCCACTGCGGTCCCTTTTGACACATGTACAAAACATTGTGTACAAACACGCACACGCACACGCACACGCACACGCACACACACACATTCAATTTGATATTAAATCCCTTTTCCTAATTCAATCTCACCATTGAAATTATTACTGACGCTGCACATGACATGACCAAATATTAAAGTACTCCCCGGGAGGAACCGACATATGACTATTCCTAAAAGTATTCACTGAAGGGTATTTGGTTTGATGTCTGTTATATTTTCTGGAGATATTTCGGAATTAGGGAGACAATTAAAGACGTCAAGTTACATGTGTGTCAAATGAATTTTAATTTCAGCCTTGGTGGACAGTGTGTTTGGTAATGCAACCGAGGGATACGGAATGTCCGTCACCCCAGCCGTCGATGTCACGGACATACAGACGTGTGCAGAGACGTGCTACAGCAGGGGAGAGGCTTGTGTTGCCTTCAGCCTCGCCGGGATCAGCTGTCAACACTACACAGCCGTCGGTGTGTTGTCTACGGACTTCCTACCAATCCCTGCTGGAGCCACTGTGAAGAAGAGGATAGGTATGTCAGGTCCTCACACCGTGGAAAGGATATATCATATGTTGTCATAGAAAAACATACAACATACATACATTAAAGGGGGAGGGGGGGGGGGGGGGGGGGGGGGGGGAGCGGATCCCCCTCTGGCTCTGAGTCACTGGGCTCCTTTTTTATATTTCATAACTATAATTAAACAGCTGGATTTATCCGTAAAATGTGTTCATTCAGAGATTAAATGTTAGTCTTGTGTATTAATACTTCTATCTCAGTCGTGTGAAATAAAAACAACGTGAGGACATCACGTTCATTAGGACCACTCGGAGAATCCTTGTAATGTCAACGATGAGTGAATGAGACTCATGATGTCCTACCCTGCCCGTAGCACCCGTCGTGGGTGAAGGTCCCTGTTACCACACAGTTGGCATGGAACTATTGTTTCTTTTACTTAAATTAAACATGAATACCGGAAGTAAAGGGGGGCTTTGTGTGTTGCTTGTTTTCAATGAAATACTATTTGGTATAGTATAATAGTATAATATTTATAGCGATTGATAAATATTCATCTGAAAACCACTACCTGCATTCAATTTTTAATTGAAAAAAAATAAATTCGCATTCACGTCATTCTGGTAATGATTCCTAAGTATATAACCCGCACACACATTTCTTCATAATAGTTATGAATTTAATTAAAGCTTAAAGAGATATTGTCTGTTTTAATCTAGATATGGGGCCATGGGAAAGCCTCGTAGGCCCAGGTTCGATTCCCCACATGGGTACAATGTGTGAAGCCTATTTTCCCGTGTTCCCCGCCATGAAAGTGCTGGAATTGCAAAAGCGGCGTAAAATCATACTCACGCACTCACTCATTCAATCAAGATATAATGATTCAGCAGCGTCACACTTCCATTCACAACGCCACCCCAAGCCACTGCTTTCAATATTAATTTTTAATTATATGATTTTTTGTTTAAAAAAATGTAGCATGTGTCTTCCTAATTTCAGCATGCCCCAGCCTACCTGTGGTCAGTAACGCTGTGTTGACGAGTGGGACTGACCGGGCAGTGGGCAGTGTGCTGACCTATGCCTGTACATCCCTCGGGCGGATCAAGCCGGGAAGCAGTCTGTCCGTCACTTGTCAAGACAATGGCCTGTGGGAGGACTTTCCAGTTTGTCAAGGTGAGTTGATCGGGAGGTATAGTCAATAGAAAATGATCGGTCTGTTCTCAGGTCACTTTTTATTGTCATGTGTTATGATGGAATGGTGAGTGAGTGAGTAAGTTGGGTTTGACGCCGCTTTTAACAGTATTCCAGTTATATCACGGCGTGTCAGCTTAATGTGGGAGGAAAGCCCGAGGTGACGCAGGTCTCTGACGTTTACCACTTCGGTGAAACTCACGAGCACGGGTATGGTGCTGACAAACCTAGAAACATAATCGGGGCGAACCGGGATTCGAACCCACAATCATAGGTTTTTGGCGTGCCCAAGGGAAGCAACTCTGCACAGCGAATCGCGGCGACGACTGGCCCCCTGTGTCCGCCTTATTATGGAATAGGATACCCAAAGGTAGAGACAGGCAGATAGCATCGTCTGCCCTGTGAGGACTGACATGCCGTTTGTGATAGTGACTTTCACTATCTGTTTAAATGTCCTTATTCATCTCTCATACATGTATGTATTTACGGGGGAAAGATTTTACTTGGCCAAGCGTATTTTAATATAAACGTGTGTTATGACTTTCAAAACTAAAAGATATCAAGAAACTTGCTAAATATATTTCGATTATTCTCCATACTGTCACGAAAAACTAATGTTGCATATCGTACGAGTATTTATGTGTCTTTCATCACGTGTTAGGGGCGGTCGGGTAGCCTAGTGGTTAAAGCGTTCGCTCGTCACGCCGAAGACCCGGGTTCGATTCCCGACATGGGTACAATGTGTGAAGCCCATTTCTGGTGTCTGCCGCCGTGATATTGCTGGAATATGTACGAAAGGCGGCGTAAAACCATACTCACTCTCGTGTATACGGCATGATATAACTCAGTAGATGACATATATGAACGCTTCCAACCTGAGGCAATAACCTGAGACTCACGGAACGTTGGTGCAAAGATGATTCGAATTAAGTTAAGGTCGAAGTATGCAAGAGGACACTTTCGATGATAAACACAAAGCGTTAATCGTGTCAACGTAACCGCATGATCGCCCTGTCGTAACAATAGGAATATATGGGCCCTCCGACTCCAAATAATGTGAGGTGGAAAAAATGTGAAATTTGTTAAGCATTGTGATTTTATTGAAAGGAAAGCAAACTTACCTGTTAAACATATTACACCTTGACTTGACTGAAAAACAAAATCTGAAACGTCGTTTTTATTTTACATTTTACCCACCCAGCTACCGACTGGTCAAAGGGAGATAATCATATTATATTATTTCCTCAGACCTTATGGTCAAAGGGAGGTAACTAGGTGTGTGCCCGGGAGAAATGTGGTATTGAATTGAGGACAAGGTTTCCAAGGCAATAAAGCTTACATCCCATAGAGAACACGGTAGGCTTCAGCCTAAATAAACACAATTACACGTTAAATCTTAAAATTGTGTTTGTTTATTTGTTGTTTAACGCCGCACTCAGCAATATTCCAGCTATATGACGTCGGTCTGTTAGTAATCGAATCTGGAATAGACAATCCAGTGATTGACATCATGATTATCGATCTATGCAAATGGGATACAATGAGATGCATCAAGCAAGTCATCGAGCCTGACCAAATGGTCTCGTCAGTCGCATATTAGGACAAGCATGGTTGCTGAAGACCAATCCTAACCCAATCTTCGCGGGTAATTTTTAAAGTAAAATGAGGAGGTTTTTATTATGTACGGAACACTTCCGATCGTTGACAAAACTTCAGAAATTGTTGATAAGAGCACGTGAGCAGTTATGCTTATCCCCTTGGTGGTATGCTATTTGACTGTTATAATCAATTTACTTGGTTTCCTCACATTGTTTATGACAAATTATAGCTAGAAATGATGGTCTGGCAGTCTTCTGAAAATAATCATGCCCTGACAAATAATGTTTGCTTAATAGTAATGAAAACACATTATAAATGAAACACGCTCAGTAATTATCTTTGTTTGTTGTTTAACGGCGCACTCAGCAATACTCCAGCTATATGACGGCGGTCTGTAAATAATGACCTTTCCTGAAACATTTCACATATTGACAGATGCACAGTGCACACTAGACCAGTCTAGATTAGCGTTATTGGTGGAGTGTAACGTGTATTGACAAAACAATATCTTGTACAAATGTCGCGACGTATGTATACCGAAAGTAACGGTATGCAAGTTAAATGATTTGTGGAATTTTATTGATCACAGAATGGATAATTCTCACCAAGGTTTTGTGCCTGCAGTTTGGTAACGTTTTTGTTACAAGTGACATATATGTGTCTTGGATGTTTCTGCAGCGTTTACTGACTTTCAGATCGATTCCAAACCTCCCTGATTGCCACTGAAGAATGGTTCTCCAGCACCAAGAGGAAGACGTACTACAACATCCAGTCCCTCGCAGACTGCCAGATGAAGTGTATCACGGAGACAGAGTTCCGTTGTCTGTCTCTCAGCTACGACTATGGCGACTGTATGTTGCACATGAACAGACTCCACAACCACTCCAGGGAAGGCTTGGCAGAACCGTCCACGTTAAGCATCTATGCTGAGCTAACAGGTATATTGGACGTGCCATTAGCTGAATACATTAGCTAAATATTGTTGTATAACCAATGGCAATGTTAAAAAATAACGGTTTACTAACTGTGATTGAAGATGGGTTTCATTTTCTGTTAGTTTGTCCAAAATACGACTACCTAAGAAGAAAATATTTTGATCTGCCTCTTTATGTAAATCCCACTCAACAAACAAATTATATCGATCATGTCAACAACTGATAAAGATACTCTAAAAATCTATCAATGTTCATTTTTTCATGCTATGTTAATTAGAATATGACCCGTTAAACGGATCTGTAACCACTCCCGAAAACAGAATTGTACAATGCGCCTGAGGCATTTCAGTATGGAATAAAACTTATCCTTATCCTATAACTGAGCTGAAATATTGGTAAAAGGGATAAAAAAAGAAGATTTTTCTATGGACTCTTTTTGTATATATATGAATCATGTTGTCATGGATGTATATTTATGGTGTTGTCCAGATAGATAGCTCCAGATATTCTTTTTTCTTTTGTTGGTGCAAACCTTTATCATAACGATTTTCGATTTCAGAATCCGACTTGAACGAGTTCCATACTCTGTTCAATATGGCTCTGACGGGAACACCTACGGAGCATCTGACCCTGAAGTCTATGGAGGAGTGCGCCCATGCCTGTCTTCAGACAGCATCCTTTGACTGTCTGAGGATAGTGTATGACACGGCCAACTACAGCTGTAGTCTGTACGACGCGTCACAGGTTAACCTCGTCCTTATGAGCACAGGCTTCTATGTGTTTCAGAGACACCTGGGTGAGTTGTTTCTTTCACGATTCTCGTATACCTAGATATATTCCATTGTTTGCATTTTACAAAACGTTAAATACAGTATTCCACAATGTGTCCTACATATACGGAGAATGTAACGAATAAGAGCAATTCAATACTTTCTTGCTCACTTAGGACGCATTATTGAGTGAAGGAGTGAGTTTAGTTTATCACCGCTTTGAACATTATTCTAGTTATATCACTGGGTGTCAGCTTGATTTTGGAGGAAAGCCCAAAGTGATGTAGGTCTCAGGTCTCAGACGTTTACCACAGACGTAAAACCCACCACCACGGGTATAGTGCTAACAAAGAACAGAGAAACATAATCGGAGCGAACCGAGATTCGAACCCACTTTCATAGGTTTCTGACATGAACAAGGAATGCAACTCTGCATTGCCAATTGCGTCGCCTTAGACGACTGGACCGTCGTGCCCTCCTATTATTTAAAAAACATCAACAGTTTCACATAAACAGTTTGCGTAAATAAAGTACTGCCGTTCAACACATGTATGGAGTGTCTATTATTATTTCTTATTCTTATTAACTCAATGCAATGCTATAACAACACAGAGATATTTTCTAAACATTGTCTGCAGGGTTAGAAATAATAAGTTCCTCCCACTGGCTTATTTGAACTTTTAGATTGTGGCACCCCCCAATCCGTGTCAGGGATGACGTCATCGGATGTGATTCGAAAGGTGCCAGGGAGGTACAGCGTGGGTGATCAGCTTCGGTACAGGTGTACCAATCTGGGAGAGGATTTCACAGAGCTACAGGATGGACTAGTCCATTGTCAGCAAGGGGGCAAGTGGACCAGGCGTCCCACCTGTAGAAGTATGTAGAATGAAGATATTATAACCACTTTCCAGGCACAATTAATCTATTATGGAATGTATTTAACTGTAAGCAAACTCCCCATACAGTTTAATCATAATGTAAAGTGGACATAATCACAGGTGGCAGGGGTAGGTACATATTCTTTGGTAAAATCAGTGTACCAGTGTGGCTGTATGAGAACAGTATGGTTGAATGAGAACAGTAAGTTGAATGAGAACGATACGATTGAATGAGAACAGTAGGTTGAATGAGAACGATACGATTGAATGAGAACAGTAGGTTGAATGAGAACGATACGATTGAATGAGAACAGTAGGTTGAATGAGAACGATACGATTGAATGAGAACAGTAGGTTGAATGAGAACGATACGATTGAATGAGAACAATAGGTTGAATGAGAACGATACGATTGAATGAGAACAGTAGGTTGAATGAGAACGATACGATTGAATGAGAACAGTAGGTTGAATGAGAACGATCCGATTGAATGAGAACAGTAGGTTGAATGTGAACGATACGATTGAATGAGAACAGTAGGTTGAATGAGAACGATACTATTGAATGAGAGCAGTAGGTTGAAGAGAACGATACGATGGAATGAGAGCAGTAGGTTGAATGAGAACGATCCGATTGAATGAGAACAATAGGTTGAATGAGAACGATACTATTGAATGAGAACAGTAGGTTGAATGAGAACGATACGATTGAATGAGAGCAGTAGGTTGAATGAGAACGATACGATGGAATGAGAACAGTAGGTTGAATGAGAACGATACGATTGAATGAGAACAGTAGGTTGAAGAGAACGATACGATTGAATGAGAACAGTAGGTTGAATGAGAACGATACGATTGAATGAGAACAGTAGGTTGAATGAGAACGATCCGATTGAATGAGAACAGTAGGTTGAATGTGAACGATACGATTGAATGAGAACAGTAGGTTGAATGAGAACGATACTATTGAATGAGAGCAGTAGGTTGAAGAGAACGATACGATGGAATGAGAGCAGTAGGTTGAAGAGAACGATACGATGGAATGAGAGCAGTAGGTTGAATGAGAACGATACTATTGAATGAGAACAGTAGGTTGAAGAGAACAATACGATTGAATGAGAGCAGTAGGTTGAATGAGAACGATACGATTGAATGAGAACAGTAGGTTGAATGTGAACGATACGATTGAATGTGAACGATACGATAGAATGAGACAGTAGCTTGGATGAGAACGGAGTGAGTGTTACTCAAGCAATATTCCAGCAATATCACGAAGGGGGACACCAGAAATGGGCTTCACACATTATACTCATGTCGGGAATCGAACCCGGGTCTTCGGCGTGACGAGCGAATGCTTTAACCACTAGGCTACCCGACCGCCCGGATGAGACCAGAATTGATGAACGAGAACAGCACAGTTGAGTAAGAGCAGTAGGTTGCATGAGAACAATATGGTTGAATGAGAACAATGCGGCTGAATGAGAATAGTAGGGTTGAATAACAACAGTGCGGTTGAATGAGAACAGTAGGTTGAATGAGAACAGTGCGATTGAATGAGAATTGTGTGGGTGGGATTTTCTCACTGTAGTTGACAACTTTTTCAACGTTAATTGTACTTCCTACTGAATGCCAGTTGTAATATTGCCTACTCGATTGTTAGGGATATGTATTGTTATCATTATTGTGATTTGTTTCTAAATAATGGTGATTTGTTTCTAAATAATGGTGATTTGTTTCTAAATAATGGTGACTTGTTTCTAAATAATGGTGACTTGTTTCTAAATAATGGTGATTTGTTTCTAAATAATGGTGAATTGTTTCTAAATAATGGTGATTTGTTTCTAAATAATGGTGACTTGTTTCTAAATAATGGTGATTTGTGTCTAAATAATGGTGACTTGTTTCTAAATAATGGTGACTTGTTTCTAAATAATGGTGACTTGTTTCTAAATAATGGTGACTTGTTTCTACATAATGGTGATTTGTTTCTAAATAATGGTGATTTGTTTCTATATAGTTGCGATATGTTTCCCTCTGTTACGTGCAGATCTGTGTGAGGCTGGGTGGCACTACTGGAACGGAAGCTGTTACCGGGTATATGAGACGCCCCGCACCTTCAATCTGGCGTACGCTGCGTGTACCGAGGTAGATGCCGCGCTGCTCAGTGTGAAGGCTGCCTATGAACTCAACTTTACAGATCAAATACGGTAATATGTTTGTTTTATCGTGAAAACTGTTTAGTGTGAAACAGTGGGGTTCTCGGTACTTAGAAATTATAAACATGAGGTGATGTTAACTTTGGATGCTTTGGAATTTTTTTGACACTAAAACGCATGAGTGACCAGTGTCCTTTTCGTTAGTGACCAGTGTTTTACGTGTGAGTGGCCAGTCTTCTACTCGGGAGTGACCATTGATCTACGCGTCAGTGGCCCGTGTTCTACGTGTGAGATACCAGTGTTCTACGCGTGACTGACCAATGTTCTAAGTCTAAGTGATCAGTGTTCTACGACTTTTGAGTGACCAGTGTTCTGTGCTGCTTTAAGCAGTAATCAAGCAATGTGAAGGCATGTTACACCGAGAATGATACTCACATATAGGTGTCTTCGGAGGAGTCAACCCTTAACGTCAAGGCCACGCCACAACAATCTTAAACCAAGACGTCCACTCCATAATTTGAAACATGTTCAACATTAAATGCTCTTATATGTTTCAAATCTGATTTTGTGTTTTTGTATATGCATCCGTAAGAACTCAATAACAATTGTGTGTGTATTATGTGATAAATTAATTACCCCAAGTACTGTTCCCTAACGTTTGAGCCCACTCTCAACTACGTTGCCGAGTATCCCAGTGTTGTTCTCCAGACAGGACCAGGGAATGGTGGACACGAGATTCTGGCTCGGACTGTACAGCGATCTGGGCACCTGGAGATGGACAGCGCGGTATACCGGGGATACGGGGGCACTGGGCATAGATGTTCCGGTCGTCCAACCTGATTCCGCCATAGTTGTTGATGTTGTTGCGAATACACTGACAAGATTCAACACTCTCACAGACACAGCGGCATATGTGTGCAAGAAAGCGCTGCCAAGTACGAACATGTTTAAAGTCACACAGCTTGTTTATTAATATATTTAGAGTATAAAATTCCGATATTAAAGCGGCTTAGCCCAATAATGGTTATGCTATTAGCCTGATTATTTGGACTACAAACACACGAGTATTTGGTATCAATTTTGAATGTTGTAAATGTTTTCAGAATTCTAAACCTTGAAGCGAAAGGGTATTATTTTAATAACAATTCATTGATAACTGGGCGGTTTCTCTGATTCATCATTACATTTCCAGATATCTGACAACATGTGATGCGCTTTATGTTTGTATAAGATATGAACGGTATTAATTAGTCTTATTCTATAGAGCTAAGTTGTCCCAGTGACTGGTACTACTTCAACAACACCTGTTACCACATTCCCGCCACCGTCGCTGCTTCGTATGGAGATGCTGAGACCTCGTGTGCAGACCAGGGATACACCCTTGTCACACCTCACAGTGACCACGACATGGACGCCATCAAGTTGACAGTGTAAGACATTTGGGTTGTCGTAAAATAATATCAAGGACAAAATGTTTAATTTGTATGCACCCAATGTGTAAATGTTGTATTTCATTTGTGAACTCATTTGAAATCCTATAGCTCAGAAACCAATAGTCTAGTTGTTGCTTGATCAGTTGTGTCAAACATTTTGAAGAGATTATGAATGGTTTATAATGTCGTAAAGTGCGGGGAAGTCACAGTTGTATATGTGTGGGGATATTGGTGGCCACGACTGGCAGAGAAGTTCCTGAGCTGCCATGATCCACTGACCGTGGGTTCGAATCCCTTACGATAATGTCTGTCAGTACCATAACACGGAATCGTTGGTTAAACCAGGCATTGTATTAGAAAGATATTTAACATCAATACCTGTTAGAGTATATCAATTTGCTCTTAGTTCTTTCCGTTGTTCTAGCCATAACCTAATGCTTGAAGAAGGTAGAAAAATTGGTCTTTCTAGAGGTGAACGCTTCTGTCCATTTTGTGTAGTCCGTGTAATTGAAACTGAGTGTCATTTCTGCATTGAATGTCAATTATACTCAGATCTGAGAAATAGTCTTATACCTAAGTATTACCATTCCCATCCTTCATTTGATAAATTTTGCATTCTTATGTCTTGCCAAAATCAACGTTATTAATAAAATAGCTAAATATATGTTTCTTGCTTTAAAGAAACGACAACAGTTTTTCAAATGTATGCAATAATTCAATTGTTTCACTATGTATACCCCTTATATCATCTGGGGCCTACATTTGTTGTAATCCACTGTATCCATATTGTATAATGGGCCGGTGGCCTCTTTACTGAAATAAACTCACTCATTCACTCGTTGGTTTCACCAAGGTGGTACACATTATTACGCATTTGTCTTCAACCTGCCCTCCACATTACGCTTACTTACGCACATAAAATTGACAAACAACTAGATATTCAGTTGATCACCAGACTCATTAGCTAGCTACCAGGGTACTCATTCAGAGCACACATGAACATTCCTTTCAGTGAACTGTCTGGAGTGGTGGGTTATACCTACATGGGCCTGATGCGGCCGACGGATGAGGACTGGAAGTACGCTGACGGTTCCATCAACGACTGGAAGCATGCAACGGGGGTCGCTGGAGACCTTCTACATGAGATGTGCTATCTGGCTGATGCAAATGGCGTTAGTGTAGCATCCTGCACAGAATCAAGACGCTTCATTTGTCAAGCACCACTGGGTAATATATCTGTGAACACAAATCAAAACCTGTAGTGTCAATGTGCGGCGTTAAGCAACAAACGACCACATACTTTTTTATGCAAATTTGTGTGAGTGACGGGTGCTTCCGGTAGAGTAGGAAAGCTTACCCTATTCGCGAACACCTGGTGTCATCACTGTTATCCATTCATTCATCCTGCCTCCATCATATCATAAGACAAACAGGGCACGCTTCTTATTCCGGAGAAGACGATGTCCTTCCCACCTTCACTTTGTTGCTGCAACTAGTGGGGGACTCGCCATCAGATACCTATCTTGTGTATACTTTCCAATAACTTTATGCATGTTTATGATGGGTGCGACCGGTCGGGCAGGATACGCTAACCTTTTCGCATAACATCACTCATGATAGTGATTCACGAACACGTGCTTATGATATACTTGGAATAGTACCAAAGGTTCCATGAATTGTTTTGTGATTATGGAAATGGCTTTGCCACCTTTATTTATTATGATATTTTTATTGACACTATCGTAAACTGTTTATTATAATGTCGGGTGTTGGTCATTATATAAAAGCAGACCTGGAACGATGTTAGATTTATACGTGAGTGATGAAATTGTTTGTGATACAGCAATGGTGGGCGTGGCCACGGATTACAGTGGGGTCCCCTGTGTGACTGACCACTTCTGTGAAGCAGCTGGACTCAAGTGTATCGGGCATTTCCTTGGCGGAGCCATGATCCCACCCACGTGCAGACACCCTGGTAACACACTTGTGGTCATCTGTGAACTGACACAGCAGTAGTAATATTATCAGTACTTTTAGTCAGGATAGATAATGTGTAATATTGTCTTTTAGATCTTATAAGAACAACAAAAAGCTGGTGTGTCTGTCAATGATCAACAATATGTTGAGTGAATGTTGTTTCACGCCGCAATAAACAGTGTACTAGAAATGATATCTGTAGTGCATGAGTGAGTGAGTTTTACACCATTTATGCATTATTCTAGCACCAGGAATAGCTTCACACAAAGCACCCATGTGGGGAACCAAACAAAACCTTCTTCGGTTTGACTAACTAAGAATAGGAGCATGTGGCCCCTTGGGAGCTGTAAATTGTAATTATTATCATAAAGGAGACACATTATTGACAGCATAAACACAATTCATTTCTCTTAAGACAAGCATAGGATATAGGGGACCTGGACACCGTTTCGCAAAGCGATCGTAGCGCTACGACTATCGTAAGTCTGTATCGTAAGTATGGGAGTTACAATCATCTTAGCACTACGATCGCTTTGTGGAACAGGGACCTGGTCTGCCTCCGAAATACAATATTACAAGCCCAAATTGTGTATAAGTAGCAAATGTTTCTTCTGGGTTGATACATTTATTGAAATTATTTAATCCAGATTGCCCTGCCTCGATGCGGTATGAACGGGGGAAGTGTTTCCTGATCTCTGACAAGAAGGACAATTACGCCGGGGCAACAGCGGAGTGTGGGAAACTTGGCGGGAGAGTGGCGTCTATTGGATCAATGGCAGACAATAATGGATGGCTGGAACTATCAGAGAGGTGTGTACTTGGAACTAAGTTCAGTACCTTTAGAAGTATTTCACATTGGCCCCTTTAATGGTTACACTAGGTGCACAATGATACCTAAAATACACACACGATGACCATATGATATAAATGACATCTTTCTCGTTTCTATTCTAGGCAGTTTAACTCAGTACGTGGATTCTGGGTTGGCTATGATAGCTACGCTACAAATTCTAGACTGAAAACTAATGTCTCCGAGACAGAATTTACTCGCTGGGCAAATTTACACCCTCAAACTGGGAGTGACTGCACTGTCCACTCGCGCCTGCAGGATGCTGTTGGTGTCTGGATGAGTGTGGCCTGCAATTACAGTTACCCGTATATATGTGAGGTGGACGTCCACACAAACAAGTCCACTAATCAAGGTATGTGACACTTCTGATACTGTTTATATATTGACAAATGGTACACCATGGGGATTCCTTGGCAAAACTGTTTAACCAAGTAAATGACGACATTTGCAGATAGCACTGAGATAGTTCGAGGACCAATTTGAAGTTGGTCAAGGCTTACACAACCATTGTGGTTGATTCAGTGTGTGTTCTACATGATGTTGGTCAAGGCTAACACAACCATTGTGGCTGATTCAGTGTGTGTTCTACATGGTGTTGGTCTAGGCTAACACAACCATTGTGGCTGATTCAGTGTGTGTTCTACATGGTCTTGGTCAAGGCTAACACAACCATTGTGGCTGATTCAGTATGTGTTTTACATGGCGTTGGTCAAGGCTAACACAACCATTGTGGCTGATTCAGTGTGTGTTCTACCTGGCGTTGGTCAAGGCTAACACAACCATTGTGGCTGATTCAGTGTGTGTTCTACACACTGTTGGTCAAGGCTAACACAACCATTGTGGCTGATTCAGTGTGTGTTCTACATGGTGTTGGTCAAGGCTTACACTACCATTGTGGTTGATTTAGTGTGTGTTCTGTGCAGTGACAACGAGCTGTATTCTCCCGAAATCTAAAGAAAGCATTTATAATCCTGAATGAGTGCTGAAATTAGGAAGACACATGCTACATTTTAACGGACAAAAACTTAAATCATTAAAAACATAATATTGAAAACAGTGGGTGGGGGTGGCACTGGAGTTTTGATTGGGATTCTGATGTTGCTTAATCATTATATCTGGATTGAATGTGTGAGTGAGTTTGGCTTTACGCCGCTTTTAGCAACATTCCAGCAATGTCGTGGGATACCAGAAATGGGCTTCACACATTGTACCCATGTCGGTATTCGAACTCGAGTCTTCGGCGTGACGAGCGAACACTTTAACCACTAGGCTACCCGACCGCCCTGATAAACCTGACACTCCAACCATAGTAATTCATATAAATATCAATGTGGTAATTGTGGTTGTATATTGTCTAAATGTTGTCAAATTCAGTCACCTATCGCACTGTTTGATACATGTCATTGTCAAATCTTAGGAGTCTCAGTCTTCAAACCTTAACCCGAGGGAAGTCAATGATCATCATGATATGGTCATTCTACATCCCCGAGACAGGCTGCTGCATCGTGAACATAAACATGCTTGTTTCGTCTCTTTCAGCATATTACGAAGGCTGTTTTACACAAACCGCCAGTCCCTTCCCACCTACCAATAAATACAAAATAACATTGAAAAAGGACATGGACATAAAAACATGTCGAGATCACTGCCTTAACCTTGGCTTCAGATATGCATCAGCTAAAGTAAGTACCACTACATATGTCTTTTGTTTTATCAGACCAATGCATCATCAATGACTAATTCCTAAATTATACGGTATGGAAGTGTTATTTTGTTAAACATTAATTACCAATTTAAATGATCAAGTACTTATGAAGTATATGATATATAGAGTTTACTACCTACATATGACGAGATTGATTATTTTCCATGGAAAGGAAAATTTAACGAATAACACGTGAAGATCCGGGCTAAAATTGGTGTTCAGCAACCCATGCTTGTCGTAAGAGGCGACCTACGGGATCAGGTGGTCAGGCTCGCTGACTTAGTTGATGCATGTCATCGTGTCCCAATTGCGTCGATCGATGTTCATGATGTCAAAGACTGGATTGTCTGGTCCAGACTCGATTATTAACAGACCGCCGCCATATAGCTGGAATATTGTTGAGTGCGGCGTTAAACAACAAACAAACTAACTAAATTAATTTAACGAATATATCTAACATTTTGCAATGTTCATTAATATTTTATATTTTCAATAATTTCAAGGTTTCGAAATAGATACGGAATTATAGCATTTGTAGTTTGTATCATTTGTTCATAATGCCTAATATATACATTTGTAAAACATGTATCATGTACATTGCAGTTGGCAGTTGAATGCACATGTGGCAACTCTGTGAACATGGGCACACGTGGACCCGAGAGTTCCTGCAACTTGCCATGCAAGGGAGACAATTCAGAAATGTGTGGAGGGAAAACCTACCACTCCATCTATAGAACATCAGGTAACGACTAGTTTGTGTCCACTATGACCTCTACGGTCACAAATAGTTATGCTCAGTAGTCATCTTACACATCATACAAACTGTCTCAACTTACAGCAATGGGCATTGACATGTTTTATTATTCTTTAGACTATTCCCCAATTTATGAAATTGTCTGCAACAAAAATGACTTGATATTAGGCTCCTAGTCATAATTAAAAACATATCTGGTTATGCAGCTATATCAAATGGTCGATCTCTTAAAAGTGGTCCCGAACATCCTAAGCTGGCCTGTATGAGGCGACAAATGAATTGGGTGGTCTGGCTCGATGACTTGATTGATTGCGTGTCTTCATACCCCGACGGGACAATCACAGGATTGTCTGGTCCAGACGCGAATTTTTACAGGCCGCCGTTATATAGCTAAGAAGGTTCACTCCCAATAGTCAGACGTCCCATTTGTCAGACGACCCAGTTGTCAGACAGACCTGTCAAGTGTGACCAGTGTAACTGCCTGGTCGTACCTACTAATTAATGAGCGGCTCCCTACTGTGGGCAGAGTATGCTACTCCAACTCGTTAAGTGATAAGATTAACCAGATTATGATTGTGTTTATAAGTTGCTTTTGATCTGTGTAGGGTTGCGTGTGTTTTATTAGCAAAGATTTAGAGAAGTTTTTTCCAATGATATAGAATATTGATAAGTGCGGCGTTAAACAACAAACACACAAAACCTTGCTCATTGCTCTCAATAACTTTCTTGAGTTGTCCAGACTCGAGTTGTCCAGACTCGATCACGTCCAGTACCAGACACCGTGATAGTGCTATACTATTGCTGACAGTAGCGCCAGAACATTCAGTCACAACGAAACAATCACTGTCAAACAGTTTAGTTTACATGTCGATGTCTTACCTCCATTGCTGACTCTTTCAGATGCTGTGTGTAGTGCAACCATGCCCAGTAACCCCACAGACCCCCTGCACTGTTACACCATGTCCCTACACCAGCTGGACTGGTATACGGGCCGCTTCTCGTGTGGACGCAACCGGGGAGATCTCGTCAGCATTCAGAGTGTTGAGAAACAGGCGTTTCTGTCACAGAATGTTTTCCCTGAACCTGGAAGGTCAGTTTATATGCTGCGAATACCCGGAGCATTTCTATTTGAGAATTATGTAAAGCGTATTTTTTTATAATTACCCGCCGACCTATGTAACTTGAAAGCTTGTGTGAACTTTGTATGTTCGCAAATTACAAATATGTTACTTTCTGAATTATTACGGGAAAATATAGTGTTGGTGCGCATGAAAATGAAAATGGTTCTGTTATTGCCTTCTTGTTGGTGTTGTATTCATGATGTTTTATATTTCTCATTGAATGCGTATGAATATGCCTGTCATGGGAATGTGTCGTGTCCAGTGACCCCCTCCTCCCTTTTGAAAACCAAATGTAGTATGTTGTAGGCAGTAAAATTGACTGGGAGAAGATTTTGATATTTGGACCCCTCCCCTTTAAAAATACTGGATCCACCCTTGCATTCAGTGTTTCGCTTATGGCAAATATCTTGCCATGATGATCTAACCCCTTAGTTTAAGTCCTGTTCATTGGTTACAGCTAGTTTAAAAAGCACCATCCTACAGGTTGATAATAGAGTATGGTCGTTACCGACATGAGTCTCAAAATCCATCGAGCAGTGGGGGAGCCCAGTTGTTTAAGCGTTTCCTCGTCACGATGAATTCCAGGGTTCGATTCCCACATGGGTCCGTCTCCTCTGCTGTTATTGCCTGGAATATTGCTACAAGCGGCGTAAAACCAACTCACACACTTACTTCAAATTCGACCTGGGAAATGGCTATAACCCAGTGCTTAGATCATTCGCCCCCAACACAATAGGCCCAGGTTCAAATCCAAAAATAGTTACAAAATGTGAGGCCCATTCTGTGTGTCCTTCTCTGCAAAATACCTTCTGACTCTCACAAAATCCACTAAAATAAACCAGCTATTTCAGCACTGACCTAGTTGGAGTCAACATTCTTATTTCAAATTTATGGTAACATTATTGTTGTGCCTGTTATGCTAGACACAGGTAGGTGCACGGCTGAGATACTAATATGATTTGCACCTTTTTTCCAGCTTAGCGGAGAGGGTGTCTTTAGGAGTGTATCAGCAGAACGATGGACAATTCAACTACTACTACGTGGACAACAACGTGACAGCCAGCTGGAAATACTTCTTCACAAATTGGAACGAGGTACATTTTATGCTTTTACACATGTGGACATGTATTCATCTCAAGTTCAGAATATTAATAATCCAGGAAGAGAATTTATGAATGTCAACTTCTTTATTATGAGGCACTCTAGTGTTCCTCATAAAAAAGAAGTTTGCATCCATAATTTCTCTTTTTTATTATGAGGAACATTAATGTTTTTTTAACATTAGTGTTTATGAGGACCACTACTGTTCCTCATAATAAAGAAATTGACATACATGAATTCTCTTCTTTTTTATGAGGAACATTTGTGTTCCTTATAAAAAAGAAGAAGTTGACATCCATAAATTCTCCTCCTTATGTGTATCACCTCTAAATACCTTTCACAGATTAAATAAATCAAGTCATTTTTTACCATATTAATATCCCCCGCCACGAAGTGGAAAGGGGGTATAGGAATGGGTGCCGTCCGTCCGTGTTTCCGTCCTTCTGTCATTCCGTCCTTCTGTCATGTTCTTCCGTCCTTCCGTCCGGCCGTCACATTTTGTTTCCGGTGCAGAGCACAAAAACCATGAGAGATATATTAACCAAACTTGGCACATAAATAGGTATAGTGGTGAACTGGTGCCTTTTGATAGTTTGGGATTTTAAAAAAAAAAGTTTTTGAGTTTCCATGGCAACGACTTTAACTTAGACTGAAAATGGCGGTAATCCTCGTTTCCGGAGCAGATCTTGAAAACCGTACGATATTTCTTCACCAAACTTGGCACATACATAGGTCTAGTGGAAAACTGGTGCCTTGTGATACTTTAGGATTAAAAAGAAAATGTTCCATGGCAACGACTTTGACTTAAACTGAAAATCACCAAACTTGACACAGATCTTGAAAACCGAACAGTATTTCTTCTAAAATTGGCATATAAATAGGTGTAGCGGTACATTGGTGCCTTTTGATAGTTTGGGAGTTTTTACGAATGTTTCCTGAGCAACAGCATAACTCGGAAACATGTTCTACAAAAACATCTACGCAGGGTTTTCAGAGAACTGTTACCATAATTACCTCACTGAGATGTATATCCCTTGACAAAGGAATTTGGTCAAGGTATATGGGTAATTATTGTGAAGACACAATTTACAAGCGGCACCCGAACCAGCCTAATTCATCGCAGTGTATGGTGGTAACATAAACAGTGGCACCCAAACCAGCCTACTTCCTCGCAGTGCATGCCGGTAACATGAACAGTGGCTCCTGAACCAGGGTACCAGTAACATGAACAGGAGCACCTGAACCAGCCTACTTCCTCGCAGTGTAAGTTTGTTGGTGTGCTTGATGTTTTGTGTTTCGCAGAAACACACATCAATGATTTTATTGAAAGAGACCTGCCAGAATATCAAGTCTATCCAGGAGACACTACACATGATATTGCTGTGTATGTTTTAACAAGTTTCAAGAACGGTGTCCAGCTACGTGATGTAATGTCATCTCGCAGTATTGAATACATTTCCCTGGTTGTTGGCAAGATAGACACAATTTTTATGGATAACAACTTCTTTATTACTGTAAAACGGCGACGTTTCGGTATAGATCCTTATACCGTTGTCAAGCAAGGCTTGCTTGACAACGGTATAAGGATCTATACCGAAACGTCGCCTTTTTACAGTAATATAGAAGTTGTTATCCATAAAAATTGTGTCTATCTTGTCATCCGTCAACTTCTAAGTAATGCCTATCAAACAAGTTGGTTGTTGGCAAGTTCTGCATTGCTTGTGTGTATGTTCTTCCAAAAGTGTCATGGACACAGTTGTCACATTCACTTACTCATTTCATGCAGAAGCTTCAGGATCTCTCCAAGCAGCATGAATGTGAACATCTCCTAGTTACTGGGGATTTCAACTGTGATCTAAGTGAAAAGCTGAAACTTGAATATTTCTTTAATGTGCGGAAAATGACTCAACTCATTCATTCTCCAACTCACTGCCTTGGAGCTACACTGGACTTGCTGTTTACTGATCATGCCAGTGCTGTAGCATTCCAGACTCCAGTCTACTACTCAGATCATCAGATGATTGGTGCTGTACTTCTCAGTACACCTCATGGTAACCCCTGCTCTCATTAATCTCTAAGTGAAGTAAGAACTCACTATTTCTCTGTTTATTGTTTAAGTAACAACACAACTTATTACAACTACAGCTACGTATTCTATCAAAAACTGCAGATGGCAAAACAACACCAGTAATAACTTTTTTAGTGCTGCAATTACGCCATTTACCAAAAGGTCCAGTGAACATAGTTCACAGGAGCTAATGCACTGTACACAACCGGACATGTCATATTGGCGGGGGATATGAGTATTTCATGCTTGTTAGTTTGTGGTGTCGCAGTATCCCATCGTGTTCTGTGAATAGTCTGATGCATCTTCCCGAGGCAAGGTAGTTAACTGACCATAAAAGTCCAGTTTCCGCTTGACTTGAATAGTCAGTGAACGCCCTTGCCTCGGGAAGATGAGTCAAATGGAGATGAGACTGAAGGTTCATATGGAGGAGCCAACGTGATTGTTTCGTAATCTTGGATGCAACGGATTATCAACATATTGAAATCGTATGTGTTGAACATGAAATGTATAGAGACCCAGTCGCAGTATTGCAGAACTAATACTGAATGATCTCCTCAACTCTGTGTGATTAGCGTCAGTGTGTTTTTCTGAAAGAAACAGAAATCATGTTATCGACATTAATATTAGTTTCTTATTCAATTTTATCTTTTCACTTCCGCCTCAGAACAACTGGAATGACTTCGACTGTGCAATGAGCAACGTACACACAGGAGAGTGGAGTCATGGCAGGTGTGGCCATGCCAGCATCAAGAGTAACTTTGTGTGTGAATATAAACAGAAACGACGCACGCTAACAGGTGGGTCTCAAGGCGACGTGGTATTTCATGAAAGTGTGGGTTCGTGAATGCGTGCGTGCGTATGTAATTGTATTTGTTTTTATTCTGTGTATATATGTAGGTTATGTACGATCGGAAACTGTAGCCTTGATGATGATCAACACAACGAACATGTGCCTTTTGTACAAAGAACGCTTATGGAAAATGTTTTACTCGTAAAGTGCTAGATTGATCTTACTCTCCAACACTAACTAACATACCTGTATACAATTTCAACCCGTAGGGATTCCGGGCAAGAATACAGGGTCCCGTTCCACAAAGCGACCTTAGCGCTAAGACGATCGTAGCTCCCATTCTTTAACATAGGCCGAAGAAAATCGCTTTGTGGAACGGGACCCAGGTCCCAGCAACCTATGGTTCTCGTATGAGGTGACAGATGGATCATCAGGCTCGGGGACCTGGGTGATTGCATGTCATCGTATCTGAATCGAGTGGGTAGATACTCATGATGTCAATCACTGGATTGTCTGGTCCAGACTCGATTATTTTCAGACGGCCGTCATATAGCTGGACTATTGCTGTGTGCGACGTTAACTTCAAACAATCAATACAGTTTTAATCACAGGTCAATTTCCACCAATTACATTTGTAAAACACCTGAGTGCCATGTGGACAATATCAAACCTAGTGTATAAAGATGTGTCTCCGATTTAAAGTTGATAAGTTCACTGTACTTCTGACGTGCTGTGGTGATTTCTGAATGTATGTCTTCTTTGGAAAATAAACATGAATTTTTAGACAAACAGTGAATGTAAATAATAATCAGTATTGAATATGTCTGTAGGCAATATCTGGAGGAGACTAGAGGCAACTAAAGAAAAACCATCAGCCGCATCCGCCAGTGTCACCACGAATGTTGTTGCTAAGAATAACATCATGACCTTTAACCATGACACCAAGGTTAATGCTGACGGTCTTGACCTCGGATGTCTGAATGACCATGAACTTTGTCCCCAAGGATTCACGCTCATGTTCTGGATCTTCATCGACTCTCAAGTCACATCAGACATGGAAATACTGTCAACAGGGAACTGTGTATCGCAGTATGCTGTGAGTGTAGGTGTTTGTGTCTACTATGCAGCGGCATCGAATGAAATTGTCATCAACGATGCCACAAATAAGACCTTCAACAAGGTTGCTAAGTTGACAGTAGCTAAGGGCACCTGGCACCATGTGGCTCTCGTGTTTGATGGAGGGGCTACGATGTATGTCCACTTGGATGGTGGAAGTACTCAAACGTTTCATGACGACACATTGCTGACGACGTTTCTCACAAGAACCATGATCTATGAAAATACGCTCTTTGGCAACTGGCATGATGTCACTGCACCTAACAGCAGCTTCAAGTTAAACGACGTCCGCTTTAAGCCACAGAAGATGATGTGGAATGATATCAACAATTTATATGGTAAGTTTCCTTTTTATTTAACAAAAGACATCTTGCTGTATCGTGTATCCTTTCGTTCCATCCTTCCTTCGTTATAAATAAAGGCGGTCGGGTAGCCTAGTGGTTAAAGCGTTCGCTCGTCACGCCGAAGACCCGGGTTCGATTCCCTACATGGGTACAATGTATGAATCCCATTTCTGGTGTCCCCGTCGTGATATTGCTGGATTATTGCTAAAAGCGGCGTTAAACCATACTCACTCGTTATAAATAATGATTGGCATATACTCGAGCTGATTCATCATGAATACTTAGTATTTCTACATATTTAAAGCCAGTGTGGAGTTTCATGAAGAAATGATTTATCGTAAGTAAGTTTTTCTTGAAGTGATACTGACTTGATCAGTAAAGGGTTCTTTGTAGGTTTCCACTTATAGTCCGTTTGTTACAATAGCGTGCCGATGAAATGCAAAATAGATATAAATCAAAAAGCAACAATTAGTCTTAGATGACATGAAAGTTGTATATTTGTCCATACCAAGTCGTCACTATAATTTCAGATATTGTCATGAAGTGGAGAAAATCTTCTCAAATAAAAATTCGAAATCAGAAGCGTATTTTTCTGTAGTAGTTATTAAACGGAATAGACAATGAGAATCTGTAAAATATTCTCAAAGCAATGTTAGTGGTGTTCTTGGTATAACTGTTCAACTAATTTCAAATGCAAATAATAAAACAAACAGAACGAGCTCAATATATCATTGCATTACGGTACATGAATGGAATTCACAGGTCATTTGAAAACCTAGGTATTTCAAGTTCATGATTATTGCAAGTCGGAGGGGGTACACTGACAATGTTGAGACGAGAATTAAAGCTTCATATTATGAAAGAGAGGGATTATAGAAGTTTTGAGACTGAAATTATGGTGACGATTTGGTATTGACAATAAACTTTCATGCCATTTAAGACGAATTGTTGTTGTCCGATTTATATCTATTTTGCATTTCATCGGTACGATTTTGCAGCAAACGGACTATAGAATTGGTAAGATGTTGCGCAGTTTTTGCCATAGTCAGGCTATATCATATCGGGACATCACAGATGTATCTGTGTTGAAGAAAGCGTTTGGCATGGTGAACAAACGCGCCAGCCACTCGGCTATGTTTCTGTCCTATTATTGTTTACACTTAGGAACACATGGTTAAACCGATAATAAGTAATGACAGAGTTAAATGGTAACCTGATGGCATTGACTGATCGTCATTCTACGAACTAATGACCAGATGACACCTACCCGAACACCGAGTAAGTAATACTTACATATAAAAACGCCTATAACGAACCTTAGATGTAACAATCATCGACTTTTGTTGAACTTGACCAATATCTTTGCAGGTGAACACAAGCCAGAGACAGCGGCAGGTTCCGTTCACTGGCTGGAGGACGACCTAAGTACTGTCATGTCAGGGAAGACTCTTCCAGATCCTGGTGTTGATGGTAGGGGTTTGAGGTTCAACCAACAGGGCTCAGTAGCTTTCCTGTCTGACAATACCACATGCGCAGACAAATTGCATCGTTGTTCAGGGGCATTTACATACGCCTTTTGGGTTAATGTAGGCATATCTTCTCCCAAACCAATGACTATTCTAACCGTTGGAGATGTTCCTGGTGGGAAACAAGGTCTGAAGGTCACAATGGAAAATGAAATTTTGCACGTCAGTTTGGTTCTAAGTGCTGGAACGTATTCAACAAGTGTCAGTTCGATCAGCTCTGGAATCTGGCACCACATCACGCTGACGTTTGACACGTCACTGGGCCTAACAGTGTATCAAGACGGAGTGTTAGCTGTAACGGCGACGAGTTCTGGCAGTGGTGTTGCTAGTGTAGCAGCTCAGTCTTCATTAGCCATAGGACAAGGTGAGCTATCAAAGAGTGCGATTGGGTTTGAGTGTAGTACGTGTTAGTGTGAGTGAGTTGGGTTTAACGCCGCTTTTAACATTATTCCAGTTATATCACGGCGTGTCAGCTTAATGTGGGAGGAAAGCTCGAAGTGATGCAGGTCTCAGACGTTTACCACTTCGATGAAACCCACGAGCACGGGTATGGTGCTGACAAACCTAGAAACATAATCGGGGCGAACCGGGATTCGAACCCACAATGATAGATTTCTGGCGTGCCCAAGGGACGCAACTCTGCACAGCGAATCGCGGCGCCTCAGACGACTGGGCCACCCGTGCCCCCGTAGTACGTGTTAAGTTGCATTAAACAATCTAAGGTTTGGATGATTGTTAAATATTGATCAAATATACAACATCGAAACTTTGTTCATTAAGGGCGGTCGGGCAGCCTAGTGGTTAAAGCTTTCGCTCGTCACGGGGGAGACCCGGGTTTGATTCCCGACATGGGTACAATGTGTGAAGCCCATTTCTGGTATCACCCGCCGTGATATTGGTGGAATATTGCTAAAAGCGACGTAAGACCATATTAACCCTCTCACTCGTGAGCATTATTTGTGTTTCATTCAAGTGAGTTATTGTATTTTCTTGACTCCAGCTGTCTGTCGCCTGGGTTGGCTTCATGCTGGGTCATCCTGCTACTATCTGAAAACAACTAGTGCCCCCTTCTGGACCAATGTTAGACTGTCGAAGGATGTCGGGGCTCATCATGTGCACATAGATTCAGATGAAGAGTACCAGTTTGTGCAGGATTTGATGATTGAAAACAGGTAATGTGTCCTACTTATATACCATGTCAAGGTTTCATTGTCATGTCCACTGAACTAAATTAATTGTTATGTATTTCTTATGGAAAAGATAAATATTCCAAAATTCAAAATGAAATTCATCATTTCCAAATCACAGACTGGAGACCTCTTTACGAGAGACCTTGGTTATTTTCACACTGCCTTGAGACCTAGAATGTAAAAAGTAACATTTTCCTTTGTACAGCATTCCACAGATAATGCTGGGTTATTACGAGGAAGCGCCTGACACCCAGCGTTTTGTGCGCGTGCCCGGTGGGAACGAGACCTTTATGACAGACAATCTCGACGAAGGTGGATACCGGAGACTTGTGTGTAGCGGATCAACCTGCACGGTGAAGAACTGGGTCGGAACACAACTTCCCTCACTGTATGAGATGGAGCTGACTCAAACAGGTACATCTTCACTCTTCATTATAATCATCATCAACGTCAAAATAATGATGAGGTGATGGGGTAGCCTAGTGATTAAAGCGTTCGCTCGTCACTCCGAAAGCCCGGGTTCGATTCCCCACATGTGTACAATGTGTGGAAATGTGTAATATAGCTGGAATACGGCTAAAAGCGGCATAAAACAAATCACAATCAGCCAATAATAATATTAATAATGATAGTTGTTCGGTAGGAATAAAACGATTGAGTAATGTTAAGTATGTTACGGGTATATATTTCAATTGATTTGATTTGTTTGTTGTTTAACGCCGCACTCAGCAATATTCCAGCTATATGACGGCGGTCTGTAACTTATCAAGTCTGGACCAGACAATCCAGTGACTGATATCACGAACATCGATCCACGCAATTGAGATACGATGACATGGATCAACCAAGTCAGCGAACCTGACCACCCGATCCCGTTACCAATTTACTACGTATATTCAAACATAATGTATGACATCCTATCTGACCGGATTGATTGATTGGGTATTGTTTTACGCCGCGTTTAGCAATATTCCAGCAATAACACGGCGGGGGACACCAGAAATGGGCTTCACACATTGTACCCATATTGGGAGTCGAACCCGGGCCTTCGGCGTGACGAGCGAACGCTACCCCACCGCCATATCTGACCTGAAGGTGTCGTGAATGCTAAAGTGAAAGTTAACCTTCAAAACTTAATATTTATCTACACGAGGAGGCAAGATGACACACTATATAAGGAGCATTAGTCGTAGGCGTAAACATTCGTCTTGAATGTGATCATAATTTACATGAATATGATTGCAATGGAGGGTACTGAAAGACCTTCAAGTGGATTCACAGGATCTGATTCGGCTGTCCGTGAAGGCGTTGCTCATCTCAGAATATTCTGTCTGCAGAGTTTCCTGTAGTCAACGCGTGTCCAGGGAGCTGGCACTACTTCCAAGGTTCATGCTACAAACACATGGGGTCCGGCACGGTCAGCGCGGTGACTGCCCAAGAGAAATGTGCGGAGGTTTGGGCCTACCCTGTGGAGGTCGACTCACAAGAGGAACTGAGATTTGTGGCCAATCTTACACACAGGTAGACTGATGAAAAATACTTATAGATTGCTGTGATATTATCGCTTTGATTGTGATTTTTTTCCGGATAGTTATCAGACGTAGCTAAACACTAATAAAACTTTCTAGACAATGTCGACAGCCTTAGAACTCGCCGGACTATATAGATATGCTTTGAACTCTTAGGACAATATCGATTTGCTGAGAACTATCCTGACGATATCGACAGGCTTAGAGTGAGTGAGTTAAAAGTAATTTCGCAACAGCATTATTTTAGCCATATAGCGTCGTGAACACACTCTCAGGCCAATAGTGATGGTCTTAGAAATCTTGAACACTCCAGACAATATGCTTACAACTCTCAGAACAATATCGACAATACCAACAGGCATGCATCGTCGCTCAGGCCATGATTTGCCTCGAGTATTTACAGGCCGACGCGATATAATCGGAATATAACTGACTACTGCGTTAACAAGATTCGCTTACTCATTTCAATACCTGTGTACAGTGTTTCACAACAGATGTAACGTAGGGATCAGTTATTGTGGTAGGTATTCATGGTAGTTACATGAAATTTTTAGAAGTTTGGATTTTTTTCAAATGGATTGGCAAACATCGCTAACAAAACCATTGTGTTTCCAGCTCCTCCATCACAAAGTCCACAATCGTAGGTGTGTCCTATGAGAACATGACTGACGGGAGGGGGATGTTTGTAAATCGGGACTGGAAGACCCCGGGCTGGGACAGCTGGAACTATCAGCCACTGACCAGTGACCAGTGTGTCCAGCTGAAGTGTTCCAGTGGCGGGTGTTACTATAACGACATCTCCTGCGCTAAAGATGCAACATACTACATCTGTGAAAGACATGCAGGTAACATTAAGTGTAGTGCGTGCGTGCGTGCTTGTGTGTTTCAACACATTATATTTATGCATGTATCAAAAGGGGTCGCGGTGGAAAGAAATGCAGGTAATAATGTGTGTGTGTGTGTGTGTGTGTGTGTGTGTGTGTGTGTGTGTGTGTGTGTGTGTGTGTGTGTGTGTGTGTGTGTGTGTGTGTGTGTGCGTGCGCGCGTTTTATGTTTCTACACATTATATTTTTGCATCTGTCAAAAAGGGTCACGGTGGGGTAGCCTAGTGTTTCGCTCGGAAGAAGCACATTGCCAGGTCCGTGATGGAAGAAACCTGTCCTACTCACCACCCACTCTCGTTTTCATTCATCGTAGATTTATCGTATTTCTTTATCATATTTGCATACTCAGCAAATCCCGGATCCGTATGAGATTGACCTTTATCATTGACTTTTCCCAACAGGAACACGGTGTGGCCCGGGTTGGGTTCAGTCCGAGGGAGCCTGCTACTACAAGCATGTCGAGTCCGGTGGCCCCGTCGCCACTGACCACTGTAAACAGGCTGGCCATACTGCAGTGGTCATCAAGAATGTCACTCACATGGAGAGGCTCATACACGACCTTGACATTGGTTAGTGAAGTGTTGCATCTGTTCTTTAGAAGCATGTAAAGACAACTTTAGCCATTGGGCTGTTTCTATTATCAGTCAAACTTGGGCCACAAAAAGGTCCATTAGCGCCCTTTTGCAATATTGTTTGTTTGTTTGTTGTTTAACGCCGCACTCAGAAATATTCAGACAGTGGTCTGTAAAAAATCAAGTCTGCACCAGACAATCCAGTGATTGACATCATGAGCATCGATCCACGCAAGTGGGCTATGATGACATGCATCAACCATGTCAGCGAGCCTGACCACCCGATCCATTAAATCGCCTCTTACGACCAGCATGGTCGCCTTTTATGGCAAGCATGGGTTCCTGAAGATCTATTCTACCCCGGGTCTTCACGGATCCCCTTATGTAATAATGCCAAATTGTATTTATTACTTCACTTACGTTTAAGACCTGCATTGTGTCAAGCTTGGAACTCACTGACGATATCCTCCTTAATACCTATTGCAGTACAGTATTTACTTAAAGTGTCATGTGACTTCTATACAAACCTTTAGACTCAGCACAGACGTCATGATACAAAGTAACACACCTTGAAACAGTTTCATTGTTTGATCGCCTTGGAATGAAATAATGCGATGTAATGTCTCTGTGGATATAGAACTTTATATCTGTTCACCAAGGAAACCATAATGGCATGATCAAAACGGTTCGTTTGAAACAGTCTATTGCCAAAACAAATTGAACAGATTATTAAGCTTGATGCTATCTCTTGCAGGAGACCGGAAGTGTCTGACTGGTGCCACATTATCTAACGGCAGATACACCTGGGGGACGGGCGGGGATAGAGCATTCTTCGATAACGACATTGTTACCAAGTCTGCAGCATGTATTGTTGTGTCTGGCCACACTGCCACCTATGGTGTGAGTCCGCTGTGTGATACGGACTGTATCATATGCCAACAGGGTAAGTACCTCTTTAAATGGCAAGTTAATTGTGATGATCAGCGAAGCATGTTACTATACGGTGTTCATACACGGAACAGGATAAGTGACACAATTATGAACACATGGACACACATACTATTTGAATAGTTTTTGTGTCCGTAAGAGAAAAGGTATTGGCATTATTTTGATAGGTATAGGGCTCTGTTCCAAAGATACATATTCATCAATCCTTTTTACAGTTTGATTTTGCATATAATGCTTGAAGTAGAGTTATTAAATACCCCCGTCAATGAGACGATGGAAATATATTGCCGGACACAAAAAAATATACACTTGAAAATTGGATTTGACCGAAACATTACAAATGTTATAATGTTAATAGCTTGAAAACAGTCTCGGAACACTGCAAAACTTTAGGCCACAAAAACAACTATGATACCCATATTAAATATCTCACAATCGAATAACCATTTCTTTTTTGTTTTATTTTTCGCTACCCTAAAATGTACGTGTATGCTTTCTTTTGCCCTGCAGTTTAAGTCATCTGTGTTTGGTAACTGGTATCGGGTGTATCCATGTTATTGCTTTTCTCGATGAAAATATCTTACAAATGTAACTTGACTTCATTGCAGACCTCCAGGCAGACTTTTCTGTTGATAATGTTCATTTCTATGAACGAGTTCTATCATCAGATGAAATCAGGAATCTCTCACGTGAAGGTATGTTGCATTAAACTAAGCTGTAGTATGATTTACTGGATATAATATCAGAGAAGACCACAGCGCTGATGGATATCACACTCTTTAATGTCGACGGGAATTTAATAGTGTGGTTTAAACTGACGAGATGGATTATTTTCACGAGGAATTGTCTTTGGCCCTAAAGAATATTTGCCATCTGATGAAGAATACCTTTGTGATTTATGATGCACCCGACCTGGGTGCCGTTGTACAAAGCGATCTTAGCGCTAAAATGATCGTAACTCCCGCACCTTAACATAGACTTACGACAGTCCCCCCGTAGCGCGTAGGTTGTTTTGTACAACGGTACCCAGATGGGGACACCTGGACACACTTGAAATAGTTCTACACATCATAGACACATCGCAATATCACATAAAACATAAGAAGATATACCCCTGGGTAAATTTGAGAATTGACTTAGTAGAGGATGTCATACTTTTTTGCATCAGTTGCCAAAGAAACGGGCTTGTTATAGTTTTTTTATCTTTCTTTCCAGAAGGTCTTGTAGAACACCAGCTGAGTTGTCCCATGAACACAGATGACATTATCTCATCAGCATCCATTAGTTGTAATGTCACAAATGCAAGTACCATCAATGCAATCACCATGGTAACCAATGGGGCGAAAATAGTACCGGACACACTCGGAAGACAGACTGTATCATTAGGAGATGGAGCAACGTGGATAAACCCGGGGGCATTAGGTATCGCTGGATCCAAACTTGGGATGACGTGTGCATTCTGGGTTTATGTGTCGAATGATACTGAGTCGGTTCTGTTTGATTCGAACACAAGCAAACACAATGGACTGACAATCACATATGCAAAAAGGTATGATGCACGTTTTACAGTGACTTTTACATTATTAAAACTATTTCAAGAGACAAGGGGTTGACTTTGAGCTTTAAACCTTTTTTTAATTGCTTATGCCTTTGTGTCACATTTCATTCAAGTAAATCTTGAAAATTTAGATTTGAACACCGAGGCAGGTTTGTTCGACAATCTGTCGTACAAACGAAAGTATTATTGTAAATTTTACAGATGCATTTATGGTTTGTCATATTAATGTTTTGTGATTAATATATGGAATGTGTCTTGACAGGATGCTATCTGTGCATGCAACGGAGCCTAACTTTGAATGGTCCACCTGGACATGGTTCCCCGTCCACGACTGGACGCATGTGACTGTGACCTGGCATGAGACATTGGGGCTGTACCTGTATGTCAATGCCGAGGTGATGTCCACCAACACGACAGGCATGCCCCTGCTAGGATATCTCTCTGATGTCAACATCCCCAGTCAGCTGCGCCTTGCCTACCACGTGAATGGTACTACAGTATTGATGAAGGATCTCGTTGCTTCCAAGTCGGTGTGGTCTCAAGAACAGATTGAAAAGGCATATGGTAAGTTCGAATACGTAGAGACAACCTTCCACATACAAATGAGTCTTGCATGATCTTACTTTTGGCAGTGGGGGAGGTAAGTAGTCAAATCATTGGCTCAATTGGCTGTTCACAGGGGAACAGTAGGTAAGGCAATCTTTGTGTTACCTGTCGTGATAATATCGGAATAATGCTGAAATCGGCGTAAAACTGTACTCCCTCACTTGGATTTTCTTAATTTCATTTTATCCTTACAAGAATGATAATCATGCGTGGTGGAATGGACTTATTGTCCTTTTGATATACCTATTTAGGTTCTATTTGTGTTCATGTGATACCTTAAGGTTTTTTAGAAACTTACATTTAAAAATTTTAATTATTTATATTAAGTGTTTGTTTGTGTGTAATCACCAAATATATTGCGTTCCATCAACAATTATGTATGGTCTCCTGTGCAGATGCTGTCAACTTAAGATATAGTGTAACGTTTGACGAGGAATACAGAGCAAACTGGGATAACCTGCCGATCATACGGAATAAAACCGTGACGTCATTTGTATGGAGAAACTCCCTCTTCTACAACGCTATGCACGTCAACAATCCCAATGGTGGCGAGGCCGCCCCAGCCGCCGTCTCTACAGGCCAGATGAGGAACTGCTTCACCAGGATAGGTAGGTCACGAGGACGAGGGTGTACAGTTGTCACTTTGTACACATCTACTGTGTTCATGACCAGCAAGTAAGATTAACCCATCTCTGCTTCTGGGGGGATCTATACGGATGCCTGTATGCCCACTTGGACTCGTCTTTAAGCGGTTACTGATTTATTGTAATGATAAAACAATCTGTATTGAAGACATGTTCAGATTTCACAGCGTCTCCTCGTAGCTTCAAACATTGCCGATTGATTAAATAATTATATTTGTTCAAAATTCTGTGTGTGTTTCAGAGTCCTGTAAGGGGCCAATGACATTATCCTTCTGGCTACGACCCATCGCCTTCAAAAGCCCGCAAACCTACATCACTGCATACACTCCTTCAACCATGGAGGGGGACAGAACCGTTTCATTGAAGGTGTCGTACGACAATAACAAAGATTTCTTCCACTTCCGAATCTGCCGCAGCAAACTCGAGTACGATTTCGCCTTCACTATGGACTTCCTACGGTGGTCCCATCTCCTGATTAGCCTGGGCGAGGACTGTCAACTGTCGGTGAATGGTGAGAAGATAGACAACCTGACGACTTCGCACGTACCGACACACAAGGACCCCATCCAGCCCTTCTCGTACCTGGAAATAGGAACCCACGGGGTGTTTGACATAGATGACATACAGTTCTATGCTGCCGTGAAGCAGCACTGGGAGCTCTATAGTAAGGACCATTGACCTAAATGATGCTTATCATGGAAGTGTTTGTAGCAACCAAATGCATATTCATAATAATAATATGAATGATATGAATAATATTAAGAATAATATGAGTAATGATATTTATAATGATATGAATGATATTATAACAACATGAATAATATGTGAATATCTCTCTTATTCAGAAAAAAAAATATTTTGACGTTTCTGTGTTATTACGCTATTTATTAGACAAAATGGATATGTATGGTTTGTATATGTAATCAAATGACAGTTAAACAATGATGCGAAAACGGGAGCGAAAGTCACTTTTTATATTATTTTTATTACAGCAATGAGGTCCTGCAAGGAATATCACTTAGCTGGATTCCGTGGTCGTCAACTGTTAAGAGTTGACAACGGTGACATCAATAACGTCATCTGTGTGTTACACGCCAGTGGTGAGAACAGTAGTTGTTTATTAATGATGTGTCTGGGCATACTAGTTTATAAACTTGTCATTTTTATTGGAACCTAGTGAACATGTTTATCCTTTAAGTACTTGTTTATTGAAATAAAATGTCCATTGAATGATGTTTGATTTGTTGGCAGTAAAGACTTCTTTTACATGATTTGTTTGTTTATGACAGGTTACGAAAGCCTTGTTGTTACCATGGACGAGGGGGATATGCAGAACGCGACAGATTCCGGAATATCCCTTGACTTTGATATATTTGGAACACATGTATACGAAGGCGGTCTTAACGGTTTGGCATTAATCTTAAACAAAACCGGATTCAGCCTCCGAGGAATCAACTCGACCTGCTTCAAAGACATCTCGTACTGCACGTTTGGTGTCTCCGTCACTCTCTGGATATCCATAGACAGCATTCCAACCACATCCAGTAAGCTGCAGCTGATGCAGATAGGGGGGGACCCTGAGGGAAACATCACTGGGTTGAGCCTGAAGTGTGAGACTGTCCCAACAGATTCTGATCGAGTGTCCTGTGTGGCTGCAGCAGCAGAAGGTTCTACTGTGTGGTCGTTACAGTTCCCTGTTCAAATCAAGCGCTGGATACACGTGTGCATCAGCTGGAACCCACAGCGGGGGCTGAACGTGTATCTTAATGGGCAGGACATCCAGAGATTAGGGGTCAATGCGACGGTCATGTACAATCAGACCCTAGGAACACTTGCTGTTCCTGAGGATCTGAGGATAGGAGCCACAACCAGTGATAGTGTTGGAATTTGGAGGCTGGATGACATCTGGTTGGTGGAGCGAGATATCACTATCAGTGAGACACGGGAACATTATGGTAAGCTTCATTTGCCGATTGTTTCAAGTTCCCATAAATATGTCTTTTTTCCCTCTTTATAAAGAGTAATAATGATGATCTTTATACTAATAGCTAAACGTATTTAGTCAGATGATTCATTGATGTTATGATTATATGTGGAAAATATCATATTAGAAATGATATATTCTGATTGCATTCAACCTGTGCCATTTATATTTTGATGTTCATTTAATGAATATTAATTAAACTGCTTCTATTTAACAGGTCATGTTTCGGTGTGTGGTGAAGGTTGGATATACAATAATGTAACTAGCCTGTGTTACAACATGACAGCCAGCGCCACCTACTGGTCACAGTCAGAAGCAGAGATCCAATGCAACAGTGACGGAGGGACTCTTGCTGTGGAACAAGATGTTGCTATGCATGAATGGCTCGTTAACAATGTTCTTGCTCCAAGTAAGTCTAGAACTATATGTGTAGTTTAAATCTATGAGTCTGACAAAAATGAAAATGGCAATATGATGTTCAAATTTCATATGTATTCTTCAGGTGGTATCGAGATGGGTGTCCACATTGGACTGTCACAGACTGGCAACGATGGGTCGTACAGATGGTCCGATGGAACCAGAGCTACTCATCTCCCAGACAACATGGATAAACCTGCTGCTGCTGCTGCCTTCTGTGTGATGCTGGAACAGGTCACCTGGAGACATGTTGCTGTGGACTGCGATCATCACGTGGCAGCTCTGTGTCAACGATCTCCTTACAGTAAGGGTTCTTATGGGCCTTGCCAGTCTGTTTGATAACGTGGCTAATCATCTGAAAAAAGCATTTCTTATCAGGTTGAGCATTTGAGTAACCGCATTATTGTTTAAGGTATAATAGTAGCATTATTTGAGTACAATCTGCTTAATTAATACTAGATTCCTCTGTATCTGATGCCATTCTGTATATGCGGTCGGTTAACTTCGTCTATGAAAAGTCAAGTTTCCGCCCTTGGAGAATTAGGCTGGAATTTTAAAGTTATATTTTGGTTGGAGGAACGAGTATAGTCCATTCAAAATCGCTAAGCAAACTTGACATCCAGTTCGAAAATTGCCGTGCAGGTTTCGGTCGATTGCAGGATTTGTGAAGCATGTGTACCGTCAACTCGGCGTTGGCATATATTTTCCAAATCATTTCATGTCTTTAATCAAGGTGCTCAAGTAATTTAATGCCCCTCACCAGGTAAGAGCCATATTTTTGCCATACAGATCTTGATTATCGCCATTTTGTTCCAAACCAATGCAAGTAATATGACAAGTGGAATCTGATTGGTTTATAGGAGGGACAGAGGGGCGTAGCTTGTAATAACCAATGGAGCCACGATGTTTTAGAATCAATTACTTATGTATTACACAAAGTCTTTGTTGTAAACTAAAAGGTTTGTTTTTGGTACTAACTTAACCTCTTTGTGTAGTTAGGTACATCTTCCACACGCAAATTCAGTGGTTAAAGCGTTCGCTCGTCATGCCGAAGACCCGGGTTCGAATCCCGACATGGGTACAATGCGGAAAGCCCATTTCTGGTGTCCCCCGACGTGATATTGCTGGAATATTGCTAAAATAGGCGTAAAACCATACTTACTGACTCACTCCACACGCGGTAATAAGTAACACAGACATTGACTGACTATCCTTCAATATTATCTACTGCTCATCCTACTGCAATTACTTTGTAAGTTTTAAAAATGTCCATCTCCTGTATGCCAATTGGAATCATTCGTTACAGGTATTGACATAAACAAAATTGTTCGCGCAGACTAAAGGAGAAAACGATACTGAAGACTGCTATATCAATACACCTACGGTTGATTTCAGGGCTGCCCAACAAAGAGGCATACCTTGGTAAGGACATGCCGAGTTTCAACTATTCCACCTTGTCAACTGCATCAGGTACAGACAATATAGACGGCATTATTGGCACTACCGTCAACTTCTCATTGACCTATGCTGCAGCTAGTTACGCCGATGAATGCCTGAACAACTTCAGGTTCTGCCACAACGGTTGGTCCCTGTCAGCCTGGTTCAACCTTCAACCAATCATCAACTCCACAGGTCGACAAGTTGTGTTATCCACCAGGCAGCAAGGCAGCGAACACGGAATTATCGTCTATGGGCAGAATATTGATGAATATTACTTTATGAATGTTGTGGTCAGTGATTGTGAAACTGTCACAAGTACAAAATATGAAATGGGCACCTACTCATGGATACATATGGACATATCCATCACCAACGCCTCTAATATATACGTTTCCTTCAACGGTCAGAACAATACCTATATAGAAAACACAAGACTTAATGGTTCGTGTACGCCTCCAGATATAGGAACCATTGTGCCATTATCCATTGGTGCCACTCCTACGGGTGGAGAACAGATTATTGGTGGGATGGATGAGATTGAGGTGTTTGAACACATACTTCTAGAACCAGAGAAACTTCTTAAAGAAGGTAAGTCCTTTCGAAGAATATTGTTTATATCATCATCATGAAAATTAAATTCCCATTAGTCTTTTTCCAGCCAGATTGTGACTCGTGTTTTTAAAATTAATGTCATTCTCAGTACAATCTTATTCCTGTCCATTTCTGTCCATGTGCCTCGATAACCATGTAATGCTATTTTCAGATATATTCCTATGTAGACAAATTAACTATTGCTTGTCTTTGTAGTGTCGGGTTATTCACAGTCAACTCAAATGGAACTCAATTTTGAGTACAATAACGTACTGAACCTGCAGTCAACCACAGAGAGACTGCCTGGAAAGTTTGGGTACGCCATATACATCGATTCGGGAGATTCAGTCAGTCATAAAGGACAATTCACTTTCGACTGCTTTGGTTCATTTGACCTGTGTAATGACGGATTTACCATTGTGGTGTGGATAAAACCTCAGATGAATGAATCAGAAACGGACTTTGGCATCGCATCCGCAATCAATGAGCATCGGGGATTTATGATAACATACCACACCTCCCACCCACAATATGTACACTACCCTCCATCCTATTGGCTGACGGTGAGAGATGGGAAAACAGAGCATAACATCCCTTTCCACATGGGCGACTGGTTCTGGTCGCATCTACTGCTGACATGGCGTGATGCTTCGCCGCATCTATTTGTGAACGGATTCCTAGTGACGAGTGATGAAACTCGGGTTCTCTCCGATGATAGTTACCCTGTCACCCGGTTTCACTTGGGCAAAGCTGATGATAGAGTGACCTCCCTTGATGGTTTCACTGGTGGTATCGATGAATTCCTCTTCTGGCAGCAGTCTCTGACAGACGTCGAAGCTGTAAGACTATATCGTAAGTTGATGAATGTTGTGATTCATGATTAAGTGTGTGAGTTTTGTTTAATGCAGTGCTTAATGACATTCCAACAATACGGCGTGTCAAAGTAGCGCTATAACCACTTTGCTACCACACTGCCATCATCTCTCAGAAGCAACCAAACGGAATGTAGATCACATAGAAAGGCTGGGCTAAGTTTTGACGTCAACATCAATTTCAGAAAAATCTAGTGTACCCATAAATATTTTCAACGTTTTCATATATGTCAGTGGTCTAGTGGATAGAGCGTCGGTCCAGATAGCGGAAGGCTGGTGAGGGCTTCAATACCCGGCCGCGTGATACCAAAATATTTCAAAAGATGGTACTTGTTGTTACCCTGCCTGGCGCTCGGCATTTAGGGAATATAACACGGGCCGTTCGGCACAGAGTCAGTATACCGAGTTGGGTATTCATGCGGCATGGTATTTTAAAGGACTAGTACTATGAAACCGTTATTAATGAGTAATAGTACAGTCAAGCAGCAACACATACACGTACATGCAAGTCGCTATATATATGCTGTAATTTGGAAAGGTCTATTAAACCCCAATTTACCTCAGCTTACCGCATATATTTCATGTGACAGTGATGACTGAATTTGTATGTGAAGTGTGAAATAGTTTTAATTCACACTTGGATTCTTCTCTTAGGTGGAACAAGTGATGACATGATGTGATATATAGATTTGGTTAACACTGCTTGTAGTGTCTGATTTCTCTTACAGTTCAATCGGTTTTCGTTGAAAATCCATTCCACTGGAATACAACCTCTTCCGGTTTTCCTGGAAACAGTTTGACCCTGACAGACAATTCACAATACCTCAACTTGACCTCAGAGGTCATAAGCGGATCCTGTCATCTTCAAGGCGGTTCGTGTCTTCACGGTTTGACTCTAAGCGTAATGCTCCGTTTCCTGGACCAAAATGACCACGATCAGATGATCCTCACAACGGGTGGAGATACTGATGACGGGACTGGTGTCTTTTTACAATTTGTCCCTAACAACCAGTCAATGCAATTCAGAAGGTACTTCAAACTTGGAGCAAAGACGTTAGACAAGGAGTATTCTGTGCTGTTCAATATGCAATACAGACAATGGAGCCATATCGTGGCAGAGTTCCATCCAAATGTGTCTCTGAAGGTGTTTGTAGACAAGCAGCTTGCAGGGGAAGACAATGGAAAGGCACGGACGACTCCTGCTTCAGGCGTCGATAGACGTTTACTGGTTGGCAAATCAAGTGTTGAGGTGACAGAGCTACCTAATTTTGAAATTGGACAGATCGATATGTGGGACAAAGCAGTGGATGGTTCCAAAAGTGGACAAAGTAAGAGTCCAACAGCGTGTTTGACATCAATAAACAAAAAAAATATATATTACTTGGCGATAACTTTGTGTAATTGGCTTTTTTAACCGGAAAGTGTCGCCATGGTTGTGAAACATGGGGACATGTGTTTAAAACAGACTAAACCGGGGTTCAGTTGGTTACAGTGGGTGTTTTGACTGTTTGTGAGGTGTATTCGGGGAAGTGATTTCATTTTGACTATTATGTCAGCAGAAAAAATTAAGCTGAAAATATATTACTACATCGTTGATTTTCACTGTCCCAACAGTTGAGGCCTGGATGCATTTTGTCCATTATGATATGGACCGCACCGGGTCGACAGTATCTGAAGGAATATCGCTGACTGACTGCTACAGCCTGTGTAGTGAAGACAACATCACAGAGTGCAACACTTTCTCCTTCTGCCCACACGTCCAGCTGGGGAACTGCTACCTGATTCCTGACCAACTTACGGCGTCCAGCCTCAACAACACAGACACGTGTGACACTTTCATCCCTGTCAAGTTGCCATACCTCGGTAAGTTAAGCTCATGGTACACATTTACCGTGAGAGGGTCATACACATGTTACGTTGTATCATACATTGGTTCGTTAAACTCACACCTGGTCCCACTTGCACAAATCGATCTTAGCGCTAAGATGATCGTAACTCTCATACTTTACCATAGGCTTACAATAGTTGTAGCGCTAAGATCGCTTTGTGCAAGTTGGCCCTGAAGCTGTTTCAATATCCCGTCATTGGTACACAATTACCGTGACAGGGTGATACACATGTTACGCTGTATCATGCATTGGTACGCTAAGCTCACACCTGAAGCTGTTTAAATAGCCCGTCATTGGTACACAATTACCGTGACAGGGTGATACACATGTTACGCTGTATCATGCATTGGTACGCTAAGCACACACCTGAAGCAGTTTAAATATCTTGTCATTGGTGCACATTTACTGTGACAGGGTGATACACATGTTACGCTGTATCATGCATTGGTACGCTAAGCTCGTGCGACACTATTCAGAGATGTTCAGTACAGTGATGCGATATACCAAATAATTTTAGTGATTTTTGTGATTTTATAGCTACAATGTTTGCACCTGTATAAAGTTTGGTTTTAATATCTTTCTCAAAATCTTTACATCTTCAGACTGATGCCAAGTTTTGATTTGCACCAAGGCCCATAAAATATCAAAATAATAATGATAACAATAGTCCATTTATATGGCGCTGTACTCCATGCACAAGCATGTTCTAAGCGCTTAGATATTTAGTTAATAGAATAAATGTAAAGGAAAGTATCAATATGCCAATAAAACGTATCCAAATGGACACCGGGCACGTATATGGAACCTTACTGCTTATAATTGTTTACTGTTTAAGGTGTCAGGTACAATGCATACATCTCTTTCAGACTACTTCACGTCATGTGTAGCGGACACCGCTGTATCTGCACTTACCGCTGTGGGAAATGTCAGTAACTGGGAGCAGTGTCGCCAGCTGTGCCACCAGGCTGCCAGTCAGTTTGCTGGGATTTTCAATGGAACAGAGTGCTTCTGTAGTGACGATCTGGGTACCGAGCCCACCATCCCTGACGTCAGCTGTAACATCAACTGCTCCACCATCGTGTCTGAGACGTGTGGCGGAGATAACGCCGTCTCCGTATATAACACCGGAAGCTTGCAACCTCTCATAGCACCAACTGTTGGGATAGACACGCTTGTCGTGACCACCACACCAGGTGTTGTGTTAGTTATGGGTCAAGTTATAAATTTTACAATGGAGGTTAATAACGACACGTATGCAGGGTATCTCATCTCAACACAAGCCATAGATGAAGATTACTATACAGGATTTAATACTACGTCATTTGTTGCGGATAAGGTTGGCAGATTTACTCTGTCTATAAGAGCCATGAATGAAATCAGTTATAAGGACTATTTGACTGATGTTTATGTATACATACCTATAACAAGTATAGCCGCAGATTATAAAAGTACTGAAAAGACAAGCGAGCTGATAACCTTCTCTGTAACTGTCCTAAATGGAACTAACATCACTTGTGAGGCAGACTTCGGAGATGGGGATAGCGACAGTTTGTTCAAAATTGATGACGCTGTTCCATTCTCCTTCAGTCATGCATACTCCACTGCAGGGGTATATGCTATCAATATTACATGTCACAACAACGTCTCTCACCATACTGACATCGGCGCCATCATCCTCCAAGATGTCATCAGCAACGTCCAGCTGACAAGCGACAACCCAGTTCGTTACCCAGACGATCTCAACGTGTCCTGGTCACTCGATACGGGAACTAATGTAACATTCACCCTTCTTCTCGATGGAACAGAGACAAACCTTGAAAACTACATGTTCAGTAATTTGTCTGGATCTGCAGTAATACCACATGACTTCTACAACTGGACGGGACAACATGCTCTAGCTCTTGTAGCCTCTAATCTCGTATCTCAGGAAGACTATAACACAAGTGTCATCATTGAAATCCCAATTGACCAGGTGGCCATTGTACCCAATGGAACGTTCCATGCTGTGGGCGCGGTTATCAACTTTGAAATTACTGTAGCAAAAGGTTCCAACCTGACTATTGACTTACAGCTGGATGAGGTGACGAGCGTGGAACTGACATCACCCAGTAACAGCTTCAACCATGTCTCATTCTCATTCTCATTCCAACACAGCTATAGTTATGCTGGAGAAAAAACAATCAACCTTACAGTGCGTAACGTACATGGAATTGTCAGTATAGCGTCTACACTCACCACTGAAGTGTCTGTCATTGGTGTTGACGTCATTGCAGATGACGTCTTAAATCCGGTTGACTTTGAACTTGATGTCATATTCAAGGTCCTTAATGAGTCGGAAATTCCCACTAATGCAATTATTGATGTAGATTTCGGTGATTTAAGCTCATTGTCACATGTGAATTCAGACATTCAGAACCTTTACCAGAATATTACACACAAGTATGTAACGCACGGTGTTTTTGTTCTTAACGTTACCATTCACAATAATGTCAGTTCTAAGTCTCTGTTCAAAGACCTCAAAGTTGGTGGTCCCATATCTAACTTCACAGTGGCTATAAATAGAATGTTCATCCCGTTTGGCTCACCACTCATCGCATCAGCAGATGTAGCCTATGGGTCGCTCATCACATATAGCTACGATCTGGGAGATGGAACGTCATTTACACAGAACTATACCAAATCCTACCCGACTGCTGTAGATACGGTGGAACACGTATACAATGACACTGTGGACTATGCAGTCACGGTCAGGGCATCCAATAGCTTCAACAATGTATCAGAAACACTGATGGTCCATGTGCAGGAGAGGGTTGAGGGACTCATCCTCACGTCAAATGCTCCAGTCCGAATCAACACCACTGTCACTATCTTTCTGACGATGGTGTCAGCGGGAACAGACACCTGCTTTGTGTTTGACTTCAATGACGGAACTGTAATGTTATATGGAGTAGCTTCCTGTCCATCCCGCCCAGAGTATTACGGAATCACTTTTGAAGAAAACCTGGGGTCACCGCTGGTTGTCACTCATGTGTTCTATCTGGAAGGCAGTTACAATGTTACAGTGAACAGCTCTAACGAAGTATCATGGGACTTTGTATCGCTGTCAGTGAACATTCTGGAGTATCTCTGTGTTGAGCCACAGGTTGAGATTCTAGGTCTCTCAAAGAACGGATTTTCCCCAGTCACCATAAAACGGTCGAAACGGTTTGAGTTGTCAGCTAACATTGACACCCAGTGTGTTCCTCCAGTCAACACAGTTTACAGATGGGTCATGGAAAAGGTGTCGGTATCAGGCAACCAATCACATCAGGTGGTTGATGTCATACAAGAAATAATCAGCCCAACAAACGGCCTGCCTTCGATGACCGTTCCATCAAACTATTTACCGTATGGAGTGTACAAAATAACCCTTACTGTGTCCTATGAAAAGGGTTCCCCATTTAAAACTACCGATTACTCATTCATAGAAATTGTACCTTCCCAGCTCATATTCTCCATATCGGGGGACTATTTCCGAACCGTGTATGTAGGCGATGATCTGGTAGTGGATGGCAGTGCATCCTATGATCCAGACTACAGTAGTAACACCACTGAAGTATTACAATACAAGTGGTACTGTCGACTGCTGAATGAGTCTTTTATCACTGACAATGACAGCGTCCCTTTGGACAGCGTTTCAACGGACAGTCCTGGGTGTCTTGGGAATGGATACGGATATCTTAACCAGACCTCCGAAAGCCTTTATCTGAACTCATCTGAACTGGTGGTGAACCTGGTGTATGTATTCGGTCTGGTCATCAGTAAAGATAGTCGTGTGATGTATGGAGAACACAGAGTGAAAACCGTCGGATCAAGAATATATCCTATTACAATGCGGTAAGTGGGTGTCTTTATTTTTCCGCTGAAATTGTGACGCATCAGTTACAAATATATGTCCGATGCAATTCCCTGTTTTGACCTTTATGCCCTGGATGAAGTATTGGTCTGCCTTTGGATGTGTTTGTGACTTGTGACACCGGTAGGGCAGGATAGCTTACCCTTTAGTAGAGCTAATGAGTATGGAAAAGATATTTTTGTTTAAAGTGAAATACCTTTTGTTCCGGGTCCTTTGAATTGACCAATTTGGCGTAAGTACGACCACATATATAAGGCATATTTACGGAACCCTGATTCGATAATCCAGATATTTGAAAAAACACCCAGATGTCTGCCGCGAAAACTGTACGTTCGAGCTGTTGACTTTGACCTTACAGAATTTGGAATGTATTCTTGTAATATATTACTTCTTCAAGGACGTTTCGGTTGAAGACACATCCGGGGCGCATAGAAACTAACGTAGAAGTACTTTTACCCTCACCCTTGATACCTCAAATAAATCTGAACACACAGAATCATGCCTTCAAGATCCCCCAATGTTTTTGTTTTGAAGTTGTTTTGACAACTGTGGCGCCAAGGTAGTTGCGAACCAGCCGCTGCGACTAGAGAGTGTCTGTAGCGTGTGTACCCAGCTGGAACAGTTGGACCTAGCCTTTCTCTGGGAGCTCTTCATCCTTGATGGAGACGACTACCAACAGCTCAACATCACACTGTGGGCCGTGATAGGTGAATATATATAGTTCTTCGTGTACTGTTCAGATGCTGGCGTTAACAACTATATAAACATGTGATCGGAAGTCCATGACTCAATGCGGCTGTGGCAGAGCGACTATCGAAGTTCTCTTACTCCCCTATGACCTTAGTGCTGTTCATGTTTGATCATTTCAATGATGATATCATGATAATTACACATCTCCATGCGGAGAAAATTAAGAGTTTTACCTTATTCCTCAAGAAGTGTTAATTCAAGCAAAACAATTATCTATGTCTTACTATCGAGCAATGACGGGCAAAAGAACACGTACGTTATTGACGTTGTGACATAGAACCATTAGGGATATTGTATGCATGGTTCCATTCAAGTCCCAATATATTCACAAGGTCAAACGTATAATTCCAGATTGTGAAAGACAAAATTAACATTCGCGGGTTGAACACTGAGCGTCAAGCAACCCACAGCTGTATGCTTGTCGTTAGCTGCGACTAAATAGATCGTGTCATCAGTTTCAGTTTGCATGTCGTGAATCATAATTGGATCGATGTTCATAATGTCAATTATTTCTTTGGTCCGGATTCGATTATTTACATATAGCTGGACTATTGCTATCGTAGTATGTGTCGAGAACAGCTAAGAATAGTTATCTTTCTGAAGGTAAGTTTGTCTTTTAATCCGACTTTAATGGGTATCGGGTGGATACAATGCCTCCACTGGCTGATATTGGCTGAAGTCCAGTATCCTTAGGCCGCTTTCACATCGTTGTAATATAATTTTCTGCGAACATTCACTCAAATATCACATGTGCTAGGTTACATATGCATAGTGTAACAATGACCATTTCTGTACAGGTGAAAAAACAACAGTCGCGGAACAGACAGGTATTTTGCATGGTTGATGAAGTATTGGTTTGAGTATTGCATGATGTTTTACAAGCATGATCTAGTGTTTCAAACTTGACACCTAAGAACTGACTTTCTTTTCGTGAAATATGAACCTTCACAGAGCGAGGGCCAAACTGTATGAGCCTGGAAACGAAAACGTGAGACGAGGTTCAAACAGTTTGGCCTTTATTGTGTGAGGGTTCAAGAACTGTCACAGGGTGAAGGCCAATTCTTATAAATTTCTATATCACTGTTTTATACCTCGAAGGTATACCACATTTTTATCTAGTGATCTTTAGCACGGGTGACTTCACGGTTTCACTAACTGACATGCAACAACAAGCGGTAACGCGGAATAAAATATTTCCTGAAAAGGAGAGATGGCATGAGTGTATGTATACTTTAATTGTTCTTCACTAACATCTTTTGTAGTTTGGTGTCAACGAGTAGATTCAAATAATATCATCGCTGATGAAAGTTATTACCAGAGTTAATCAGTCACAGTGACAGCGTTTGTAATACATTACATCAAAATACAGGATTTCAATGGCCGACACAATGAACGTGACGGGGGAGATTTTCTCGATATACTTTATCGATTCAGAAGACAGTTAAAAAGGATTTTCCCATTCAGAGCTGTTTTCATGAGTATCAAGACGAGACGGGAAGCTGCATTAGAGACAGCAGGCAACATGGCGAGTCAGGTACTCGTTATAACGCTGCCTATTTCAATCACGACAGAACAGTGTAATTTGATTGAACTGCTATTTTTAGGGTCATGTAATTCAAATCTGAACCAAACGAAAATATGGTGGCAAATGGGTCGAGGCCACAATAGAACGGACATATATATAGAAAACAAAACGGGTCATACCAATTGTATTAAATGAGTGAGTAGTTCTGGTAACTGACCAGAGAAAGCTAGTCAGATACCAGAACCATAAAATTTGTATTACCCAGGAGCGAGTTTAGTATTTAATTCTTTACTTGCCGTTTATATTTTTTAAATAATCCAGTTGAGTTTAACGTAATAAAGTTTTAAATATGTCCGTATTACTTCAGTACCATACAACGGCCCATCTTCATTCAGGGATCCGTTCCGCAAAGCTATTGTAGCGCCAATACTTTAATATGGACGTACGGCTGTCGTTGCGTTACGATCGCTGTGGCGTGGTGCCCTGCACCACAAAGTTTACAATCACGTCAAAATACCAGAAAAAGTTTCTGTTATTATAAACGTGTCCCTATATTTAAAAAGACATTTACCTATGTAAATACAAATGTAAAAAAATATGAACGTTTGTTGTAAGAAAATATGTGCATGTGCATATTATTCATGTAAATGAACTCTTGGCCATTATTCTCCTTCTAATCTTTCTCTCGTTCTTCTCCTGTATTCTGTTTACTACTTCTGCGGTTTTAAGCAATTTAGCTGCATTCAACCAAAGCGTAATTATTTCACATAGTCTACAATGTTTTTTATTGTGATATGTCCAGGTTTCGAGGGTCCCAACTTAGCACTGAACCCGGGACTTCTCTCTCCTGGAGTTGACTACCGTCTTAGACTGACGTCCAACGACATGATCACCGAGAGACACGTCAGCATCAACTTCCCTCCTTATGGCGGACACTGCTACGCTGATAAACAACTGGGTCAGTAGACCTGTTCACTGTTCATATTCCAACACCTGGCTACATCTCCCGACATAGGTTACATTCCATTGCGATGTAGGCCATTAGTACATTTGCTCGTAATGGGAAAACACTGTTGTTTTGCATCGGCATTACTTTCATTGGCTGTCTGGTATTTTCTTTGAAGTAACGAGACCCGTGAAGATCCGGGGTAGAATAGGTCTTCAGCAACCCATGCTTTCGGTAAAAGGCGACTATGCTTGTCCTAAGAGGCGACTTAATGGATCGAGTGGTAAGACTCGCTGACTTGGTTGATGCATGTCATCAAAGCCCACTTGCGTGGATCGATGCTCATGATGTCAATCACTGGATTGTCTGGTGCAGACTTGATTATTTACAGACCACCATCAGCCCAAGTTTGACTGATAATAGAAACAGCCAAATGGCTAAAGTTGTATTTACATGCTTCTAAAGTACAGATGCAACACTAACAGACTAACGGGGTCGGATGCTCAGGCTCGCTGACTTTGCAGATGCATGTCTCCGTATCCCAATTGTATGGATCATGTTCATGATGTCAGTCACTGGACTGTCTGGTCCAGACTTGATTATTTAGATCAGATGGTCTGGCTCTCTGACTTGGTTGATACATCATTTCCCAATTGCGTAGGTGGATGCACATGATGTCAATCACTGGATTGTCTGGTTACCGACCGCCGTCATATAGTTGGAATATTGCTGAGTGCGGCATCAAACAACAAACACTTTAGGTGACGATTTTACACGTTTTGGACCGCAATTACTGAACCATTGTGGATACACCTTTGGTTCGTGAATATCATGGGTTGCTTCATTGATTAGATGTGAAGCGCCAACTAGGCTACCTCATTGAAAGCAGGCCTTCTAACATGCTGACCAACTGACTACTGTGTGGGACACGTGTATGTATGACCAATATATTTTCAGGCATGGAGTTTGCGACGAAGTTTGTGATTTTCTGCGAAGATTGGTTAGACGAAGGTGATCGCCCAGCCCCAGACCCTTTGGAGGACAGCAGATACAAGGAACCACTGACATTTAAATTCTCCTACCGAGCACGAGGTTTGTCATCCAGACCCCATGTGTTCTATGAGGTGACCGGGACCAACGTACACACATCCGAAGTGATTTTTCGAAGTGGACGACCTGAAGAGGATCATCATATTGACCTATATATTGAAGTAGCAGATAGCAGTGGAGCTTCAAATGTCACTACGCTTTCTATCAAGGTTGGTCGCCCTAACTCGGTCCCTGATTAATGTTCATAAACTCAACCTCCCATTATCACAACATTTCGAGCGATGTAGAATCGTTAGCACTATGGATTCATTGTTCTTTTAAGCAAATGACTTATCATTCAGCGTTATTGATATGAAAATGGAATCCCTATTGCGTAATTGTCATCTTGGAGATGTGTGATTCTTTTGCAATGGTTTATGACACGCACAATATCTATCTTGTGTTATTCCAAAAATGGACCGCCTCCGTGGTCTAGTGGTAGATCTTCCGCCCAGAGAGCGAAAGGTCAGGGTTTCGATCCCCGGCCGCGTCATACCAAAAGACTTTGAAAAATGGTCTTTGTTGTTACCCTGTCTGGCGCTCGGCATTAAGGGGCTAAAACAAGGACTGGTCGGCTCGGAGTCAGTATACTGTGTCTGAGTGGGGTATTCATGTTAAACTGCGGCATGGTATCTCAGTGTGCTAGCACTATAAATCGTCATCAGTCCATCACACACACACACGTGCATGCACATCGCTTATACGTGCAGTCATCTTTGACGCGACGTTAAACCCCATTTCACCTCACCTCACCTTTTTTATAAAATCAGCTCAAATGGTCTATTCGTGCACGGGAAGCTTTAGTTCGAGCCAAGGATATTTTATCAGGAATACTGACGAATATGCACATTTTTTGTCATATAAGGTACAAGACTTTCTATAAGGTATTTAAGTTTTAAAAACACATTTTTACTGCATTGTGCTGAGGTATTGGGATTTGAAACTACTATGTAATAGGTAAGGTTCACTTCTAAGTTGTCTCGGTTGTTGATGGTGATGATGATGTTGTATGAGACGAAAGGAAGTAGTAACTGTGTAGCAGATGTGAACCAGTGTCGTGTTATAGTTGTTTTGGAAATGTTTGGAATGAACACTATACGCCATCTGAAAATCATCATAAATTCCTTTTTATTGAGACGAAAAAATATATACTAAGCTTCCAAAATAAGAACGATTAGCTAAGAATCGACCCACAAATGTTATTATAACATATATTTTAATCAAACGGTTTTTTGTGTGTTTGTTTGTTTGTCGGCGCTATCCCAACTAATTGACATCGGTCTGTAAATAATCGAGTCTGGACAAAACAATCAAGTGATTGACATCATGAGCATCGTCTCACGCAATTGGGATACGATGACACGCATCAACTAAGTCAGCAAGCCTTACCACTTGATCTCGTGCGATAACTTAGTGCCCAAATGAAAGAATGTATATGACTGAAAAAATATAAACATTTCAGGTTATCCCAAATATCGACCTCGTGGCGGGCGTTTACAGTGGTGACACCTATGCAAGATTTGAAGCCGAGAAAGACATCTCCGCCCTATTGGTCATCAACCTGGGGGTCATGGAGAGCTTAAACGAGGTGAGACTTCTGTACAAGTGTACTCACTGATCGTGAAGGATGATGGTCTCATCGCGATGATTGCATGTTGTACGTTTATCCATCAATCTCATTATATGTGTCAGTGTGTATGCTCCGTTTAACTAGCACGTGTCGTATTATTATAACATCGGAGAGGGGCCAAAACGAACTTGTAGATATCATCATTCCGTACAAAAACATCCCTGAGAACAGGTTTCTATGTGCTTTTTCACTCAGCGAACAAAATAAATATTAACTTCTATGTCCACACCGATAACTTATACCTCCATATAATATTAATGTGACGTCATGAACAATGAATGATGTCATCTTGATATATTTTGTAATCTTAATGTATGCTACATTCTTGCATATCCATCAATGGGTTAAGACAAGAGAGAAATCTAATGTGCACAAATAGAATTGCGAAATGTGGTAATTGTCACATGAAGCCTACGTCGACAATTAGATTGTTCCTCAACTATTGGTAGTGTGACGTTCATTTATGTTTAAATAGGATAAGCCAGTTCAGTAAACTGAACATTTCTGTCTCTCTCACAAGAAATATTTACAACCTGTGTAATTAAGAGTACAGATGGAGAAAATATAGCAAGAAAATCCTTTTCATATCCAATAGAAATCTCGATTACATCTATATCCTGAGCATGTGAAAGGTTATGCTAGCCGGATTGGTAGTGTTTCAGTCATAAGCATAGTGGTTTCAAATTGTGGATATAAAGTTCTTTAAGGGGTTTTAAGACATTGCTGATCGGCGTGTGGCTCGAGGTGGTACGAGGAGTGCAATGATCTTGAACGCAGCGTTAAACCCCTTTTCACCTCCCCTCACATTGTCGCATGAATACATTGAGAAAGTGGTGCATGTTAATATGATTGATGAGCACTTTCTTGTCGTGTGATAATGTTTGTTCCTGCATGCAATTTCCGATTTTCATTGTTTTGTTCGTTTTCAGGTATTGCACAGCATGAAAGTAGCGTTATTAAGATGATTATGAGTACAAGTTATGTTAAAAAAAAGAAATACTGACAATGTTTTAGTTATTTTTGCATATTAGCACCAAATCAACATACAAAATATGTTTAAATCCTGCCTCTTTCCAGGAAAATGCTTAATGGAAGAAAACACCTAGAAGTTATCCTGTGGTTAAGAAAGAGACGAAACCAGAACCATACATATTTAGAAACATGTCATTCCTGTAGGTTGATCATTGAAACTAGGTGGAAATAAGGTACCCATGGTGTAGTCTGAGGCATGGCATGGCACTGCATGGTATTGTTTTGTTCACGTTTTCAGCATGCTTGTATTTCAGGTGAACTCCCCCGCCAGTTCATCTGTAACAGTGACTGTACAGGTAGTCAATATTGTCTATATTGTAACTAACACCTGGACACAACTGGTACACTTTTGAAATCGTGATGTTTTTTGTATAATGTCATATGAAGAAAAACTATGTTTTCAAAGAAAACACAGCTTTTTATGTCACAATGTGATTACTTTTGTAATATATATTTTAGGGGTGTCACGATTAATCGACTTATCGATATATTGCTATTGGTAAGCACTTAAAGTCAATAAATCGATTCTTAAATCAGTGTCCAATCAATAGTGTCGATTTCAGTTAGGAATATCGATAGTTTCCATTGTATTTACCATATCAACAAAATGCATGCAATGCTGTTCAAATTTGTTTTTCTTTCCATCATGAGTGGTAGTTTTTTACACATCGTAATGTGAAAGTTTCTATTTCTTAAATTATTATGGTAAAAAAACAAATCAGTCATATCTCAAACTTTACTTTTTATTTGTTGTCATGGTTATCACATTCAAAGAAAACATCAGTTCCAAGGTTTAATTCAACTCTAAAATCCATATAAAATGATACACTGAAAATTATCGATATTTATCGCAATAGTTGCTTACAATATCAATAGTTATCGCAATAGTGATTTCAGAACAATAGTCACCCCTAATAAGTAAAACAAATATATATGGTGATAATTGGACTGATACCAAGTCACCCTGCCTCCTTGATTAGAATAACATTCCATTTTCAAATCCAATCTTCACCATCACTAGCATGTGCACTGTCGTAAAACCAAATAAACCATATTTTGGCTGCAGATGCGTGAGAGCGTCGTAAGTCACATATCTCGGCATGCAGACTGGGTGGAGACTCCCTCTCAGGTGGAACTCCTTTCTGACGTCTTGACGGAAGTCATCCAGAAACCCGAGGAACTCTCGGTCAGCTCCAGAGTAAGAACACACCTTTACTGCCATTCCCTTGTATCCGCTTGGATTCCATATAATGTTCTACCTTCAGGGATATCTTAATATGAATTATCTGATGAATATATTGGAGAACATGCCCTATACAGTGTAGTTCACCTTCGGGATATGTTGATGAATACTTGTGCATTTCATTTTGTATGAGTACCATATGCTGATCAAATTAAGTCTTTGAAAGGCATTTGGAAGTGATACACATAAGGAAGTTAATTTATGGATGTCAGCTTCTTTATTATGAGGAACACAAATCAAATCAAGATTATTGTAGCGACGCGGATCTGTTATGCTCTGTCAATTGAATATCCTTGACCGTGGCTATTGGCAAATGTTTTGTTAACCAGAAAGAGGCGGTGCATGTGTACAGCACACTCCTCGGCTCCTTAGACAGCGCCTTCAATGAGTCCAGCGACACCGTCACACAACAGAGAGTGGCAAAAGGTGAGTGAGTCAAGTTGACTCTCACTCTACAGTTTCATACATCTTATGTGTGTAGGTAATGATTGTCTGATGGACAAAACAGCACATATGTGGGAAGTAAATGATTCCACTATCTTCATGAAGAGAGGAGCAATGCTGGCCATGTTGTCAAAATGTCGATAGTTCCAGTCCAAGATTCGTCTCGCCTATGGCCTTGACCTTGCCTATCACATTGCCATGGCAACTTTGCGTACAACAATAGGCATAATTATATTAAAACACAATTCCTAAAAAATTCTCAATGAGATTTGTTAACATCTTCTAGCTACCCGCACATTGAGAATCAGTTTGACACAAATGACTATCTCAGTGAGAATACAAGTGATGTTTGTAATTTACACTAGATGGCGAATTTTTATCATTATTACAGAGTACTGTGTCTCTGTGTTGATATTTTGAGTTCTACACTTTCAAAAATAGAAAATAAAATTACGCTTTCAGTTTGCAATTAAATCACAAACAGTAAATCTGTCACATTTCAGGATTGTACGAATCGTTTTTTGATCTGATGCTGTCCAACACATTCAACTCGACGTGTGAGACTGACTGCGAAAACAAGAAGGCTCTGGTACATATGACTTACATCGTCTCGCTTTCCCTTGAAGGCCCAGAAGATATAGTTTATATTTGCGATATACTTATGCTTCAGTAAGCTGATTAATTAATGGTTGCATTTACTTCGTCACAATGACAAGCCATCATACCAAGGCTATCATGGCGGGCTGTCAGCTGGCATGAGCAATGATGAGCGCCTTGCGGGAACCATTACAATCTGACCAGTGACGTCTGAGAATCCTGCCCAGTGGTCACTCGGACTATTTACACTCAGAAACCATTGTGACCACGGGGTCACGCCATATATCCCTTTGTTTAGTATTTACTCACTTGCTGAACGTACCTCTAGTACATGCCTGATAGAGAGTTATTATTATGGTTCTTTCTGTGTCTTATCATATATATGTTGGAGTTTTCGCCCAAATATGGTATCTGGATGTTACTTGGGGCAGTCGGGTAGCCTAGTGGTTAAAGCATCAGATTCGATTCCCGACAGGGGTACTATGTCTGATGCCCATTTCTGGTGTGCTCCGCTGTGATATTAATGGAATATTGCTTAAAGTGGCGTACAACCATACTTACTCACTCACTCACTCATTCACTCACTCACTGGATGCTGCTTGGAATTGGTAAAATTAAGAAATGACCACAGCTGAACGAAAATGATAAAATGACATACGTTTTGTCGTGAAAAAAATGTTTTTAACCCTCTCAAGTGAACTACAATTTGTTTGTTTCAAGAGATAAACTATACTTATTCAGAATTGATACTATTGCAAAACGTATAGGTATGTTCCATCCGAGGTCAACTTGAATCTGGATCTTAAGAACCGAATTAATTTTAGCCGGAACCAATACCATTATGTGGGTTAGCATCATCATCCTCGCCTTCTGGCTCTTCTTCAGGCTGCCTCGACCCAGTCCGTGTTCAAAGCCAGGGACTCGTTGGTGAAGATGCTGCTGAAGGGAAGTGTTGCTGGCGAGGAAGCAACCGTAATTACCAGCACCGGCGGTGATCTCACTTACAAGTTGCAGCGGACAATGGCATCAAATATGTTGAACTCCTCCACTGGCACCGGATCTGGTAAAGAGGCAGCATCATTCCCCAACATCACAGCAGCGTTGATGAAAGCGGGTGCTGCAAGTGTAGACGTGGAGGTAGGTCCGGGTATTCTTAATGGTACATCCATCCTTCTGTGTAATGTATTGCATCCCAGAGGATGTCTGTGCACATTCCCAATAACCTCTGATGAAGCCACTGAACGTTACACAAGTTCTCATTGGATATTACATTTAGGATATTACTAGAATACTAGCCTACAGGACCCGTTAAGTTCCGGTGTAGAATAGGTCTTCAGCAACCCATGCTTGCCGTAAAAGGCGACTATGTTTGTCGTAAAAGGCGACTAACGGGATCAGGTGGTCAGGCTCGCTGACTTCGTTGATGCATGTCATCGATCCCAATTGTGTGGATCGATGCTCATGATATCAATCACAGGATTGTCTGGTCCAGACTCGATTATGTAGGGACCGCCGTCATATAGGTGGAATATTGCTGATTGCGGCGTTAAACAAAAAATCAACCAACCAACCAACTAGCGTACAGTGATGACGTTAATGTCTGATGTTTAAAAACATTCTTCTGAAATTTATGTCATGCATGCGTAGGACTGACACATGGCACTTTATAATGTGTTTAAATTTGTTCAGTTTGACGTTCATAAAAGAATTTATTAATGGAGAAGCTGGGCTGTGAACCATGTTGAAATCTTTAGCAAATACTACTGTATTTTTTCCTTGTAAAGCAGCAGATGTCACGGAGCTGATTGTACTGAAAAGGAATAAATGTACACTCAGCAAAAATATATTTATTTGCTTGCATATTATTTTTACTAAATTATAATATTTAGCTGTCATATTCCTGTGACATAATAGTAATACATGACAATAATGGTTTTGTCTTTAGCCAATACACTGAACATTCTAATATTATGAACTCAGAGAGTATCTATCAACATATTGGTCACCCGCACGTACAACCGTTTTGTGTCATTCATGAATGAATATATAATAGCTCAATTCTAAAAATGCAGTTATGTTTTATACGTTACCTCACTTGTTTGAATACCTTAGTTTTGTGTTGGAATAATATCTATAGCCCTTTGTCTGTAACATACTTAGACTAGTCTACATAAGCTGTGAGACCTGTGAAGATGCGGGGTAGAATAGGTCTTCAGCAACTCATGCTTGCCATAAAAGGCGACTATGCTTGTCGTAAGGCGACGAACGGGATCGGGTGGTCAGGCTCGCTAACTTGGTTGATGCATGTCAGCGTATCCTAATTGCGTGAATCGATGCTCATGCTCAATCACCTGATTGTCCGGTCCAGACTCGATTATTTCCAGACCGCCGTCATATAGCTGGAATATTGCTGATTGCGGCGTTAAACAACAAACAAACATAATCTGTGATCACTGATTCCTTTCTTTAAGGTGATGGAATCGAGCAAACTACAGATAGATGATACGGACAGTGTCCAGACACGTACAACGTCTGTCACTCTGTATAACCATGGCAACGAGATAGACATCAACCAGCTCACAGACGCCATCAGTGTGTATGTGTACCCAACCATTGACGTTGCCACTGATACAATAGATGTGGCTGAAAATTACACTGGTGATCCATTTTACATCAAGGTCGCTTTAGAAAGACCAGATGTTGTTGTTGCCGCTCAGTTCAAGCCTGAAGATGCTGAAAACGCCTCATTTGCATACTTCGTAAGCTATAACTCTGTACCAACCAATCAGAGTAGTGAAGTTAATGGAACGATTCCACTGAAAGATGAAACGGAGACTGAAAAACAGTGGGCGTTGACATTCGACGTCACATCATTTTCCAGTTATAGTGACGGGAAAAACCAAGAGGTGAAGCCATCAGTGTACATTGGGATCGTTCCCTTACACGGTGAGTATTCTCATTGCCCAGCGTTTGATAACTTCCACTGACCATAATTGTAGAAGATATTTCTCAGCATAACATACCCAGTTACTGTTGCTAGAATAGTTACCAAACATACATAAATATCAAAATCAGAAAAGCTGACATTTGTATATGATTTGTTTGAACAGATACAAATGTGACATCCTCGGTGCTCAACGTGACGATCTTCTCAGCTGGGTGTCAGTATTATGACTCACAGTCTAGCAGTTGGAAACATGATGGACTGAAAGTAAGATACCTTGTTTTCCAATTTCAACTCACCATATATTTTAGGGCAGCTGAAAGTTAATTACTGCTGTACAAATGGGGGACATGAGTCAGATTAGCACTTACTGGTAATAAGCAATGGAAAAATGAAAGGTAGGGGTTAATTAACACTAGTTGTTAATTAGCAATGGACACACAAAAGCCAGTTGGATTTATTAGCCTTGATGTATGTTTGTGTGTTGTTTAACGCCACACTCAACAGTATTCCAGATATATGATGTCGGTGTGTGTAAAAAATCGAGTCTGGACCAGACAATCCAGTGATTGATATTATGAGCAATTGGGATACGATGACATGCATCAACCAAATCTGCAACCCTGACAATCCGATCCCGTACGTCACCTATTACGACAAGCACAGAAGCCTTTTATGGCAAGTATAGGTTGCTGAATACCTATTCTAATCCGGATCTTCCAGGGAAGATTCATTGGGGGATGGAATGGGATGGAATGGCTTACTTGATTGGTTGCATCTCCATGTACCTCGATGATATTGCGTCCTAGCCTCTATTATTTACTGGCTGTGTGTATAGCTAGAATATTGCTGGCTATTGATTTGACGTTTCTTTTATCCTGCATATTGTCAATTCACAATTCAGATAGGCAAAAAGACGGATGCAACGAAAATAGAATGCCTGACAAGCCATCTGACATCCTTTGGGGCCAGCTTCTTCGTGCCGCCTAACACCATTGACTTTAAGAACGTGTTTGCCAAATTTGCAAACCTTGCAGACAATGCTGCTGTCTTCTCCACCATCATTGTCGTCATCGTCCTGTACCTTATTGGCGTCTTCTTTGTCCGGAGGGCGGACAAGAAGGATGTTGAGAAGGTAGGGCAATATGTGACTTATTCATACAGTTCATATTTATTACGCGTTTATGTTTTGGAAATGTTTTTGATAGATATTGGCGGTTTAAGGTTCAGTAAAGTGTAATTATTTAGACAATATATAATTAATCACAGAAATGCCATACCATACACCTATTAACGAAAATAATATCATGACACCATGCTTTCTTATACGAATACTACGGATTTAATTCTTTTTTACAATTAATTATTTTCAATTGAGTTGTTATGTTGGGACCCTCTAGGAATAAAGTTGTGAAAAATGAGAATGATCAATTGAGTTGTAATGTTGGGACTCTCTAGGAATAGAGTTGTGAAAAATGAGAATGATTGATTGAGTTGTAATGTTGGGACTCTCTAGGAATAAAGTTGTGAAAGATGAGAATGATCAACTTCCTATTCCAGTGGAGTGTTGTCCCACTGAGAGACAACCTAGCGTCCGACGTGTACCACTACCAGGTGACTGTGTTCACTGGCTTGAGGCGGAATGCTGGCACCAAGTCCCAGGTGTATCTGGTTCTTGGAGGCGAACAAGGCGACACGGAGATACGCTCACTAGAAGACGAGAAGGAACGGGTTAGTGGTCTCTTCATTAATATAATCAAGATACCAAATGTATCTATCGGGCAAAAACATGTGCTGTCTGAATTTCGCAAATATCTGAAACTAACAGATGTATTATTTCTTTAATGTATTTTTTCAAACATTACTACATACGTAAGCGCTTACTATTCTTTGACAAGAAACACTCTCAGATGGGTACTAGTTTCTAATGCACGTTATTACCCTTGATAATAAAAATGTTGTTATTCTCTATCCTCTGTTTTGAAATATATAGTTCCGCCATCTGAAACACTTTTGGTGTATATGTTACGAAATATAGATGAGAATAGGGTTTTGGTAAGTTGCCATTGCATGTTCATGTGACCCGTGAAGATCCGGGGTAGAATAGGTCTTCAGCAACCCATGCTTGCCGTAAAAGGCGACTATGCTTGTCGTAAAAGGTGACTAACGGGATCGGGTGGTCAGGTTCGCTGACTTCGTTGATGCATGTTATCGATCCCAATCACTGGATTGTCTGGTCCAGGCTCGATTATGTAGGGACCGCCGTCATATAGCTGGAATATTGCTGAGTGCGGCGTTAAACAACAAACAAACAAACATGTTCGTGACAGTGTACATCGTTTTATCGCAAACTAATAACCACATCGCTGTGTTTTACCACATTATTATTTCAGAGACTGGACCGAGGCAGCGTCAACAGCTATGTCCTTAGTGTGCCCCAGTCTCTTGGATCACTGTTGTTCTTGAGGATCTGGCATGACAACTCTGGGAAAGGCATAGACTCCGACTGGTACCTCAACATGGTGATTGTGAAGGATATACAGACTGACATCAAGTACGACTCATCATTTGGGCTATTTACTTAGAGTTTTACTTTTAGATATCTCATTTCCCGAGTACAACATGAACCTCGTTTTTCTATTATTGTATACTACACATCCTATGATATACTGAGAGGATAACAACATAGAAAGGTTAATTGTACCTTGATATCACGCTCGATTTGGAAAAATCCTCCACAATGGTTAGAAAGCTTTACTGAGGCATTGAATGTTGTACCCTTAATCAAACAACGTCTGACTATGAGATCATGCTCGATTGTATCTCAAAAGTTGCGAAATCTAAACACCAAAAGGCTGAAGCTGCTGGAATATTGCTCAACACAACCCTTTCAAAAACTGAGTGCTTCACGTATATTACAACGCTACGTAAACTTATATCAATCGAACTACAACATAACACGGATTTGTTTTCTTTTGTTACAGGCATGTGTTTCTCTGTGATCGATGGCTGGCTGTCGACAAGGATGATGGTCTTATAGAACGTTTTATACCCGTGTCCACTGATGAAGAACTTGCATCTTTCGGTCAGATATTTGCTTTCAAGTCTCGACAAGACCTCACAGATGGTCACCTATGGTTTTCTGTACTATCTCGCCCTACCTGGAGCACCTTCACCCGAGTCCAGAGGCTGTCCTGCTGTCTGTCGCTGCTCTTCACCACAATGGTGGCCAATGCTATGTGGTATGGAACAACTCCCTCCCAGGGAACCCAGGACGTCCATCTCGGCCCCTTCACCTTCTCCCCTCAGGAGCTGACGACAAGTCTTATGATGAGCCTGATCGTTGTGCCCATAAACCTGCTGATTGTCACGCTTTTCAGAAAGGCTGGTCCCAAGCCTCCCAAGAAAAACAAAAGCAGTGACGTTCTTTACAATACAAATAAAACAGGACATCTGTCCAAACAGTGGTCCTCTGATGGAATATTTACCGTTGAACCTATCCAGAAAGAAGATGACAAACAACATTCTCCACAAGTGGTAACCAGACCTCCGGAGGCAAAGAAATCGTGTTGTGTATGGCCGTACTGGTTCACATACATAGCCTGGGTCTTGGTGGTTCTGTCGATCGCTGCACCGGCCTTCTTCACGGTCTTGTACAGTCTCGAGTGGGGAGCTGACAAGTCATCGCGCTGGCTCACCAGCTTCGTCCTGTCATTCGTAGAGTCGGTCCTGCTCGTTCAACCAGTCAAGGTAGATATCAGCAACTTTGTACGAAGCGACCTTTCTAGAATATATATTTGTACTTAAATTTTCAAGCGTTAGAATGATATAGAAAAATGACCTCTTTTCACTCTGGCTGAAACCCAGGTTCAAATTCCCACAGTTTTGTTTATAATTATTTTATTTCATTTTGGAGTACACAAACAAAAAGTTTACAGAATATAGTTGACATACACTCTTAAATACATACAGGTTACAATGTTTATCTATGGATAATAATAGCAAACAAAACTATTCCAGATTCCGATCAAATTGCCCCATGGGTCGAGTGTGTGAAGCCTGTCCCACGCTATGATATGTCTGGAACATTGCTTAACGCGATCCAAAACTGTACTCCCTCTCTTTCTTATCTTATCAAATAACCTGAAAGGAGTGAGTGAGTGAGTTGGGTTTACCGCCGCTTTTAACAGTATTCCTGTTATATCGCGGCGTGTCAGCTTAATGTGGGAGGAAAGCCCGAAGTGATGCAGGTCTCAGACGTTTACCACTTCGGTGAAACCCACGAGCAATGGTGCTGACAAAAACCTCAAAGGACATAACACATAAAAGTAAAGGACATAGATGATTTGATGAACTAAACGGTTGCTTACTGTTTACAAGTCACTAGAGAATTTAATGTATATTTTGTAAATCAAAGGTCCTGGCCGTAGCAATGGTGTTGGCTCTCATCTTTAAAAAAGTAGAAATGGAGGAGGCGCCAACCCAAGAGTTACAAGGGGAGATAACCCAGTATAGCCAATCTGGGAAAGGGAGCTATTCTAGTTACGCAAGCCCGATGAAACCAGGTATGGTCGGATTTAATTACTTTATTATGTTTAAGCTGCCGAAAGAGATTTCCAAAGCATTAAGTGCAATCTCCTTCCTCATAAAGTGTAATCCATTCTAATATATGGATTGTCCATCCATATGAGGTGCTATTTTAGCTGAGTAGGTTAAAGCGGTTGCTCGTCGCGCTGTAGACCTTGGTTCGATTCCCGACGTTGGCAAAATGTGTGATGTTCGTGATGCTGCTGGAATATTGCTAAAAGTCGCAGAAAACCAACCTCAGTTACTTACTTTACCTATGATATATGTTTTAATTCATTACTTCGATACTCTTTTTTGATAGCAATCTATCACAGATGTGCATTTTATGTTCAAAACAAGGAGAGCTAGCACAAGGATACTGGAATAAGTGATGCATCATAAGAAAGTATACATCTGTTTCAGCACATCGTCGGCCTTATGTTGAAAAGCCACCGGACTTCTCCAACGTGGACAAAGTGAGAAAGTACAGAAAGAAGCAGAACCGTATGGTAGAAATCCTCAAGGACATTGGGAGCTACGTGTTCTATCTTGTCATCATCGCTATCATCTGTTATGAAAATAGAGATGAGAAATCCTTCCTCACAGTGAACAACATCCGTAACATGATGGTGAAGAACAAAAACCTGGTCGGGACTAATTTCATCAGGGGGTTTGAGGGGGTGAGTGGATATGTATCTTCAAACGTCTGCCTGACAATTTAAATACTCAACCTTATAAGTAAGTGAGTTGGGTTTAACGCCGCTTTTAACAGTATTCCAGTTATATCGCGGCGTGTCAGCTTAATGTTGGAGGAAAGCCCGAAGTGATGCAGGTCTCAGACGTTTACCATTTCGGTGAAACTCACGAGCAGGGGTATGGTGCTGCCAACCTAGAAACATAATCGGAGCGAACCGGGATTCGAACCCACAATCATAGGTTTCTGGCGTGCCCAAGGGACGCAACTCTGCACAGCGAATAGCTCCGCCTTAGACGACTGGGCCACCCGTGCCCCTTCTTCATTATGAACCGTTGCCTTATTGCATCCTGACAACAAAATAATGGACATATCTCTTCTTGTTCAATCAATTGAGACCGCCTCCGTGGTCTAGTGGTAGAGCGTCCGCCCGCATCATACCAAAAGACGTTAAAAGATGGTACTTGTTACCCTGTCTGGCGCTCGGCATTAAGGGTCTAAAAAAAGGACTGGTCGGCTCGGAGTCAGTATACTGTGTCTGAGTGGGGTATTCATGTTAAACTGCGGCATGGTATCTCCATGAGCTAGCACTATAAATCGGCATCAGTCCGGACTGGTACAAGAAGCCACACACACACACACACACACACACACACACACACACACACACACGTACATGCACGTCGCTATATAAGTGCAATAATCTTGGACGCGACGTTAAACCCCATTTCACCTCACCTCACCTCCAATCAATTGAATGACCGAACTGTGTTTAACGTTTCTGTGAACTCAACATACAATGGCTTAATATGGAAGTAAAGACCGAGGTGGCGCAGGTGGTAGAAAAACCATGATACGAATTCAGCGGACCCAGGGACACTACTCGGCATAGTAAATTGTGCCATCCTTACCGCTAAATGCAAACTGGAAAAGATCGAAGCTTGGCTTCATAAATACATAAACAAGTCTGTAAATATACATGTCTTCTTTATTTGTTGTGTATGCAATCATATTGCTATACATATATAATACTGTAACTTGATCTGTCTCAATGTTCATGCCTCGTTGTCCGGATATTTCGAAGTTACCACACGGTTTCGTTAGGTTCGAGATAACGGGGTTCGACTGTTTGTTCATAATACTGGCAGTTCCATGGTACAGCCGCAACTGTTGAGTAAGTGATGAAGTATAACGGTGTGTGTCGTGTTTCCCAGGTGTCTTCGTTTGAGGAGTTCTGGTCCTGGTCAGTCGACCGCCTGGTTCCAGCCCTGTACCTGAAGACCAACTTCAATGGTGACAATGTCACACACGATAAGATGTCTCTCCTGAGTGACCACGTACACTACAGGGTTGGACCTCCGCGACTCCGACAAGCTAGAGCTCTGCCGGGTAGGTGGGGTACCCTTCTGAATGTGATAAAAATATTTTAGCCGTATATTCTAACATCGAACATATCGTTAGATCATGTGTAATGAATTGCTGCACCTGCAGTTGTACTATGAAAAATACAGAATTGTGTTCCACCATGTCATAATAAAATCCCTGAAATGAGTGACTGAGATGGGTTTAACGCCACTTTTAACAGTATTCCAGTCATATCGCGGCGTGTCAGCTTAATGTGGGAGGAAAGCCCGAAGTGATGCAGGTCTCAGACGTTTACCACTTCGGTGAAACCCACGAGCAGGGGTATGGTGCTGACAAAAATAGAAACATAATCGGGGCTAACCGGGATTCGAACCCACAATCATAGGTTTCTGGCGTGCCAAGGGACGCAACTCTGCACAGCGAATAGCGGCGCCTAAGACGACTGGGCCACTCGTGCCCCCAATTCCCTGAAGAACTTGTGAAGTTACTGGTTAGATTTGGTCTCCAGCAACCCATGCTTGTCGTAGGATGCGACTAATGGGATCGAGTGATCATAGTATCCCAAATGCGTTAACCGATACTCATGATGTCAATCATTGGACTGTCAGGTCTAGACTCGATTATTTACAAACCGCCGTCATATAGCTGGAATATTGCTGAGTGTGGCGTTAAACAACAAACAAACAAAATAACTTATTTCATCAGAAAGTTGATGTTTAAGATTCACATTTTGTGCATTAATCCGCTTATTCTGATATTTTATACACTTTTGTTTCAGATTCATGCAAAACACAATCCCCATTGAATCGTCTCATAAAAACCTGCATCGCCGAATATGGAGTGACGAACTATGATGACGTCAGCTATGACGTCAAATGGACTCCACTGAACACATCCGGTACAAACAATCCGGTTGGGCCCTGGCTCTACCAGGATGTCTCACAGCTCAACGGCATCCCATCGGTTGGGTATTTTGCAACATATGGCGGCGGTGGCTATGTTGCTGTACTTGGAAACGATGACGTCACAGCAACAAATATGTTGCTTCATCTAAAAGAAAATCGCTGGTTGGATCGTCAAACCAGGGCAGTAATTCTTGAAACCAATGTATACAACCCCTATGTGAATTTATTCTGTGCGGTATCACTCATGCTTGAATTTCCTCCAACCGGAAGTGCAATAAGCTATGCGAGTATCTCTCCATTACGAATGTATAGGTATGTTGGGCCAAGCGCTGTATTCATGGTGGTGACGGATCTTATATTCGTGGCATTTACAATATATTTCATAGTGAAACTCGTTCAACAGATGAAAGTGAAAGGGAGAAAGTACTTGCACGACTTCTGGAACTTTGTGGAGTTCCTGATTGTGATGGCAGCTATACTCTGTTGTGCTTTCTACGGAATGCACTTTGTTATGACATCTCTAACACTCTCTGACTTCCAAAAACATCCAGGTTAGTTGAAATAATTTCATCAAAGGTGTATTTCCTTAGTGCATTGACATCAGTCTCAAATGTATGATGTGTTAATGTCATTCAGTGTCTATACTCAGCATCATTATTATTGAAGGGTCTAGCGTCAATAGGTCTGATTATTTTGGCAACGGTGATTAACAGCTGAAGAACACGTTGTTTATGCCTATGTCACACTGATTGGTTGATTTTGTGAAAACAGGGGGGAAAAGGAAAATGACTTTTAATGACAATGAAAAGTGCAAGATTTGAGGTATTAGAAAATGCTTCCCAAAACGTACGCCAAAACGCAACCAGTGGATAGGTCCACGCACTTGCAATACATGACAAGTCAAAGTATATGTGGGTATAAAACTGTTCCAGACGCAATGGAGCTGCACACTTCGCAGTTGTAAATGCAATCTATTTTAATATGTTTGTTGTTTTATCTGTGTGAACCGTCAACAATGACGCTGAGTATATACTTGACTCATGAACATTTCCCTTGCACACACTAGTTACCTGGATAGATTTAGCCAGTAAAACATTGGCATTTGTGCCCTTTAATAGTACTTGAGTCATGAAAACAGATATTATGAATTCGACACACCCATTTTGTTTGGAACCTTTTCATTTGGTAGAACCAAAATCAATACAGTAATCTTATTAATTTTGAATGCGAGACATCATTAAATATCCTGGGGACAATTTGTAGCATTTATGTGTATATAGACACAATGAGAGTATTACGATCTGAAGATCTACGTAAGTCTGTGTTACTTAGCGGTTTCGGGTCGAGATGCTCACATGAATGTCTTTTTTTGTATCCTTCTATCTTTCAAATTCCATTTCCAGGTGAGTTCGTGAACTTTCAGCGTATCGTCCTGTGGGATGATGTGTTCAGCTGCATGCAGGGCTTCCTGCTCTTCTTCGCCATGCTGAAACTACTTCGTCTCATCCGATTCAATGCCAAGGTCACGCAACTCAGCACAACACTGAAAAAGTCAGTTGGCCCTGTCGTCAACTTCCTCATGGTCTTCAGTGTTGTATTCGTTGCCTTCACTCAGTTTGCATATATTGTGTTCGGCCCCCAGAGCAGCGAGTACTTCTCATTTCTCACCAGTTTGGAGACATTGTTCTCCATGCTGTTGATGAAGGTGAACGTTGAAGAGGTAATCATGGCTAACAGCATCCTTGGACCACTCTTTCTTTTTACCTTCATCCTCGTCGTTGTCTTCATCCTCCTCAACATGCTGCTGAGTATCCTCAACGAGGTCTTCACGGAGGTCAGACTGGACACTAGATGTCGTCCCGATGACCCTAAGATGGTGGAATTCATGTTTGATGAGTTAAAGAGAATCATCGGTGTCTCACAGGCAGCAAATGGTAGGCCTTTCAAATTCTTGGTGTCTGAGTAGGATTTGTTTGTTAGTTTGTTAACGCCACACACAGCAATATTCCAGCTATATGACGGCGGTCTGTAAATAATCGAGTCTGGACCAGACAATCCAGTGATTGACATCATGAGCATCGATCCACGCAATTGGGATACGATGACATGTATCAACCAAGTCAGCGAGCCTGACAACCCGATTCCGTTAGTCGCCTCTTACGACAAGCATAGTCGCCTTTTACGGCAAGCATGGGATGCTGGAACGCCTGAGCCTGAGGATACAAGCATGACTTCATTATACAGCATGCAACTATATGAATTTGCAGTTGCCATCTCGAAAACCGCATTTTAGCCAGCATTAGCAATTTCAAACTACTCTACTCGAATTTTGATGAGGATAATCAGTTGTGTCAGATGTATTTCAATATACACTTAATACATAATGAGAGTTTTGTGTATCGTAGAATATTAAATATCTCACGAAAGTGTTAAATAGTTTCAGTGGAAACATTTAAAAAGAAAGTAAAATGTTGTAAAATACCAAGAATTAAAGCTTATCCGGCCTGTATCGTTCCCCGTGATATCGGCCCTGTTCTGGGAGCGTGATTTTCTCCGAAGCATGTTGTTTGGTGTACCGTTTTGTTACTTCTCTTTCTGTCACTTCAGATCAAAAGGAGAAAGTCAAGGATGGAACAGACACCCTTCAAGTACCCGTGGAACGCTGGCTGGCCGCAGAGAATGACCTTGACCGTTTCTCCCCAGAACCGCTAGATGGGAACAACTACTGGATGCCTCTCCCTCCCCACTCCACTGATCTGTACTATAAGAAATCCGCAAAGTCTCAGCTTAAAGATATATAAAGTTTAATTGCCAAATGTTGGTTATTCTAATCGTCCGGAAATGATCTGAAGAAACAGTGAGCGAGGATTATTTTATAACTGTAATATTTGTATATCTCTTACGTGTTTGTACTTTGTAAGTTAAGAGTGAAATACTGTTTTAGAAATTCACAACAGGAACTCGTGTGGTTATCCTAGTATATCATATTGTTTTTATATTGTTACAGGCATATACCGTTCTTGATGCAGTGGCCTTAATCCATGCCCACAACGATCACTTACAGCAGAATATCATTAGTGTCTTTAGTTGCCGTACACGGTGTTATATTAGGTTAGTAGAAATATATTTTTCTGTTAACCTAATATGACACCGTATACGGCAACGTAAGACACCATAACACATCATTATGCCGAAAAGTTTACATTCTCTGGTATCCAGATCGCACGTCATGTCACAACCGTACTTTGACGTTAAGGGTCAAAGGGAGACTACTTTTCAAACCTTAGAGGCCAAACCTTGTTGACATTTTTAACTTTAATCTTTAACAATAAAGTCACGAACGTGATTTAAAACAACAGATTAATGTCCTTGCACATCACAATTAATGATAGTAAAACACAAAACAGTGTCAAATATCGAATTTCGGTACCAGAATTTTCATGTGAAATATGTGAGGTGGGTGTTGGAAAATCCAAAATGGCTGTTACTGACGGTATACGGTCTCATAATAGGTCTGTGACAACCATCTTGTATTTTTACTGAGTGTGTACAGGCTCATGTGGGGTCAGTAGTTCTGCTCTCTGATTGGTCAATCTGACTTTGAGGCATAATAATGCTGAGTGTGGCGTTAAACAACAAATAAACAAACAAACAAACTTAAGATTATTTAGATCAATTTTGAAACAAATTAAAGATTTAAGTACATTTGTTCCGATGAATGTCCCTATGTAGTGCCCTGCCGAACATGTTCACTGCTTATACTGTGGCTAACCACGTTACAGTTCTTTGTGTTGACGTTACAGGTATAATTGTGTTAACGTTAGAGATCAATGTACAGTGGATATATTTATCTGTGTTGTTATTGTTGAAAGTTGCTTCTAATGTACATAGACAACGTGTTGATTTAAATGGTCAATCTCCGCAAGCCTGTGATAAGAAACTCGATTATGTGTGTGGTAACGAGTATTATGACAAGAAGTCTGTTTCCGTGTGATACTTTTAAGAAACGGCTAAACTGTTAATTAATTAATAAATGTCTAATTCCTAAGAATGTGTCATGTTGGTTCTGCGATCTTTGTCTACAGGATGTCTATCTTAGTCAGTTATGGTTAAAGTACACATTGCGACTCGTGCCCCTCTTGTGGCGATTTTTGCGACTGGGTTCCGTCTAAGCGTAATCGGGCATAACTAAAAGAAATGTCAACTCTTTGCGTTATGATTGACGTTTATTTCACCCATATTTCATAAGTATTCCAGATGCTATTTAAAACACATCAGGACTCACATAATTATACAGTATGATTGAACACATATAACAGTGTCTTTGGCGTATTTTTTGATGCAAGACATATGCAAAATGAAAAATTATTAAGTTCCGTCTGAGCGCAAACGAGCAAAACTAAAAGAATTGTCAACACTTTGCGTTATGATTGACGTTTATTTCACCCATATTTCATAAGTATTCCAGATGCTATTTAAAACACATCGGGACTTACATAATTATACAGTATGATTGAGCACATAACTGTATCTTAGACGAATTTTTAGATGCAAGACATATACAAAATGAAAAAATATTCATGATGGATTCTTTGATTAAAGAGCTTAGCCATACGCGCCTTCTGATTATTTTGTCGTATTTTCGCACATAACATTCATCGATTGGGGGACGAGTCTTCTCGCAGATTACGGGAAGGGGCGAGTGATGACGATCGTTTCTAAGCGACTGCCGTGATGGACAATCCCAGCGATGGTGACCGCTGATGTCCTAGCTGTCAAGTACAGCTAACAGAAAGCATAGAATTTTCAAGCCATTAAGTCAGATATGGCCATACCATCATGGCACATCTCCACAATCTTGAAGCCACCGACTCAGGTTTTAATCACCTTCTAAGACAAGCAAAAGAATAATGAACCAACTCGTTCCTGGAGAGCGAACAGTTGTTTTCGCCAGAGATACCAGCTACACTGCGGCAGACTGTATATCACCATCCCAGTGAAATGCCTGTACATTATAGTATAGACTTTTCAGAAAGTCAAAACCGTTGTAGTCTACCACTCTTCTACATGATCGTAGTCTGTTTACAGTGCGTATATAGAATTAACGGGCACGCTTTTATTAAATAAAGGGGACCTCACAACCACAAGAAATATGTCCATTTCACGATTCAGCCTACATCATAAGCATGTGTTTATGAATCACTTTCAAATAGTGATGAAACAAGGTTTCTGTGAAAAGGGGAGTATAGCCTGCACCGCCGGTGGCACCTGTCACAAACACATGCAAAGGCAAGTCAATGGTTCACCTGTAATAACACGTGAAAATATGCCAAAATTGCATCAGACTTTATTTTTTGTCATTTAAAAACGTTTTGAAATCTTTACTGAGGTCTTGAACTATGATGAAACAAATTTTGAGAAAGATCAGATCTGAAAAGTGGTGAAATGTAAACACTAAAGGCTGGCGAATATCCAAGATACTTATTTAAACAGCTGGACCGAGCAGCCTTTTGACAGAGTATCTCGATTTTAGTGGTATACAAGTTCCAAGCTACAAAAATAAAATCTGACAAAAGTGAATTCAAAAATGAGGTTTGAAAGCTTGCAAGATCAGAAATATACCGGTTATTTTCAATCTACCATGAAAATTACTTTGAACAAATTTTAATGCACACAGTGTCTGACTTCAATGCATTTCCATCTCTTATAACCATCAACTTCTTGAGATTGAATAAATGCAGCCATTTCTTGGAAACAATGGATTGTTCCAGTTATGGGTATAGGCATAGATTAGAATGATAAAAGAACCAAACAGTTTCATTCAATTTATTCTCATTACCAATCAGATGTTTGTGGTTTTATAACTTGTGGAACAATGAAAGAGAAAAACTACAACATTTTGTTTGTGATAAGTTTTACGAGGTAAATGCTCAGACGGCTACCTACACCTGACACCATGAAATTATCCGCTTTTCAAACATCTTTCCAACAACAGATGCCATTTAAGTAACTTCTCTGCACAAGCAACAAGTGGGATGGGGGTCCCTGGCGATCTGGAACTTGCTACGCCCTGAGCAGATGACCGACAACGATGGAGAGGGATTGTCCATACTCCCCCACGTCCACTTGCAATATTTACTGTATTCCTGATTAAATCAGTACTAAGTACTACTTGCTATAATCAGTTAATAATCAAAATGGTCTCTAGCACAGACAGCAAAGAAGTGTTGTTTTACCACATTGTGGTCACAGAGAACTGGTCACAGAGAGACAGTCTGCCTAACAACAGATTAAGAGTCTTTGGTATTTAGAAGTGATACACACATATATTATATATAATATATATGAGAGAAATTATTGATGTCAGCTTGTTTATTATGAGGTACTGAACATTTCTTAGTTACTTCTTCATGAGGTGAATTAATGTTAGGATGTTGAGAGCATATATATGTATATATATACATGTAAAAACAACAAAAGTAATAACATAACATAGGCTGAAACATCAACAAGTGCAGCTAAAAGTTAATCAGCGCTGGACAAGAGTTAAATTAGCATTCACTGGTAATAAGCAATGGAAAAATTAAGAGCAAGGGTCACAATGCCGGAGCATGCATATGCCAGATCCCCTGCAACTGTGGACACCAATGCGTTGGAGAAACCCTAAGACCCCTCAACACCAGACACAAAAAGCATCAGACCTCTGTTAAACTACACCAGAAATCCACAATTTCAGAAAACATCAGCAAGAACCAAGACCATAGCATCATGTGGGAAGCTACCAAGTCCTGTCTACCACCACCAAGTGGTGACAAAGGAAACTACAAGAGGCCATTGACATCAGGAAATACCAGACACCTATTGTTATTGCCTATACTAAAATGAAATGGGGATTTATGTTAGATTCAAGACAATTGAATTGATATATATATATATATATATATAGTAATAATTTAATAAGTGGAGTAAGATTGAGTCTCATCTCATGTGTGTGTGTGTGTGTGTGTGTGTGTTTGTGTGTGTTTTAGCTTGTATTAGTACAAGCTAGCCAACTGAGATACCATGCCACAGTTTAACATCGATACCAAACTCAGACACATTAAACTGACTCCGAGCCAACCAGTCCTGTCTCTCCTTAGTGCCAAGGCAGGGTAACAACAAGAACCATCTTTTAACATCTTTTGGTATGATGGGCCGGTGAACAAACTATCAACCTTCCGCTCTCTGGGCAGACACCCTATCCATTACAACACGGAGCCGTTCAACTACAACTGGACTCTGTCATATTGTCTGACGGGGCATATGGTGTGCATTGTACATCAATGGTGCTTTTGTATACAAGCAGTATTTACAGGCAGTGTTAGGAATCAGCTACTCAATGTTCACAATTCAGTTCCATTTGTTTGTTTGTTGTTTTAACACCGCACTCAGCCATATTCCAGCTATATGATGGTGGGCTGTAAATAATCGAATCTGGACTAGACAATCCAGTGATTGACACCATGAACATCAATCCACGCAATTGGGATATGATGACATGCATCAACCAAGTCAGTGAGCCTGCCTAAGTCGCCTTTCACGACATGCATGGGTTGCTGAAGGCCTATTCTACCCCGGATCTTCACGGGTCCATTCGGTTCTAACCCATCAATCATGAATCATAATCAGTTGTCCTATTTTGTCTGTATTTTCCAGTAATTATATGTCAAATGATTTGATTTGATTTGATATTTCAAGACTATTATTGCATAAATGGTTGAATAATGATGATGAATGAGTTTATTTGTCCTAATATTATTATGTACAAATTAAAAGAATTGTATCCACAATCAATTATATCAATGATGGGCACAAACAGATAGATCATCAAGTTGGTTGAGTTTAACAAATCAATCAACAGAGCCTCCCTATTTGCAGATAGTTGTAAAATAGTTGTGACAATGCTGATAATGAGTAAAACAATATTCGCAACACTCATGATAAAATCACTTCCTGCTCCCAAACAGGTTTACTCTATTTTCCAGTATTATTATCTCATTGTCCTGACAAAGTGGGTGTTGCAGCACCCCATGTTCAACCCCAGACTTCCCCAGGCTGAATGTCCTGACAAAGTGGGTGTTGCACCACCCCATGTTCAACCCCAGACTTCCCCAGGCTGAATGTCCTGACAAAGTGAGTGTTACACCACCCCATGTTCAACCCCAGACTTCCCCAGGCTGAATGTCCTGACAAAGTGGGTGTTGCACCGCCCCATGTTCAACCCCAGACTTCCCCAGGCTAAATGTCCTGACAAAAGTGGGTGTTCAACCCCAGACTTCATCCTTGGTGAACCAGTCTGGAAGAAAGACAAACTCCGAGTCGGGTGCCATTTTCTCACAGGTGACATCCTGTCTCGGTTGCCATCTACACACATAGACAACTCTGAAACAACAGAAACATGTAAATCTGCTTTAACAATTTGCAAATAAAATGACTCCAAAATCTAGAAGTTGGTTTCTTTTTAATTAATGTATCTGCCTTGGGAATAACAGAAAAGTTCTCATATGTTTTTCTTTGTTTCTTGTTTCATTTTGGATATGAAAAGAACAGTCATTATGGAAAGGAAGGAAACACATGATAAGTCCTTCAAATAGAAACTGGGTCTTTAGTTCACTCGAAAAAGAGATCACTAAATAGGATTTATGTTACAGCCCTAATTTCATTGACTGCATGGTGTAAAAATATGTAATAAACATTGTCAATACTTCATGAGTTCATATGCACGATGTTTCTCAATCACCCATGAGTACATAGAGCCTATATGTGGTGTACTAAGGGGGCCATTTATTACTCAAGGAAGTCAGATCAGTTTATCTGTTGCCTCACATTGAAGCAGTGTGTAGATTAGACAGCCACAGCAGTGATATTGAAGCAGTGTGTAGAGTAGACAGGGGACACGGCGCTGATATTGAAGCAGTGTGTAGAGTAGACAGCCACAGCAGTGATATTGAAGCAGTGTGTAGAGTAGACAGCCACAGCACTGATATTGAAGCAGTGTGTAGAGTAGACAGCCACAGCACTGATATTGAAGCAGTGTGTAGAGTAGACAGGGGACATGGCGCTGATATTGAAGCAGTGTGTAGAGTAGACAGGGGACACGGCGCTGATATTGAAGCAGTGTGTAGAGTAGACAGGGGACACGGCGCTGATATTGAAGCAGTGTGTAGAGTAGACAGGGGACACGGCACTGATATTGAAGCAGTGTGTAGAGTAGACAGGGGACATGGTGCTGATATTGAAGCAGTGTATAGAGTAGACAGGGGACACGGCACTGATATTGAAGCAGTGTGTAGAGGAGACCGCCACATCACTTTTATTGTAGTAGTGTGTAGAGTATTCACAGGACATGGTGCTGATATTGAAGCAGTGAGCAGAGTATTCACAGGACACGGTGCTGATATTGAAGCAGTGTGTAGAGCAGACAGCCACAGCAGTGATATTGAAGCAGTGTATAGAGTATTCACAGGACACGGCGCTGATATTGAAGCAGTGTGTAGAGTAGACAGCCACAGCAGTGATATTGAAGCAGTGTGTAGAGTAGACAGCCACAGCAGTGATATTGAAGCAGTGTGTAGAGCAGACAGCCACAGCAGTGATATTGAAGCAGTGTGTAGAGTAAACAGCCACATCGCTAATATTGAAGCAGTGTGTAGAGTATTCACAGGACATGGTGCTGATATTGAAGCAGTGAGCAGAGTATTCACAGGACACGGTGCTGATATTGAAGCAGTGTGTAGAGTATTCACAGGACACGGCGCTGATATTGAAGCAGTGTGTAGAGTAGACAGCCACAGCAGTGATATTGAAGCAGTGTGTAGAGTAGACAGCCACAGCAGTGATATTGAAGCAGTGTGTAGAGCAGACAGCCACAGCAGTGATATTGAAGCAGTGTGTAGAGTAAACAGCCACATCGCTAATATTGAAGCAGTGTGTAGAGTATTCACAGGACATGGTGCTGATATTGAAGCAGTGAGCAGAGTATTCACAGGACACGGTGCTGATATTGAAGCAGTGTGTAGAGTATTCACAGGACACGGCGCTGATATTGAAGCAGTGTGTAGAGTAGACAGCCACAGCAGTGATATTGAAGCAGTGTGTAGAGCAGACAGCCACAGCAGTGATATTGAAGCAGTGTGTAGAGCAGACAGCCACAGCAGTGATATTGAAGCAGTGTGTAGAGTCGACAGCCACAGCAGTGATATTGAAGCAGTGTGTAGAGTAGACAGCCACAGCAGTGATATTGAAGCAGTGTGTAGAGTAGACAGCCACAGCAGTGATATTGAAGCAGTGTGTAGAGTAGACAGCCACAGCAGTGATATTGAAGCAGTGTGTAGAGTCGACAGCCACAGCAGTGATATTGAAGCAGTGTGTAGAGTAGACACAAGACACAGCAGTGATATTGAAGCAGTGTGTAGAGTAGACAGCCACAGCAGTGATATTGAAGCAGTGTGTACAGTAGACAGCAACAGCAGTGATATTGAAGCAGTGTGTAGAGTAGACAGCAACAGCAGTGATATTGAAGCAGTGTGTGTAGTAGACAGCCACAGCAGTGATATAAAAGCAGTGTGTAGTGTAGACAGTCACAAGGTGACAAATAGCATCTTCATTCATAACAGTCACATGTATTCACGGGTGATAGAGGAATGTAGTGGATATAAACCTGCTGAGCATTGATGATTGGTAATATTGTTTGTTTGTTGTTTAACACTGCACTCAGCAATATTCCAGCTATATGACGGCAGTCTGTAAATAACCAACCAGTGATCGATAGTGTGAGCAACAGTGATGATGACATGCAATCAAACAAGTCTCCAAGTCTGACCGCCAATGCATTCAGATGCCACCTGCATCCAGCCAAGAATAGGGTTCACTTCTAACCACTGGGAGGTGAGGAGTAATAAAAGGAGGAATAAAATGGATGAAGAAAATATGTCATCTTTGTCAGCTTCTACACAAACCTTGGATCATCTGTGGTAACTGTCTGCTTGACAAAATCAAGGAACTTGTCAAGAAAGTTGAAGCACACGGCTGCATTCCATGGATTCCGAATTCCCTGAAATAGGACAACTTCTTGTTACCCAAGTCAAATTATTAAGGTTAAATCAGTGCCTAAAATGTAGCTAATTCCAAAGACAGATGTGAGAATAATACATCCATAATGAAGTGCTACTTTGTTTTCTTGTAACAGATTACTTTTGGCCATGACCATGTCTGCTATTCTGTGTGTGTGTGTGTGCGTGCATGCATGCATATGTGTGTGTGTGTGCATATCAGAATGTGTGTGAGTGTGTGTGTTAGTGTGTGTGCATGCATGTCAGTGTGTGTGCCTGTGGTAATATGTGTGCGTCTGTGTGAGTGTGTATGTTAGTGTGTGTGCATGCATGTCTGTATACATGTCTGTCTGTGTGTTTGTGGTAATGTGTGTGAGAGTGTGTGTGTGTGTGTGCATGCATATCTGTGTGAGTGTGCATGCGTCTGTATGTGTGTGTGCATCCATGTCTGTATGTGTGTCTGTGGTAATGTGTCTGTGTGTGTGTGTGTTCGTGAATGTATGTCTGTGTGTGTGTGCGTGCATATCAGAATGAGTGTGTGTCTGTGTGAGTGTGTGTGTTAGTGTGTGTGTATGCATGTCAGTATGTGTGTGTGTCTGTGTGAGTGTGTGTTAGTGTGTGTGCATGCATGTCAGTGTGTGTGTTCGTCTGTGTGAGTGTGTATGTTAGTGTGTGTGCATGCATGTCTGTATGCATGTCTGTCTGTGTGTTTGTGGTAATGTGTGTGAGAGTGTGTGTGTGTGTGCATGCATATCTGTGTGAGTGTGCATGTGTCTGTATGTGTGTCTGTGGTAATGTGTCTCTGTGTGTGTGTGTGTTTGTGTGTGTGTGTGTGTGTGTGTGTGTGTGTGTGTGTGTGTCAGAATGTGTGTGTGTCAGTGTGAGTGTGTGTGTGCATGCATGTCAGTATGTGTGTCTGTGGTAATGTATGTGTATCTGTGTGAGTGTGTGTGCATGCATGTCTGTATGTGTGTCTGTCTGTGTGTGTGTGGTAATGTGTGTGAGTGAGTGTGTGTGTGCATGCATGTTTGTGTGTGTGCATGCATGTCTGTGCATGTGTCTGTATGATGTGTGTGCATGCATGTCTGTATGTGTGTCTGTCTGTGTGTGTGTGGTAATGTGTGTGAGTGAGTGTGTGTGTGTGTACATGCATATCAGTGTGTGTGCATGTGTATGTATGTGTGTATGTGTGTGTGAGTGTGTATGTAATTGTGTGTGCATGCATGTCTGTATGCATGTGTATGTGTGCATGCATGTCTGTGCATGTGTCTGTGTGTGTGTGCATGCATGTCTGTGGTAATGTGTGTCTGTCTGTGTGTGTGGTAATGTGTTAGAGTGAGTGTGTGTGCATGTGTCTGTATGTGTGTGTGAGTATGTATGTTAGTGTGTGTATGTGTGTGTGTATGTGTGTGTGTGTGTGCTAGTGTCTCTGTGTGTGTTTGACTGTGTATGTTAGTGAGTATGTATGTTGGTGTGTGTGCATGCATGTGTGTGTGTATGCGTGTGTGTGTGTGCATGTGTCTGTGTGTTTGAGTGTGTATGTTAGCGTGTGTGTGCATGTGTGTGTGTGCATGTGTGTGTGTTTTTAGGTGCATGTGTCTGTATTTGTGTCAGTGTGTGTGCATGCATGTCTGTATGTGTCTGTATCTCTCTGTGTCTGTCTGCGTGTGTAGGGAACATGACAGTGTGAAACTCTACCTTCACCATGTCAGGTATTTTTTGTGTGGGGAACTCCTCAAGCCTGTGAACTATTCCATAATCGTCTCGGAATCCACAGATGATCTTCTCAATCCCAATAAGGAAACTCTGGGCCCACCACTTGATGAGCTTGTACCTGGACAAGGAAGAACACAGACTGCTCATCAGATGGGACTGTAGCAACACGTCTTCATCGTTTCTCAAGAATCATCCCAAACTGGCTTCCACAGGAGACATGGCTTGTGTGAGATCATTTTGCACACCATTGTGACGTCATATCATATCAACTCGCAATCAAATGACATCTCTAACCTCTCTGCCACTGAAACATGGCTAGCTGTACTTTTTACACTCAGGACACTGTTTACAAACTGACAAAATTGGAAGACAGATTTTGGATGATAGATAAAATTTCACCCTCTTGTTTTTTTATATCAGTTATCATTGTTCCCGTTGACTTTTGAAAGTCCCCCTAATTTTTGTCAGTCCCAACTTTTAGCAAATATGAAAAAATAAAAAAATTACCTGGTTTTAATTCTTTTAACATCATGTTCAATGCAATGACGTCATCTCTGAAGTAACTTACATCAACATGTCATTTACATAAAGTTCAGTCACATTTTTCTCTTTTTTTGGTTAAATTTTTCAAGCTAAAGTTGCTACAAATATATAGTTAACCTCGAAACAAAGCAAAATGTGATTTGCTTGCACTATAAATAGACAAGTGGAAACCCTGATGGTAACAGACAAGCTAACTTGATTCGAAACATATACTTATATGAATATAGACAATGTTTTGTCTAAAAACAAAGATTTATGAGGTACTTTCTTTGCCAGTCAACAGGGACTGGAAGTCACATCAGTTAGCCTAATTGTACCGGTAAGAGACAGGTAATTACCAGTAAAAGGGAACACTGATTACATCAACACTTGTTGACAAAATTTTAAACTCCTTAAAAGTAAGCCTCAGAGTTTGAACTTGTATTGACTCATGTAGGAACACTGGTTACATCAACACCTGTTGACAAAATTTTAAACTCCTTAAAAGTAAGCCTCAGAGTTTGAACATGTATTGACTCATGTAGGAACACTGGTTACATCAACACTTGTTGACAAAATTTGAAACTCCTTAAAAGTAAGCCTCACAGTTTGAACTTGTATTGACTCATGTAGGAACACTGGTTACATCAACACTTGTTGACAAAATTTGAAACTCCTTAAAAGTAAGCCTCAGAGTTTGAACTTGTATTGACTCATGTAGATATATTTTACATCAAAAGACACTCAGGTAAGATTCTCCATTTATGCCATGGCTTTCAATGTCAGTACAAAAAAAATGTACAATGATGTATCTGACTTTTGTAATGTTACACAAGACATCTGAGATTTATTGTAGGCAATGCCATGTTTTACCAGGTATCCTCTCAAAACAATGAATCTGTGTTTTGTCATGTACTCAGCCATCTGTGTGACTACTGGGACGTTATACCATGTTTCCTTGTTCTCTCTTATACCACATATCAGACTCTGTGATATTGTTTGTTTGTTGTTTAACGACGCACTCAGCAATATTCCAGCTATATGACAGCGGTCTGTAAATAATTGAGTCTGGACCTGACAATCTAGTGACTGACATCATGAGCATCATTCCACGTAATTGGGGTACGATGACATGCATCAACCAAGTCAGCGAGCTTGACCAATCCTGTTCGTTACCTTTTATGACAACCATAGTCGCCTTTCACCGGGTTTCATGGGTTGCTGAAGACCTATTCTATCCCGGATCTTCAAGGGTCGTGATATTGTTAGGACTTGAACGATTGATTGAATAATTCAATCTTGACAGTCTGCACATTTATTTATCGAATATCAATCTTCTGTCAGATCCTTATTAAACACAATGTTGAAATAAAACAAGTATTCAAACCTGTGAAAGTTTTCCCTCTGTCTCGGATTGTCCATCTCTCGGGATGTCTTCAATTCTACATACTTGTTCTTGGAGCTTAGCGTCCGATCAACACAGTCCACCTCTCCTCCGAATACTGCCAACAAAGAAATACAGTCCAAAGATTTGTTTTTCGTTTGTTTGTTGTTTAACACCACACTCTGCTATATTCTAGCTATATGACAGAGGTCTGTAAATAATCAAGTCTGTACAAGACAATCCAATGATTAACATCATGAGCATCGATCCACGATTGAGATACGATGAAATGCATCAACCTAGTCAGCTAACCTGACCACCTGATCCCGTGTGTCGCCTTTTACAACAAGCATAGTCGCCTTTTACAGCAAGCATGGTTTGCTGAAGACCTATTCTACCCCAGATTTTCATGGTTCTAGTCCAAAGAACCTGTGTCACAGCAACAATTCCTGTCAGATTTACCAGTACATTCTTTATTCATGTCATGGCCAATCCTATTCTTAAACAGAAAGCAAGGCCCAACTATGGTATTCTGTTCAACTTTCCCGTCACCTTTAACTAGAAAGGTGTTTGTATTACATCCAAAAACAGAAGCAGCCACATGCCCATGTCTCAAAGTTACCACCAGAAAAATGCATCATGAACCATTTTGACTTTTGAAATCAGGCGACAGCTTTACTCATCTTCCATGGTGTCAACTGCAGTGCAATTTTGTCCGATGCCTCTCGGTACCCTAAGTAAGCACTTTCAGTCAAATGACATCACTTCCGAATATATAACAACTCATTGACATGCAGCATGCACAGGTATGATGCTGACAAACCTAGAAACATAATAAGGGCAAATCTCTGATGTCAATCCTGTGCACCTTTTTCATTTTTTTTATTTTCTTATCTTAGTCAAGAAACACTTGTAAAGCAATATTTCAAAATGGCCTAACCTTGTAATAACTGGTATCCTGATGGTCCCTGTTATGCATGAAGTCAGTTCACTGCACAATACATGCATGCAAATGTTCATCTTCCTGAGACAAGGGAGTTAACTGACTGTAAAAATCCAGTTTCAACCCTTGCCGAACTAGGCTGGAATTATGGAGTTATATTTTGGCTGGACTAACGAGTCAAAATCAAAATTGATTCACAAACAACATGGCGACTGCCGTGCAGATTTCGGTTGATTGCAGGATTTGCAGAGCTTGTGAATTGGGAACTGGGCGTCAACAGACGTTTAACTAATGTTTTCATGTTTTTAATCAATGTGCTCAAATGATTTGATGTACATGTACGATTTTATTACAATAAAGATCTTGATTATTGATCAGATCGTCTGGGCGCTGCCATTTTGTTTAAAAACAATGCAAGTGTAAGGAGAGGTCGAATCTGATTAGTCAATAGGAGGGACATAGAAGGGATATAACTAAAAAAAGACACTTGTGGCGCTACGATCGAGCCACAAAATTCCAGCCGATTTCGGCAAGGGTTGAAACTGGACTTTTATAGCCAGTAAACTCCCTTGGCTTGGGAAGATGGCATCTGCTATTGTCTCCTCACTTGTGAGGGATCCTAAGATGCATAGTTACCTAGTGAGTGTTTATTCAGCCTGGTTCTCACCACTGAGCAGAATCCTTCATTGTTGTTAACCGGAACGCTGGTGTCTGGGCTGCCCCCTTCAACATCTGTCAACACAGTCAAACACATACACAACTTGTGAAGTTTTCCTACACCATGCATGCTAGTCAACAAATACCTTCAGCTTAATGCCAACTCCAACCTCAAACCAAATTAAGTTATTTGCCACAAGCCTAAATACTGAAGAACCTAGTGTATTTCTCGAACTGCAAACTCCAATTCCTCTCAACACTTAAACACAAAAATCATATGCAATTTTGCTGTAATGATATCACTTCCAGTGTAACTGCATGTCAGACTGATTATGGGAGGGAGGCCCAAAGTGGTGCAGGTCTTTGACGAGACAAGCTCAATGCCAGAAAGTACTATACCTCTACCTACCGTAAAAAAAAGTAATAGGCACCGGACATCATTAATGGCATCAACCCCGGACAGGGAAAATACATGTCAAATTATGATATATATTATGATATGTATTATGAGATTATCCTTAGTGATTGGTTGTAAAAGATCATGTGACTGGGGGACCTAGTGTGGTCGTTGCCATATTATTGAGGAAACAAAGAGTAAATAAAGCAGTTGAATGGGAACTAACTTTCGTCATTATTGACCTACAGAATCAAAGCCACAACTATCCATTAATTCCCTTATGCAGTACCTCTAAAGGGGCACCAGGCTCTGGCTTCTACCCGGGTGTCTAATACTTCTCACTAAGACTCATTAGCTTCTGTAAGTCAATTTGCTGAGCATGACAAGAGACTGGGCTCCCTTCTGTGAGGAAAATGTGTATTTAATGATTACATTATATATGATAAAAAATAAAATCTTACCTTCATGTCTTTTGATATTAGTTATATCAACACGCATCAATAGTAGGACAACTTTATTACTACTTAAATTAACTTGTGTTGATATATTTGCCATCAAAAGACACTTGGGTGAGATTCTCGATAAGTCAAAAAGCCACTGGTGGCGCTACGATCGAGCAAGGGTTGAATCTGGACTTTTACCATACATTAACTACCTTGCCTCAGAAAGATTCATAGTGAGTGATTGAATTAGGTTTAATGCTGCTCTGAACATACTGAACAGTATTCATTACATCACCATGGCATGTGAAGGTATGTTAGTTTTTGGTGTGAGGAAACCTGAGTGCTGCACAGGTATATAACTTTGGTAAAACTGTGAGCGCCAGGATGTTGTCAGCTGACCAAGGATCATAATCAGGACAAGTCATGGATTCGTTATTGCATATGGAAGTACCTGAAGTTAGATACTGCTCAAACTTCCAGCCCCCGTAACACATCTGGTCCTGTCGCTCTGTGGTTGTGTCTCGCTGATGTTTCTTCTCCTCTGTCTCAAATTCACATAAATAGTATGTCCCTTTGAACAATGTGACCGCAATGATCCATCCGTCCCGGCTCTCATATTGTGTACACAAAAGCCTGGTCAGCAGTCCCCGCCAACACACGAAGTCTGTATTAAGACTGTAACAATCAAATACAGAAAACACTTTAGCAAACACATTTTTTGCAAGATCCTACCATAACACTGCCAGACCTTTAATCGTCCATTCCCTATGTCTCAAAAGGGGCCTATGCTCTAGTGAATGAGTCCTAGCCAATTTGATGCAAGTAATAAAACCACACACTTCTGCAAACTCAAAATCAAGATGAGCTGTTTCTGACTTGGACTACCGCTCGTGGCAATGTTGAGAGATTTCCCGAGGCAATAAAAGACAGTGTAGAACTGAGACATTTGTTTTGATAAGTGGAGCAAATTCTGTTGTAAATTCAATAGAAGCTTTGTTTTGGTGCCCTGGCATAAACATTGTCTGCCTCAACCTCAGTGGCAAAATTTAACCATCTGTCTGTTTTTACATAGACATTCCTGAGGAACGTGAATTCCTGCTGTAGCCAATTCATCTTCAGTGTCCCAGTAGGCTATTTCTACAGGGGTAGAGCCCATGACGCATATGTGCTATGATTTTGGTAATGCTCATGTCAGAATAATCATAACACTCAGGTATATATATGTAGGTTAAGACATCGTCCTAATATGATGCATCTGATCGTCACGTGACATCATACTGACGTTCATCGGGAAAAGAAAAACAATGACCACATTATGACAGTAATAGTGTTCATCTATGGGAAGTCACTCACTACCGTCAAAATTGATAAAATATATTGGCTTGTCCATCACCATGTTCACTCTTCAAAGTCAAAAGAAGCAACATGTTTATTTTCAATTTACTGCTTTTGTTGGTTTGTACAGACATAAATGGATGCACATGTTGAACATCTGAAGTAGACACTTGATAGGACTATCTTTCAAAAATCATGACAACTAAGAATTGACTATTATATATTCATGTTACCAGTGGTTTTACAAGGAACATGGAAATGAATAGTCCACCAGTGCTTACATCATTTCCTTAACAGTCATGTGAAAAACATATGAATGTCTAATTGTCATGTATCTTGACACTCTTCAGATTGGAAATCTTGACATTAAAAGTTAGTCCATAATCAAGACTTTATTACAGACAAGCAGTGCATTAGTAGAAGGTAAGGAATAAATATGTCATGATCATTGATAATATTAATATTCCTCTCAAATTATAGTCCATCAATTGTTATGTTTATCACTGTTGTGTTTGCATCACACGTAAAAACAGGAACAGCTCCATCCCAAATAATAAGGATATACCTAATATGATAAGATTACAAGCATCATGTGGTTGAAAAATTAAGTGTATTGGCGGTAAAAGAAAAAGGTCGAAACCTTAATGCTTCGCAATGTACATGGAGCTGCTTAGTTAATGTCAGTTTTTAATGTGGTAGATCTACATAAAAGTCCTGTAATGTGTAGTTTACGACCTTGCCTTGTGATACTTTGTGACTGAGTGTCTTGATCTGCATCTTTAGTTTTTGTTGTTTTTATTTGGAATTTCGTCTTGTTTTCAACGACCCACTTGATTAAGTCGTCAAGATATTCCTTCTTATCTTCATCCTTCCGTATCAAATTGGAATATCCATGTGTAAGATCGTAGTTAACCCGATTAATATTTGCTGGCGGAACATAAAAACGTATTTGACTTTTGTCGGACCGGAACTGTCTCCGTGAATCTTGAGAGAAGTAGCCATATTCTTCTGGGATTCTGAAGAAAGGAAAAGCCTTATTGAACTGATCCCTTGGTTCTGTGAGAAATTTGCATACTGGTGAGTCATTACTTTCACGTTTTTGAAACTTTGCAACAGGATGGGAGAAGTGTTCGTTTCTACGCTTTAAAGTCCTGTTATCTCCTTTGGATTCACAAGACATCGTTCATTTCATTTGCAATACCCTCCATATGACAAAATCGGATGTTTTCATTCTGAAAGAAACTGCATCTGTCACAACTATTTGTTTATTGTCTCATCATATTGCGATATTACAGTTGTCGTAATTAATAAGTATTGTACACGACGTTATATCTGTATAAAGGTACCATATGATAACATTTTTAAAGTATTTTACGAAAGGGTATACTTTATTAATGTTGCCATAACTATCGTTTTGAAATCATAGCTAACATGTGCACCTGGAAGCAGTATACTGTTAACCGGAAACACTAGCGAACAAGGTTAAGGTCATATCTTAACCAATCATCTGTACGCAGTTATTACCAAGATGTCAGCCTCCTGTTGCCGTTGAATTGAGCAAGTGGTTGTTTACCGGTAACATAGTTTATTTAAACAGATGGCCCCAAACTACGTAAATGTTCGTCTGTAATTGAAGTATGTACCAATGATCACATTTCAAAGGCTGTAGTTATTTTGTTATGTTTCTGGAACGAATGAATAATCGCATTTTGAAACTTAGTAAACAACATATTTACTTCGACTGTCTGCGCAAGCTCAGTGACAGAATGACCTAGCACAGTTCTGTGTCGAGGGCATCAGGCGGAGAAGTGAGATTTCGGTCAGCGTTTTATCTGTTGACAATCTCTTTATTCAAAATGTGTTTTATTTGACTGGTTGACTGGTACGTCGTGTGTCACTTAAACAGTTACGTCGTATAATGAACGTGAGGCTAATTGAAAATCATGGTGTGTAGGCAGTAAAAAATCTGTCATCTAAGCGGTAGTTGTCGAACTGAAACTGATTATATTTATCACAGAAATGGGGTGATGGGATGGGTTGGTGGACAGTTCTGGCAAAATATTCTGAAAACAATAATCCAGATCTTGGTTACTTGTTTCTCTGGGTGCTAACTGAAATGGCCTTTTGCCAAAACGGAACCTTTTTTAGCTTTCAAAACGACCCCATACGTCATTGGTGAAAGTGACAACTAAAAGAGACAACAGATACGATTGAGATTGGACCTTATGTGTTTAACCTTGTCACTCAATATTTCAATAATTTGTAAAATATCATAGATCATTTTAACAAATTGTTACACTTTACTAATAAAGTGTTATTCCAGATATAACATTTGTTACATTTGATCATTTCTAAAAGGCATTGAGTAGTCATAGCTTTCGGCAGTGAAAGCTGTGCCACTTAACACTTCTCAGAGAGGTACATAAAGTATGTGATCTAGAGTTGTCAGACTTCCATTTTGAGGAAGCCTGAGTGACTGAGTGGGTTAGATCGCTGACTTTGTGTGCTGGTGATTAGGTTCCTCACTTTTAGAGTGTGGGTTCAAATCCTGGATATGACTCAACTAAACAAAAGTACTTGAATTTGTTCTTTACGAAGAAAGTGTTATCCCAAATACAGCCAAATTCTGTTGATCCAACATCTTTGGTTGCACAGCAATAGAAAGTAACTGTTTTAGCCCACTAGTCCTTATAATGATAACATGTAGCAAAACCCTTAAAATGGCAAATTTCTATTTGTCCTTATGATATCTTAACTATTGGGCACTTTGGCAAGGACAACGGGACTAGTGCCAAGTTCTAACACTGTTGCATATGATTATGTTGGATTAACGAGTATGTCGAATAAACGAAATTAAGTAGTGTCAATGTTCGTGATTGAAAATCAGACAACTGTACAATAGGTACCGGTACAAACACCCCGTCTCTGCCGTTTAAAATGTATTGGCATCAAAATGTCCTTTGAAAAGCGACACAATATATTTTTCAAAGTATTCAAAATAAATTTTGACAAACATTTCTCATAGGTTCTTCACTTCACTTCAGGATTTAGTTTGTCTTCACTACAATCCTCCATCATCCCTCATATGGTCAATGCCTCATGGCCTTGTATACACCACATTCCTCCATCATCCCTCTTATGGTCAATGTATATGGTCTTGTATACACCACATTCCTCCATCATCCCTTATATGGTCAATGTATATGGTCTTGTATACACCACATTCCTCCATCATCCCTTATATGGTCAATGTATATGGTCTTGTATACACCACATTCCTCCATCATCCCTTATATGGTCAATGTATATGGTCTTGTATACACCACATTCCTCCATCATCCCTTATATGGTCAATGTATATGGTCTTGTATACACCACATTCCTCCATCATCCCTTATATGGTCAATGTATATGGTCTTGTATACACCACATTCCTCCATCATCCCTTATATGGTCAATGTATATGGTCTTGTATACACCACATTCCTCCATCATCCCTCTTATGGTCAATGCTTTATGGTTTATATACACTACAATCCTCCATCATCCCTCATATGGTCAATGCTTTATGGTTCTGTAAACACTACGTTCCTCCATCAACCCTCATATGGTCAATACTTCAATGTTCTGTAAACACCACATTCCTCCATCATCCCTCATATGGTCAATACTTCAATGTTCTGTAAACACCACATTCCTCCATCATCCCTCATATGGTCAATGCTTTATGGTCTTGTATACACCACATTCCTCCATCATCCCTCATATGGTCAATGCTTCATGGCCTTGTATACACCACATTCCTCCATCATCCCTCATATGGTCAATACTTCAATGTTCTGTAAACACCACATTCCTCCATCATCCCTCATATGGTCAGTGTTTTATGGTTCTGTATACACCACATTCCTCCATCATCCCTCATATGGTCAATACTTCAATGTTCTGTAAACACCACATTCCTCCATCATCCCTCATATGGTCAGTGCTTTATGGTTCTGTATACACCACATTCCTCCATCATCCCTCATATGGTCAATACTTCAATGTTCTGTAAACACCACATTCCTCCATCATCCCTCATATGGTCAGTGCTTTATGGTTCTGTATACACCACATTCCTCCATCATCCCACATATGGTCAATGCTTCATTGTCTTGTTTACACCACATTCCTCCATAATCCCTTATATGGTCAATGCTGTATGGGCTTGTATACACCACGCTCCTCCATAATCCCTCATATGGTCAATGCTGTATGGTCTTGCATACACCACATTCCTCCATCATCCCTTATATGGTCAATGCTGTATGGGCTTGTATACACCGCATTCCTCCATAATCCCTCATATGGTCAATGCTGTATGGTCTTGCATACACCACATTCCTCCATAATCCCTTATATGGTCAATGCTGTATGGTCTTGTATACACCACATTCCTCCATAATCCCTTATATGGTCAATGCTGTATGGTCTTGCATACACCACATTCCTCCATAATCCCTTATATGGTCAATGCTGTATGGGCTTGTATACACCACGTTCCTCCATAATCCCTCATATGGTCAATGCTGTATGGTCTTGCATACACCGCATTCCTCGATCATCCCTTATATGGTCAATGCTGTATGGGCTTGTATACACCACGTTCCTCCATAATCCCTCATATGGTCAATGCTGTATGGTCTTGCATACACCACATTCCTCCATAATCCCTTATATGGTCAATGCTGTATGGGCTTGTATACACCACGTTCCTCCATAATCCCTCATATGGTCAATGCTGTATGGTCTTGCATACACCACGTTCCTCCATAATCCCTCATATGGTCAATGCTGTATGGTCTTGCATACACCGCATTCCTCGATCATCCCTTATATGGTCAATGCTGTATGGGCTTGTATACACCACGTTCCTCCATAATCCCTCATATGGTCAATGCTGTATGGTCTTGCATACACCACATTCCTCCATCATCCCTTATATGGTCAATGCTGTATGGGCTTGTATACACCACGTTCCTCCATAATCCCTCATATGGTCAATGCATCATTGTCTTGCATACACCACATTGTCTACAAGACTGTGAAGCACTGACAATGGAACTAGTTCATTTAGTGAGACCTGACAGAAAGAAATAATTTGCCCCCAAATAATTAACTTTAAAACATGTTAAAATACTTCAATGTTAATAATAATTTCTGTTATATGTTCATTATCCTCAGAGATGAGTCGCAAAAGAACACTTCTGCCAGATATATACAAACACAAGAAAAAATGTGTTCGACCAGCTCAGTCTGAAGAAAATGGAGATTTCAATGACAATGCCCTCAGTAAGTATTTATTAGATTTCATCTTCCATAGTGTTGTGTGTTAACAGAATATAAGCTGAGTATATTTGATAATCATGTTAGTGTGATGGTTTTGCAAGAGCTTGTCTTGTATATATGGGTGTAAGAGAATGCTGACATGCTATCATAGGTATCGACATGTCTATAGATTGCCTGTGTTGTACATGTTGTACAGACCAGTGAAGGTCTTCAGCAACCCATGCTTCCTGTAACAGGTGACTATGCTTGTGGTAAGAGGCGACTAACAGGATCGGGTGGTCAGACTCGCTGAGTTGGTTGTTGCATGTCATCGGATCCCAGTGGGGTGGATTGATGCTCATGATGTCCATCACTGGATTGTCTGGTCCAGGCTTGATTATTTACAGACCGCCGTCACATAGCTGGAATATTGCCGAGTGTGGCGTTAAACAACAGACAAACAAACATGTTGTACACATAATCTTACTGGATAAATGTACAATTTGGTCTGTTAATTTCAAATATATTTTTCACGGACTAAAAGTACAGTTTATTCCTATTCGTATTAGCTGACAGGAAAATGTTCCAGAACGGTTGATCTTTAAGATGTTTTGATATACATCATTCTCATATACACTCCTGTTTTCAGTGAATGGGTTGCCGACGGATACAGAAGCATCTCTACTTTATCTGAAGAATTTGTTTCCTGGTGACAAGTTTGATGACCGTCTTCCACCTATAATTTTCAAACACCAGTTGTACAGTATTGTGAAAAACAGGACTACAGTGGATAAGCATGTGGTGAGTATCACTACTGAGAATAGCAGTTTAAGTATGGAGGTTACGGACATTGATTCAGTATCTGAAGATATTCCAGGGGGGTCACCTTGTCATCTAAGGCAAACAATTCACTGTGAAGAGTTGTATCTCCTATGCATGCCAGAAACCCATCTAAAAGGTTCGAATCCCAGATTTGGCCTGACATTTTCTAAGTTTGTCAACACCAAACACATGCTCGTGGAATTCACCAAAGTTGTAAGTATCAAAGACCTACATCACTTTGACTTTTTGACAGTGATATGACTGAAATACTGTTCAAAATGGCACTGAACCAAACTCACTTCTTTGATTGGAACACATGGCTTGATACACACCATGTCCTGGTCGAGAATCCCTTTTAGACCCTCTTGGTAATTTATGCATGTATCAATATGCAGTTTGACAGGTGTTGGGTCTGAACATTATCATGCCCACACTGTATCCATCTCCCCGAGGCAAAGGAGTTAACTGACTATAAAAGTCCAGTTTCTACCCTTGCCGAACTAGGCTGGAATTCCTTGGCTCGATCGTTGCGGCACCAGTGGCTATTACCAGTAATATCCCTGCTAAGCTTCTCCTATGTACCAATCAGATTCCACCTCTCGTATCACTTGCATTTGCTCCAAACAAAATGGCGGCACCCAGTCAGGACAATCTGATCGATAATCAAGATCTATATTGTGATAAAACAAGTCTTACATCGCGAAATGCATCAGATCATGTGATCACCTTGATTAAAAACATGAAAAGATTTGCAAAATAACTGTTGACAACGAGTTGGCGGTGCACATGCTTTGCAAATCCTGCAATCGACCGAAATCTGCACGACCGGATTTTGATTTCGTTGCAGGAATTTGATTGAATTATTCAAAGACTCGTTAGTCCAGCCAAAATGTAACTCCATAATACCAGCCTAGTTCGGCAAGGGTGGAAACTTATTTTTATAGTCAGTTAACTCCCTTGTCCAGGAAGATGCCCTGTATCATGCTGTATGGTCTATCATCATCAATAACTATATGTGGGGTATGTGCATGGTTCGAGTTGTATAACTTTTCTCTGTTGTGACTGAGTAATGCGTGATTGTCCTCTCTTCAGGGTGACCTCCGAAGCAGTGGGGAAATCAAAGTGTTTAAACTGGGCGCTGACGCCAACGACCTGTGTGTTGTGTTTGCTCATGACTATGAAACTCACATTCTTCACGTCATGAAAGATCTGCATGTACATAATCATATAATAGGTAAGAATATGGTGGATCATTCACACACATCATAAGGCTTAGCAATCTCGTTCGAATCAAATCTTTGACTTCAATATGATAACTCTCTGTGTGAAGATCCAAGGACATGGTCATAGAAGGTATTGGGGGGTTAAACCCTCACTGAACATGGATCGCCCAAACAAATTTTTGATTCATTAGCCATTCAAATGTCAGCTTTCTAAACGATTTGAAAATTTTGATCTTAGCAACAAAAAAACACATACAGAATACAGATATTACTAACCCTCGCCATTTATTCTGGAGATGCCATGGCCCTTTAAAATGACACAGGATCTATAACATATCCACAATAGATACTATCATGGATGAGTAATTTGCAAATGGGGCTTCCCAATTATTTTCATTTTAAAGATATCCGATATGCTTGGCTGAATGCTTTGCTCGGTAGTTGTACTGGGAACTAAGAAGCGTCATCACTGAGAGGCTGATTGGAAAGCTCACCTGACACAACCTATGGGGTTGTCCTCAGATCTTCACCCAGAGGGGTATCATATCTGAGTAAAAGATCTGATTTTGTTGAGAATGAAGGCTTACACCTTTAAAAATTCTTGTTTTTTGTTTGTGACATAATACTTTTCTTATATCACTGTGTATAAGGCAAAATTTCATACTTAAAATTAGGGGGCTTTCAAGGAGGGTCGCCTTATACACTGGGTTGAAGAGTTTTGATGTTTTTTTCCCAAACACAAATACATTACTGGAGCTAGTAACTCAGGAGACTGCATGTCAACAAATCCATACTGAATTACACAAATTAATCATGTACTTACACTGTCTGCTTATAAAAATATGTTCATTGTATATACATGTATCTGGACTTATGTTTGTAATCTATTTTATGAATTTTATTCTAAATTTCATTCAACATGTTTAATATTGTTTACTTTTTTCATTTTGGCGAAATCGTATGTGAAATAATTGATAGATCACACAACTCAGAGTCAGAGCTTCAAAACTTACATATTCTGAAAGGAGTAGCAAAACCATTTATTTCAAGCACTATCAGGCATAATTTTTTTAAGTATAATCTCAATAATCAAAAAATGTCTGAGTATATTTCCAAATTGGACTACAAACATTCTCAGTTAGCGTTGATGTAGTTATATCTAATGTGATGGCTTGCCTGGGTCAGCATGTATTTCACGGATAACAGGACCAATAAAAAGGAACAGGTTTTAATTCTTTGTCTTACATTAATGAATTTAATGTTAATATACAATCTTAGTCTGAATTTTATGAAAATAGGAAATTTAAAACAATCCCAATTTTTGACAAAAGAACAAAAATATTCTGAATTTGCTCTTAGTTTGGAATCCTAGTTTGATCCTTGTGTATGTTGTCTAAGCTGAAATAGGAGGTAGACAGATACAGGTCACCTTTAGCCTTGTTTAGTCGCACAAGGCTGTGGTATGTACTTCTTTACATTCATTAATAGAAAGGGGGCACGGGTGGCCCAGTCGTCTAAGGCGCAGCGATTCGCTGTGCAGAGTTGCGTCCTTTGGGCACACCAGAAACCTATGAATGTGGGTTCGAATCCCGGTATGCCCCGATTATGTTTCTAGGTTTGTCAGCACCATACCCGTGCTCGTGAGTTTCACCAAAGTGGTAAACATCTGAAATCTGCATCACTTCGGGCTTTCCTCCCACATAAAGCTGACACGCCGTGATATAGCTGGAATACTGTTAAAAGCGGCGTTAAACCCAACTCACTCACTCATTAATAGAAACTGCTTCCTCCTACGTGATGAAAGGCAAAAAGGAAAGTTATTCATACAGGGAAATTTGTTTTCAGAAAAATTCTTACGGGTTGTGAAGAACTGTAATGATGTGAGTCTTGACAAGGATACATTGATGAAGGACTTCCGCTTTAAGGATGAAGAAATCACGTAAGTTTTCACGGTATGCTTTTACTGACAAACTGACATATTCTCACATTCATTGACATATTTGCTGAAACATTGACCGACAAACTGACACATTCACTGACTAACTGTCACACTAACTGACCAACTGATACCTTTACTGACACATTCCCTGAAAAAAAACTGCCACTTTCACTGACAGACTGACACATACCTTGACACACAGACACATTCATTGACACATTCATTGACACATTCATACATTCATTGATACATTGATTGACACATTCACTCACAAACTGACACTTTTAACAACAGACTGACACATTCACTGACTTAGCAACACATTCCTCCACAAACTGATACATGTATCTTCAGTAACAACTCAAACTAATCATTGAAACATTCATTGACACATTCACTTCCGCAACAGGGTTGCCCAAACATTTTTGTATTTGTAGATGCTAGAACACCCATTTTCATGCTTGTATGTATTTTAGAGGTTATAATTGTATTGTATTGTATCCTTCATGCGAGTGTACAATCTGTGTTGTTGGAACTGTATGTTGTATGAAGAATGATGTCTGTATTTGCTCACCTCCACCAGGCAACTTGTCAAGTCGTCAGTGCTCACAGTCCGAGATGTAGGCAGCTGGTGGTTGTCCATCCCAAATGCTGGTGTGTTTATGAAGAACTTCATGAGGGGAAGGAAAGCTCTGTTGACAATGATACGCAAATGCAAATACAGGGAAATACTCCAACAGGTACGAACCTTGCTTCTTGATTCAAGTTGATTGTTGTGTTATTGTTAGTGCTTGTCTTAGGGGGTATGAAAGTCTGAAAACTACTTGCCCCCATTGCAAGAGAAACCCTACCTTTCACTTGCCCACAATTGAAATTTACTTGTGTAAATTTCATGAATTTGCTTTTAATGTACCAATCAGAACCAATCTGCCATGAGTCACAAATCAGACAGGTCAAATGGATTCCATGTACTTAATATGTCATCTTCTCGAGGCAAGAGAGTTAACTGACCATAAAAGTCCAGTTTCCACCCTTGCCGAACTAGGCTGGTATTGTGGAGTTAGATTTTGGCTGGACTTACGAGTCTATGCATAGTCCAATCAAAATCGCGCAATGAAATCAAAATCCGGCTCTTAAACCGTTGTGCAGATTTTGGTCAAATGCAGGATTTCCAAAGCATGTGCACCGCCACTCATTGTCAACAGATATTTTTCAAATCTTTTCATGTTTTTAATCAAGGTGCTCACATGATGCATTTTGCGATTTAAGACCCGTTTTATCGCAATGTAGATCTTGATTATCGATCAGATCTTCTTGACTGGGCACGGCCATTTTGTTTGAAGCAAATGCAAGTGATACGAGAAGTGGAATCTGATTGGTCCATAGGAGAGGCATAGAAGGGACATAACTCGAAAAAGCCACTAGTTGCTCTACGATCGAGCCCAGGAATTCCAGCCTTGTTCGACAAGGGTGGAAACTGGACTTTTACAGTTAGTTAACTCTCTTGCCTCGGAAAGATGTTAATATGTCGACATACAAGAAACAGGCTTGTGTTGGTATTTGCCATTTGGAGCTGAAGAATACAAGCTGAAGAGAACTAGTGACACATTAATTTGGATAATTCCACAATAAATATGATATGACTGAACATATGAAGATGATATGACATGTAAATATAGTAACATGGGAATATTGAGAAGTTTCGAGTTATGTATGATTGTATTATTCTTGTACTGCATAGCCCAGATCATAGTTTAGTTTGATATTATGTTGTCTGTTATCTATGTTTATCATATAATGGGTAGGTTTCTCAGCAGTATGAAGCCAACAGATAAAAATGATAACCGATGGGGTGATATGCGGATAGAGATGCAAATATCAAAGGTCAAGTAGGGACCTTGTAGGTTTGTTATAAATAAACAAACATGGCGTCACTCTTGTCATTCGAAGATCTAGTCGGAATCAACCAACAGGAATCTGGAAAAAACTACTGGGGTAATTGCTATCATTATCAAAAGAATAGTCTAATATACTTCAGTGTCTAACTGTGACGTATCCATGGCATTTTACAAGTTTTGGCAACTTTGGAGATACAAATTGTGAGAACACTAGCCAAGTGGGATCAGTTTCCATGTCTGTGCTCTGTGGCTTGGAACCTTTTAAACAAATTAAAACAGTTGGATTTGGATGAAATATGTCCGAATTATTACCTTGTTTCATTTTGTCGCTGTCTCTACATCTGACTGCACTTCTATAATAGGACAGGCCAACTGTCAACAAAGGCTAACTGTGACGTGATGTCTCATAGACTAGGGTTAGAGTAGCTTCCCTTCTATAAAGGGCAGTTACTCTGTTTGGTAAACTGATGGAAAAAAATGTTTATTTATGTAGGTTAAGGTTTTCATAAATTACCAACTGAAACAATACATCACATATGATGAAGGACTAAATAGCTCATTTGAATGGTTTGTAAACTTTATGATAATGATTGGTTATCATAGTTATGACATTCATAAAAATAATTAGAAACTTTTCAATTGCTTTGTTGTTTTTTCTTAATTTGGACATCTAACCAATGCAAAGTGGATATGCATTATGATAAAAAATTAAAAATGTTTTGTGTTGTTTTACTTTGAAGGATCTGGAACAGAGGAAGTGGCCAAAGCTGGCTCGCCTTGGGATCTTGTATCACATACATGATGTTATCGGAGCTGACCTGGTGGAGAGGTATGGAGAGGCTAACCATTTTGATACTGATAGGTGTTGTCATTTGCATTATTACATACCAAGTTAGAACATGTTGAATTAATGAGTTGAGGAGCATGTTTACCAGCTGTCTCTATGTCCATGAGTCAAGGGGTGGTCGGGTAGCCTAGTGGTTAAAGTGTTCGCTCGTCACACCGAAGACCGGGTTCGATTCCCCACATGGGTACAGTGTGCAGGGGTGAGAATATTCCGCGGATCCGCAAATTTTAGTGACAACAAATTTGTTAAAATCTCATAGCTTCCCCCAGAATACTCCCAAATTATGGACCATGCTCCATTGCAAAGATGTTTCAGCTGAAATGGAAAATATCCCTTCTCATCTCTGAATGTGTGAAGACCATTTCTGGTGAACCCTGCCGTGATATTGCTGGAATAAAGCTAAAAGCAGCGTAAAACAATAGTCACTCACTCCATGAGTTACACAGGCCCTGGACCTGGGTTAGACTTTGCCACCATGGTTCCATCTGTTTGTGTATACAGTGCACTGTACTTATAGACTGACAGGATCGGGTGGTAAGGCTCGCTGACTTGGTTGATGCATGCCATCGTATCCCAATTGCATGGATCGATGCTCATGATATCAATCACTGGATTGACTGGTCCAGACTGGATTATTTGCAGACCACCATCATATAGCTGGAATATCGCTGAGTGTGGTGTAAAACAACAAACAGATATAGTGCTATCAATGTACGCACTACGAGAAGAGGTTTACTCCCACTAGTTACTCCCCGATTTCACATACAACTTCCAGCAACCCATTCTTGCCGTGAAAGTGTTACTCTGTCGATCACTGTCTCGTGGAGCAGCCTCTTATATTAGAAGAGGGGAATCAGTTTCAAGTAATATTCGGGGCAATTGTTTAAGATTATGAATTCTGTTCAGCTTCATATATTGTTTACAGAAACATTAAGTGTAAATGCTTGGGAGATATTTAGAGAGTATTTGTGTTGTCGCTTACCACTGATCGATCACATGTTCATAATTTTTATGTGAATACAAAGTGGAGATCGGGTTCGTTCTCTAGATTTGTGATCTCTGTGCAACTTTTCATAAATGAACAGATAACTATTTCTTTATCATCAGAATTGTTGACTTGGAAGTTCTTGCTCAATTTGGAAGTAGGTATTTGGTATTCATGCTGACATAACCGCCTCCTTGGTCTAGTGGTAGAGCGTCCGCCTGGAGAGCGGAAGGTCTGGGGTACGATCCCCAGCCGCGTCATACCAAAAGACATTAAAAGATTGTTGTTACACTGTCTGGCGCTCAGCATTAAGGGGCTAAAAAAAGGACTGGTCAGCTCGGAGTCAGTATACTGTGTCTGAGTAGGGTATTCATGTTAAACTGCGGCATGGTATCTCAGTGTAGCACTATAAATCGGCATCAGTCCAGACTAGTCATCAGTCCGATGTTAAGCCCAATTTCACCTCACCTCATGCTGTCATATACAGAGATACCTAACATTTCATTATCAAAACATGCACCTCTCCTGATACTCATCCAGAAAGGACTTTAATATGAAAAGAATAAATATATTGAAACAAAGAATATGTTTCTGAAGCAATTTCTTTTATTGTTGGTAAAAAGGCATTTATTGAACTTGATTTTTAACTCACCTGAGTAAAAATCAAGTGAACTTACATGGGGCGTTCAAGAAGTTTTGCAACTTGGGCATTTGTGTTTACACAAACAATGTCAACTTGTGGCAGGTGTGACACTAGTCATAACATCAGGTTGACACGTGTCATAACAAGTTCCAGACACAACAATAAGTTAGATGTGATGGCTTCATTCACCTAAGGGTTGTCACGATCATGGATTCTCTCAAACATGAACAACGCGCTGGAATAAAGTTCCTTACATGCTCCGGTTCACAAGTCGAGAATTGCACAGGGCGCCATATGTGAATGTGGATTCGAACAGTTAAATCACCCACCCTACAGCCCAGACTTAGTCCCAGTGACTATTTCCTGTTCCGGCAAATGAAATCTGCCCTACGTGGAAGACGCTTCCAGGATGACAAGGACATAAAGGCTACCACAGAGGCGTGGTTAGAGGGATTTCTATAAAAGTGGTATTAAAAGCTTGAAGGACAAATGGAATCAGTTTATTGAGGTGAATGGAGATTATATTGAAAAATAAAAGTGCCAAAGATATTCTGCGACTTGGTCTTATATTGAAGTTGCAAAACTTATTGAACACCCCTCGTATGTTGTGGCCTGTTTGTCCGGTGTGCATCATGAATTGTGCTTCATCCATCGTAAACATCTTCAAGGAATCGAACCAAGTCTTCGGCAGGACGAGCAAACGCTTTAACCACTAGGCTACCCAACTGCCCCGATCTGTTTTGACTATGCTGCTAAATTCTCTCAAAATGCATTTCTCTGTAAGTTTCTTCTCAGAAATTTGCCAGATGAGGGGAGCCTGTATATTTCTAAAATCTATTTAATTTTGGTTAGTTTTTAGATTTTACCGATATGTAGAAAGTATTTGAATACAAACAATGATCAATGCTGCAATTTTTTTTCAGTGGGTGTCTTTGTTTTTTAAACTCTTGTGTCGTGGCACTATTTACACATCGTTAGACTATATGAATATTTTTTTAACAATTCATTGAAGTATGTACATCACTAGGTGTAATATAATTCTAAATGGAAGGTTGTTCTTGTTATTGTTACTAACTACTAAAATTTGCCTTTTTCAAATGTGAATTTTATACATTTTAGGAGTTGATAGATCCACATGACATGCTGATAAGTTGTTTGTGTATGATTGCTTCTGATTTCAGCGTACAGACAACGTCAGGGAACTTACTGCGACTGAAAGACTGAATCTGAAATGAAGAGAGTATGTACAACTGAAATATGATGATGATGATGATGATGAGGATGAGGATGAACAAAGGAATGCTAGATGTACAGTTTTTGCTGACTTTTCTAGTAATGTTATTATTTTAATTTGGATTGTTAGATTGTGCATTTAGTTCTGTTCTAGTCAAGCTTTCGCTCCTGTATACCTTGATATTGGCATAAACAGAACATGGAGAGGAGAAACATGGGTACTACAGTTGAACTGTTATATTGGGTAACTGTTGCATATTGATGCTATTTCTATCTGTTTGTATTTATCACTGTGATCAGAAAAACAATGCTGAGAGACATCTTGGTGCTTTCATGTAGGGATGTCACGATGAGTGACCTCACATGTCGATACATATCACGATACTTTTGCCAAGATACAATTAGTATTGTGATACTTTATTTGTGCCATTTCTGGGGCGGTCGGGTAGCCTAGTGGTTAAAGCGTTCGCTCGTCAAGCCGAACACCCGGGTTCGATTCCTGACATGGGTACAATGTGTGAAGCCCATTTCTGGTGTCCCCCGCCTCGATATTGCTGGAATATTGCTAAAAGCGGCGTAAAACCATACTCACTCACTCACTTGTGCCATTTCTGCATGAAATTCTCCGTTTTCCTTGTGGTCCGGCAAATGAGGTTATTGCTATGAATGTGTTTACATGGTGAGGTGAGGTGAAATGGGGTTTAATGTCGCGTCCAAGATTATTGCACTTATATAGCGACGTGCATGCACATGTGTGTGTGTGTGTGTGTGTGTGTGGCTGCTTGTACTTGTCCGGAATGATGCTGATTTATAGTGCTAGCACACTGAGATACCATGCCGCAGTTTAACATGGATACCCCACTCAGACACAGTATACTGACTCCGAGCCAACCAGTCCTTGTTTTAGCCCCGTAATGCCGAGCGCCAGGGTAACAACAAGTACCATCTTTTAACATCTTTTGGTATGACGCGGCCAGGGATCGAACTCCGGACGTTCCGCTCTCCGTGCGGACGCTCTACCACTAGCCCACGGAGGCGGTCGTGTTTACATGGCAGGATGTACCTGCTCTGTTCTTGCTGGTTTCTGCACTTTTATTCATCAGCTTGTTTCATGGTAGGCATGAATTGACTAGCCCAAGTGAATGCTTTGTAAATATTACTTTGTGAAAGTCAATACAGAACTATGAATTAGTACATTGTCAGGCGTTTCATGTATTGTAACGCTGGGTGAACTGAGGATGCATCGATACGTCCATGAATCGTGACAGCCCTACCTCTGTGTTAAAGTTCAAACTATGGAGTCCCATGAATGAATCGCTGGCTGCAGATTCCATGTTGGAATGCTGTTTCATAAAATTTTATTTGATTCGATCCTTTCCAGACATAATAAATATTTACAAATAGGAATATGAAAATTCACTTATAATTAGCCAAAAAATTCATAGATTTTTTACAAATTTCAAAGTCCCTAAGTGCTCCATTTATGAATGCTCTACACCAATAAGGCATTAAAACAAATTTTATTAAACATTAGTGTTAAGTATTTTATTTTATTTTACCTTTCTGTAGAATTATTTTGGGATCACTCTTGTTGATTTATTAACATGATTAACAACACGATAGCCTAGAAATCAAACACGGTTCAAATGAACTTGTATGACATCCACTCATTTAAACCACAAAATGAAAACTTAACTAAAATGAGAAAGTAATAGGTGTCTCAAGACTGTCATTCCCTGCAACGAGGATGTATCTGAGTTTTGAAAAGACATATTTCAGTCTAAAAAAAAAATAGCCTGATATCTCAAACCTGACTTGGCCGGCAGTCCAGACCAAATCTGTCTCTGAAATACTAAACTTGACATGGATCACTTGTCAGACATGACACCATACCACTCAAGCGTGGTTAGAGTTACCTGCCCTTGTACCAAATTGTGGCACTGAAGCTGGAGGTACAGGGAGAAAGGGAAAAGGATCTGTAGGGAAAAATATCACTTTATTTCTGTTTAAGATTCATGCTATCTCTGAACACAGTGATTAGGGTGATTTTCTGCATGAAAGCATTTAGCTTGCCTAACATGTATTAGTGAGTGAGTGAGTTGGGTTTAACACAGCTTTTAACAGTATTACAGTTATATTGTGGCATGTCAGCTTAATTTTGGAGGATAGTCCGAATTTAACGTGTATTAAAATAACATGTATACCTCCCAGCTGTTGGCTGCTGTAGGGATCGACAATTATTATTGTTGAGCTATGCCCAAATAAAAGGCTGATACATTTGGACTGTTTGTATTCCTTTCTGACAGTATTTCTGAGGTCAGATAGGTTTAACATTTTCCTGGACAAGTTATTTTGGTCAATATGCCAAGTGGCTGTAGGCAGCTTAAAATAATTAAGTTAAGGCTTTGTCTGAGTTGATAGAAAATATTTGTTCAGAAAATACTATTTTAGATCACTCACAAAAATTAAATTTTTCACTTACTTTTGGTAAAAACAAGAAAAATAGTGGCACTTGCCTTTGAAATATTTTGTGTATTATTCCTATCACTCTGATTGTAAATTACCACTAACTAGTTGATATGTCATGCTTGTGTGTCTATAATTAAGACTGATGCCAACACTATATACCGGTAGACATGACTTTCATGAACAGGTTTTAAGATTTTCAATGATAGGAAGTTGAAAAGTTCTGGGAAAATCTTCCCTGTGTCTATTGTGATCTCAGTGGCCTGTGGCACAGGGCAGAATGTGTGTGCAAATGCATTTAAACTTAGCATATATGATTACATGCTTAAAGTCCCAAATACAGCATTTGTTTCCCTTTGAATATTAGCCAAACTTGTTACATTATTGTGTGTGTATGATACTTGTTTGACAACACAGAGTGAATGGAATTGTGTACGTCCTGCCAGGATTATGATTAACGTCAGTGTTATGTGTTATTGTAGTTGATAAATGAGAGGTAGAATCAGAATCTTATTTTTTATTGACTTTGGAAAACATGTTTGGTTTTGATGACACAGGGCTTGACAGTGTTTCTTTTTTTCCAAATACACCCAGAAGAAGTATGGATCAGATTTGACTGTAGAGCAATGTCATTCTACTCTTATTAGGCTAAAAAAAATAATAGTCTTGGTTCTCGGCACCGCCCACATCTTCATAAAGTTTGCCGCACGTTTCTTTTTTATTACCATTTAAAAAAATTTAAAAACTCCTTAGATATTCCAAGTCCAACGGTAGTCTAATACAGTATTCCAGTATTTTACTCATCCTGGAATACATTCATGTAGGGAGGCCCTTTCCCAGGTTGTATGTACACAACATTCTAGTTTGAACAACAACAAAAACACACCCACCACCCGCCCGCACTATACTTTCAAAAAAACATTGCCTGAGAACCTATTCTTTTATTTTTTTAAGCCTTAGAAATATAAATTTACAATAATAATGTCAAATACTTAATATCGTATCTTGTTTTAGTTGTTTCATATGTTTGTTTAATACATTTGCTGTCTCTGACATCTGTTTCTGCTGCCCATTGTAAAGTTGATCATAACAAGCACAGTTAATAATATGTAATTATGAGTTTTATCTAACTCTTGTGTGGGAGATTGTTCTGTTTGTTATTTAAAGTTACAGTCAACAGTTACAAAGTAGACACGATGTATGGCTAACAATTTCTTTATTTTACTGTAATGGAGACTTATACTGTTGTCAAGCACGTTATCCATAAACTGTGTCTACTTTGTCATCTGTCAACTTCCAGGCAATGCTTAGCTAACGATGTCAACACTTAGTTGTCCATTGCCCCTGTTGCATTTTCTTCAAGTTGCATTAACATTATGTACAACACATATGCATTTAAACATTTTCAATATTGTTGGTAAATGGAATGTTTGTATTGTGAAATATTAATCATTGATATTGGGAGATATTGAAACCATTGTTTCATATCATTAGACTGTGAAAAAGCCACAGCTTTTAGCTGGCCTGATGGGTAATATCAATTTTGTTTAGCTAAGGCATATGTCTTCTGTATCGTTTTTGCATTATTGACTGTGATAAAACAGTAGGGGCAGTGAAACTGAAGATACTGCATGGATGATCCCACCAATTTTGTCAAAATCATGTCTTTGTTGCTTTGAATATATCAGCTCACTTACTCAAACATTGTGGCATGCAGTCAGCGTGCATGAGGGTCTGAAATATAGGTACATCTTAGTCTATAATTTTGTTTATTTCTTTACGAAGTTTAATTTGTTTTACAAGTGAATTTTTAATCATCTTCTGTAAAATGTCTAAAGTAGTTAGAAGTGCTGAAACTATGCTCTCTGAATGTCTCCAGTGTCTGGTCTCCATGCTAACCATATTGGGAAAAATATTCTTGGTCGTTTTTCTTCTGAAATGTTTACTTAAACAACTTGAAATATTAAGAGAATTTTTAGACTGTACGAAACTGAGACTTTGCAAGGTCGATGCCACAAATTTCCATGTCTCTTATGATGGTTCAAGTTATAACAACGTGATTTTGATTTGGGGGCGACTAATGGGATCAGGTGGTCAGGCTCGTTGACTTGGTTGATGCATGTCATCATATCCCAATTAAGTGGATCGATGCCCATGATGATCACTGGATTGTCTGGCCCAGACTCGATTATTTACAGACCGCCGTCATATAGCTGGAATATGGCTGAGTGCTGCGTTAAACAACACACAAACAAACAAGCATTTTCCTTTTGGTGGCCAGAGTAACTAATTTCAACAAAAGTTAAATTGGCTGATTTCAATTGAATAAGGTACTCTGGGTAACATGCAGATGATGTCAGCATCTTCACCACATTTTTCAACTCCTCAGTCTACAAGTTCAGTTCGTGTCTAAATTCTTATTGTTCTTTTCATGGATCTGCTGACCATCAAGATTGGAAATTTTGAAAACTGTACTTAATTATGTCCTTTTCTATCATTCATTCATGCAAACACAATATACATTATTCTATCCCTGAAAACAACTATAAGATAAATGCAGTTCAGTCCTCTCTAAACACAACTTTATTTTCAACAACTTTGTCTGTGCCACTTTTAGCCTGGATACAAGGGATTGAAGCAGTACATTTACTCTTCTTGGTCCTAAAGGTCTTCAGCAACCCATGCTTGCCGTAAAAGGCATCTATGCTTGTCATAAGAGGCAACTAACGGGATCGGGTGGTCAGGCTCGCTGACTTGGTTGATGCACGTCATTGATCCAAATTGCGTGGATCGATGCTCTCATGATATCAATCACTGGATTGTCTGGTCCAGACTCGATTATTTACAGACCGCCGACATATAGCTGGAATATCGCTGAGTGCGACGTTAAACAACAAACCAACCAACCTAAAGTTCCAGCACTAGAAACCAGCACTGGTGTCGTAGTTCCTACACGGTAATGGTATCCAAGAAGACACATAGAACTTACATTATCACCCTGTGTGATGTGAGAACTAATGACTGAAATCAGTAGGTGTCCTTCTGTGCATTATTGAAACGTTTGAAGAATAGAAAAAAAGATGAAGTCTCAAATAAGAATGCTATACCTTTCCAATTACAGTGACCATCATGCTTGTGGAATTATTCCACATTTTCTGTAGATGAGACTTTATGAATTCCCTTTTGCTAATTCTTTGTTGTTTAATGCTGCACTCAGCAATATTCCAGCTATATGATGGCAGTCTGTAAATAATCCAGTCTGGACCAGACAGTCCAATGACTGACATCATGAGCATCGATCCACACAATTGGGATACGATCACAAGCATCAACCTAGTCAACGAGTCTGACCACCCATTCCCATTAGTCGCCTTTTACGACAAGCATAGTCGCCCTTTCGGCAAGCATGGGTTGCTGAAGACCTCTTCTGGCCCGGATCTTCACGAGTTGTCTTTATGAATACCCAGTACACATCTATAAGTCATTGTTGGTAATATTGCATTGTTTGGTCAGTTCATGCGTATAATAATTATGGAGCATTCAGTTAGATTATTAGGTTCCTATTTTAAATAATTGACAAAAACGAATTGGTGGGTTTAGTGGTTTTTTATCATATTTATTTATTTTTCCCTTTGAACCCAAGACATTGATTATGTTGAAAAAATTCTGTATTTACAAAAATATTAACACCATACATGTCAATTCTGTACTGAAATTTGTATTATTTGTATGTGGGATACATGTTTGAAAAATCCTTTTCTTGTATGTTTTAATGTGTGGTAAGATGTTTAGTGCTCTTCTTTCACACAGATAGTATTGTAACAAAGAATAGGTGGTTCCATCTCTTACACAATTAGATAGAATTGGAATCCATGTTGTGTTGACTTCTGTGTACAATAATACCGTGTTGGTCTCTGATGGATTGTAAATCAATATAACATTAACCATCTTTCAATGTAGTATGCTTAATAGGAACAGAATTTTTTTTATAAACATGACAAATTATAAGCAATTCTCAATTTCAGAATGGCCCTTGCTGATTAGCTCAGGTCATTGGAAGCCCCTCTCTGATCTGGGTTTAGATGTGGATCTGTTTCATGTTACCTCAATACCACTGCAGTGCTACCTCTGTGTCAGTATGCTGTATATAGACTCCATACACTAATATCATGCTGCAAGTATTATGGATATATACGTGTCTGGAGCGGGATTACAGCCGTGAAATAATCCTTGGTTTCACTATAAACAAAAGCAATAGAAATGCATTGAATTCCCATTCTCTCGGTGTCCTTTTATATAAATATCACTTTTGGCATCTGTAAACAAACACAGGGGCCCAGTGAAAAATGGCTTAAGGTGCTTCAATTTGCTGTGTAGAGTTGCATGCCTTTGCCTTGTCAGGATCCACTGATTGTTGGACCATATCTCAGATTCGTCCCTGTTTTGATCCTTCATACCCATGAGTTTCATGAGCGTGGTGAACATCTATACCTGCATCACCTTGGTTTGTCCTCTCACACAAAAATAACTGGTGAAGATCGGGGGTAGATTAGGTCTTCAGCAACTGATACTTGCTTTAAAAGGTGACTATGCTTGTTGTAAGAGGTGACTAATGGGATCAGGTGGTCAGACTCGCTGACTTGGTTGAAGCATGTCTTCGTATCCCAATTGCGTGGATCATGTTCATGATGTCAATCACTGGATTGTCTGGTCCAGACTGGATTATCAACAGACCGCTGTCATATAGCTGGAATATTGCTGAGTGCGGCATTACACAACAAACACAAAAAGCCAAGGTGATATAAATGATACTGCTAGGGACAGGCTCTATCCAACTCACTCTAGGCCATCAAGTAAACCTGACTGAGCTCTCAGTGAGTTATTCAGTCGAAGTGTGTACCCTTGTGATGAGAGTGCTAGCTTGAATCAGGACACTTAGTCTGAATTAACCTGAGGCTTTGTACCCTGGTTATAATACTGGCATCAGCCTCAGTCCCACACTCTTGCCAGGCACTGAGAAAATGGGAATACACTGTGTTTGAACTACATGTACTTCTTAATTGAAAATAAAACAGTGATAATCAAATCAATCTGTCAAAGAGCCTATACTAATTGTATTGTATCAGCTACCTGTGTACATAGTCATCCAGTTGAGCCTTATTGTACAAGTGTTGATATCCTCTTGCCTTTATGTCCTGTCCTGGTCAGGTGAACCACCTGATGATTGAATGTGGTTGTCTCTATCGACCAAGAATCTCCACGATACGTCAACAGTCCAGTGCACTTTGTGCAACAAGTTTTTTGTCAAGATAAAATAATATATTTGTCATCCGGTGTCCGTTTGTTTATTTGAAACTGCTTGAGTTTGGATACTGCCGATTTCCCAAGGCAAGAAGTATACCGACTGTAAAAGTCCAGTTTCCTCTCTTGCCGACATTGGCTGGAATTTCTGGGTTCGATCGAAGCGCCACCACTGGCTATTACGAGTTATGGCTCCGCTATGTCCTTCCTATGGACCAATCAGACTCCACCTCTGCTTCAAACAAAACGGGTCTTACTTCACGAAGTGCACCAAATCACTTGAGCACCTTGTTTATACATATTAGGGGCGGTCGGGTAGCCTAGTGGTTGAAGCGTTCGATCGTCACGCCGAAGACCCGGGCTCGATTCCCGACATTGGTACAATGTGTGAAGCCCATTTCTGGTGTCCCCCGCCGTGATATTGCTGGAATATTGCTAAAAGCGGCGTAAAACCATACTCACTCACTCACTCACTTTAAACATTAACATATTTGGAAATATCTGTAGATGCTGAGTTGGCGGTACACATGCTTTGCAAATTCTACAATCGACAGAAAGGTGCATTGCAGTTTACGAACCTGATGTCGAATTCATTACACAATTTTGATTGGACTATGCATAGACTGGTTAGTCCAGCCAAAATATAACTTCATGTTTCCAGCCTAGTTCAGCAATCGTGGAAAGTGGACTTCGAAATCAGTTAACTTCCTTGACTCGAGAAGATGGAATGTTACTGCAACGGATCATCCTCATGAGCCGTCTCAAATTGTGATCGGGTGGTGACATTGAATATTGCATCCTGCTACATACAATAACATTCACTGAATCAGAGCCGTGCTGCTGTGACCCAGCTGTGTATAATCCCTCTTCCCCTGGACCTGTTTTTACATTATCAACTGCTGGTGTGCATGCAACAGATCGACGTGTATGAAATATTGATGAGGACACAAGTACAATTAAGTCAATGTTGCACAGTAAGTGTCAAACTGGACCCGGATATCGATCTGGCTGTGTTGGTATCGATCTGTACCCAGATGGTGTGTGAAGCAGTATTGGAATGTGATATGGCTGTATAACTATCGAATTGGTCCCAGATTGTGTGTGAATCAGTGTTAACTTTCTCATTTATTATCGAACTGTAACCCTGATTGTGAATCTGTGTTTATGCTGTCAATCAGCTGTTCTGGATAGAAAAGTGACCAATTCTAAATATTCACCAATTACAAGGATACATTTAATCAATGAAAACAGTAAATCTTCAGGGTTTTCATTTCAAAGAATTGTCTGTAAATATATGGCATCATTACATCGTGGCTTCTCTATTATTACTTATATTAGATGTATGGTGAATAACAAAAAAACTAAAAACTAAAAGGTCTAGTTAAAAGGGTTGATTAATAAGTTCTGAGCCTCAAATAGAATGGGAACACAGGTGGCCCAGCCGTCTGTGCAGAGTTGCGTCCATTGGACACACCAGAAACCTATGATTGTGGGTTCGAATCCCGATTCGCCCCAATTATGTTTCTAGGTTTGTCCACACCATACCCGTGCTCATGGGTTTCACCGAAGTGGTAAACGTCTGAGGCCTGCATCACTTCGGGCTTTCCTCACACATTACGCTGACACGCCGTGATATAACTGGAATAATGTTAAAAGCGGCGTTAAACCCAACTCAGTCGCTCACTCACTCCCTCACTCAAATGGAATGAATTGCGTAATAGTGAAATCGTTTCTTGCGAACACTACAAGTCATATCCACACAAAACTTGAGTTGGTTGAGCAAATTGTTTCGCTGTGACAAGTTGGTAAAATAGGCAGAGGTCTGTGGACCTTTGAAAATGGACAAACCTGAGAAAGATGCCATCGATGAAGAATGTGTGCAACAGCAGATGTGGATGTCCCTTCCTATGCCACCGTGAAAAGGTGGACAGAAAGTTAAAGCGTGAGAGAAAGAGAACCTTGAAGACGACAGCAGCCACACCAGAAATAATCCAGAGAATCCACAATATGGTGAGAACTGACCAGAAGCTTCATATTGCCAATGTCGCAATGAAGAAAGTATTAGCTCGTTGTGTTCCAAAACTTCTGACATCTGATCAAAAACACCCCAAGCACAACATATCTCAACGAGTTGTGCCTATTGATGACACCTAAGTTCACCAGTTCCACTCCAAACTTCAATAAATACAGCGGAAGCATTTGACATCACCACCACCCAAGAAGGCAAAAAACTGCTCCTCAGGCTGGAAAAGTTATGGCCTCCGTGTTCTGGGATGCCGAGGGTGTCATCATGTGGACTCTCTTCCAAAGGGGACACGGGTGGCCCACGCGTCTAAGGCGATTCCCTGTGCAGAGTTGCGTCCCTTGGACACGCCAGAAACCTATGATTGTGGGTTCGAATCCCGGTTCGCTCCGGTTATGTTTCTAGGTTTGTCAGCCCCATACCCGTGCTCGTGGGTTTCACTGAAGTGGTAAACGTCTGAGACTTCGGGCTTTCCTCACACATTAAGCTGACACGCCGCGATTTAACTGGAATACTGTTAAAAGCGGCGTTAAACCCAACTCACTCACTCACTCACTCTCTTGCAAAAGGCAAGACACAAAACGGAGAAGATTGTGCTCCCATTCTGAGGCAATTGCGAGATGAAATAAAGACTGCGAGACGTGGGAAGCTGAGAATCAATTTGCTCTTCCACCAGGACATTGCGTCAATATCAGTCATTGCTTTGGCTACAATCCACGAGTGTGACCTTGAACTCCTTCGGCACCCTCCATATTCTCCTGATCTTGCTCCGTCAGACTTCCATCTGTCTCCAAACAGGAAGGAAGCTCTACCCGGCACTCTTCTTTGAGAGGCATTTAGAAGTTGGTGTACTAAGTGAGGATAAGATATATGGATGAACAATTTATTAGAATTACGAGCGACGTTTTGGTATAGATATAGATGTGTGCGTTGTATCCTGTCTATTCATGCATTCACCTTCCTTCATGTGGAATGGGAATAGCCATTGTGATCTATTGCTAATTCGTCTGTTGTATTGAGCAATAAGAAAGAACTGCTGTTGAAAATTGACATGAATCCATCTTATTAATGTTAGGGGACCATTTTATTTTAGTCCATATCTAATTTGTTGTAACAGGACTAAATTTCTTCCACGATAGAGTTGTCCTCCATATATACTGATATATAATGGTCCATGCCCAATAGCAAACCTGTTCAAATCCCTTAACGTTGTATGTTGAGATTCAAATAACGATATGTTGATGGTTTTAAGAATCAATTGTGTGAATTCAAATGTTGTGTGCTGGAAGTATAATTTGAACATCTCGCCAGATCAAGAGGGGAAATGACGTCATCACGTGTGATGGTTCTAATTTGTAAAATAATATATGTTTCTTATTGCCATTGATTGCATGATTAATATGATTACTATCGGGTTGTAAGTGTGGCTATGTAGCAGCTTATGGAAGAGGTTGTGACCTTTCAAAACGCTTACAGAAACTGGGAGCCCATGTGACGACAATGCTGCATCAGAGTGAGTGAATGAGTAGGGTTTAACGCCGCTTTGAACAGTATTTCTGTTATATTACGGTGTGTCAGCTTACTATGGGTGGAAAGCCCGAAGTGACGCAAGTCTCATACGTTTACACCTTTGAGCTATATCAGAAGAATACTGGTGTTTTCATGTGTTTATGTGAGGTCCCAGATGTTCAGTATAAACACGGCCTTAGTTCCCTGTGGGGACAGACTGGACTTGGAACAGGGGCCTTCATACACTGTAATTAATTTCCAAGGATGCTGTTAGCTATGAAACAAACAGACTACCAAACAAAGTGGTTAAAAAGACGTTTTAATGAATTCGGAATACGAGAGTTATAATCATGAAATACATGTTATAACATGTTATCGCAAATGAACCAGTGTTTGTATGCTTTCTATTCGAAACATCTTTTATTTTTTAGGTGTATATGACCAAAAAAAGAACCTGTATGGACACGAATATGATCGTCTTTGAAACAACTTTTTTCTATAAATCCATTTTCTATCAGCAATGTTGAGTTCAAATAACGATATCAGGAGAATTATGGTGAGAGCGATTGCAATTCAGTATCCTAAAAATTGATTCCTATCCATGTCATGCCAACTTTTAAAATTTATAACGTCAACGTCAGGGAATAACCAGTCTCGATTATCCTCCGAAACAGATCCCACTGTGTGTAAAAAGCAAAATAGCCGTGAAAATTACATGAATGGATCAATAACAATAAGGCGAACGTTAGGCGGTTAGGCTTTTCGGTGTTACATCACGGAACCATCCTTGAAATGTGTTTCTATGAAAATCAGATAGACACCTGTTCAAATGTTTGATTTGTTGCATCATGACTATATATAGCCAACAGAACTCGATAAGTAGACAAGAGTTGTGAAACAGTGGTCGCAGCATGTTCTAAAAAAACAAAGTGAAATCACTACTAATTACCAAAATATTGTGTCTGCGCGTGATTATGTACCCAATAGTACGAGTTAAAGTTGTTAGAAATACAGACAGTGGCGACGTTCCTTTATGAGGTTCCTGTTGCAAGTGACGTAGAGTTGAAACTTCAGCTTAAGTGTGTGAGTGTTGTGTTGATTTAGAAAAAATTAAAAACGCTGGCTAAATGAAAAAAAAAGGTTGGACCAAGTTGAAGCAGACTCCTTACGATATCTTTCATGTAAACGACTAATCGGATATCAAGAAATAAACTCGTCTTCTGACCTATCGCTGGATCTCACACAAGCGATATTTGCCGCGGTAACCGGCATTTGATAAAAAATAAATAAAAGGTGAAGATAGTTGCAAACATACGATTGTAAACTAACATATATTACTGTGGTCATCTCTATTTCTGTTCTAGAATATAAATATTCTACAGTAGTTGCATTGCTTTGTACTTTGTAGATAGCAGTATTGCGAACTTCGTCCAAACAGGACTTGAGATAAATAAAACAGACGTGGTCAACTCCACCTTCAAGTGATCACAGCATGATTCCAATGCCAAGGTGTCCACTCTCAATGTTACATCAGTGCCCGGATATATCGGGACGTTGGAACGACCTCCACATGCTTAACAGAAAAGATAGAGAATTGCCTTAAATACACCACTAACCCATGTTAAAGATATATCAAATCACACATTCATCCCTGAGTGCATTCAACATCATCTATAGAACGAATGGGAATATGCTCCCATCATAAATGGTATGGAATAGTGTCACCATTATATAACTGCAATTATCATAAAACTCTTTATATGAAATATGGTGATGCATTAAAGTATTGAACTTAAAGGTCAATATAATCTTTACCTTCCTTGAAATAGGTTCATTATATATCCTATGACATGTTGAATACACATTTCGAGCTCTATTGTCTCATTAATAGTTTCTAATATATCATATCTCTTCCAAAATAACGCACAAACTGCTCTCATTCAAGTGAACACCTACCCGTATACGCCGATGTCTGGTGTCGCATGTTCTCTGTTGTTCCTGAAATTGTTTCGAATTGGTTTAGTTGATCTTTTGACCGATCAGTGGTCACAATGTTTTATCATTATTTGTATAGGTACACTCATTAAAAAGAAAGAAAGAAACGCACATTTCAAAATTCCTCGTTAATGCAATACCAAATTAAGAAGCCGTCTTACCTCCATGATTGTGGTTATCATGGTTATAATATATCTGTAACATTCAGTTTCATCTCCAGGATGGGGTAGATATCATGGTAATAATATATCTGTAACATTCAGTTTCACCTCCAGGATGGGGTAGATATCATGGTAATAATATATCTGTAACATTCAGTTTCACCTCCAGGATGGGGTAGATATCATGGTAATAATATATCTGTAACATTTAGTTTCACCTCCAGGATGGGGTAGATATCATGGTTATAATATATCTGTTACATTCAGTTTTACCTCCAGGATGGGGTAGATATCATGGTAGTAATATATCTGTAACATTCAGTTTCACCTCCAGGATGGGGTAGATATCATGGTAATAATATATCTGTAATATTCAGTTCCACCTCCAGGATGGGATAGATATCATGGTCATAATATATCTGTTACATTCAGTTTCACCTCCAGGATGGGGTAGATATCATGGTAGTAATATATCTGTAACATTCAGTTTCACCTCCAGGATGGGGTAGATATCATGGTTAATAATATATCTGTTACATTCACTTTCATCTCCAGGATGGGGTAGATATCATGGTAATAATATATCTGTAACATTCAGTTTCACCTCCAGGATGGGGTAGATATCATGGTAATAATATATCTGTAATATTCAGTGCCATCTCCAGGATGGGGTAGATATCATGGTATTAATATATCTGTAAGGTTCAGGTTCACCTCTGGGGTGGGGGTAGATATCATGGTTATAATATATCTGTTACATTCACTTTCACCTCCAGGATGGGGTAGATATCATGGTTATAATATATCTGTTACATTCAGTTTTACCTCCAGGATGGGGTAGATATCATGGTAATCATATATCTGTAATATTCAGTTCCACCTCCAGGATGGGGTAGATATCATGGTAATAATATATCTGTTACATTCAGTTTCACCTCCAGGATGGGGTAGATATCATGGTAATAATATATCTGTAACATTCAGTTTCACCTCCAGGATGGGGTAGATATCATGGTAATAATATATCTGTTACATTCAGTGTCACCTCCAGGATGGGGTAGATATCATGGTAATAATATATCTGTAACATTTAGTTTCACCTCCAGGATGGGGTAGATATCATGGTTATAATATATCTGTTACATTCAGTTTTACCTCCAGGATGGGGTAGATATCATGGTAGTAATATATCTGTAACATTCAGTTTCACCTCCAGGATGGGGTAGATATCATGGTAATAATATATCTGTAATATTCAGTTCCACCTCCAGGATGGGATAGATATCATGGTCATAATATATCTGTTACATTCAGTTTCACCTCCAGGATGGGGTAGATATCATGGTAGTAATATATCTGTAACATTCAGTTTCACCTCCAGGATGGGGTAGATATCATGGTTAATAATATATCTGTTACATTCACTTTCATCTCCAGGATGGGGTAGATATCATGGTAATAATATATCTGTAACATTCAGTTTCACCTCCAGGATGGGGTAGATATCATGGTAATAATATATCTGTAATATTCAGTGCCATCTCCAGGATGGGGTAGATATCATGGTATTAATATATCTGTAAGGTTCAGGTTCACCTCTGGGGTGGGGGTAGATATCATGGTTATAATATATCTGTTACATTCACTTTCACCTCCAGGATGGGGTAGATATCATGGTTATAATATATCTGTTACATTCAGTTTTACCTCCAGGATGGGGTAGATATCATGGTAATCATATATCTGTAATATTCAGTTCCACCTCCAGGATGGGGTAGATATCATGGTAATAATATATCTGTTACATTCAGTTTCACCTCCAGGATGGGGTAGATATCATGGTAATAATATATCTGTAACATTCAGTTTCACCTCCAGGATGGGGTAGATATCATGGTAATAATATATCTGTTACATTCAGTGTCACCTCCAGGATGGGGTAGATATCATGGTAATAATATATCTGTAACGTTCAGGTTCACCTCTGGGGTGGGGGTAGATATCATGGTTATAATATATCTGTAACATTCAGTTTCACCTCCAGGATGGAGTAGATATCATGGCTATAATATATCTGTAACATTCAGTTTCACCTCCAGGAGTTGATCGTTGGTTATACTATCGCTTACATATTTAATACCTCTGAATTTGGACATTTACTTTCAAGCAATGTCTTAACAGTTTTGTAACGGCATACAAGTGTGCTTATAACGTCATTAAAGATGAAAATATCTGCCATAGTATTGGGAATAGGTATCATATGCGACAAAAGTCGTTTGTTTTAGAACCATTACGCGTAAGCGGGGACCAAGCTTCAACCAACGAGCTACGAAGAATTACGGATCATCTGTCTCGAGTGAATGGCTAGTGTTAATCCAGAGCCTTTATTACAGCATTCACTCACGAGGGACAGGTAATCTCGAGTAGGTTAATCTATACACTACTCGTTGACATTTCAAAAGAGAAAATGAAGAAAAAATATACGAAATGTCAACCCGACAGAGCAAGTTTACTGAAGGCAGCCTATTGTTCAGATGACGTAATGTAATCCATTTGTGACGACATGAACAATGGACGTATTCTTCTCAGCACTGAAGCCCTGTGACATCGAGAAACGTTAAAATGCACATATGCAAATATCGGATATGCAGTGTTTATACCCCAAGATGAAGTTAAAAATATCTTGCTATGTTTCAAGGACCATTCAATTATTCAACTACACATTTCTCACTTGCGGGGATTATTCATAGTAAAAATATGCAATGTGCCTTGTTATCAGGCTGACAAAGGAAGCGAAACTCAAGATCATCGATTGGGCTGATACAAGGGCGAATACTGAGTTTACTTCCTCTAATTGTTTCATGCATGAGGCTGTGTGGGACAAATAAACCCTGACATTAATGTATTCCTACCTTCCCTGTTAGCTGTATTTGCAGATGCTACAGTACACGTATCAGAAATAACCTTCTATCTGTTGGATAGTTTAATGTTTTGAACGTATTCCTTATATATGTTACAGTCAATGCACATTATCAAATTTAACAACAGTTATTTCAATTTTCAGTTACATAAAAAACAATCTCGGTATATTTTGTTTTCCCATCAGTTTATTAAGATAACGAATGCCAAACCTTTTGATGTTGAATTTCATTACCAAGTGACTGAAAATAAGAGGATTAACAGAAAACGTATCTGTCTTAAATTACTTCATTGTGCTGTTTATAAGACCTTTTGAACTTTTTGATAATTCTAGTCAAATAAATGGACAGAATAATCTGCCCATTTGTAAAATGTTTACAAAAGGTAAAAAGGCGAAACAATCCTTTTGATATTTATTTAAGGAATCTCTCCATGGTACTACATGTATTTCACTGGTCTCTATAAACTTATTGTTGTTAGTTGACTTTCTGCAATGAACTGATGTTTATTCGAATGCATTGGGTAAAGGGAAGTAACTCGGTTCGTTTGCGTCGTTTGCGACGGGTTTAGCTAACTCAGTGGGACTACGGACATATATCCCGGACCTGTATGATGAATGTCAATCGATCCAATGGGGCATATGGTGTGAAGTACCCAATGTGTGAGTCTAGCGCCTCGGGGAACATGTGCACAAATACACACACGGGAACATAACACCATGTATTCAGATCGGCTGAAAACATTGTACGCATTAACCTCTCTTGTACATACACACACACGCACGCACGCACGCACGCACGCACGCACGCACGCACGCACACACGCACGCACACAAGCGCGCGCGTATATTCTCAGACTTAGCAACTTTAATGAACTAGTACATAAAAAGGTTGAGGAGTAACATAGCCAAGATTACCATGCAATAATGTGGGTTTTTTTTGGAGATGTCACAGATTTGGAAAATGACTTAATTTCATCCAAACAATTACGAATGTGACTTTTGTTACACAGACTTAACTGTCTGTACCATGCACACTTCTGTTTCACGGAATTGAAGACTAATGTCCTGCAAGTCCAAATATTGACTTTCCATCAGTATCTTGCGCAACCTCCCTGAACCCGAACAGCTGCTTCAAGACGCCTCCTCATTCTTTGGATCAATCTCTGGATTTGATTCTGAGGAATTCTGTCCAAATTTTAGGCCGTCGTTTTCGACAAAGAGGCCCATCTGTCTATACGCTCAATGAATTGACTTCTGCTTTGCATTAGAAATGGGACAGAAAAATATCAAAACAAGGAAATTTGCCAAAACGTTTTACTAAAGCCTCATGTGTTTCGATGTTCTGAATTCGTTCAATCATGGTCAAATAGCTAAATCCCTTCCACTGATTTACCCAGCCGAGTTAGAAAAATCTAAGAATCCAGTGAAATCGCCTCATCTGATTTATATTTATAAACTTTCATAAAGATTCAGAGTGACCCAAAACTCTCCACAAGACTGCAGTATAAGAGGGATTACTGCAACTTTACAAAACTGAATTTTCCCTTCATGTCGAGCAATATTCACCAGCTCCAGCTTTCACATTTTTTCGAGCATGCACTTTCTAAGAAGAGTTCAAACAGCGTCATACGACTCTAGCTCAAAAAGTTGTTTGATCATAATTACAACAATCACGACGTTAGTCAAGATTTCAAAACGTTTTATAGTAAACATGGACAGTTTCAAATTTGACGCATCAGTGACAAAAATGATGTCCGATGCAATTTCCTATTTAAACCAAATGTTCCCGTGTTTTTCAGATGAAGTGTAGACTCGCCTTTGCATGTGTTTCTAACGGGTGCCATTAGTGGGGCAGGATGCGCTCTTTTCGCAAACACCTGGTGTATCACTATTTTATAGTGATTCGTAAACACATGCTCATGATATGGTCGGAAAGGGATTTTGTATTACATTTATTCATATGTACAGGTTCAAATATGGTGATGGTTGTCGGATTCGATTGATGTATGTAGATTGTAAACTGATTTCTGATATCTCTCAAGAAAAGAACATGACATCATAAATTGTAAAAGTGCTTGTTCCTAATATCATTCAATGCTGTTGATGTCGTTTGCAATATTAATATGATTAATATTGGTGTCCTTTTTTTCAAAATATGTAGCGACCGCCTCCGTGGTCTAGTGGTAGAGTGTTCGCCCGGACAGCAGAAGGTCCGGTGTTCGATCCCCGTCCCCGTCATAACAAAAGACATTAAATGATGGTACTTGTTGTTACCCTGTCTGACGCTCGGTATTAAGGGGCAAAAACAAGGAATGGTCACCTCGGAGTCAGTATGCTGCGTTAAAACCCATTTCATCTCACCTCACCTACAAATATGTGGCAACTGAACATTTCTTAGTTGTGTGACTATGGCCTTTCAAACTGTATGACAATAGACATATTACTCCTCCACACAATGCAATTCCATCCATCTTGTAGGAACTGATACATGTGACGACGAAGTTGTTCAGAATTGTTCGCTTTCTGATGTGATGCCATTTCGTTGTCTGATATGTAACTCCGAGAGGCAGCTGGCATCATTGAAATATTAACTATTTGATAGAGATTCAAATTACGGATTATCACTACATTTTTAGATTTTGTGATCTTTATATAACGAGATATGTCACGATGTGTCATATGTACCGTGTATTAAGTAGTAAGGGTTCAACCATATGCCATGTGCCACATGCCATTATCCCAAATCGCTTGCATCACAGAATACAAGCATCAGAAAATGCACAGGTTCGTTCTGAACAGAATTGAAATAAAAAGTAAATGTGCACCCAGTTTCGCATGTTCAGTTTAAAGAAGCTGATTCTGTTATTTAAGATCCTGATCTCAATGAAGCATTTTGAGGACATACATGTCCTCTACAGCAGAAGAGAAATTAAAGGGACCAGATTCGCCACTATAATGGTCATTACCATGCCCGTACTCGTTAGTTTCACCCGTACTAGTTAGTTTCAGCAGTGGTCGTTAGTTTCAGCAGTGCTCGTTAGTTTCAGCAGTGCTCGTTAGTTTCACCCGTACTCGTTAGTTTCACCCGTACTAGTTAGTTTCAGCAGTGTTCGTTAGTTTCACCCGTACTCGTTAGTTTCACCCGTACTAGTTAGTTTCACCAGTGCTCGTTAGTTTCACCATTTCTCGATAGTTTCACACGTGTTCGTTAGGTTAACCCGTGCTCGTTAGTTTCACCAGTGTCCATAGGTTTCACCAAAGCGATAATGCGTCACTTACATCAGTGTGTGTTGAATCACAACGATTACAAAGACGATGGTCATTTGTTTTAAGGGAATCATGACTTTCCGTGATATCCATCTCTTGTTGGTAAAGAGCAGGATGTGATTTCAGTTTACAAACGTGCGCAACATTATATACTCCCACTATGTACCTGCATTACCCAATAACTGCATAAGGGGTGGTCGGGTGGCCTAATAGTTAAACCCGGGTACGATTCCGACCATAGGGACAATGTGTGAAGCCCATTTCTTGTGTACCCCGCCGTGATATTGCTGGAATATTGCTTAAAGCGGCGTAAAACCATACTCACTCACTCACTCAATAAACGCATAACCGTGTCTATGTGAGTGAGCTGGGTTTACCATTTGAGTTAAATATCACAGGAGGTCAACTTAATGTGGGAGAAAAGAGCAAAGCGACTCAGGTCTGGACGCCAATCACTTTGACCATGAAATGGAACGGTGCTGAAAAAACAAAGCAGAACAAGGGACGCAACTGTGCACAGAGAGCTGCAGCTCCTTCCATCACATGGCCACACGTGTCATTCACTACCAGGTTATAACATTAACGACACAAGACATCATATATGATGTTTATTGCAGTTATAGCAAAGCTTTAAAATAACTAAAAATATAAATTGTCAATGCAAGAAAATAACCATCCAACATTTTCTGCCGAACAGATTCCACTTGGCGTAAAGGGCAAAAAGCTTTTGATATTATATGAATGGACCACTGAAAATCAGTGATGACACCAGGTGATGATGACACAAAGGCATCTTTTCTGATTTGAATGATCAATCTTGGATGGGGAGATGCCCCCCTCGGAACCGGACGTGCCGCCATCTTACCGTACTCCTCAGCTACTATGGCGCACACGGCGAGGGATGTACCCGAAGGCGCGCCGGTTGTCTTTGCACAACCCCAGTTTCTCACAGTTGTGGACGATGATAGGGTAAGGTAGCAACTATTTCCTATATTTTGGGGTTTATCAGTCGGTGATCCCATTGAAAGATAGAATATTGGGGAGCCGTACGGTTGTTTGCTTTTTCAAAATAAGTCTGCATAATCTGGTCACCGTTAGATAAAGCGATCGTAGCAATGTCACTATCGTAAGTCACATAGATTTACATACTTTTTGTGAAAACATGCCCTGTCACAGTATGTTATTTAAGAGACCTTCTTACCCTAACTTTATTAGCAGTGTCCCCAAGGGTACTATCAGAGCCGGGCCGCTTCCAATACATTAAAATACACAGATATTATTAAAATATATAGCTTGTAGAGACACTACTGGTCAATTGGAGACATGCAATTTGCGATCGATTTGAAATGTCTGGAATCATTACCCGGGCATTGGTAGAATGCACAAACTGGAAAAGAAAACAGAATTGGAATTCATCCATTCTGTCCTAGCCAGTTGTCATTCAAAGTCTGGCTGCTCTACACGAAAAGTTGACACTGACAATGCTCAGATAACATAACCATATGTGTTAGGGACAGTACCACTGCATTGCTTGATCAAAGAATGCCACATAAAAGTCATGTATGATAACCGTGGGAGAAATGTGGAGAAATATATATATATGGTTGATCTGATATCGTTCAATTGTTGTCAAATATCCAATTCCTTTCCACTGATTTACGCACCGGAACTAGAATTAAAAGAAACCAGAGAAACCACATCATCTGTTTCATTTTTAGATCTGTGCATAAAGATTAAGAGTGACAAAAGTATCCACAAGACGGATGACTTCAACTTTCCAATAGTCAACTCTTTCATTAAGATTTCATCAGATTCAGACTTTTGTCGATACATTTCACATTTTTCAGGTGCAATCGATCCTGATCTTCCCATGAAAAATTCCAAGAGCGTCATACGACAATTTTTCAAAAGTTTATTGATCAGCGTTACAACGTTGAAGGCTTAGTATAGCTTTTTATGGCAGACACTAGAACATTTCCAAATGTGACGCATCAGTGACAAAATTGATGTCTGATGCAATTCTCTATTTTGATTTGTACCACATGTCCCCATGTTTTCAGGTGAAAACTTGACTTGCCATTGCATGTGTTTGTGACGGGTGCCACAGGTAGGGCAGGATACGCTCACCTTTTAAGAACACCTGGTATCATCACTATTTGATAGTGATTCATAAACACATGCTTACCATAAAGTCTGCTTTTAGCAGAGTTTTGTTATTATTATGGAAACAGTTTTGTTGCTTATATTTTGATATATAAAACAATACACAAGAATAACATATTTTTGCGACACTGATTACACGTGGGCTTGGCTGTGTCTTGACTGGTCCGGAGAGGCGCGCTCATGGCTAATTGGTCATGATCACGAACAGCCAGCAATAGTACGATCTAAACCTCCTGGTCGAAGAAAGGCCTCTTCACGAGTCACACTCACGAAGAATATTAACGGACCAGGCGGGAATGATAAAATGATTGTTTGAATTAATTTAAAGATTTGTTCCACATTTGTGACCTCAAAGAACGAACCATGAACCATTACGTGAACCATGTAATTGATGACCTTGGACCTGCTTTTTAGACATATGGGTTTCATTTCTGTCATCGAGTTTCCTCTTGACTTCAGGCTGCTGTTTCCTATGAAACATACTTTAAAGCAACTCTTTACCAGCTCCCTGACGTGTTCTGTTACCACTGTACTTTCTTGACCCCTGGCCATCGTAATTAGATCGACCGCCTCCGTAGTCTAGTGGTAGAGCGTCCGCCAGGAGAGCAGAAGGTCCGAGGTTTGATCCCCGGCCGCCAAACCAAAAGACGTTAATAGATGGTACTTGTTGTTACCCTGTTTGGCGCTGGACATTTAGGTGTTAAAACAAGGACTGGTCGGCTCGGAGTCAGTATACTGTGTCTGAGTGGGGTATTCATGTTAAACTGCGACATGGTATCTCAGTGAGTCTCTAAAAAGTGCAATAATCTTGGACGCGACGTTAAACCACATTTCACCTCAACCAGAATCATGATCGTTTTCGGTTTTCCTCCATATTGCCATTCTGAGACATGTTTCCCCCAAGCTCCAGTCTTCCTTTCCTGTGTGCGTGCCTTTGGTATAAGACATAGGTAGAACCTAGTTAACCGAGACGTCGCAATTCTTTGTGCATAGTTGCTGTCTTCGTCATGCCAGGGTGCGCTGGTCGTGGGTTCGAGTCCCTGTTTCGCCTCCTCAGTTTCCATATATTTGCGTCAGTTAGTGGTTTCCTCACATAACAAACTGACACTTAGTGATCAAACTGGAAATGTCAAATGTACCTCCTCACTTTCCTCCTCTCTACCAACAGGGCCCAAATGGCATCATGGAGATCTTCCTGCAGTCAATTGGCAAAAAACACGACACCGTGTTTCAAGTATCGCCCCAGAGGGCGTATTCCCAGGCACAGATTTTCCTCAATGTGTTCAGTGCTTCCGCATTGCGGACATATCCTTACGACGTAATTACAGTTGAGGTGGGTTACAAAAGTACGATATTTACTGCTATAACAGACATCATTTCATTATTTACTTATCATTGTTTTCATGATAATCATCTGTCCGTAGCCTTTTCCGTATTGACATGGCACTATCCTTAATCCTATATTCTTATCATCTCTGAAAGGTTTTACAACCATTTTTCCCCCTTAACTACAGATACAATATGCGAATAGTGTTGATGCATCATTCTTTACTCAGTCACTGCATTTCCTTCATTGACAAATATCATCTGTATGTTACAGAAGAGCTGGTTAGTGTTACTACAGTTCAGTATGTGTTACAGTAGAGATAGATGGTGTTACTACAGTTCAGTGTTACAGTAGAGATAGATGGTGTTACTACAGTTCAGTGTTACAGTAGAGATAGATGGTGTTACTACAGTTCAGTGTTACAGTAGAACTAGTTGGTGTTACTACAGTTCAGTATGTGTTACAGTAGAGATAGATGGTGTTACTACAGTTCAGTGTTACAGTAGAGATAGATGGTGTTACTACAGTTCAGTATGTGTTACAGTAGAGATAGATGGTGTTACTACAGTTCAGTGTTACAGTAGAGATAGATGGTGTTACTACAGTTCAGTATGTGTTACAGTAGAGATAGATGGTGTTACTACATTTCAATGTTACAGTAGAGATAGATGGTGTTACAACAGTTCAGTGTTACAGAAGAGCTACTTGGTGTCACTACAGTTCAGTGTCACAGTAGAACTAGTTAGTGTCACTACAGTTCAGTGATACAGTAGAGCAACTTGGTTTCACTAGAGTTCAGTGCCACAAAAGAGCTACTTGGTGTCACTACAGTTCAGTGTTACTCTGGACCTAGTTGTGTTACTACAGTTAAGTGTTACAGTAGAACTAGTTAGTGTCACTACAGTTCAGTGTTACAGTAGAACTATAAGTGTCACAACAGTTCAGTGTTACAGTAGAGCTACTTGGTGTTACTACAGTTCAGTGTTACAGTAGAACTAGTTAGTGTCACTACAGTTCAGTGTTACTCTGGACCTAGTTGTGTTACAACAATTCGGTGTTACAGTGGAGCTAGTTGCTGTTACTACAGTTCAGTGTTACACTAGTGTTACTTGTTGTTACTTCTACAGTTTAATGTCTTACAGCTGTACGCAAGAGAGACGTCATCATCCAGTGACGTCGCCATGGTGACGGTGTCAATCGACGTGCAGAACACCCAGTCCCAATGTAACCACGTTCCTGTGGTTGGCTGACGTGTTGGGGCGTACGGTAGAAATCATGTCTTGTCAACTTAGTGGTGGAGAGGGTGTGCAGATGTATGCCTTCTTTCCTTCGTAAACTAGTCTGAATGTAACGGTGCTCCTTTGAATTAAAAGTGTTCCTGTAAACTAAAAGTGGTCTTGTGAATTAAAGAGTTCCTTTTGATAGAACAGGGTCACTGCGATCATAACAGGGCCACAATTCCATCGCGGTGAGATCAGGACAGGGCCACTATACCATCACGGTTCGATCATCACAGATGGTCACAATACAATCATGGTACGTTCAGGACAGGGCCACAATTCCATCACAGTACGATCATTACAGGGCCACAATTCCATCGCACTAGGTACGATCAACACACTGTCACAATACGACCGCGGTACGATCAAGATTGGGTCGCTGTGGTGCGATTCGATCGCACCATGACCTTGATATATTCTGTATTGCCTTAAAGTGGCATGTACTTATGAGAAGTACTGTATGTGTCATTTACATGTCTGTAAATAGAAATATATGTTTTATTCTAAAACAAGCATCCTGTAAAGGCATGTCGAGCTTTGATGCCATTGAATCCACGTGTATGCATTTCTATGTTTTGTTCCAAGAAGAAATGCCCAGCAATCAATGCCCACTCCTTCATTGATTCATTGAACACTGGTTTTGTCCAAAACCATGGATTTGGTGCATAGACAGAGACTTCCCACTTACAAATCATGTGGAACATGGACATGGAATTCAATGGCACAACTAACTCCTCCAGCCTTTATTGAATTTCTATATCACCGTGAAACGTATGACTAGTTCATTCCATCGACTTGTACCAGCGTATGTGTAAATATACACACTAGATGTATGGACGGCAGGAGGGTACACGGTGATACAGCAACTGGAGACGACTTTGTGAATAGTTGTTCCTATTGTACTCAGTACGTAACGTATTCGCGGAATAGTCGGGAGTTTCAAAGGAGTGTGTGACTACCACGACGACGCCGCTTGTGGCATATTTTCAATATTGTTCTGTGAGTGTTGATGAACTTCAACTGGAATTGCTTGGCAATTCAACCACAAGAAAACCGTGAAGGTTAAATGACATATTTGTGCAAGAAGTAAACTTATTTGACCGATTGGAAATCAGAGGCATCATACCATTCATCTGTATGTGAGTTGAAGTGACGTCTTTGATTATTGGGTTTAAGATCAGGTACTGTTCTTTGTAAGGATCCCTCGAACTGACCCCCAAGATGCAATACATCTGTCTCCTGGTCTTCAGCTTCATCCATCTCATACTTATTGGGAACACGTCAGGACAGACTGTTATTGACATCAGCAAGGACAAGTCATTTTCTGCTAAAGTTCACGCCTCACCGCTCGCCATAAGTCCCTTGCACTGTGCCAAGTTGTGTCTGGTCGACCCGCTATGCCAGGCTTTCACAACCAATTGTGACTGGAGGTTCGGTCTTGATGTAAGGTGTCGCCTGTTTACAACCACAGATGGACAGACTGCAGCTCCTGGATCCTGTCTGGCAATGTTCCGCAACAGACCAAGTACGACTACAGCTGCAACATCTACGACCACACTAACTACAACACCTGCATCTACAACCACAAGACCTACAACTACCACACAAACTACAACCACAGCAACTGCAGCTACAACAACTACACAAACTGCAACACCAACACCTACAGCTACAACCAACACACTATCTAAATCTTAAGAACTATAACTACCACAAAAACTACAACCACGACACCGACAACTATCACACAAACTACAACCACGACACCTACAACTACCACACAAACTACAACCCCAACAACTACAAACATCACACTAACTACAACCACAACACCTATAACTACAACCACAACACCTACAACTACAACTACAACCACAACACCTTCAGATACAAGCACCAACTAACTGTAACCACAACACCTACAACGACGACTACCACACAAACTACAACAACACCTACAACTACAACCACAACACCTACAGCTACAACTACAACACAAACTACAACCAGAACACCTACAGCTACAACTACAACCACAACACCGACAACGACTTCTACCACACACATTACAACAACAACACCTACAACTACAACCACAACACCAACAGCTACAACTACTACACTAGTTACAACTACCACACAAACTACAACCACAACACTAAAAGTACTTCACCTACATCTACAACCAAACCTATATCTACAACACCTTGTACAACCACAATGACAACACCTACGTAAACTACAGCCACAACGCCTACTGCCACATCACCTGTGACAATTCCACACATTAAAACAACACCTACCACTACCACTACCACCATTCTACACCTACTGCAAAAGCAATACAATACCAACTACAACTAAATCTACTAAAAGACCAACGACAACATCAACTACACCCACAACAACCTATGTTCCCAGATTATTCACGCTCAGAAGGATCGCATAGGAGTAACATATGTGATTGTAATGAGATGGTTACTGATGAGCACATGTTGAACACATCTACACCACAACCACAACCACAACCACAACCTCAACCACAACCTCAACCACAACCACAACCACAACCACAATCACAATCACAATCACAACCACAACCCAAACCACAATCATCTAGTTACTTAATGCTGGAACCTGAAGTGAGAAATCCACAACACCTTGTGTTTAGCCGACAAAACAGAGTGTACTCGCCAAGTGAAACAAGTATATGTGCATCTGCACAGTGGTTACCGTGTGTGGACAACTCTATCAACGGAATTCTCATTCCACGCGAGAGACGGGTGTTCTGGAAACTGTTCTATATAGAGTAGTCGTGCGTGGAACAGCAGCCCTCTTCATTGCCTTGAGGGATATTACACATCTCCCTATTACTCGGATCTCACCTATGTGCTTGCTACGGGCTCACGCTGAAAATTAGCAACTGTTTCAATGTAATCTGTGTTATTTGTCACATTAACCTATGTATGTTTGTGTCCCTGAAATGGCTTTTCCTTACTTTGATTTAGATGTTCATGCACAGTTACGCCTCGGCTACATCTATCTTAACCAAACATATTTGTCAAGACTCTCAAGCTTGTAAGCTATGTACATGTATATATGTTGGTAAAACACTATTTGTGAAAGTAATCCTGCACATAAAGATCACTTCCTCTGTATCCTGTCCTCTGTTTCATCTTTATTCGCTATTTATAATCACAAGTAGTGACATGTATATTCCACTCACGTTATCAATGACAAGAATCCATTTATTACATCACTTTTATTTAATTAAACTCGAAAATAACTGTTGCAAGTAACAATTCATTTCACAGAATAATAAATTTCAATTGCAAGTGTCAACCATATTTTCATAATAAAACAAGTCCATATAGCCTAACTTTACACATACCAAAAGCAATTCAACAAGAGTATGGCAGCAGTATCTGATAATCTGATTATGTCACATTCAATCTAACTCCAGTTTAATCCTCATCATAAATATAAATATAAACTGCATTGTACCATTCACTTGTTCAAAATGCATCAATACATATGGTAGCTGTACTCTAGTACTTGGGAGTTTAATACAACTAAACTTATGGATGACAAAACTTACATGTAACTTATGGAAAACACAATAAGCGTGTATATATCTTACATGTAACGGACAGATGTGTATCATTACTGAAATATCTCGTTTTCTGCTCAACGATGTTTTTAATATTGATGAAACTGTTATCTGGTACTCATGTTTTATGTACATGAGTGGCAGATGTCCCAACAAAGTATCTCTGTGATTATACATGATAGTTAATTGTTAAAGGTATAGATCCTTTTTTTGACAAGGCTATAAGGATCTACACCGAAACGTCGCCTTTACAATGAATAAAGTTGTTATCCTTAAATTAACTCTACTTTGTCATCCGTCAATTTCCAAATAATGCCTATCAAACAATTTAACACTCTTTAGTGCTGCAAGCTGAAATGTTCGAAGGTTTCAACCTTACGTCAATGCAATGTATGCTTGTGTTCCTTTCTTCTTGGGACGGTCGGGTAGCCTAGTGGTTTAAGCGTTCGCTCGTCACGCCGAAGACCCGGGTTCAATTCCCGACATGGGTACAATGTGTGAAGCCCATTTCTGGTGTCCCCCGCCGTGATATTGCTGGAATATTGCTAAAAGCGGCCCCGCCGTGATATTGCTGGAATATTGCTAAAAGCGGCGTAAAACCATATTCACTCACTCACTCCTTTCTTCTTTTGACCTGATCAAATCTGACTGATCACAGAAAGCGAATTCAGATTCAGATACATATACCTGAGCAACGATGACGATACCAGTTCTCTCATAGTACATAAACGTATTCATTCGTTGTAACGTCATTGAATATCAACTTATAAATTCCTATAAATTCATATACATGTGTCCTATCGTGTCACATAATGACACACAAACAATCTTTATAATGTTATCTCACTAAGATGAGATGCGAACCTCCATCAATATTTCATAACATTTTATACATGTCCGACAAATCTAGTAGATGCTCTTGCTATGACGAAACTTGATTTCCGGCATATTGGATGATTACATAAGAACATTTACAGGGAAATGGATTTCTTGGTTTAAAAGATTAAACATCGGAATCAAGGTTAGGGAAGGTACTTTATGGGTGTCAACTTCTGTATTATGAGGAGTAGTATATACTCCGAAACGTTGTGTTCCTCATAATAAAGAAGTTGACATCCATAAATTCTCTTCCTTACATTAATTCTAAATGCCTTTGAAAGACTTGAAATCAAGGTTGTCTTAAAATTGTGAAGAGATCTACAACAGCTACAGATGAAGGGAAAATCGCTGGGGCGACAGGCTATTTCGCGCTTACAATATTCAGGGGAATGGTTCATTATTAAGTGTCATGTGTTTCATGAGATTTCATAACTATTCCCGCCCCATGTAATACAAGCGAGACGGAAACCGTAACAAAGTCAGTTGTACAGTAACCAATGCATTTTCTAAAGTCATAACAAAAATTAAACATTTCTAATATGAATAAACACTCAGTTGTATAAAAGGGACAGGTGAAAATCTGAATAGATACAAACAAACTAAAAACAGAATAACAGCACATGTGTGACACTGCGTGTCATGATCTGCATCCTCCCAAGATGAAGAATACTGCTTTCAATCAATCCGTCGTTCAGCTTGACCTGTCAAGCGGTCTCCGATAATTTACTGGAGCATGTGTAATTACGCAATAAGCATGTGTTCGGTAAGCCGTATACTTTTAAGAATATGTTTTCCACATATCCTTTTGTCACATCTGTCGTTTTGTCGACAACTGCGTGTTACGTGATGATTTACATCTCAAGTTGCACATGTTTTATCCTTTTCCCTTGTCGACTGTATCGTGCAAAGTAACAACAGGCCGTTTAATTCATTTCCATATGGCAGGTATGCATCGCTTGTGTCATAACACAAAAAGAAGGATCTAGAAAACATCACCTGTCTTAATATGATAGATAAATTGTATTAAGCAGTTTTCGCAAACTTTGGTCAAGGGCTGAGACGAGTAATTATAAAACGCAAGATCAATATCAGATCATACATTTGTATGTGTCTACGTCCATGAATTTTCATCGCCAATACTTTACATGTTTGTATACACTACGTTGCTCCGGGAATACACATGGCCCTATGCGGTGACGTGTTTACGAGGGTACACTGCCGATACCCGATTGCCGAGGTCTTACTTCCTCGGCCATTACTGAGGAGGAGTGCTTAATCTCACTTACAAACCGTCTAAATGCAAGAAATAACTGAAAACGAGAAATCATCGAGAATTCTAATAGTGTGTCGCGGTATAAAATGAATGCGATCAAAGCGTGCGAGAGAAAGAACACGTTCAACATAGACAAAACCAAGTCATGACATCTAAAATTGAACAATCTCTCATCGTCTGCCCCAGTGGCTCACTGGGAAAACAGTGGGTTGCATGTTCGATTCCCGTCATCCATAATGGAAAAGTTCCACTTAATGTCTTCGATTTTAGAGCTTTGGACGTTGGAAATACTGAGTCCAAATTTCATCTGCTACTCAAATCATCAGGTCCTACTAGCAAAAAGTAAAACCTCCCAGGAGGTTATTACGAGATATCCATATTACAATAGCGAAAAGTGGCAGTAGGTTTATTATAACAGCTAATGACTTGGTGCCGAGTGAACATCATGGGCGTCATCTGAACCCTCCTCAGTGTGTGAACGTTGTGCAAACCCTGTCATTGTATGGCATACAGCCACATGGTTGTAGCTGTGTCATCAAGTAAGAAACATGTGCTCGATCCGTTGTTTTAACACAACAGCGACACCGCATAGCAGCTATATTTATTCCCGGGTGATGAAGGAATGTAGTGTTTATATTAACCGTCAAGTACTGACCATGAAGAATTCCTGTGATTAGCGTTTTGAATGTTGGAATTCTAGTCATCATTCTGTTCTGTAGATCTTCATAATAGCATCTATAGTCTTGACCGTTTTAAACCAATATCATCATGTCAAGATAGCTGACGTTAATAAGCAAGGATTATTTTGGTAAGAGGCAAATGGCATCGAGACCAGATGTTTGACTGTTAAAGTTAAATATGATCTAGATGTCTGACTGTTGGAGGCCTTGTATGGACGGTTAGGTGCCGCTGTCGGCGTCACTGCCATCATCGTCAATGAGAGACTGCTTGTCCTCCTTCGCCCTCGTCTTCTCCATGTCCGCATGATGTCTCAGCACATCGTCCAAGGCAGGGTTCCGTATCATGGTCCTCATGGCGTCATATTCGTCTATCCTCATCGTCACCTCCTGCTCGTCAACCGTCTCTATATTAGCAGGCCCGTCGTTGTCAACCTCGTTGTTGTCCAGGCTGTCGTCGTCACTGAATCGCATGCAACATAAAGACTGAGCGGAAGGACGCTCATCGTTCAGTCTTTGTATTTCCGCTATGCTAATGGGTACATTTCAGTTCCTGTTCACGCGTCACTGTAAATTTGTTTGACCATTGGAAAATCATATTGGTTTTGGAAACTGCACTACAAGCACCCTGGAACACTCTTCGAACGCCATTATTGCTAAACATGGACCTTAACTAGAAATGATAACCAGCAGAATGCATGTTATTGATTTGAAACAAACGTATCGATTCCCCGTCAAGTTCTGTTATGTGTTGGAACTAAGTTTAGCCCTAGTGAACCCTGATCTGCAATATTAATTCAGCATTTAGTTTGGCTCATTTGTGTGAAGGATTGGCTGTTTCGGTTCATTGGGGTATGAATCGATGTGCACAAAACCGATGTGCAAACTTTGGTAGGAATTAATACAGTTTGCATATCGGTTTTTTCGATTCATACCTCAATGAAGCGAAAAAACACACATTCAATCCTTATAATTAGATTCGACAACAATATTTATTTACAATAGTTTAACAAAACAAACAAAAATGACGTGATCGATAAACATTCCAGTCTCAGGAATACATGCTGTGGCGTGCATGAATCAGGCGATTGTTTAATTTATGCAAAACAAAGTCAGTTGCTAATCAAGGGAGAGTAGGATAAAAACAAGTTCATAGGACCTGTCAATCAAAGAACAGAAACAGTCATACTGTTACGACCCGGAACGAATATATCAGGGAGAAGGCGACAGTTTCAAATGATTTGGTCAGTTACCACCAGATTCAAACATTATTTCCCTGAGAACGGGGAAATACAGTTGGAAAAAAGCGGGTGAGAAATGAAACCGGAAGACATGACATTTCTGGAACCCAGGCGAGCGAGCCTGTTCGTCTGCTGTTTCATTCCTTCGGTCTGAAAGGGTAGTTTGGACAAGAATATGCATGAATTTCGCTGATTTTCCTGTGCAAGACAATACACGTGAGCAGAAAGGGAATATCATCGACTGTAATATTGGGACTCCCCAACATTCCGTAGGAATGAAAGTAGTCCGCTTCAGTGGGCGTGGCTTAATTCTTTAAATTCATTTGAGGAATGAAGTTGTATTTGTTGACGTTCGTTAGCTGATGAAGAAAGTGCCTCACGTCACAGATACATAAATCATAACAATCATTTAAGCATCAAACTTTATTTATTTAATGCGAACTACATCAACGTAGAGAGTCGTGACGTCGTGACGTCATCCGTCCAAATCATTCCATTTGGCTTGACATCCCTTGGCTTTACAAACGGCAGAAAATGGCGGCTACGGCAATGTCATTCATTTTCAAAAAAAGTTGCACCTAGTAAAGTTTGAGTTGGAAGAAATCTAGACCCAGCTGATGCTGAAAATGGTTTGATATATATATTAACGTTCTGTAAACTTTTGGTGTGTCTTACTACGGCTGCTGATGACGGGGATTACCGCTTGAGGCGGCGCGGTTGGATTTCCCAAAGCAATGCACGGAAGTGTGGAGCTCAGTGATTTCTTTTGGTAAGTCGAGCATTCTCTGTAAAAGCTTCGAATGGACGCTTCATTTCGCTGGCACATAATCTATCTGGCTTTAAAGCCTGCATCATTCGTAGCCTGAATCGATGTCTCTCGCAGACAGTGGGCTGTGTACCGTTTTGAACACATTTGGAAACTGGGGATGACCCCATCAGCCATGAAACCTTTTCCCTAATGATTTAGTTTTGGTAGAATGTGCACAATCCAAGAGAAATTGTCACATGATGATGCCGTTCCTATTTGACATTTTTAGACACTGAGGAATTCCCCTTAAGTAGTTCTGTATGTCCCCGCTCGATTGACAACCTAATCACGTGACATATTGGCGTTCATCGGGAAATGAACGACAGTGAGCTTGGTAGTGTTCATCTAGGGGAGGTCACCCGCTACTGTCAATATTGGGAAATGAATGCCATAACACGTGACCAATTCAGCTAATCAGAATGCATGAATTACAATCAACAAAACGAAAATGTATTTATATGGTCATAGAAACTAACATTTAGTTTGCGCATTCGGCTGTTTAAGCTGCACTTCCAATCATAGCAGCATTACGAATAAAAAGCTGATGACACCAGGTGTTCATAAAGGTGGCATTTAACAAATCTACACTTCCAATGATACCAGTATAACGGAGATGACACCAGGTATATTATGAACAAGTCTAACCAGCCCTTCTAATCATGCAATTATTACAAATATAACAGCGATGACAACAGATGTTCGTGAAGGAGCTGTTAACTTTCACTTCCAATGGTGACAATATTACCACCATAAAGGTGATGACACCAGATGTTCGCGAAGGAAGCTGTTAACTTTCACTTCCAATGATGTCAATATTACCACCATAAAGGTGATGACACCAGATGTTCGTGAAGGAAGCTGTTAACTTTCACTTCCAATGATGTCAATATTACCACGATAAAGGTGATGACACCAGATGTTCGTGAAGGAAGCTGTTAACTTTCACTTCCAATGATGTCAATATTACCACCATAAAGGTGATGACACCAGATGTTCGTGAAGGAAGCTGTTAACTTTCACTTCCAATGATGTCAATATTACCACGATAAAGGTGATGACACCAGATGTTCGTGAAGGAAGCTGTTAACTTTCACTTCCAATGATGTCAATATTACCACGATAAGGTGATGACACCAGATGTTCGTGAAGGAGCTGTTAACTTTCACTTCCAATGATGTCAATATTACCACGATAAAGGTGATGACACCAGATGTACGTGAAGGAGATGTTAACTTTCACTTCCAATGATGTCAATATTACCACGATAAGGTGATGACACCAGATGTTCGTGAAGGAAGCTGTTAACTTTCACTTCCAATGATGTCAATATTACCACGATAAAGGTGATGACACCAGATGTACGTGAAGGAAGCTGTTAACTTTCACTTCCAATGATGTCAATATTACCACGATAAGGTGATGACACCAGATGTTCGTGAAGGAAGCTGTTAACTTTCACTTCCAATGATGTCAATATTACCACCATAAAGGTGATGACACCAGGTGTACGTGAAGGAGATGTTAACTTTCACTTCCAATGGTGTCAATATTACCGCGATAAAGGTGATGACACCAGGTGTTCGTGTAATCATGTTTAACCTGAACTTTCATCAAGTGTGCCAATATTCTATTCAGTTGGGTCCTAGTCTCCTACCTCCATCACGGTTACCCTGTAGCCAGGCTACACGTCCAGGATGATGAGGGTGACCCTCGCGGACACCTGCACAGACAGATCATTATAGAGACTCAGTAGAGAGAGTCCATATCTACAGTGGAGGTAACAGAGTAACAAACATTATGATCCATTTATCTGAAACAAGTGTATGAATACATTCGGAAATCGTTCCGTATGCTGTGTAGTTTTCTTAACGAATATTTTAGATGAAAGCGTATGGGTTTTGTCTATGTTTCAGCATTAGAAAGAGATAGTTAAAAATTTGTTAACATAGTTTTGAAACCCACTTTCACGTGTAAAAATTGTTAAAGAAGTGGTAAAACCGATAAAGGTATGTTTGTAGTTTGTGTGAGTTCGTTGTCGAATTTCTGCATTATATAATTCATATTTCTTTCGATTATTCCGAGGTTAGAAAAATTATATTACCTCATTTTTGACGTCAGAGTCAAAGAATATCAGAGCCTTTGTGGAACCATCCTGCAAAAGATGTTCATGATATAATTCATCAAGCAAGAGAGACGTGGACGTGAGTATGGTTTGGGTCGCTTATAGCAATATTCCAGCACTATCACGGCGGGGGACACCAGAAATGTGCCTCACACAGAGGTACGCGGAAGGGCACAGGGACCTTCCTACATGAAGTAGGTCTGTGGGTTTCGTCTTTTGTGATTTTATCACAGAACAAGCACTATCCCGTGTATGATTAATAATATAAGATATTACGATTAAGATTAAGATCGTCCATCATATATGCTCGTGAATCGAGCGAGAACTCCTGTTTGATTCACAATTTCGGCCATGTAACGGCGTACCAGCTTAGTTAAGGAAGAAAGAAAGAACTTACACACTTCGAATGAAAGAACAATATTAATACACAAAGAGTTAGACTGCAATTCAAGAGGGATTACTTCAACATTACAAAATTAAATTTTCCCTTCATGTTGAGCAATATCTACCAGCTCCAGCTTTCGAGCATGCACTTTTTAAGAAGAGTTCAAACAGCGTCATACTATTGCTCAAAAGTTGTTTGATCATAATTACAACATTCACGACGTTAGTCAAGATTTAAAAACGTTTTATAGTAGACATATGGGGGACAGTTTCAAATTTGCCGCATCAGTGACAAAAATGATGCCCGATGCAATTTCCTATTTGAACCAAATGTTCCCGTGTTTTTCAGATGAAGTGTAGACTTGCCTTTGCATGTGTTTCTAACGGGTGCTATCAGTGGGGCAGGAAACGCTCTTTTCGCAAACACCTGGTGTCATCACTATTTTATAGTGTTTCGTAAACACATGCTCATGATATGGTCGGAAAAGAGTTTTGTAGAAATTATTTCGTATTACATTTATTGATATGTACAGGTTAAAATATGTTGATAGTTCGATTCGGATTCGATTGATGAATATAGATCGTTTGTGCGGAAACTGATTTTTGATGTCTCTCAAGAAAAGAACAGTGTGAAAGTGCTTGTTCCTAAAATCCTTCAATGCCACTGATGTCGATTGCATTATTAATTTGAATAATGTTGGTGTCCTTTCTTTCAAAATATGTAGCGATCGCCTCGAGTGTTCGCCCGGGCAGCGAAAAGTCCGGGGTTCGAGCCCCGTCCGCGTCACACCAAAATACGTTAAAAGAAGGTAATTGTTGTAACCCTGTGTGATGCTCGGCATTAAGGGGCAAAAACAAGGACTGGTCGGCTCGGAGTCTTTTATACTGCACGTCGCTATATAAGGGCAATAATCGTGGACGCGACGTTAAACCCAATTTCACCTCACCTCATCTAAAATATGTGGCAATTGAACTGTTTTTAGTTGTGTGACTATGACCTTTCAAACTGTATGACAATAGACATATTACTCCTTCGCACAATGCAATTCCATCCATCTTGTGGGAGTGAGTGAGTGAGTGAGTTGGGTTTAACGCCGCTTTTAACATTATTCCAGTTACATCACGGCGTGTCAGCTTGATGTGGGAGGAAAGCCCGACATGATGCAGGTCTCAGACGTTTACCACTTCGGTGAAACCCACGAGCACGGGCATGGTGCTGACAAACCTAGAAACATAATTGGGGCGAACCGGGATTCGAACCCACAATCATAGATTTCTGGCGTGTCCAAGGGACGCAACTCTGCACAGCGAATCGCGGCGCTTTAGACGACTGGGCCACCCGTGCCCCCCATCTTGTAGGAACTGATACATGTGACGACGAAGTTGTTCAGCATTGTTCGCTTTCTGATGTGATGCCATTTCCTTGTCTGATATGTAACTCCCAGAGACTGAATGCGCTCAGCTGGCATCATAGAAATATTTACTTTTTGATGGAGATTCACATTACGAAGTATCGCTACATGTTTAGATTTTGTGATCTTTATATAATGAGATATGTCACGATGTGTCATATGTACTGTGTATTAAGTAGTAAGGGTTCAACCATGTGTCATGTGCCACATCCCATTACCCCATTACAAGCATCAGAAAATGCACAGGTTCGTTCTGAACAGAATTGAAATAAAAAGTAAATGTGCATCCAGTTTCGCATGTTCAATTTAAAAATGCCGATTCTGTTTTATAAGATCCTTTTCATCAATGAACCATTGTGAGGTCATACGTGTCGTCTACAGTAGAAGAGACATGAAGAGATCAGATTCGCCTCTTTTGTGGTCATTACCATGCCAGTGCTCGTTAGTATCGCCAGTGCTCGTTAGTTTCACTAGTGCTCGTTAATTTCACCAGTGTTCGTTAGTTTCACCAGTGCAGTGCTTGTTAGTTTCACCAGTGCTCGTTAGTATCACCAGTGCTCGTTAGTTTCACCAGTGGTCGTTAGTTTCACCAGTGCTCGTTAGTTTCACCTGTGCTCTTTAGTTTCACCAGTGGTCGTTAGTTTCACCAGTGATCGTTAGTTTCACCAGTGATCGTTAGTTTCACCAGTGATCGTGGATTTCGCCTGCGTTCGTGGGTTTCACCAAAGCGATCAATTCTTACGACCGACAGGCCAACAATATGACAGCAATTTTAATAAAACTTAAATACTTTTGTAATATGTTTCCATTGTGGTGTTAGGAAAACATGAAAAAATGAATCCTTGAATGAAATGTGGGTACCTGAATGATTGTTATCTGAATATCTTCATGTTACCTACACGCTTGCGTACCAAACTCATGCGTCACTTTCATCAGTGTGTATTGAATCACAACGATTACAAAGACGATGATCAATCCTGACTTTCCGTGATATTCATCTCTTGTTGGTAAGGAACAGGATGCAATTTCGTTGTACAAACGCGCGCAACTTTATACACTCCCACTATTTACCTGCATTACCCAGTAACTGCAAAAGGGGCGGTCGGGTAGCCTAGTGGTTAAAGTGTTCGCTCCTCACGCCGAAGACCCGGGTTCGATTCCCGACATGGGTACAATGTGTGAAGCCCATTTCTGGTGTCCCCCGCCGTGATATTGGTGGAATATTGCTAAAAGCGGCGTAAAATCACACTCACTCACTCACTCAAGAACTGCATAACTAGGCCTATGTGAGTGAGTTGGGTTTACTGTCGCTTTGATCAACATTTCAGTCAAATATCACAGGTAGTCAACTTAATGTGGGAGAAAAGTGCAAGGGGACGCAGGTCTGGACGCCAATCACTTTGACCATGAAATGACACGGTGCTGAGAAACAAAGCAGAACAAGGGACGCAACTGTGAACAGAGAGCTGCGGCACCTTCCACCACTGGGCCACCAGTGTCATTCGCTACCAGGTTATAACAATAACGACACAAGACATTATATATGATGTTTATTGCAGTTATAGCAAAGCTTTAAAACAACAACAGGGCAAAAAGCTACTGAAATTATATGAATGGACCACTGAAAATCAGTGATGACACCAGGTGATGATGACACAAAGGCATCCTTTCTGATTTGAACGATCCAAAGACGGCATGGTCTTGTTGAATACACCCGACAGGGACTCAGTCTCTCTACATACGCTTAAGCAGATCGGCTCGTCCACACTTGTCTGACAGTTTGTATCAATGAAATAGACGGCTTATTTTACGAGTTTACAGTAATAGACCTCGAAAGTGATTGCCATATCAATCGTTTTGACAACCGTTTTTTTTATTATTCACAAATACGATTACCGTAGATGGTAAAATTATAAGATTACTAATCATGCTTAATATTTTACTTTGAATGATGTGTCATAAATTGTTAAATTCGATGATAGAAATTGTGATCATTGACTTCCTTAACGTTCAATGCGACATTGGTGAGTTTCGAAGTTGCATCCCACTGTGTACTCAAATGCTCTGTATATGTCTATGTGAACAGGCGTTGTGATTCGGGGAAAGATATGTAAAATGCATCATTATATTTATGAGAATTCTCTAAAAAGCAGGTAAATGTTTAGTTTAAGCAGTTAATTTGGGCACAGTTGCAAAGGCTGTTGGAACAATTTACAGTTAGGTATCGACACCTGTTGTGTGGGATCGGTTGCGGCGTTTCCCCCGGATCACCATGACAACAGCAGCCATCACCATGGCAACTGCAGCAATGAACATGACAATTGCTGGGACAGTTCCCGCAGAGCTGGAGTCCTTCTCATCAGTTGGTTCTGCAACCTGGAAATCTGAAAATGAAGACGCATTTCAAACATTTGGTGTTGTTTTATTTCGTACGTGAATCTGCACTGGTTTCTGTGGTTTTGTGTTGGTTACTGGGATAAAATAATAGCACAAAGACGTTAGCCTTGTTCATATCAACCAAACATACAGAATTTGAAATATAGAACATAGGGAATGGCCAATTTCATTGAAGGATATTTGCGCATGCATTCGTCTTCCATATTTACAGAAAAAAAGGTTTAAACCTAACATTTTTGCAGTTATTATATAAGGTAGATAAAAAATATATATTTTCTTATTATTATGTACAGATTAAAATATAAGATATAGCAAAGAGGGTTTTCGTGATCCTGGCACAGTCAGGCTATTTAGAATCATCATCAGTTCAGGGTCATATTGTTCTTGTTGTGTTTTTTTTAAATTATTATTATTATTATTATTATTATTACAAGACAGTTTCTTTTCAATCCAATAATCTAACTCAAAAAGAAAACGGTTCTCCTACATGAGATATAACTTTTATATATCTACCTGCATTCCGTTTCTCTCTAAAGGTAAGTGGTCCCTGGAAGATGTGGAGGTCATGATCTTTTCTGTCATCTGACACATCCCGACCTTGGCGATGCGGGGAGTAGCAGTCCCGACGACATCTCTGATCGTAGTCCGTGCCGTTGCATACTCGGACGTAGCAGAAGATGTATACATCCCGATTGTTGCGGACAAATTCAAATGTCCGGAACCGGAATTGAACATGTTTCTGGGAAGAAGTGTACTCGAAAGCTACGGTCTGGTCAGCAGGACATCTACATAAAAATAATAAGGTGTACAATGTTTAACAATAGACCAAAATCTATGTTAAAAGGTCTGCTTTCATTGAGCACATTAACGGCCAGAATATTCACAGTAAGTGTTTCTTTGCCGAGTTAAAACTGCAGATATCTAAAACAGGATACAGTAAGGAAAACGAAGGATCCTTTCCTACAGAAGTAATATAAGTCTACCAATACATATTTATCTAATGTTAAATATCTCAATTGTGGCATTTACTGATAGGCTGCATTTATTATTTTAGGTACACGTTTAGCGGAGTTGGATATACTAGATCACCATAGTAACAAAGCATAATCTTAAGATTCAATCATGTTTCCTGACCATAGATCTAGTGTCACTTACCCATTTCTGATAAGGTAGTACTGGTTATAAAAATCGTAAGGATTTACAGATGGTTTAGCCACGCAGTTCTGAAGCGATATCTTGAGTTCAGAGTCATCGGACTCCAGCCCGACGTCCACGTATACATCCTGATTCAGACCAATGTATATAGGATAGGACGTGATTCTGTAACTGAAGCTTGGATCCCTGTAGAAGTCCATATGCATGGAAAAGTTTCCTGAGCCACGTACAACCAGCTCATGGTCATGTTGAGGCCTGAAGTGTCCGACTATGGACACATCCCTGTTAAGGTGACATTCTAAGGATATATCCTTCGAGTTGAACCTCGTGATGATTGATCCCATCGTGGTGCTACCGTAGTATCCTCTACTCTGTGTCACGATCCTGTTCTTGTACACTATGTCTGATCCAGTTTCCTTGAAAACAAAGTAAATAATTGAAGTATGTTATTGTCACAAGCCACATGTGTGGCTTTACGTGATAGGGCTGAAAATACAACCATGAGCGATAACTTGTGTAATCGATGCCATCTATAGATGTAACGACTGAACCCTTCCCTCCTAGATCATTTCCAATGTGCCCCAGATGCAACTGTCTGGCCTGTGTGTAGTTTACGCTGCTCAGAGGTAAGGTTTAATGGCGGTTAAACATATATGACGGCGGTCTGTAATTAATCGAGTCTAATCCAGTGATTGACATCATGAGCATCGATCCACCTAATTGGGATACGAGGAGGTGAGGTGAAATGGGGCATGTGTGTGTGTGTGTGTGTGTGTGTGTGTGTGTGTGTGTGTGTTTCGTTGTGTGTGTGTGTGTGTGTGTGTGTGTGTGTGTGTGTGTGTGTGTGTGTGTGTGTGTGTGTGTGTGTGTGTGTGTGTGTGTGTGTGTGTGTGTGTGTGTGTGTGATTCGTTGTGTGTGTTTCCGTGACCTTTCATATCTTTCCTGGGAATGTTGGTACTAAAGAGGCGTAGATTACTTTCAATGGTATCATTGCATACATACAATGACATGGAATTGGCATGAAATGGATGTCTTGCCCTTACGGGATCATCCCTTATGAGTGAGAGTCGAGGTCATTGATTAAGCCAAAGGACATTTGTGTAGTATATCGTCGACGTTAAGGAAAAACGATATCTTAAGTAATAAATGTTAAGGTTGTCAAGGTCGTGGGCAGTGGTGATAGAATGACGCCCTCCAGTTCTCTGTGACGTAAGTGCCGAATTACCTCGTGAACGCGTGGTCAATTCATACAGGGTAAGAATAAATCACAACAACTACTGATTTGTATGAGCCTTGGTTTAGATCAGATCACTTCCGGTATAGTGTTGAATGAATTCAGCTAAATGGGTTTCATGGCGTTATTTCGGTGAGTGTGGGTCGCCAATGAATCATGTTGTTATTTACACATATTCAATCTATATCTACATATATCATCAGAATAGATTTACTTTTATTGAACTCCGTTAGTATATATTGTAATTACACTTTTAACAATTATATCTACATCAATATTTATATTTAAATCCTGTTTCGGACATTATGTGGAGTCACATTGTGCATTGAGTTAGGTTTGTGACATTACCAAACGCAGCACGAAATATGGACGGATTAGTTACCTCCCTTGTCATTCCACATCCGAGGATGTTTGAACGAAACATCACGACGTCATAGTAGACTTGACCCCTGCAGCTAGGGTCATCCAGGGTCAGGTCATATTCAGATGACCCCGGAAACACTTGTTGAATCATGTCACGGGGTACAGTCACTTTGAAATCCCTGGAGTCGCAGGTGACCATCAGTTTCCTCAAGGGAGCTAATGACAAAATAGAAGTTAAAATACGACCTTTGATACAATATAAAGCAACGGACAAAAAGTATACACTCGTCGATATTTCCAAATTTAATGTTGCGGCGAAAGTATAGAACGAGGCAGAGACCTTACACCGACACAACTGTGAGCTGCACTGGGGCGAACTCGATTTATGACATGAAGGTTGTTTGATCTAACCAGTAAATGTCATCATATTGATTTATATGAGCCAGGCTTCCGGTCGGTACGGAAATTACGTCAGGTAACACACCTTGACCGTGCTAAATACGACTGGACTTGGAATATATTTAAGGTAGGATTAGGGCTCGGTTTTGGACAGCAGCGTAGTATAGGCCCAAATGATAGCTTGAGAGTGGCACGTTTACAGGCGATTCATCCTAACTAAAATAAGAAGATATCTAAATTCTGGATACGTGTAATCCCCTCATGACAAAAGAACATGACAGGAACGCTGTGAAAGGTATAGAGGAAACGAGTTTCCAAACTGTATCTTTCGGGATGAGTTACAATTCCAGTTCAAAGTCACAAGCGGAAGGTGGTGTAAATGTGGTATATGCCAAAATTCTTTCGGATCGCCTTGGAGGGTTTGCAGCAGTGTAGGAATGTCATGACTGATATATGACGCCCTTGTTGGAAATTAATCGGAGAGTTGCATTCTGTAAAGTACTAAGGAATTAAAGAAGGACTAACTTGCAATATCTGGAAGTTCTGTTGACATTTTAAGATATTAATTTGAAATTTCAAGATAATAAGTGAAATTTTCAGGTTATAACTTGAAATTTCAAATTAGTGTCATGAAATTTCAAGATACTGAGTTGAAATTTCAAGATGATAGTTGAAATTTTAAGATACTTAAGTTGAAATTTCAAGGTAATGACCTTGACATTTCAAGATACATAAGCTAAAATATCAAAAAAATGATCTTGAAATTTCGAGATATTAAGTTGAAATTTCAAGATACGAAGCTGGAATTTCAAAATATTAACTTGAAATTTCAACTTATTACCTATTCAACTTATTACCTTGAATAAGATCATTATCTTGAAATCTCAACTTAGTATCTTGAAATTTCAAGACGAAACTAAAAAACAAAAACAAATGGCCCTAAAAGACTTCCGTAAACTTGAATGCCATTGGTCCAAAAATGAGCCAACTGATATCAGTTAATGGAAACGAACATTTCGTAGTATCTGATAGTTTTATGCCATGCCCCAGCGTTTAGAGCAGTGTCTCGAGAGAAATGTAGTACTGACTATTGTCCATTACAAAGCAGCTGTCCAAATACCACATGACAAATGAAATAACATGAGTGATCACTTGCAACAAAATCGAATTTGAAGTTGTCTCATTTCTTCTTCCCGTTTGTGCACATGGATATAACATCAATCAATATTCTAGGTCACTTTCGAGTTCAATGGGTTGACGTAAATAAGCAGTTATCTCCCTTCCACACTGCGTTTACAGAGCCTCAGAGGCGGGCAATTCACACTAAAAGTTCCTACCTCTTGATGACCAGCCCCACGAGTTGCTGCTCGACTCTGGAATGATAAAGGTGAGTTAGTGAGTGAGTGAGTGAGTGAGTGGATGGGTTTTCGTGAGTGAGTGAGTGAGTGAGTGAGTGAGTGGCCACGATTTGAAAAGTACCTTATATCAAGGCGTGTAAGCATAATGTGAGTGGAAAGTGGTGTATCCGACGGTCATCGCCTTGTCTTACAAATTAGAATTATGATGAGGGCGATTATCACAACAAAATTTCGGATTCTGACAAGCCCAAGGACGCAACTCGCATTTGATGACTTGGGCAAAGGTCTTTCGAGAAACGTGCAGTAAATAGTATATTTATTAATGATTGTTCACATGGTAAAACGTCTTGACAGTAAAGGTAGTGCACTTATCGCACGAGTACTGCATAATATATTAGGTTCCACATAGGGGAGTACAGTTGATGCACATGGGGATGCCTACTTCTTTCCACATAGTTCATTATCCTTGTCAATCTCCATGAAGAAATAAGAATGTAGAGATATCTCACGACACTTGTAATCAGCATACATGGGCATGTCATTTTCAACTTTCAAAATTCAGGTGTTGTCGAAATGTGAGCGTATCCTGCTTTACCCGTGGTAGCCGTCACAAACACATGCAAAGGCAAGTCACTTTGTTTTACACGGAAAAACAAGGGAACTGCATTGGACATCATTTTTGTCACTGATACATTAAATTTGGAAATATCCTCCACATGTCCACCATAAATCGTTCTCAAAGCTTTACTGGGGCCTTGAATGTTGTGCTGGAATACCCATTGATGTTGAGGGAAAGTTGACTACTGGAAAGTTGGAGCCATTCCTCTTGTCATGTACTTATGCATAGATATAAACATGAAACAGACAAGGTGGTTTCACTTCTCACTTATATTTCTGGTTCAGGTAGGTAATTCAGTGGAAGGGGCTTGGCTACTTGATGGTTATTTAACAGTTTAACTTCTTAGCCAGATTCCCTTGTTTTGATTTGTCAATTCGAGCAGAAATTCCGTAAGCATGAAGAAACAGATCAGCAAGAAGGGGAACACAGTTGATGCACATGGGGATGCCTACTTCTTTCCTAAATGTCTTATCCCCATATTTAACGTAGATGTTATCAATAATTATGAGGAAGTGTAGCATTTCACATATTGTTTTCTCAGTGAACTTTCATTTTTGACAAACTGTCCTGAACCTCTAAAAATAAACAAATACAATGTGTGAAGTAGCTGCACAAAATACCGTACAACGTCATCCCTACCTTTTCAGCAATGATAGCAAAATTCAACATTTTGACGTATAGGTTCATATGTAGGGGGCGGTTAACCTGCATTGCCCAATAACTGCAAAAGGAGCGGTCGGGTAGCCTTGTGGTTAAAGCGTTCGCTCCTCACGCCGAAGACCCGGGTTCGATTCCCGACATGGGTACAAAGTGTGAAGCCCATTTCTGGTGTCCCCCGCCATGGTATTGCTGGAATATTGCTAAAAGCGGCGTAAAACCATATTCACTCACTATAAGATGGGGAATATACTACAACTTTTGTTGAAATGAAATTGTGTTAAATCCCATAAAGAAACAGTGTTCGATGACAGTTATGGATATAGTTTGCAGGATTACATAAAGGGTGTCAACAATTGATTCTCTTGAGATATGAATATTTCATGTGGAAACTATTACACAAAATAGGACACAAAACATGTTCTGCCTATTTGCTAATCTTGTTCATGGTCTTACCTGTCGTCGTGTATGCCAAGGACACCTGTAACATAAAGATATTTATCATGGCAATAACCTATGTTTCATTTTTTCATTCATTTTCATTATAAAACACAGCGTACAACCCTACAAGACTAATTATAACATACGTGTACAGCAGGATATATGAAATAGGTAAGTATTTAACTCCAAACAACGATTGCTGATATTAACACTCACTACAGTTCGGTGAGTATGAAATACAGTTTGATGAGTGTACTACAGTTTTGTGAGTCAGTTCGGTGAGTATGTTCTACAGAACCGTAGAAGCAAAGTCAGGCGGGAGTACTTCGAGCCCTGTGCCACCAACGGTTCCGCATCCGAATACCACACTTCATTGGAGAGTGAAGGCCCAGTCTTACCGGTGACTTCGAAATCTTGTACCTTTGAAATAATTCTGCCACACCAATAGTGAAGTCAAATGCCCTGAAATTAACAGTAGATGATTCTACTAAGGTTAAATTTTTTTTTTGTTTAACCAATATACTACAAATTAGTTTTGATGTTTCTGAGATCCGACAGTTACCCAAACCTGCTATGCTTGACCTCAACCCTGATAGTCAAACATTTAAAGGAAGTTTCAAATACTCCACTTGCAGGACAGGAATCGAAAAGCAGTCAAGTATGGAGGTAGACAACAGGACTATATACTACATTTGTATTGATACTCAAAAGTGAATTAACTATGACAATGGGCTTAAACACAATATTTTAATTATCCTTTAAAGAAATAAGCATGACATTCTGAAGAATTATTACAATTGACCCACCTCCAGAGTTCCGTGGCTGGAACGACCTCCATCGTGTTATTGTACAGAGCATGGACGAACATGTCGGTCCTGCAAGATGACGGCCAGGTACATTTGAATTAACAACCACCTCAGTGTCACACAGTAGGAAGGCAGGAGAATTTCAAAGTTACATCTATAACTGAACACTCCTACGTCAGACAATGTGAACCTTGATTTATTTTTAAATATATTTTATGCCAGTTAATTGCATATTTGCTTGTACAAAAAAATAGATAATACGTTCAACCTACGTAACTTATACCTTGTTATAGATTATACAAACTTCAGAGAACTTATGACATACGTGTTCAATTTCATATATGTAGATCTGGTTTAACTCAATAATCATTGATAATAGGATTAATGTCTGTCATGTACTTTCTGACAGGTTGACACTGCCACACAGCGGAGGCAAGGGAATGACTAACTTCGTATCATCTGTTGTCTTATCAGGATTCTCGTGTGTTGCTATCTTGTCCACAATGACCCTGTACTTCAACAGTTGCTCCAGCTCACTGTAAATGACGAGTAATCATGGTGAGGTGAGGTGTGCTTGTGTGTGTGTGTGTGTGTGTGTGTGTGCTTGTGATAGTCCGGACTGATGGCGATTTATAATGCTAGGCCACTGAGATACCAGTCCTTGTTGTAGCCCGTTAATGCCGAGCGCCAAACATGGTAACAACAAGTACCATCTTTTAACGTCTTTTGGTATGAACCCCGGACCTTCCGCTCTCAGGGCGGACGCCCAGCCACTAGACCACGGTTTTGATGTGAAGCATGAACTACATGTAACGCAACCAACACAAATAGCATAATACAAATAACAAAAGCACATTTTCCAGAAACAAGTTGTATGCATTGTGAAGTATATAAAGTACATGTAGGACAAACAATCTATACAATAACACCTTCATGAAGCAGTATATATACGTTACATTCACAAGGTATTTAGACTATTCATTCTCCGTTGTTCAAACCAATTCATATCCAATAAGAGCAGATTTTTATGCAAAGAATATGTTCAGCAATACCTTATGAATATAGACTTGATCTTCTGGACGCCCTCTGGCAGTGAGTGGAATATTATGTTGACGTTGCTAATGATGTACACCTGTATTCAAAATATGGTCATTTTAAAGGAAGAATGGGCTTGGGCACACTGGCAATCCCAGCGAGCTAGATTCTATCAGACACCATTCATCAAGTTTGTAACCCTCACACTGAGACATTTCGTAACCCAAATCGAAAGTAATTTCGAAACACTGTCTCATAAATTACGTTATAAATATAATATTAATTTACATTTATATCACATTCAAAACGCCTGATATAACTTGAACGAAATACCACTCCATACCACAGGATATTACCTTTAGTGTGGCATCAGCAGTGTGCTTATCACCTTCATCATACGCTTGTATTGCAATTTCCACGTGACCCAGCATGGATGAAGAAAACAGCGTGTCTGTGAAGACACGGCCGTTGATGTCGACTATAAATGGCTTCGTGGTTTCCAGGCCGCTAATACCATGAACGTTTTGACCTCTGTCCCGGGAATGTGTTGTGGCGTTAGAGCCTATATCTTTGTCTGTGACGTCAATCTGTGCCAAAGCATGTACATTTGTAAATACATTTGTCATATTGATGAGCACAGTTTATTTTGGTCTTGATTTAAACATGTTTAACGTTTAATAATAGTTACTTTCCATATTTATTGTAAAATAAATATAAACTGAACACACTACCTCTCTTCTACAGTTAGAAGGAGTCACAGTAGTTTCACTATAACATGGTTTTGACAGTTTTGACGTTGGAACATCAAAATTACTTTGGTGACAGTGCAGATCCTGACGCCATTGTCAAGCAAGTGGTGTTAGAATTGTCAAGCAAGTGGTATTAGAATCTTCACCGAAACGTCGCTACATCTGTAATAGGGATGTTGACTATCCATACTGTCTTGCCATATATCCAGCATATAAATGCCACTTTCTGCTCAAAACTACTCACTGAAGTTGTCCACCAAGATCACGTGTCACGGCCCGTTTCACAAAGAGATCTTACCCTTCAAACGTCGTAACTCTCACCATTTACCATTGGCTTGTGACTGTCTCAGCGCAAAAGAGGCTTTGTGAAACACGGCCAAGGATTCTCCATACATCGACAGGAGGACGCTAGCATATCATGAACAGGAAGTAAAGATCATAACGTGATGAGAGAAGTTTCTACTGACCTTCAGATCGTACACCAAATCCCCTTTGTTCGCGTCATACAAAATGCCCGTAAATAGTTCTCCTCCATCCTTGAACACTGGTGGGTTGTCATTGATGTCTTCAACATGGACCTCGACGTGGAGGAGAGAGGTGTCACTTTGGTTGAACGGTGGATGGAAGGGGTTCTGGGGGGACTCATTCAGAGAACAATCCTTTGATACCTTGATAATCAGGTTTATTAAATCCTTTTCTTCCCTGTCCAGTTTATGATTTAGACATAGGGTTCCAGTTGTCTTGTTTAGAGAGAAATACGTTGCGTGGGGTTGATCACCACCTGAAGGACAATATTACCTTAGTGCTCATATATGATTAAAGATTAAATATGTATTACTGTTTCAATACAACTGGTAAATTCAGTGTAAATTGTATGACTCAATTGTTTGAATATGTAAACCGTAAAAACATGTATAGCATATTCTAAACAATAGGTATATTTAAGAGCATACTTACAACAAAACCTAAACATTGTGCTATGGTTACCATAATTCTCATACTAAAGATGTAACGTCCATTTTAAATTGATTTCGCACCTTTAGATATTACATGCCACGATTGAAAAAATAAAGTTTAACTATTTATTAAAAAAAACATGCAGCGAAACAGTCCATTATGTATCATTTTTGTTAGAATTAACATTACGGGCATACAGTTGTACATATTATACCCGAAACCTTTGTGTTATTTCCGAACAAGATGTATAAAATCATGATCAATACAGCGAGACATTGACGTCATTACTTACTGTGCATGTAATAACACCTTCTAGTGTTGATCTCCCCTTCATCTTTGTCATCTGCCAGAGACAGATTATCATCACACTCTGTCTCCTCTTCTGCTATAATGATATCATGCTTTCTGTTGGGGAAATATGGGTCATTGTCATCGATGTCTAGTAACCTCACCAGCAACGGCAGCGTTGTCTTCAGTTCCGGCGTTCCCTGGTCTTGTGCTGACACGTCTATCTACACAGCAACAATACGGCATCAGAAGGGGAGACACCTCATCTACACATCAACAATACGGCATCAGAAAGAGAGACACATCGATCTACACATCAACAATACGGCATCAGAAGAGACACCTCAATCTACACAGCAACAATGCAACATCAGAAGCAGACACACCTTAATCTATACATCAACAATACGGAATCAGAAGTAGAGACAACTTGATCTACACATCAACAATACGGCATCAGAGGGAGAGACAACTCGATCTACACATCAACAATACGGCATCAGAAGGAGAGACAACTCAATCTACACATCAACACTACAGCATCAGAGGGAGAGACAATTCGATCTACACATCAACACTACAGCATCAGAAGGAGAGACAACTCAATCTACACATCAACTATACGGCATCAGAAGGAGAGACAACTCGATCTACACGTCGACAATATGGCATCAGAAGGAGAGACAACTCGATCCACACATCAACAATACGGCATCAGAAGGAGAACAACTCGATCCACACATCCACAATACGGCATCAGAAGGAGAACAACTCGAGCCACACATCCACAATGTCATCGCCACTGCCTGTATCAGCCTTTATCACATTTAATCCCCATATGAACAACTGAAGTCGTGAGATCACTGGATTATGCCCGGAAAGTAAACAGTATTTTGTGAGCGACGTTATAATGATACATTTGTCAGTCATAGCTGTCTGCCCCTGACACTCCATCGCGGGTGACGTCCACTCGAACAAAATGGCCGACTCACGAAGCGTTGCTTAAAGTTAAAGTAAAAAATGAAACTGATGTGGAAATAAGTGCAAGGTACATATAGCTTAAACAGGCATAATCTGGAAACGAACGGCGTCGGCGGTAACGTTCATTTGGAACGTCATCTGCGTCTGTTAATATTAATAAGAATCCACCCGACGATTACCTGTAATATGTGTACCCTAGTGTACATAACGTCAACAATGACACAAACATATTCTATAATAACAGAAACTTCAGTGGAAACCTACTGTGAAAGTTGGTCTTGTTTCCCGGTCAAGTATTTTAGTGTTGGACAAATTGCCGGAGGTGGTATCAAGAAAGAAGAAAGTCCAATCGTCTCCCCAAGAAGGTTCGATCCTGTAGACAACCTGGCCGTTTTCTCCCTTGTCTTCGTCATCAGCTTCTAGGATGAACATCTCAGAGTGAAGGTGTTGCTCCTGAATGTCATACAGATATCTGGTCAAACTGTGTAGCCCTTGTCATGTCTTTCTCCACAGTGGAGTAGTACACAAGTATATAAGTTCCACCACTCCATTTAAGGGTTGGTGCCGTTTTGCTCATTTTGTTAAAGTACTTAAAGCATACAATTTCCCTCCAAAATCGCATTGGGTGTTCAGTATCTTTGGGGGCTTCACATATGCAATGCAACAATCGCCCATCTTTCAGATTAATTTAGAATTAATTTCTCCATCAAAACCAATTTCAATAATCTAAACATTTAATAGATATTACCCACAATGATAACGTGAGCAATGTTAAGAGTCACTCTACCGACACATGGACACTGTATGGCTTAGAACCAAGTGCCGTTCGAGCATTACCAACAAGTTGACCGTAATTCATTGACTGTATTCTATTTCGTCCCCAGTGTTGCGTCCCTTTGGTCCTTCAGAAACCTATGATCGTGGGTTCGAATCCCGATTCGCCCCAATTATTTGTCAGCACCATACCCGTGATCGTGGGTTTCACTAAGCATGCTTGTTGTTTATTGGTATCGAGTAAGTGTACTACTTACCTCATTGACTTCAAGTATAAATGGGTTGCTTCTGTCGTAGTTCCCGCCCGGATGATTGAAGTAAGGAGGGTGGAGATTGACGTCCTTGACGCTGAACACAATCTGCAGCGTCCCATTCAATGGAGGTTCCCCCTTGTCTCTGGCTCCCACAGTCAACACACGCGTCCCCGTGAAGCCGATCAGGGATGCGACTACTGCAACTTCACCAGTACCGTTGTCAACGTTAAATCGGCCTGTAAGGTTACCCCCGTCGGCGATGTAGTATTCGATCTGGGAGCTCATGCCTTCGTCGGCGTCCCTTGCAGACACGGTGGTGACGATGGTACCGTTGTCTATGTCCTCAGCAATTGGAGTTGCCACAGGTTTAGGCTCAAACGTTGGATGGTTATCGTTAACGTCGTTCAGGCGTATTTCTACCCGTGTCTGTTCTGAACGTCGTCCGTTAACATCAGCTTCGTTGTCGTACGCCATCACCAACAACGAGTACGACGACTTTGTTTCCCGATCCAGTTTAGTTGCAACGGTTATAACACCCTGAGGCGCAAGAACAGTGTAACATTGTTATATTCGGTATCACACTTTCTTAAAGAGTACAAACTCTTGTACTTTTGGGGGTTGAGTCCCTTCCGAGATTCGAACCCACACTCCAAGAGTGAGGCATCTTATCGCCATCACACAAGGTCAGCGGAAGGGATTCCACCCACAAAAAGTTCTAGAATTTGTAGCTATTAAGAAAGTGTTGCATTTCACCACCTTCTAAAAAAACATTGTGCAATCATCAAAACAAGACTTATGGCTTTGTGGAACTAAAACATCATATGAAAGTCGGTAAACAATAGCTTATTTTGGAAAGAATAAACTTATCTGAAATATGTGTATGTATTTTTACAATTACAGAATAAACCTACAGTATACCTACAGTAATATCACCCTACAAACGAATTATCATCATAATGTTCTACGTACATCCGCTTTGGAAACGATGAAATCAGCGTTCTCATCTTCCATCAGATAGAAGACTTTGCCAAAGTCTCCACTGTCGGAGTCGGTTGCAGTCACATCCCCAACTATCTCCCCCGGGAGGGCGTCCTCAGAGATGTTGAAGTTGTAGGTGTCGTTGAACACCGGGGAGTTGTCGTTCGTGTCGATGATGTGCACGAGGACGTCCACGGTGCTCGACCGCTTCTCCTGGGTCCTGCTTTCTCTCGCCACAATCTGTATTGACATCAGCTTGCTTTACAGCATATGTCGTGACTGTGTTACGGTAGACTTGAATCATTACCAACTTGTACGCAGCAGACGTAATTCAAAATTAACATTTTTCGTTTAAACAAGATAAGTAAATGCGCTGTAACCGGAGTTTCTGTCCAAGACTCGTTTGGTGTCAGGCCGCCATCGTATGATAGGGGTACTATTAGTTATGCTGTCTTTAGTTGCCGTTTACGGTGTCATACTAAGTTAGCAGAACATTATTTGGCTCACGCCTCACCCAATATGTTTCTACTAACCTAATATGACACCGTATACGGCAACTTAAGACACCATAGCGAATTTATTATGTGGAAGAGTTTACACTATGTGGTATCCTTATCGCGGTACTCTTTTAGGCTCAGTACGCGGACGTTAACAGTCAAGGGTAGACTACTCTTCAAACCTTAGAGGAAAATTTATTTTAACTGTACCCTTTTTCAATAAGGTCACGGACGTGCTTTAAAAAAAATTCCGTGCACATCACAATTAATGATATAAAAACACAAAACAGTTTCGAATAACGAATTTCTGTACCAGAATTTTCATGTGAAATTTGTGAAGTAGGTGTTGGAAAATCCAAGATGGTTGTAACTGATGGTAGACGGTCTCATCTTAGGTAACAACCATCTTGGATTTTTACTTACGGGTATTCCGGCTAATGTGGGGTCAGTAGTTCTGCTCTCTGTTTGGTCAATCTCACTTTGCTTACTTACTTAATTCCATCAATCAAGACTCGATAAATAGCAACTCCTTATATTATCACTTGCAATATTACATAGCATAACATCTACAATCAATTTACGAATGTAATATCATGCTGTGGCATATTATCTGTAACATCATGCTGTTGTATATTATTTGTAACATCATGCTCTGGTATATTATCTGTAAATCATGCTGTGTCATTTTATCTGTAACATCATGCTGTGGTATATTATTTGTAACATCATGCTCTGGTATATTATCTGTAAATCATGCTGTGTCATTTTATCTGTAACATCATGCTGTGGTATATTATCTGTAACATCATGCTGTGGTATATTATCTGTAACATCATGCTGTGGTATATTATCTGTAACATCATGCTGTGGTATATTATTTGTAACATCATGCTGTGGTATATTATATGGAACATCATGCTGTGGTATATTATATGTAACATCACGCTGTGTTATATTATCTGTAACATCATGCTGTGGTATATTATTTGTAACATCATGCTGTGGTATATTATATGGAACATCATGCTGTGGTATATTATATGTAACATCACGCTGTGTTATATTATCTGTAACATCATGCTGTGGTATATTATCTGTAACATCATGCTGTGGTATATTATCTGTAACATCACGCTGTGTTATATTATCTGTAACATCATGCTGTGGTATATTATTTGTAACATCATGCTGTGGTATATTATATGGAACATCATGCTGTGGTATATTATATGTAACATCACGCTGTGTTATATTATCTGTAACATCATGCTGTGGTACATTATCTGTAACACCATGCTGTGGTATATTATCTGTAACATCATGCTGTGGTATATTATCTGTAACATCATGCTGTGGTATATTATCTGTAACATCATGCTGTGGTATATTATCTGTAACATCATGCTGTGGTATATTATCTGTAACACCATGCTGTGGTATATTATCTGTAACATCATGCTGTGGTATATTATCTGTAACATCACGTTGTGGTATATTATCTGTAACACCATGCTGTGGTATATTATCTGTAACATCACGCTGTGGTATATTATATGTAACATCATGCTGTGGTACATTATCTGTAACATCATGCTGTGGTATATTATCTGTAACATCATGCTGTGGTATATTATCTGTAACATCACACTGTGGTATATTATATGTAACATCATGCTGTGGTACATTATCTGTAACATCATGCGGTGGTATATTATCTGTTACATCATGTTGTTGTATGCTACCTGGAAGCTGATGTTGTCATGTTGTTCATAGTCCAGGACCTGTGTGTTGTTCACACGTAGCATGACGTTTGTTCTGGACACCGGTTCACCTCTCCCCGGGATTGTGTCGAAGTCCATATATGGTGATCCGTTCTGCTCTACAGACAGCTCGAACATATTGTTGTCCACGGTCTGGAAATAGTTAATGTAATCATATCTAACAATAAATCATTGAATCATTGAACAGCATCCAATCACCCCAAGCCATGACTGCATGCTTTGGCGGGAATTCGTAACATGTGTGTTTGTCTCTTATAACTCTTATGACTCTGAATCTGATGAGCGCGTCTTTGGCGTCGCCGCCATACCCCCACCCCCCACACCACCACCACACACACACACACACACACACACACACACACACACACCGCATCCTCCCTCCCACACCCACTCGTGCACTCCGAGCTTGCCGTCAACTCACCATGTCAATGTCCATCACCTCTATGACGCTTTCTATGCTGAGGGGGACTCCAACAGGGTCGTTTTCTAGAACAGTAGCGTTAATGAGGCTGGAGGAGAACTCTGGGGAGTTGTCGTTGACGTCAAGGATGGTGACGGTGACGTGAGTGACGGCACTGGTGTCTCCTTCTTGGGTCTGGTTGTCAGTGACGACCTCTGACGCCTGCAGCACAACACTCACTCGACACATGTGATTTCACGTACTTCTGTTTCAAAAGTATCTCAATGAAAAACGATTTGATACGAGGATGCCCAATCGCTATTATAAAAAGGTTATCAGAACCCACACAAACTTTATTGGTAATTATTCATATTTTTCTTAAAATAGATACGTGTAAAAGTGTAATTCACGTCCTTAAGTTTGTTCAGATATGTTTATTCAGTTTACCAGAGGGTACACGTTTTAGATTCTAAATGTATATTATACACGCTATGTCAAGCTAAAATGCCAACCATCTGTGTATCATGTTTGTACATATGCAGGTACGTGATGTATAGATCTGTATCACTGGGAACTTATCAACCTTAGGAATAGAATACTGAATGAGCATTAATGCAGTCTTAGCGAGGTACGCTCGCTTCAAAGTGACACACTGTGTTTTCAGTGGAGTGAGTGAGTATGGTTTTACTCCGCTTTTACCAATCCACCAATATCACTGCGGGGAACACCAGAAATTGGCTTCACACATTGTACCCATGTCGGGAATCGAACCTGGGTCTTCGGCGTGACGAACGGACGTTTTAACCACAAGCCTACCCGACCGCCCAGTCTTCAATGGAGAGCTAGGTCACCTGTCCATTTAACAGCGCTGAATTGAATTCTTTGGAACTTCGCCCGTGTTTAATTTTCTGATGTTACCTGGGACTTAACCCCGCTGAACTGAATTTGGAACTGAACGTGCAGCCAAAAGCGCCAAGTTACAAGCTGCCTGGGTTCTCAGCAACCCATGCTTGCCGTAAAAGGCGACAATGCTTGTCGTAAGAGGCGACTAACGGGATAGGGTGGCCAGGCTCGCTGACTCGGTTGACAGTTGTTATCGTATCCCAATTGCCTGGATCGATGCTCATGATGTCAATCACTTGATTGGCTGGTACAGACTCGATTATTTACAGACCGCCGTCATATAGCGGGAACATTGCTTAGTACGGCGTTAAACAACAAACAAACAAAAGAAGCTGTCTCTGTGCTGTTCCTGAAGCTGCACCCTCTTTGTTGTTTCCTTTCCAAAATATATTGCCACACATACGCTGAATATTGTTGTAACCTATAATTAAACATACCATTATCAATTCAAACCTCCCGTCAATAATTGAAAAAGAAGTACCCTTTCCGCCTCTATGAGTGTGGCGGCCGTCATTGTGATTTGAAAATTCTGTTTGACCTATCAAAATCCTGTATTTTCCAAATTCATGGTAGAAAACCTGATAAGGTACACTTCGGTGTTATATCATTTGTCATATAACATTGTGTGGAATCTTACATTAACTTGGAATGATAAGAATCCACCCTTCTGTTTCATATCGTCAGAGTCAGTGTCCAGTAGTTGTGCCGTTTTGATGAGGCCGCTGTTTCGGTCCATGGTGAAGTTGTCGGTGTAGGCCGTGTTGTCTGAAATAAAATATAACACAAATCTGCACTCAGTGTGTCAAGTAGATAAGATATATTGAGAGGAAGAAGAAACTGGGTGATTTAGGCGATCATTCAGGCTGCATCGCTGACAGGCACATTGAAATATCCGAAATGCATAATCTCACGTCCAGTTTCCCTTCTTGACACTGCTTAGGCTAACAAATAACCCCTTTTCCCGATATTAAAGGTACTGCAGCACTGCAGCGTTTTCTGAGCTGTATATATCTTATGACTGTTCAATTAAGCACATAAAAATACAGGTCACGATTAGTCTACATACTCTGATACAGTTTGTATATACAATCTGAAACAGTTAGTATATAAAGTAGGATACAGTTAAGATATCATGTCTGATACGATTAGTATATAAAATCTGACACAATTAGTCTACACACACTGATACAACTAGACTGCATAGTCTGATAGAATTAGACTACACAGTCTGATACAATTAACGTATAAAGTCTGATACAATTCATATGTAAAGTCTGATACAATTAGTCTACACACTCTGTTTCGATTAGTCTACACAGTCTGATACAATTAGACCACATAGATACAATTGATCAATAAAATCTGATACAATTAGTATATAAAGTCTGGTACAACTAGTCTACACAGTCTGTTACAATTAGTCTAAACAGTCTGATACAATTAGACTACACAGTCTGATACAGTTAGTCTACTCTGTCTAATACAATTAGTCTATACAGTCTTATACAGTTAGTGTATAAAGTCGGATACAGTTAGGTTTATAAAGTCTAACACAGTTAGTCTACACACTCTGATACAGTAAGTCTATAAAGTCTGATACAGTTAGTCTATAAAGCCTGATACCGATAGTCTATAAAGTCTAATACAGTCAGTCTATAAAGTCTGATACAGTTAGTCTATAAAGTCTGAGACAGTTAGTCTATAAAGTCTGATACAGCTAGTCTACACAGTCTGATACAGTCAGTCTATAAAGTCTGATACAGTTAGTCTACACAGTCTGATACAGTTAGTCTACACAGTCTGATACAGTTAGTCTACACAGTCTGATATAGTTAGTCTACACAGTCTGATACAGTAAGTCTACAGTCTGAGACAGTTAGTCAATAAAGTCTGATACAGTTAGTCTACACAGTCTGATACAGTTACTGTACACTGCCTGATACAGTTAGTATACACAGTCTGATACAGTTAGTCTACACAGTCTGATACAGTTAGTCAATAAATTATGATAAAGTTAGTCTACACACTCTGATACAGTTAGTCTATAAAGTCTGATACAGTTAGTCTACACTGTCTGATACAGTTAGTCTTCACAGTCTGATACAGTTAGTCTACACAGTCTGATACAGTAAGTCTACAGTCTGAGACAGTTAGTCAATAAAGTATGAGACAGTTAGTCTACACAGTCTGATACAGTTAGTCAATAAAGTCTGATACATTTAGTCTACACAGTCTGATACAGTTAGTCTACACAGTCTGATACAGTTAATCTACACGGTCTGATACAGTTAGTTTACACAGTCTGATACAGTTAGTCAATAAAGTCTGATACAGTTAGTCTACACAGCCCAACTGTTGGAATATGAATACCTCAAAGCGTACATGTCAAAATCTTAATTACCAGGGAATAAAGAGGAGAACAAGTTACTGACCATGTACAATCCAGTATTTGAGATCATTCGGGACGTCTATGTCCCCGTCAAAGGCTTGTACAAGCAGAACAGAACTTTCCTGTAATTTTACATTAGTTTACATTATTCTTCTCTCTACACTCGATGCCCAAAGTTCGCAAATTGATTATTTTTCTTCTCGGCAATACACTGATTAATGTATTGTAGATATTAAATACCTTGATACCTGAATATACGTATGGGCATTCGCTGTAAAACTATCAACTATAAACATGTCATGTACCTGTACCATGATACATTATGTTCTGTCCCTTTCTGATATTCCCCATAAAAACTTACATTTACTATATTTGATGTCGTACGACAAGCAACGTGTTTACTGTTGTCATCAAGTTTCCTTTTTATATGAATATCGTCAAGTGAGGAAATCAATACTTACGATTGTGGCGTTCTCATAAATTTGTCGTATGTACGACAGGTTCGTAAAGACGGGAGGAGTGTCCTGGACATCTTGCACAGTGACGAAGAAGTCGACTGGATCAGCATCGTTGACTCCATGAGTTTCATTGGCGTCCTGAAGACACGCATTACATGTGAGTGTTGACTATAGCCGATACAGAATGAGATTGATCAAACCAAGAGATTCATCTGGGTTGGCGTCCTGAAGACACGCAGATACCTTTTCTCAGGAGATACTTTATTTAGAAAACAAGGAAGAAAAATACTTTTCTCCGTGAATAATTGCGAAAGGACACAACCATTACACCAATTTTCCGTTTACTTTCATTTGGGTTAACCAAAGTTTAAACCTGACAGCAAAATAAATAACGATGCACTATCGCAGGACGCGCGACACAACAGGCGACAAAAATGATAGTTATATATAATGGACTGTCCAAGGTAGGAACATTTTTCTGTCATGAATGTTCTTCGGCAAAAGAAAAAGCAAATAACTATTTACCCATGCCTGGACGTCGTATTGATAGAAAGTCCTTTTCTCGTAGTCCAGACTTTCATTCTGGATAATATGGCCATTCCTTGGATCCACATAGAACGTGTATTTATACTCATCGGCGTTCTGAAGTCAGTATCATCTTTATTGTACTCTTATTTGTCGTTTTCTATAAACGCAAAGAGATCACCAAACGACAAAGTTTTATGCTGAATTTAGGAAAGTATTTAACTTTCCGAATTATAAACTAGTATTTCATAAGAAAAAACGTTAATATTATATATCATAATCGTTTAGTGAATATCATTAACACAAACACAATTTATGGCTCATATAACAGGTGTTCTATGCTTTATGTAACACTCGCTGGAGATATCTGTCAACTTAGAAACAATATTATTCGTAGGACATTTATACACATTACATCGAAATAAGCGGTATGGAAAAGTAATAGGTCTAATAATAGTAATATGCCGCGGGAAACATGTATCATATATTGCCTCAGTCCTCTTCGTTTTACTAGAAATATAAAATGTGGATTCTCTCTACTTTACGAAATTGGAATGACAAGTAAAAAAAAAATCCTGTTTAGAATTTGTTTTCGCATACGTAGAAATGAAAACACATTACAGACGTTATCAGCAGCGACTCACAGTATGAAACAATCTGTGCACTGAGGTTGGAAGGAGGAGCGAATAGGCATTAGTAAGCACCCGATAAACCGATTAATTACTCACGACAATTGATTTTAAACATTAGGAGGAAGAGGAGCGGTAGTACTAGTAGTAGAAGTAGTAGAAGTAGTAGTAGTAGTAGTAGTAGTAGTAGTAGTAGTAGTAGTAGATCTGTAGATTACAATGTTCTCTTCATAGTAGGGACGTATTATTAATCATCACGGAGAAATCCACTTGTCCAAATGCCAGCATGGTTGCAAAGGTCAGTTCATGTTACTCTCCATCCTCATCAACGTGGACATAATAGCAGGAACATTGTGTAACATCTGAATACAGGATACTTGTCACTGATAGCGTTATGGAGAAGATATTTCTTTAATTTAACAGACTCTGTCCACTCACCTGGCCCTTGGCCTAGAAAAAAGAGAAATCATTTCATTCAGAGTAAAGCCTATAGTTAGAATCTCACACCTTATGAACATAATGTCATCATATAGTCAAAACCAACGAACCACTGTCTAAACCTCCATGCCTAAACTGCTTCAAACTGTTTCTCGTCACATATAGGACCCACCGAATAAGGTGATGAAATGAATGTCCTGGCAGATGGACACATCGAAATGAATTGTGTTGTCATTCAAGCCAACTGCATCTTCCCGAGGTAAGCGTGTCCACTAGCCTATTTCAAAGCCTAGTTTCTACCTTTTCTGAAAACTCGATATCCAATCAGATCGATGTTCTTATCTCGTATAGCTCCACAAAGATGGCGACTACCAAAGACGACGACCTAGTCGATCAGATAACGAAAACATTCGTGATTCCACACCTTACACCATAACACAGGCAGTTGTTGGGGGGGGTGGGGGGGGTTAAAGTTGAAAAAGACAGGCAGCGGTAAATCTTCAATGGTGTACCGGTCATGGATGTTGATATGGATATGTGCGATAGTCCAATCATATTTAGCACAGGAAAGTTGGCTTGATGTTGCAGGGGTGGAAACAAGACTTTGATAAAAAAGGCTAGTGGACGCTCTTGCTTCAGAAAGATGAGCCAACTGCTGATGAGGTGGTAATGATAAGGTGTAGGGAACACTCAGCTACGAACACAGGATTCCACACAAGACAACGTGTAACTATTGTTATTTACAGAGATAACGTTCTGCGTCCGCACGTTCACATCTCCAGCGAGGCTGCAGATATTCCAGCAGGACAATGTACGCCCTCTCACAACAAGAGCACAAATGGCCTTTCTCGCTCAAATTATTGTTCACACATGATCATGGTCATCTTTCTCAACCAACAGGGGCCACTGGTGGCCCAGTCATCTAAGGCGCCGCAATTCTCTCTGCAGAGTTGGGTCCCTTTGGCACGCCAGAAACCTGTGATTGTGAGTTCGAATCCCGGTTCACCCCGGTTATGTTTCTAGGTCTGTCAGCACCATGCTCGTGGGTTTCACCAAAGTGTTAAACGTCTAGGACCTACATCACTTCGTGCTTTCCTCTCACATAAGCTGACACGTCGTGATATAACTGGAATACTGTTAAAAAGCGGCGTTAAACCCAACACACTCACTCACTCACTCACTCAAACGATAGAATGAGTTAGGGCGTAGTATTGATGAACTGGAGACTAAAATGTGTTTATGAATAGTTTAGGCTGGCTCTGTACTTTTGATACATCAACGTCACATTAATAGTAATGGTAACAGAATGTTAACTCGCCCAGAGTCGGGCGTCAGTTTGTTATTTCATTACTATCCAATACACCAACTTTTACGTTTGTGAAACTTTCTTGAGCCTCGGATATCTCACAACGAATGTGTAGGTATATTGACCGATACATCGTCTTGGTAGACCTCGAACAGTATTGGTACACTTTTTTACAAACTTATCTACTATCGGTCAGCACCTACCTGCAAACCATAATACACCTGACCTCCAATTCCCGAATCAGGGTCCAGTGCTGTAACTGTTGTAGTTGTTGTACCTACTGTAGCAGACTTGAAACAAACACAGAACAGAGGTCACATGAACCGGTTGAAATGATATATAGATCCTATTAATGTGAGTGCGTAAAGCCGCAACGGCAATAATACATCTTATAGCGACTTGTTATAGGTATGAACCTTCCTAGAATGAGAAACAAATAACAGTCTTTCGCCATCACTCCATCAAAAGCCTTACGCCAATGAACCCACGCAAAGAGTAAATAAATATGTAAAAGTACATAACGGTGGTGACACCAGGTGTTCGCGGAGCTGGTGTATAACGAATCTGCATAAATATGGTACATCTATATCGGAGATGACACCAGGTGCTCGTGAAGGTAGTGTTTTTAACAAACCTACACTACCAGTATAACGGAAATAACACCGGGTATATATGAAACAGATGTTTAACCTGCACTTCCAATCATGCCAGTATTACGAATACAAAACTGATGACACCAGCGTTTAACCTGCCGTTTAACGAACCTACACTTCCAATGATACCAGTATAACGGAGATGACACCAGGTATATTATGAACAAGTCTAACCTGCCCTTCAAATCATGCAATTATTCAAATATAACGGTGATGACACCAGGTGTACGTGAATGAGATGTTAACTTTCACTTCCAATGGTGTCAATATTTCCACGATAAAGGTGATGACACCAGGTGTTCGTGAAGGAACTGTTAACTTTCACTTCCAATGGTGTCAATATTTCCACCATAAAGGTGATGACACCAGGTGTTCGTGTAATCATGTTTAACCTGAACTTTCATCAAGTGTACCAATATTCTATTCATTTGGGTCCCAGTCTCATACCTCCATCACGGTGACCCTGTAGCCGGGCTGGTTGAACACCGGTTTCTCGTCGTTCATGTCCAGGATGATGAGGGTGACCCTCGCGGACACCTGCACAGACACATCATTATAGAGAGTCAGTATAGAGAGTCCATATCTACAGTGGAGGTAACAGAGTAACAAACATCATTTTCCATTTATCTGAAACAAGTGTATGAATACACTCGGAAATCTTTCTGTATGCAGTGTAGTTTTCTTAACAAATATTTTATATGAAAGCGTATGGGTTTTTGTCAATGTGTCAGAATTAGATGGAGCTAGTTAAAAGTTTGGTTAACATAGTTTTGAACATTATTTTAGTCATATCAAGTCTGAAGTGATGCCGAAGTTATCACTTTGTTGAAACCCACTATCACGGGTATAAATTGTTAAAGAAGCGGTAAAACAGATAAAGGTATGTGTGTTGTTTGTGTGAGTTCGTTGTCGAATTTCTGCATGAATATTTTTTTTAATTAATCCGAGGTTAGAAACATTATATTACCTCAAATGTGCCGTCAGAGGCAAAGAATACCACAGCCTTTGTGGAACCATCCTGCAAAAGATGTTTATGATATCCATGTACAGATCGGTCATTAATGAACGTGTAGCCCCCGGTCGGGTAGTAGACACTTCGTAAACAACTCGTTTTGTTCCGGAGCAAGCCGAATTGCAGGTTACGGAAAGAGGCGAATGGTGACGAATGGGTAGCAGACGTGCAACTATAATGACTGGAGGCTGAGGCTGAATATACTCATGCGGTTTGGTAAATGCTTCCAAAAGATTGTCTACAGGAACTGTTGTGGTCTGGTAAACCGTCCAGACCTTGTTTTATGAATTGATAAAACTGTGGATATGTTTCTCTGTGGTCTTTAGATTAGACGTGGAAGTGGTTTCTAGTCAACATTTGCTGTTACCTGCGTTTTGTGGTATACTGGTATTGTTAATAAATAGTTTCAAAAATGTTGTTAGCTTCGCAATACACTAGTCTGACTAATTGAACCGCCGATGTTTCATTTGTGACACACAACCTCGTATTGTTGGCTACTGTTCGTTTTGATTTGCAGGCGACGTCAGATTTGTTGAGACAGAGTACTAGAGTTCGGCTCATGTGATATGTGAACATAATGAGAGGGTGATTATTGTTTTAAGCCGCATTGGCAATCTTGTATCCAATCACTGTGATAAAAATTGTGACAAATGTATCAAAACGCATCTTGTGTCGAGCTGTTCTGTGTGTTGCTGATTTGCCCGAGTAAACAGGGTGAGGGTATACATGAGTCTACAATTGCACTCTGTCGGCTATGTTGTAGGATATCGACTATTAAAGACTTACCGTTTCTCTGTCGAGTGGATTGTTCAGTACCACCGACGCGTGTCTAGTGTTGCCGTCGACTGTAATGTTCTCCAGCCTGACGATATGACTGACTTCAGCCGATCTGATGTCCAGTACAGGCGGCCTGTCATCGTCACTGGCGCTTATGTTGAACAGGACGGAACCTGTGTGCACCAAACGCCATGACAATATGATAATCAGTATATTGCGGTGGGTGATCTATATAAGACAAACGTTATGAAAGTATCACCTATCCATTAACGCATTTGAGAATATTCCATGTGACTGTCCCATGCGACAGAACTAACTTTGATACTTAATACCAAAATATAGCTGAACTAACCAAAAAGGAATTATTACACATGTGATGTAAATATCATAATCAAATGCACTAAACATAAAAAATCACCTATTACTGGTTCCTTTAAGATATGTTGATGCCTTTTGTGGTAAACCAAATTGTACAAATTAACGATCTTCAAAAGATCCACGGACGAGCACATCTTGTGCCAACATTGACACCATTGAATCGTTGAACAACATACAAGGAAGTTTAATATAACTCTTTACATGTACACTGTGATCAAGAGGGATATTTGCAATATGAAATTTAATGAATATCAATTATTCAAGGTTACTTCTAATATATTATTTTTGAGATATTGCAACTTGTAGTATCCAACTCCTGTTATAAATCTTAGCGCCAAATTTGAGCACTTGAAATACTCACCAGTGGGCGTGTCTTCCGACACCTGAACGGTGCTCTGTACAGTGATGATGGGTGGAATATTTGCCTCCCCTGACAAGACAGTAGAAGACATCAAAGTATAAGTTACAGGTATTCGGTAATAGTTGCCTTGCCAATAGTTAGTACAGTCGTGGACATCAGAGATTATAATTTATACAGTGTTAGTCATCAGTGTCTACAGTACATACAGTGGATGTCATTAGTGTCTACAGTATATACAGTGGAGGTCATCAGTGTCTACGGTATATACAGTGGAGGTCATCAGTGTCTACGGTATATACAGTGGATGTCATAAGTGTCTACAATATATACAGTGCAGGTCATCAGTGTCTACTGTATATACAGTGGAGGTCATCAGTGTCTACAGTATATACAGTGGAGGTCATCAGTGTCTACGGTATATACAGTGGAGGTCATCAGTGTCTACGGTATATACAGTGGATGTCATAAGTGTCTACAATATATACAGTGCAGGTCATCAGTGTCTACAGTACATACAGTGGAGGTCCTCAGTTTCTACAGTATATACAGTGAAGGTCATCAGTGTCTACGGTATATACAGTGAAGGTCATCAGTGTCTACAGTATATACAGTGAAGGTCATCAGTGTCTACGGTATATACAGTGCAGGTCATCAGTGTCTACAGTACATGCAGTGGAGGTCCTCAGTTTCTACGGTATATACAGTGGAGGTCATCAGTGTCTACGGTATATACAGTGGATGTCATAAGTGTCTACAGTACATGCAGTGGAGGTCCTCAGTTTCTACAGTATATACAGTGGAGGTCATCAAAGTATAAGTTAGAGGTAATCAGCAAAAGTCGCCTTGCCAATAGTTTATACATTGGAGTCCATCGGTGTCTACTGTATATGCAGTGGAGGTCTTTAGTGTCTCCAGTATTTACACTAGAGGACATCAGTGTCTACTGTATATGCAGTGGAAGTCTTTAGTGTTTACAGTATAGACAGTGGAGGTCATTGGTGTCTTCAGTATATACAGTGGAGGTCACCAGTGTTTACAGTTTATACAGTGGGGGTCATCAGTGTCTTCAGTATATACAGTGGAGGTCATCAGTGTCTACAGTATATACAGTGGAGGTCATCAGTGTCTACAGTATATACAGTGGAGGTCATCAGTGTCTACAGTATATACAGTGGAGGTCATCAGTGTCTACAGTATATACAGTGGAGGTCATCAGTGTTTACAGTATATACTGTGGAGGTCATCGGTGTCTTCAGTATATACAGTGGAGGTCACCAGTGTTTACAGTATAGACAGTGGAGGTCATCAGTGTCTACAGTATATACAGTGGAGGTCACCAGTGTTTACAGTATAGACAGTGGAGGTCATCGGTGTCTTCAGTATATACAGTGGAGGTCATCAGTGTTTACAGTATATACAGTGGAGGTCATCAGTGTCTTCAGTATATACAGTGGAGGTCATCAGTGTTTACAGTGTATACAGTGGAGGTCATCAGTGTTTACAGTATATACAGTGGAGGTCATCAGTGTTTACAGTATATACAGTGGATGTCATCAGTGTCTACAGTATATACAGTGGATGTCATCAGTGTCTACAGTATGTTCAGTGGATGTCATCAGTGTCTACAGTGTCTACAATGAGAAGCTAAGAATTAGGGTCAGGTGATAAAAAACTTTTATCCTGGATCCAGAATGAGACAATACTCTTGATCCAGCATTATACTTTACATAACTCTGACGTCATAACCATTCAGATGAATGGAATTCACATGAACTAATAGATAAACAAAACCAAATGACAATCTAATTGACATTCGCTTAAAACCACAAACATTAGAATACTGCCACCAACAATCAATATTTTTAACAACCTTTTTATGACTTATACATTATTTTTATTCTTATTTTACCTTTAAACCATAAAATATAAAACACCATGTTACATCCAATAATTGTAAAATAGATATATACAAAGAAACCAAGTTATGTCACAACCCCTCACCTCAAACACCCAAACTCACACACACATCCTATACACCCAATCCCAGCATGACAGACCAAAGACAAATCGAGATATGCGAAATATCTGGCATTACATCCCTTACACCTGCGGAGGCGCACAACACCTCCGACAGTGCAACACCCTAACTCATTCCCGCAGGCTACGGCGATGAAGACCCTCAAACCTCCTACATGGAAACTCAACCCAGCACCCCACCTCCCCAAGCATGCAACCCAACAAAACGCAAACTAGACGCATCGGCATCACCTACCTCACACACCCTCTCACCCGCAGCCCTCATCACCACATGGGCCCTCTACTTTTTTTCGGCCACCCCCTCAGTACAACTAGCTCCAACACTGACCATAAATAAAATAGGCATGTGGCTAAGGCAACAAAAAATCAATTACCTAAACATCAAACGTAGTTTCAAAGGATATCAGATAATCTTCCCAAATCAAGAATCCTACATAGCAGCAACTAAAATTAAACAAATATTCCAATTCACCCTAAATAGCTCTAAACCTAACTGGCAAATATACACTAGGGGAGTTATTCGAGTGCACCCAAGGGAAACCGACGAGGACCTCGACATATACGCCAAAGAAGCTAACACTATCCAAACCCAACCACAAATAACTAGCCTCCGCAGGATTAAATCAAACAGAAACGGGAAAACCACCCCCACACCTATTGTAATAATAAACTTCAAAAAAACAGCTAAACACCCTGAAGCCCCCAAACATATCACTTTCGGCGCTAACCATAACTTAGAGGTCAAACCATACATCAAGCAAGTAAAGCAATGTTCTAATTGCCTACAATATAATCACACCGCTAACCAATGTACTTTCAAAAAAACTAAATGCAAAAACTGTGCTCAAACGGACTGCCCAGGCATATGCACACCCTGGTGCATCCACTGCAAATCCATAAAACACTCATCACTCTCGAACCAATGCCCCCACAGACTATCACTCACCCAACAGGCCAACAGACATATAGACATAAACACGGCCAAAATCCAAACCAAAAAACCCACACCGCAAGCATACAAACCACTACTACCAACACCACCCCCAAACAACAACACTCACGCACGCAAAACAGTATACCCAGTCTCCGTATGGGACCAAAATCAGCGAGACGCATACATCGCAAATGAAACAAACACCCCACACATCCCACAAACTCACACTCTCACCCTCCCCGCCTCTCACCCTACAATTACCACATCTACACCCGCAAGCAAAACCCAAGGCACAAAGACCACCACACAACCAGCACCAACACAAGCCATCACAGCCACAAGGGCAACAACACTCCCAAACCTACAGGCAACCCCCGAACACCCAGTCAACAGGGAAACTACAGAAACCACTCAGACTCTCGCACCCAAACCCAGCATGCAACCCACCACCGAACAGATTGACCAAACTAAAGACAACTTAACCGAAGAGGACGAGTACACATCCTCAGAGGAAATAAACGATCTTACCTTGTCAGCCCCAAAAACCAAAAGCTATAGAAAAAACTCACCCAAAACGTAGCAAGCAAAAATCTAAACAACTTAGTCCTCCTACTAGCTTACGTGTTAAAGCAGTCTAATCCAGAAGCCAGCTCCAAAGCCTTCTTTGGTGTAGCACATAAACTAATACTCGTCACCACCTCTTCCGACCGTTTCAGCAGCAACCTTAATAACCTACTAAAGTAAATACCTAAACCAAGCCTAAACCAAACATAAATCCACCCAGTTTCCCAATGGAAGGCCTAAACATTTTTCAATGGAATGCCAATGGCCTCGCCGGCCATGGTTCTGAACTCAAAGCTAAATTCAAAATCGATAAAGGTCCCCATGTAGCTTGTATTCAAGAAACCAAATTCTCACATAAAACTAAATTCAACCTACCAAATTATAACGCAGTGAGAACCGACAGGTCCAAAACCATGCCAGGCAGAACAGGAGGAGGTCTAATCATCTACGTTAGAGAGGATATTAACTACGAGGAAGTTAAAGTAAACACTCCTAATCTAGAAGCCAATGGAATCCAAGTCACCATCAATAACCAAAAAATAAAAATTATTATCATCTATCACTCAACACTAAAACCAATTAAAGATACAGACCTAGATATCCTTTACCAATTAGGAAATAAATCAACCATCTTCCTAGGAGACTTCAATGCCCATCATCCTACCTGGGGCATTGCAGATAAACTAGACAACCATGGACAACTAATATCAGAGTGGATCGAAAAAAATGACCTAATACTATTAAACAATAACCAACCAACTAGATACGACAAAACCCACCACACCATGTCGGCTATCGACTTAACAATATGTACGCCAGACTTAGCACAAAGTCTGATGTGGGACGTCCACCCAGTACCTCTAGGCAGCGACCACTTTCCCATAAATATAACCCTAGGAAATATAAAAATACCAAATCAAACCCCTAAACAGAAACCTAAATTTCAGTACAAAAACGCCAACTGGGACCAATTCCAAGAATTATGCAACGAAGCTAATCTAAACGATTTAGAAACAACAGACCCCGAAACATTCTGTCAAAACCTAACTAACTTCATAATCAACGCAGCCAAATCCGCAATCCCCTTCAAATCATCCAACCCAGGAAAACCCACTGTCCCTTGGTGGAATGAGGAAATAGAGCTAACTAGACTAAAACGCAAATCAGCTTTCAACAGAGCTAAACGAGACCCCTCTCATCTCAAAACAGCTCATGAACTTAACCACCAAGTGCAATACCTAGTTAAAACTGCTAAAACCAAAAACTGGAAAAAATTCTGTGAGGAGCTAAACCACCACACCGACGCTAGGAAGGTGTGGCGCAAAATTCACGCCATCCGAGGCATCAAACAGCACAAAAAAAGCCCCAATATAAACAACTCAACTAACCCCACCCAAAAGGCCAACAACCTAGCCAAACACTTCTCTAAAGTTAGCAGCAACAGTAACTTCAGTAAGAAATTCCAAGATAAACTAAATAAAGAAACCAAATTCTCCAAAGAAAACAGACAAGACAACCTAGAAATAAATCAACCTTACACCATAGAAGAACTAAATCACGTACTAAACAACAGAAAAAAAGGAACAGCCCCTGGCCTAGACCTCACCTCTTACCAAATAATCAAACACTTACCTACCAAACTACTCCAAACTTTACTTAAACTATACAACCTAGTCTACCTAAACGGACAGGTCCCTTCCTCATGGAAGGAAGCTCTAGTAATCCCAATACCTAAACCAAATAAACCAGCAGATCAGGCAAACTCCTATAGGCCCATCTCCCTAACCTCAAATCTCTGCAAAATAATGGAACTTATGACTAAAAATAGGCTACAGCACTACCTAGACCAAAACAACATCATAAATCCTGACCAGAGCGGCTTCACTCCTGGCCGATCAACTCTCGATAACCTTGCCCGACTAGAACAGGATATAAAAACAGGACAGCTAAACAAGCAATACACCATAGGCATATTCCTCGACTTCTCTAAAGCTTTCGATATGGTATGGCACCACGGGCTAATACAAAAACTAAAAAAAATAGGACTAAAAGGTCAAATAATAAACTTCATCCAAGATTTCCTAAACAATCGCAAAATTACCGTGGGTATAGACCATACACTATCGGACCAGTGTCCCCTAGAAAATGGCACTCCCCAGGGCAGCATCCTCAGCCCAACCCTCTTCAATATAATGATAAATGATCTATTCGAGGGCTTATCCCCTAAACTAAACACTTCAAAATTCGCGGATGACGGAGCCCTATGGATCCGCACTAAAAGCATTAAAATGGCAGAAAACTTAATCCAAAAATCTCTAAATAAAATACAACAATGGGCAGACAAATCGGGCTTCTCCCTTAACTCAGATAAAACAACAGGAGTATTATTCAAACATAAAAACATGAAACCTGCCTACCCAATCCTCCAGCTAAACAACCAAACAATCAAATTCCAAAAACAAACAAAATTCTTAGGACTTATTTTCGATCAACACCTCACCTGGGAGGCTCACGTCCAAAACCTAAAAACTAGATGCAGCAAAGACCTTAACACATTAAGATGTCTCACCGGCTCTAACTGGGGAGCCTCCAAAGATACCCTCCTCTCACTATATACAACACTAATTAGATCAAAACTAGACTACGGCTGTGCCATATACAATACCCTAAACAACTCTCTTTCTAAAAAACTTGACTCAATACAATATCAGGCTCTCAAACTAATTACACGCACCCAACATGGCACCTCCTACACCTCACTTCAGGCCCTTACAGGAGAAATGCCACTAAATCTACGCAGGGAACATCTAAGCCTTAATTTCTGGGCCGCGTCCCAAACAAACCCTCTCATCCAAAACCTAATTAACCAAAACATTAGCCCAAGAAACCAAGCTCTAGCTCGCAAACACCCCTTACTCACCCCAATATCCCAAAGAATAACTAACTACCTCAATGAACACCAAACTCAAAATCTTAAACAGAACTGCGAAAAATCAAATATCTTCACCCCTAAACTGAAAATACCCCAAATAGACACAACGCTAGCTAACCAAATAAATAAACAAACCGACCCAAACATAGCTAAAACCACCACACTTGCATACATACACGAAAATTGGCCAAATTGGTGTCACATATACACTGACGGATCTTCAGACCCGATCTCCAACCACACAGGCTTCGGAGTCCATACCACACAACCAGTTATATCCACACAATCTTACCGACTCCCTAACAACCAATCTATATTCACGGCCGAACTTATGGGCATGGCCTCAGCCCTGCATAACCAACAATCTAAAAACAACAACAAAATCCTAATTCTCACTGACTCCCTTAGCGGACTACAAGCCCTCCAAAACAAAAATACCAAAAAACGACCTAAATTAATAAACCAAATACTTAAAAGCTCCAACGACCTAACAAAAGCAGGCAAACAAATAACCTTCTTGTGGATCCCCGCCCACGTAGGAATTTACGGCAACGAAAGCGCCGATAAAGCAGCTAAATTATCTCTCAAAATACCAGAAATAAGCCTAAACCTACCCATCACAAAATCAGAAATTAAAAGTGTAAACAAACAAAAAATAACCAAAAAATGGCATAATCAATATCAAAACTCAAACAGCCAAATCAAAAAAGTGCTCAGAAAACCACTAGCCAAACCTAAAATCCTACACCCCTCTAAAAAAATTGACAGATTAATTACAAAACTCCAAACAGGACACACTAACCTAAATAACCACCTAAAACAACTTAAAAGACACACCACAGGCAACTGTCCCCACTGCAAACAACCCGAAACCACAGAACACGCACTCATTCACTGCACCCACTATCAAACACACAGAACCACACTACAAACCACCCTCAATCTAAATAAGGTTCCTACTCTAGATGAAATACTAAACCCTCAAAATAAACTAGAAAACTTCAAGGCCCTAGGCGTATTCCTAATCAAAACAGACCTAATTAAGCGCATCTAAAAATTAATTAATCTACCAATCCAAAATCCAATAAACATACAAACACCCACCTCACCCGGCTCCCTTAGTTCCCTCCTCCACCCACCTCAGCATTTATTCCAAATTTAAAAATTTCAAAAAATCAATATAAGCAACCCCTAAAAGCCCCCTCTTGGGTTGCACACACCACTTTCACCCTTCTCGGAATACACTAAATGGTCCGGCCAGGCCCGTGTGCGAAATACGCTGTAGTCGGAAAGCGCACGTTAAATCTTCTATATCAGTCAGTCAAGTTATGTCATTACTATACCCTCAAAATGTCACTGCTGCATACATACAGTGGAGGTCATCAGTGTTTACAATATAGTCAGAGTTAGTCATAAGTGTCCAAAGTATATACAGTGGATGTCATCAGTGTTTACAGTATATACAGTGGAGGTCATCAGTGTTAACAGTTTATACAGTGGAGGTCATCAGTGTCTACAGTATATACAGTGGATGTCACAAGTGTCTACAGTATATACTGCGGATGTCATCAGTGTCTACAGTATATACAGTGTAGGTCATCAGTGTCTACAGTATAGACAAAGGAGGCCATCAGTGTCTACAGTATATACAGTGGAGGCGATCAGTGTCTACAGTATATACAGTGGATGTCATCGGTGATAACAGGATATACAGTGGAGGTCATCAGTGTTTACAGTATATACAGTTGAGGTCATCAGTGTCTACAGTATATACAGTTGAGGTCATCAGTGTCTACAGTATATACAGTGGATGCCATCAGTGTTTACACTATAAACAGTTGAGGCCATCAGTGTTTACAGTATAGAAAGTGGAGGCCATCTGTGTCTACAGTATAGAAAGTGGAGGCCACTACTGCCTAGAAGTTCATTCCCCTTACACGTATGGGCAACGCGTTACGCAACCAGTGTGCATCGGGTTGGTCACGCGTGTGCACCCCGTCCGCCACTCGTGTGCAACGCGTGACACACTCATTAGAGGGGGAACAAACTTTTGACCAAAGTTGCGCCATTCGTAAGCGCATTTTTATTGATAGTAGAAGGACGTATGGTCACATTGATCAACAAAAATGAAATACAGTTTTGGAAATGTAGGTATATTTGTGGGGAGCATCGGTAATGGTGATGCAGTTTTGATAAGTCACTTGCTTGGTAATTGTGCGATCTTCGTGTACACTATTTGACTTGCAACACAAAGTAAATATTTCATCTGAACATTGCTTATTTTACCGTGTATATATGTTAACATTCAAAATGTAAACAGATTTCACTAAGGAAATTTATTAAACGCCTAAATATTCAGTTTATTTTACAAATTAACAGAAAAATATGTCCATCTTTATTAATATGACAACGAATTCCAAATATTTGTTTATGTTTAATATCATCACCAAGTACAGTTCTGTATTGTTTGGCTTCTTTTCTAAGCATAATTAATATATTGTGATGTGTTTAAGCTCTTTTGATCGTCTTTATCATTTTTAGTCAGTCGGTTAAATAAATGAATGGATTATTCAGTCAATTTGTAAAATGACAGAAATATTTAGATATTTAATAAATTGCCTGAGTGAATCATATTTTACACATTGACTGTAACATATACACGCTTACAAAAGAAAATACTTGTGAAAACAACGTCTATCGCGCATCGAAAAACTTCCCAACCAAACGGAAAGGAACAAGAATCATTCTCTTCAAAGCTGCAGTGAATGAATGAAAACAAAATGCAAATATCATTATTACAATCCTACCAAAGTTATAATGTATCCGGGAATATCAACATAAAGGAACAATATCCATTGCGTCTGCAGCTGTACAAAAATACTTATTCGATGTCAAATGTCTATGTAAGAATCCAATACTTTAATAATAATTATTTGGAAACAATATTTGGAATATATATGAAATATATTAAAATATTTAAATATATCGTTTTTAAACGTTATTTAAATGTATCGAATATTATAACCTGTGTTTGTTTCTTAACTGATCACTTAGTTTGTTTCAATTGTTTCATATAGGTGCCAAGTTAGCTGAGAAAGCACACGTGACAACTATTTTTATAATGTCCACGGTTCTTAAAAACATACATTGAGTTAGGTAACAATGAACAACCAGTCAGTGTATTATCGGTTACCCTTTGAACAAAGAATGTTGTTTTTACATCTGTACTTCACGCCATGATATGAGTGTATTCCTTAGGTTTAGTAAACCTACCTTCACATGTAAACACTTACTTTTGACACATCCACTGTGCAAGATAACAGTAATTAATCAGTCAACGTATTTCCTGTTGATCCTTTTATGTCTGGGAATGATCAGTTGATTTACAAAAAAAGTAAAGCAACTGATCATACATCTCTTGCTGGGCTGCCACGTGCATATCGCAAAACTCACATTCCACCTCACTTCAAACCTGGATTTAGATTGATTAATTACCCCAGGTACAAGAAATACCAATCTGAGTGGTGCTACAACTAAGTATACATGTTATAAAGTCATTAACTGAGCAGCAAGTGAATTACGACAAATACACAAGTGTAGGGTTATACCAGAAAATGTGGATGACAACAAGGGAGTAGTAATTGTATCATCCACGCAATCCGAAATCCGCAAATGCTTTCACTCAGGGATACTTCTTTATTATTAAACTCAATTCTTTATTCATGTACATGTGTAGGCCATCGGCCCATGGTACAATATTCGGTCCATCATTAACATTTATAGGGTTAGTGTTTGGAGTCTAACATTCATAGCATGGTATATAAAAGTTGCAACATTTCTAATTACAGTTTCATTGTTTACCGCCATAAGCATATTGAATTTAGCCAGAGTAGGATGTACAAAATACTTCTGTGGTAAATACTAAAGACGAAGTTCATCATAAGCGTTACAAATTAATAAAAAATGATATTCATTCTCGACATATCTTTGGTTGCAACTATTGCACAATCTCTGCTCTCGTGGAGTATTAACGTATCTACCAGTCTCAATATGGAGAGTGTTGGAGCTACAGCGAAACTGGGCTGGTGAAACACGAAATTTGTTGATAGTGATAGCAGACAAATACGACTCTAGACTAAATGAATTTTTGAAAAGTGTATAATGGAACATTTTAGAACTATTTGCTAAAGACCAATGCCAGTCCTGTTCGTAAGCAAATTTTAACCGATCTTCACATTCGGAAATAAATGATTCGGGGCAAATAACATATTGGTTCTCCCATATATATCCAAATCCAAGGCTGTATAAAAGAGTTTTGACTTTTGTAGCCCAATTAGTTTTACCATGTGTGGCTAGCTGAAATAACATATCATAACTTTTCTTAGGATATCGTGAATTTGGTAGGGACGTAAGTTTACACCAATATTTTATACAGCGTTTATACGCAGAAATGTACAGTGGGTATCTTCCACACTCTCCTCGCACAACATGATTGGGAGTAGACGTTTTAACACCTAGCAGACGTTTACAAGCAAGTACATGGATACTTTCTATTTCTTTGCAGTTTTCAAAACTCCACATTTCAGCCCCATATAACATAATTGGAGCAATTTTAGTATCGAATATTTTAAAAAATAGTTTCAGTGGAATAGGTTTAAGTGATGAAAGGGATTTTAGAACCGAAAACAATACCCGTTTAGCCTGTAATGCAGCATTGTATGTTTCGACCATGATAAATTCTTTGAAAATACAACTCCCAAATATTTGTACGATGATACACATTCCAACTGACAACCACTGAAATACCATTTCTCAGATCTAGAAAGTACACCACCATTCTTAAAAACTACTATTTTCGACTTATCAAGATTTACCTTTAGGAAATAATTATGGCAAAAGTGTTCGAGTACATCGATGCGTTTTTGGAGGCCATATACAGTATCTGATATAAGAATTACATCATCAGCAAAGAGTAGCAGGAATAGTAGAATTATGTCTGGATGGAGCTGGATTCCGGGTTCACAGTTAGCCTCAATTTCAACAGCTAGATCATTGATAAACAATGAAAACAAAAACGGGTTCAGTACACAGTCTTGACGGACACCCAAGTCACAATCGAATACATCTGAGAAGCTATTGTTAAACTTTACACAGGAACGTACAGTCGTATATATGGATTGTATACATTTAAACATTTTAGGTGACACACCACTTTTATTCAAAACTATCCATAGTTTTGATCTGTTTATAGAGTCGAACGCTTTGGAGAAGTCTACAAATAAAGCATATAGTTTACCTCGCTTCTTCCCCAGATAACGCTGTATACCTGACTGTAAAATAAACATATTATCAATTGTGGAATAGCCACAACGAAATCCTGCTTGCGACTCCACAATTTTATCATAGGCATCACACCAAGACTTGAACCTTTTATTTAGAACAGAAATACATAACTTGCTAAAAATACTTAATACTGTAATCCCTCGGTAGTTATCGGGTGTATTAGTATCCCCTTTCTTGTGTATTGGTACAATTTGGCCAGTCGACCAGGAAATCGGAAAATAAGCGGAATCAAACATAACGTTAAACAGACAGGTTATTATTAAACTGTAACCATCAGTTGTATTTCCAAATAACGACTTCCGATGAGCTTTCGCCGTTATTTGTCTGTTTGTTTAGGCTGAAGAAATTAATTATCATGCGCCTTTTGTCGAAATCTTCATAGATCACGGGTAACCGATCAGTTTTCAAAAATGCGTAAGTTTATTTAGCTGTCCTTGCAGACTGGTAGCCCAGTCTCTTGTCACGCTCGGTTGCGTTAACGAGAAAATTGACTCACGGCAGCTAGTAAGCCCAAGCGGAAATCCAAAGGCCGTATTACCTTAAGAATCAACCTTCATTTGAGAAATATCTACTGCTCTCAAAATCAGTATTTCTCCCAATACTAAAAGTCAGAACTTTCTAACCAAGGATTACCAGTTGAAACTGGTCGATGGCTGAACATTCCCAGGGAAGACAGCCAGTGTCCACTCTGTGATTCTATCGCTGTGGGAGATGAATTGCATTATTTATTCCGATGTGAAGCTTTTCACCAACGGCGATATGAACTCTTAAATAAGCAATATCTTAAGTTTCCAAACATTTAAGAAAATTATGACCACTAACAGTGTAAGAAATCTAAAAGGCCTATCTAAATTCCTTAACAATGTGTGCAATACAATTGGTAAATTGTATTAGTATCCACGTATCCTTTTTTTATTATTTTTGTTAAAATGTTCATAATAAAAATTGTATGTCATGTTATTCTAAGAATGAATGAGTTTGAGTTTGAGTCCGATACCAAATGAGGAAGCCAGAGATTAGTGCCTCTTTTTGAATAGTTTACAATCATGTGTTTTAGGGTTAGCTGTGTTGGCTTAAACGTATTTTTATTTCAAAAGAAATCTGGATCGGTAAATAAGCAAAACTTTCTTATGTAATACCTCTTCAGGTAACAACTTAACAACAGCTGGATATATATATAAGAGTGCAGAACATAAACATACAAAATGCACAAATGAAATACACGAAGCCAATACAGGGGGGACAGGACATCGAGTACGACATCACAAACTACACAAACTTGTACCACTTCTTCCAGAGTAGTCGCGTACCGACCTCAAACCACTTCGTCGCCAATACCGCCGCCCTCCTTGCCAAGAGTCTCTACCAGAATCCCGACCCACAGGATGAGAAGCTGACCACGAGACTACTACAAGGATACCGCCGCTAGACTTCTAGCCACACACGCTCGCCAGCCGACGCCGTGCCTTCCCACACTTGCCCCCCCCCCCCCCCCCCCCCCCCCCCCCCGCCCAAACTTTTCCATATTATTGAATATTCTTTTATCACCCACTCCCACCCAGCCAAACCCCAAACCCCTTAACTTTATTAGAATAGGCTGTAAACTTATTTTTTTTATTTTTTTTATTTATTTTTTTTTTTTTTTTTGGGGGGGGGGGGGGGGGGGTTTGCACTTCTTTATTTAATCTTTACGCTTTTTTTACCCTAATACTATAAGTGCTTCCACGTGTGCGAGATAGGCTTAAGTCGGAAAGCGCACGTTAAATCTCCGAGGTACCTATCTACCAGAACTTTATTTGCTGTTCTGGTCACACATAAATATATGTAAGTTACGTACATGGGGAGGCTTGATTATTTACAGCTTACAGCAATATAGTGCAAATATTATGTTCAATAAAAGAAAACGTTGAAAGATCTATAACACACTTTTTGTACTATTAAACAAACTGTGGACTTTTAAGACATTTTCGCTTATTGTAATAACATCAAGCTAACAAATCATGTCTATCTCTGAAATCCACAAGCATAGTTGATGTCAAACCTAAAAAACATATTCAGGGAGGTCAGTTTTGACTTGTGAAGCACCTTAAGGTGAGTTTATTTTTAAACTGTCAAAAGCGGTTGTCCCTGGAAGCTGTCTCTCAGACTGTTATGAGTTATGATGTATTTTATGATATTATTGGGGAATGTTCAAATTAGTTACTGTCATTTAATCCAACGTTCTAACTGTCAACTGTCTCAACACGATTTCATTGTCAAAAGCAAAAGATTCGAGTAGCTTAATTTTATGCATGTAGTAATGGAAAACTGCTATATCTTATTTCACAGACACCACTTGTATTGGCTTCATATATTTCATTTGTGCATTTAGTATGTTTATGTTTAGCACTATTTTACATATAATCTGATATATAACCAGCTGTTGTAAAGTTATTACCTGGAGAGGTAATTACATAAGCAAGTTTTGCTTGTTTACCGATCCAGATTTCTTTAGAAATAAAAATATGTTTAAACCACAACTGTCTCAACAGGACCATAGGTTTGCTTATATATCTCCTCCCCGTCTCTATCTCTTAAGTTGTTAATCGGTAACTGCGGTACAAATGTATCAACTTATTCATCTATTGTTGCAAACTTGACTGATTTAAACATATCTAATTGATCATGACTAATCAGTCAGTCAAGCACCTGTATCAGAAATGTAAAACCAGGCATGTTTCATGTAGTCCCAATATCACTGAAAAATGCCGATGTAACGTGACATATAAATTTACTCACAGACAATATATTTTTCGTGAGAGTGAAGCACAATTTTATTAAAGTTTTATTAACAATTTCATAAACTATAATAACATTAATATAAAAATTTATCATCACTTGCCAAGTTTATGAAAATGTCCACCTTTTGGGAGATGTCACATATAAACAAGGATTCGAACTAAGTTTGATCGTCTTTGACACTGAGGTCTATTCCCACTTTGCCAGCAAACTACAGCAGATTAACAGTGAGTGAGCATCGTTTCTATGTTTATGCAAGAAAAGATGTCATGCCAAAAACGCTCACAGTAGTTAGTGAGTAAACTCACGACCTGTCATGACCTGGTTGAGTGACTTCCTCCAATCAACGTGAAAGGATTACCCACAGAGAAAGAAAGGATTAAAGTCACCCATAAATCTTATCCTAACGTAGTACTCCAACTTCTAAATGCCTCTCAAAGAAGGATTAAAATCCTAAAGATATCCTATCCACGTGGTATAGGTACTCACAATCTCTAATAATAAACTGTTACGTTTGGTATCCCCAGCAATACTCACTATGGTCATTGGGCAAATGTAAAAATCAAAAACCCTAACGAGATTCTGTCTACATGGTCACACCCGGTGATTGTGAAGATCTTACCAGAGACAACAACAACAACAAACACTTCTTAATAAATATAAGGATAAGGATTCCAGGGAACAAAGCTTAAGTACAAAGCTTAGTTAAAACAGCTAAAACAAGAGACTGGAAAAAATTTTGCGAAGAAATTAACCATCATACAGACGCCAGAACAGTTTGGCGCAAAATCCACGCCATTAGGGGCATTAAACGTCATAAAAAAACTCCCAACGTAAACAATTCAACAAACCCCACTGAAAAAGCTAATAACCTAGCAAATCACTTCTCGGCCGTCAGTAGCAATAGCAACTTCAACCAAAAATTCCAGGAACAACTAAAAGCAGAAACCAAATTTACCAAAGAGCCAAAAGATAATAACCTAGAAATTAATCTCCATTTCACAATGGAAGAACTACTCCACGTCCTACAAAATAGGAAAAAGGGCACAGCCCCAGGCTTAGACCTTACTTCATACCAGATAATTAAACAACTACCACCCAAACTACTCCAAACTCTTCTGAAACTCTATAACCTCATATATCTAAACGGACAGGTCCCATCACCTTGGAAACAAGCCCTGGTCATACCAATCCCCAAACCCAATAAACCAGCTGACCAGGCTAATTCATACAGACCAATCTCCCTAACTTCTAACTTATGCAAAGTAATGGAATCAATGGCCAAAAACAGGTTACAACACTACTTAGAACAAAACAACATAATAAATCCAGACCAAAGCGGTTTCACTCCTGGACGCTCAACCTTAGATAACCTCGCCCGACTAGAGCAGGACATTAAAACAGGCCAACTTAACAAACAATATACTACAGGCATCTTTCTAGACTTCTCCAAAGCATTCGACATGGTTTGGCATAACGGACTAATACAAAAACTACAAAAAATAGGACTTAAAGGTCAAATAATTAACTACATCCAAAGTTTCCTAACAAACCGCAAAATCACCGTGGGCATAGACCAAACGCTATCGGACCAATGTCCCCTAGAAAATGGCACTCCCCAGGGCAGCATCCTAAGCCCAACACTCTTCAATATTATGATTAACGATTTATTCGAGGGACTATCCCCCAAAGTAAACACATCAAAATTCGCGGATGATGGAGCCCTCTGGATCCGCACTAAAAGCATTAAAATGGCCCAAAACTTACTACAAAAATCTCTAAATAAAATACAAAAATGGGCTGACAAATGGGGCTTCTCCCTAAACTCAGAAAAAACCACAGGAATAGTATTTAAACACAAAAATATGCAACCCGCCACCCTAAACCTCCAACTAAACAACAAACCAATCAAATTCCAAAAACAAACCAAATTCTTAGGATTAATCTTCGATGAACATCTCACCTGGGATGCTCACATTAAAAACCTTGTAACCAGATGCAGCAAAGACCTAAACACGTTAAGATGCCTAACCGGCTCCAACTGGGGGGCCTCTAAAAACACCCTCCTCTCACTCTATATATCACTAATTAGGTCCAAACTAGACTATGGCAGTGCCATTTACGACACCTTAAACAACTCTCTCATTAAAAAACTAGACTCAATCCAGTATCAGGCCCTAAAACTAATCACACGAACTCAACATGGCACCTCTTCCACCTCACTCCAGGCCTTAACAGGAGAAATGCCACTTAAACTACGTAGGGAACAACTTACCCTAAACTTCTGGGCCGCGTCCCAATCAAACCCACTAATCGAAAACTTAATAAAACAAAATATTAGCCCTAGAAACCAAGCCCTAGCCCGGAAACATCCACTACTTACTCCAATTTCCCAAAGAATAACCAATTACCTAAACGAACACAAAATAAATAATCTTAAACAAAACAATCAATCATCCAATATCTTCACTCCAAAACTTAAAATACCAAAAATAGACACAACACTAGCCGATACACTAAATAAACAGACCGATCCTAACATCGCTAAAACCACCACACTAGCATACATACATGAACATTGGCCAAATTGGTGTCACATATACACAGACGGATCCTCAGATCCGATCTCAAAACACACAGGTTTCGGAGTCCACATCGCACAACCAACCAAAGACACACAATCTTACCGACTCCCAAACAACCAATCCATATTCACGGCCGAACTAATGGGCATGGCCTCAGCACTACACAATCAGCAATCTAAAAAACACCAAAAAATCCTCATCCAAACCGACTCTCTCAGTGGACTACAAGCCCTCAAAAATAAAAACACTAAAAACCGCCCCAAACTAATAAATCAAATACTCAATAGCTCAAACAACTTAACTAAGGTAGGTAAACAAATAGAGTTCATTTGGATCCCCGCCCACGTAGGAATCTTTGGAAATGAAAAGGCAGATAAAGCAGCAAAATTATCCCTTAAACTCCCAGAAATAAGCTTAAACTTACCCAGCTCAAAATCAGAAATCAAAAGTGTCACTAAACAAAAAATTAACAAAAAATGGCAAAATATATACCAAAACTCAAATAGCCAAATCAGGAAAGTACTCAAAAAACCCTTAAATAAACCCAAAATACTACACCCATCCAAACAAATCGACAGAATAATTACCAAACTACAAACAGGCCACACCAAACTAAATAATCACCGTAAAATAGCTAAACTACACACAACAGGAAACTGCCCACATTGCAAACAACAAGAAACACCAGAACACGTACTCATTCACTGCACACACTACCAAACACACCGAACAACACTACAGACCACCCTAAATCTTAAAACCGGACTTACACTAGAATCAATCCTAAACCCACAAAATAAATTAGAAAAATTCAAAGCCTTAGGCATATACTTAATAAAAACAGGACTAAATAGTCGCATTTAAACCCCAAATAAAATATTAAAACCAAAAATACCTTATTTGATAACCACCCAACACACACAGCTCCCTTAGTTCGTCCCCCACCCACTCTTGGCATTCTTTCCAAATCTCAAAATTTCAAAATTACTATATAAGTAACCCCTAAAGCCCCCTCCTGGGTTGCACAAACTCACTTTTCCCCTTTTTGGAAACACATTAAATGGCCTGGCCGGGCCCGTGTGCGACATACGCTTGCAGTCGGAAAGCGCACGTTAAATCTCCAATATAAGTAAGTAAGTAAGTAAAGGGAATTTTGGAAGGCTATCGGGAAAATCGGAATAGTTAATGATAGGAGTACTTCTATTCCCTGGGAAGTTGTGGAAAATGGGACGGTTGTCTCTGATAAGGGCAAAGTCTTGGATAAGTGGAAATCTGATTATTGTGAATTATACAATGGCGACATATATGATCAGTTCGATGATAACCACTTCCATCACGTAGTGGAGTGTGTATCTTCTGATTCCGTTACTTGTACCAGCACTGTGGACACAGGCTCTTTAGATGCATCTATAACACGCGAGGAGGTCCTCCATGCAATTAATCGTGCTAAATGTGGTAAGGCTGCTGGGTTAGATTTTATACCTGCCGAGGCATTAAAAAATAACTACTGTATTGATGTATTATTGCGCATATTCTCATATTGTTTTAATAACAACGTTTGCCCTAATATTTGGATACCGACCCACCTGACCCATTAGGGTACCGCGGAATTTCTTTAATATCAATACCATGTAAGTTATACGCGGATATTTTAAATACTCGTTTTTCTAGATGGTTGGAATTTAATGATATTTTGGCAGAAGAGTAAAACGGCTTCCGCAGTAAAAGAAGTACAACGGAACACATTTATACTTTATTCTCCATTATCAAAAACCGTAAATCTGTTAAACTCCCAACTTACGTCTGTTATATCGACGCCATGAAAGCCTTTGATCGTGTGAACCGCGACTGTCTGTGGTATAAATTACATAGATTGGGAATAAACGGAAAGTTCTTACGATCAGTTAAATCGCTATATGAAAATAATAGCTCTCGGGTTTTTATAAATGGTAAAATGACTGAGAGCTTCGCTGTATTTAGCGGTGTAAAACAAGGTTGTGTTCTGTCGCCTATGCTCTTTTCTGTTTTTATTAATGATTTAGTTAAAGAAATTAATGATCTGAAATGCGGAATAAAGGTTGATAATTCTATAATCAGTATTTTATTGTATGCCGACGATATCGCTTTTTTAGCACCCGATGAAAAGTCATTACAATCAATGTTAACCTGTGTCGGCAATTGGTGCAAGAAATGGCGCCTTCAAATAAATAGCAAAAAAACAAAAATTGTTCATTATCGTAACATATCCTCTGTTAAGTCATCCTATCACTTTACTTGTGGGGCGGAAAATATAGAAATTGTTCATTCATATAAGTATCTCGGGCTTTGGTTACATGAAAACTTAGATATGAATTATACAGCAAAAGAAATATCTAAATCAGCCAGTAGGGCACTTGGGGTAATTATCAGTAAGTTTAAAGCGGTGGGCGGCATGGATTATGATGTATTCACTACTTTATACAATAACCTAGTTCAACCAATTTTATCATATGGTTCAGCTATTTGGGGCACCAAAGAATTTAGTTGTATTAACGCTATCCAAAATAGAGCTTGCCGCTTTTTCTTGGGAGTAGGCAACAAAACACCTAATTTGGCAGTAAGAGGGGAAATGGGCTGGTCATCTAACTATACAAAGCAAAAAATTGAGATAGTACGTTTCTGGAAAAGGCTGAGTTTGGCAGATGAAAACAGGCTAATGCATATAGTGCAAAGATGGTCATCTAAATTTCGTAAGTCATGGGATAATTCAGTTAAGAAATTATTCGATGTGAAATCAGTTACTTCTGTTATAACTAATCTATTATCTTGTGACTTCGACCATGCTAGAAATATACTCATCAATAAGGATAAGGAATTATGGTTGGAACAGCTCTGGGATGACAGAGGATTAACAAATGGTATTAAGTTAAGAACATATCGACTGTTTAAAACGTCTTTAAGTACCTCCAAATATGTCATTAATTTAGCCAACAGAGAACATCGTAGTATATTTGCTAAATTTAGATGTGGCACCCTCCCTCTGGAAATTAAACTCGGTCGTTTCTTGAAACCAAAAATTCCCTTACATAATCGTATTTGTAAACACTGTAATACAAACAGTATCGAAGACGAGGTTCATTTCTTAACAACGTGTAATCTTTATGCAGATCAACGAGAATATGTTTGGGGTTACGCCTCGTCTCTTTGCCCAAATTTTTGTCTCATGACCCCTATAGATCAAACCACATTCCTTATGAAGTGCGATAATTTATCCTATTCTGTGGCTGCACTAATTAAATCAATGTACAAAAGTAGGTTATATAACAACGTGTCATAAACCAATTCTAGTATTGTATGCCCCTGAATATTTTATAAAACATGTCATTGTATAGCAATGCTTGTTATAAATGTACGAGTATTATACTTTTATCACTTATTTTGTGCACCATTAATAAATTCATCACTGTCCACTATAACTATTTTAGCACTTGCAGTGCTTTTAAGAACATTAGTGTCTAATAGGCCCACGTTGGCCGGGCGATGTATATCTTTTAATATATTTTATTTCCTGTACAAATTGATGTAATTTTATGTATACACCGCTGGACACTTAAATAAACCATTTTTCTTCTTTCTTCTTCTCTATCAACAGTCAGACAGCATGGCTGTTCATATTCATTTACAACATCCTCTTATGATTAGTATAAAAGAGTCCATCACAAAACCTTCTTTTATTTATTCTTTCAAAATACAAAACAGAAAGTGGGGTGTGGGGAAATGGGACATATTCCTACGTGAAATAATGAGACATTAGTAGTGGTGACGGCTATATCATAATTGTACTGTCTATAGCATAAATTTGGCGAACGAAAAACGTTATATTTGCAATCAAGTGGAATGACTCGTGTGGGCAAATGAATATGTTCGCAATCCACAAACAATCATTTTATTAATGGCGAACATTTACCAACCCGCGACAATCGTGTCAACACGGGGGTTCCCCTAGGTATAAACTCGCATCTAAATTCACTACTGTTCTACTGTCGGCTAGCCACAATGGCTAGACTGGACCCTAGTGGAATTGTTCATGCCATAAAAGTCTAGCAACCGAACACTATTTAAGACGGGCCGACCTTGTATTTACGGTCTGATGAACACAGCTCAATGGCCGCTCATTAACTCAAATTTCACATCTCACTGTTTTGTTTTGTCTCAATATTCATTTGATAAATTTGTCAACTTCAACTGGAACCCGGTCCCGTGTTACACGCGTGGCACACGCGTGTGCAACGGGTTGCACACGCGCTGCACACCCGTTGCACACCCGTGTCCAACGGGTGCTCATCCCGTGTGCAACCAGTTGAGCACCCGTGTCACATGCGTGTTACACGCGTTCTCAACGCGTGTTAGGGGAATGAACTTTTAGGCAGTAATGTGTAAGGCTCCAAATAGTTCATTATCCTTGTCAATCTTCATGAAGAAATAAGAATGCAGAGATGTCTCACGACGCTTGTAATCAGCATACATGGGCATGTCATTTTCAACTTTCAAAATGCAGGTGTTCTCGAAATGCGAGCGTATCCTGCCTTACCCGTGGTAGCCGTCACAAACACATGCAAAGGCAAGTCATTTTGTTTTACACGGAAAAACACGGGAACTGCATTGGACATTTGTCACTGATACATTAAATTTGGAAGTATCCTCCACATGTCTACCATAAATCGTCCTTAAAGCTTTGCTGAGGCCTTGAATGTTGGAGCCTTAATAAAAACAACAACTTTTGAGCAAGAGTCATAGGAGGCTGGAATACCCATTGATGTTGAGGGAAAGTTGACTACTGGAAAGTTGGAGTCATTCCTCTTGTCATGTACTTATGCATAGATATAAATGTGAAACAGATAACGTGGTTTCACTTCTCACTTTTATTTCTGGTTCAGGTAGGTATTTCAGTGGAAGGGACTTGGCTATTTGATGGTTATTGAGCGGTTAAACATCTTGGCAAGATTCCCTTGTTTTGATTTGTCAATTCGAGCAGAAATTCCGTAAGAATGAAGAAACAGATCAGCAAGAAGGGGGACACAGTTGATGCCCATGGGGATGCCTACTTTTTTCCTAAATATCTTATCCCAATATTTTACATAGATGTTATCAATGAGGAAGTGTAGCATTTCACATATTGTTTTCTCAGTGAACTTTCATTTTTGACAAACTGTCCTGAACCTCTGAAAATAGATATTTGTCGGTGTCCGTTGCAGACACGGTAGTGACGATAGTGCCGTTGTCTACGTCCTCAAGAATTAGAATTGCCACAGATTTGAGCTCAAACTTTAGATGGTTACCGTTAACGTCGTTCAGGCGTATTTCTACCCGTGTCTGTCCGGAACGTCGTCCGTTAACATCATCTTCGTTGTCGTACGCCATCACCAACAACGAGTACGACGACCTTTTTTCCCGACTTAGTTGAGTTGCAACGGTTATAACACCCTGAGACACAAGAACACTGTTACAATTATTTAATTCGGTATCACGCTTTCTTAAAATGTACAAATTCTAGTTTCTTCCTATATTCGAACCACACTCCAAAAATGAGGCATCTAATCACCAGCACACAAGGTCAGCGATCTAACCCAATCAAGCACCGAGGCTTCCATAAAGTGAAACTGAAAGTTTCCGACAACTGATAGTATAGATCACTTAATTTGTGTGCTAACGATCAGGTACCTAACTCTGAGAGTGTGTGTACGAATCCCAGACGGGACTCAACCAACAAAAAGTACTAGAATATGTACTTGTTAAGAAAGTGTGATCCCAAACATAGCATTTGTTGCCTTTCACTTCTATAAAGCATTGTGCATTCATGAAAATAATGTTGGTAAGCCTCAGCATGGACCTTGAGTATTAAGAGCAGTAGGATATGAACAATGTGGGAAGCCCAGTCTTCATGTGATACTTTAACATAGACTAATGACAATCGTAGTGCTACGATCGCTTTGTGGACCTAAAATATCATAAGAAAGTCGGTAAATAATAGCATATTTTGGAAAGAATATACTTATTTTAACAGTTACAGAATAGACCTACAGTGTACCTACAGTAATATCATTCTACAAACGAGATACCATCATAATGTGCTACGTACCCCCGCTTTGGAAACGTTGAAATCAGCGTTCTCATCTTCCATCAGATAGAAGACTTTGCCAAAGTCTCCACTGTCGGAGTCGGTTGCAGTCACATCCCCAACTATCTTCCCCAGAGAGGCGTCCTCAGAGATGTTGAAGTTGTAGGTGTCGTTGAACACCGGGGAGTTGTCGTTCGTGTCGATGATGTGCACGAGGACGTCCACGGTGCTCGACCGCCTCTCCTGGGTCCTGCTTTCTCTCGCCACAATCTGTATTGACATCAACTTGCTTTACAGCATATGTCGTGATTGTGTTACGGTAGACTTGAATCATTACCAGCAGACGTAATTCAATAATAACCTTCCGTTATTGGGTCAACAAGATAAGTAAACAAGATACATAAATGCGCTGTCATGTCACTGGATCGGAGTTTCTGTCCAAGACTCGTTGGTTACAGGTCGCTATCGTATGATAGGGATACAGCTTTTTATGCTTACTTGCTTTTAATGCAAATTGTGTGAGTGGCGCTGCTACCGGTGCAGGAGGATATGCTTACCTTTTCAGCGAACACCTGGTGTCATCACTGATTCACATATTTTTTCACAACTATTTTGCCTTTTACCCCGAGTAGAATCTGTTTCGGCGATTTTATAGGTCATTGAAGGTTTATTGTTTATAAAAAAAAGACACGGATCAGACAGATAATCCTAATTTTAAGATAATAATTATATCTATATTTTTTGTTTTTATTTATATTTACAAATATAATTAGTTTAATTAACAGAGTTATAACTACGATTTAGAGTAGTTCCTTCTAATATTATCACTTGCAATATAACATAGCATCAAATCTGCAATCAATTTACGGAATTTGGGGGTAAACTTTTGACACGAAATATGGAACTTGATCGTAGCTTATTTTGAACCAAATATAGAATGATGCTATCTTACCTCAGCCTTGATGCTGTGCTATGTTACCTGGAGTCTGACGTGGTATATTACATGTAACATCATGCTGTGCTGTGTTACCTGGAGCCTGATGCTGTTGTTTATTATATGTAACACCATGTTGTGTGGTATGTTACCTGCATCCTGATGCTGTGGTATATGATATAATGATGTTGTATGTTACTTTGAACCGGAAGCTGTGGTATGTTATCTGTAACATCATGCTGTGCTCTATTACCTTGAAGCTGGTGCTGCGGTATATTACATGTAACATCACGCTGTGGTATGTTACATGGTACCTGGTGCTATGATATATTATCTGTAACATGATCCTGTGGTATATTATCTGTAACATCATGCTGTGATATAATATATTATAAGTAACATCGTGCTGTTGTATAATACATATAACATCATGCTGTGGTATGTTACATGGTACCTGGTGCTATGATATATTATCTGTAACATCATGTTGTGGTATATTATCTGTAACATCATGCTGTGGTATATTATCTGTAACATCATGCTGTGGTATATTATATGTAACATCATGCTGTGGTATATTATATGTAACATCATGCTGTGGTATATTATCTGTAACATCATGCTGTGGTATATTATCTGTAACATCATGCTGTGGTATATTATATGTAACATCATGCTGTGGTATATTATCTGTAACATCATGCTGTGGTATATTATCTGTAACATCATGCTGTGGTATATTATCTGTAACATCATGCTGTGATATATTATCTGTAACATCATGCTGTGGTATATTATCTGTACAATCATGCTGTGGTATATTATCTGTACAATCATGCTGTGGTATATTATATGTAACATCATGCTGTGGTATATTATATGTAACATCACGCTGTGTTATATTATCTGTAACATCATGCTGTGGTATATTATCTGTAACATCATGCTGTGGTATATTATCTGTAACACCATGCTGTGGTATATTATCTGTTACATCATGTTGTTGTATGCTACCTGGAAGCTGATGTTGTCATGTTGTTCATAGTCCAGGACCTGTGTGTTGTTCACACGTAGCGTGACGTTTGTTCTGGACACCGGTTCACCTCTTCCCGGGATTGTGTCGAAGTCCATATATGGTGATCCGTTCTGCTCTACAGACAGCTCGAACACATTGTTATCCACGGTCTGGAAATAGTTAATGTAATCAGATCTAACAATAAATCATTGAATCATTGAACAGTATCCATTCACACCAAGCCATCATTTCATGCTTTGGCGGGAATTCGTAACATGTCTTTTCGTCTCTAACAAGACGCAAATTCCACTACTTTGAATCTCCTGAGCGCGTCTTTGGCGTCGCCAGCATAGCCCCCTCCGGCGTCCTTTTCCCACACCCACTCATTCACTCCGAGCTTGTGGTCCACTCACCATGTCAATGTCCTTCACCTCTATGACGCCTTCTATGCTGAGGGGGACTCCAACAGGGGTGTTTTCTAGAACAGTAGCGTTAATGATGCTGGAGGAGAACTTTGGGCAGTTGTCGTTGACGTCAAGGATGGTGACGGTGACGTGAGTGACGGTACTGGCGTCTCCTCCTTGGGTCTGGTTGTCAGTGACGATCTCTGACGCCTGCAGCATAACACTCACTCTACACATGTGATTACACGTACTTCTGTTTCAAAAGTCTCTCCATGAAAGAAGATGTGATACAAGGATGCCCAATCGTTATTATAAAAAAATCTCTGAACCCACACAAGCTATATTGGTATTTATACTAAATAATCATCTTTTTCATAAAGAGATACGTGTAAAGGTGTAATTAATTTCCGTAAGTTTGTTCAGACATATTTATTCAGTTTACCAAAGGGTACAAGATTTAGATTCTAAATATAGATTATACATCTATGTCAAGCTATAACGCCAACCATCTGTGTATCATGTATGTACATATGCAGGTACGTGATGTATATAGCTGTATCAATGGGAACTTATCAACCTAGGAATAGTGAATAAGCATCAATGCAGTAACGTCGTGGATCACGTTACACGTGTTTCAAAGTAGCATATTGTGTTTCACTGGAGAGCTAGATCGCCTGGTTATTTAACAGCGTTGAATTGAATTAATCGGAACCTTGCCGGGGTGCCATGTTCTGATGTTGCCTGGGACTGAACTGAATTTGGAACTGAAAGAGCAACCAAAAGTGCCAAATTACAAGCTGTCTCTGTGTGGTTCCTGAAGCTACATTCTCTTAGTAGATACCTGTGTTGTCCCCTGTCCAAAATATATAGCCACACATACACTGAATATTGTTGTAACCACAGATCAGATCTGCACTTTGTAACCTATAATCATACATACCATTATTCAACTCAAACCTCCCGTCAATGATTAACAAAGAAGTGCCCTTTGCGCTCCCACGAGTAATGCGGCCGTCAGCTGTTCTAATCTGTGGAGGTCATTGTGATTTGAAATTGAAATTCTGGTTGACCAATCAGAACCGTGTATTTTCCAAATTCATGGTAGAATATCTGATATGGTACTAGTTCATTGTTATATCATTTGTCATATAACATTGTGTGGAATCTTACATTAACTTGGAATGATAAGACTCCACCCTTCTGTTTCATATCGTCAGAGTCAGTGTCAAGTGGTTGTGCCGTTTCGATGAGGCCGCTTTCATTGTTCATGGTGAGGTTGTCGGTGTAGGCGGCGTTGTCTGAAATAATATACAACACAAATCTGCACTTGTGTGAAATTTGCACAAACGCCATATACCTACACAGTCTGATACAGTTAGTCTACACAGTCTGATACAGTCTACACAGCCTGACGCAACTAATGGAATATGAATACCTCAAAGCGTACATGTCAGACTTCAATTACCAGAGCATAAAGAGGAGAACAAGTTACTGACCATCTACAATCCAGTAATTGAGATCATTCGGGACGCCTATGTCCCCGTCAAAGGCTTGTACAAGCAGAACAGAAGTGCCCTGTAATACAAGTAAAGAACGTACTATCACTACATAATTCTGCTCTCTGCCCAAAGTAAACACATTCATAATTTTTGTTCTCGGCAATACACTGATTAATGTATTGTAGATATTGAATACCCTGATACCTGCATATACGTATGGGCATTCGCTATAATACTATCAACTACAAACATATCATGTACCTGTATCTTGATACTTTATGTTCTGTCCCCTTCGCATGAAACTGATATTCCCCATTAAAACATACATTTACCATATTTGATGTTGTACGACAAGCAACGTGTTGACTGTTGTCATCATGTTTCTATTTCATATAAATATCGTCATCTGAGGAAATAAATACTTACGAGTGTGGCGTTCTCATAAACTTGTCGTATGTACGGCAGGTTCGTAAAGACGGGAGAAGTGTCTTGGACATCTTGGACTGTGACGAAGAAGTCGACTGGATCAGCATGGTTCTCACCAAGAGATTCATCTGGGTTGGCGTCCTGAAGACACGTAGTACAAGTGAGAGTTATTTGTTTGTTTGTTGTTTAACGCCGAACTCGGCAATATTCCAGCTATATGACGGCGGTCTGTAAATAATCGAGTCTGGACCAAGCAATCCAGTGATTGATATCATGGGCATCGATCTACGCAATTGGGATACGATGACGTTTATCAACCAAGTCAGCGAGCCTGACCACCCATAGTCGCCTTTTATGGCAAGCATGGGTTGCTGAAGACATATTCCACCCCGGATCTTCACGGATCGGCTTCATTGCGGATTCGTTAGAAGAAGTATTTCGTCATAAGTACTTTTTCTGAGTAGAAACTGTACATCAAAAACTAGGGAGAAAAGTACATCTGCTTCGTGAATAATTGCGAAAGCACTCAACCATAACACTAATTTTCCGTTTACTTTCTTTTTGGTTAACTAAAGTTTAAACCTGAAAGCAAAATAAATAACGATGCACTATCGCAGGCCACGCGACACAACAGGCAAGAAAAATGATAATTAAACGTAATCGACTCTCCAAGGTGGGAACATTTTTTATGTCATGAATGTTCTTCGATTTAAAGAAAAAGCAAATCACTATTTACCCATGCCTGGACATCGTATTGATAGAAAGTCCTTTTCTCGTAGTCCAGACTTTCATTCTGGATAATATGGCCATGCCTTGGATCCACATAGAATGTGTATTTATAGTCATCGGCGTTCTGAAATCAGTATCATTTTTATTGTACTCTTATGTGTTGTTTTCTATAAAAGCAAAGAGATCACTAAACGACAAAGCTTTATGCTGCATTTAAGAAACGTATTTAAATTTCCGAATTTGTAGCTAGTATTTCATAAGAAATAAGGTTAATATTTTATATCATAATAGTTTAGTGAATATCATTAACACAAACACACCTTGGGGCTCATATAACAAGTGTTCTATGCTTTATGCAACACCTGCTGCTGAAGATATCTGTCAACTTCTGTCAACAATATCTGTCAGAATCAATAATATTCGTAGGACATTGATACATATAACATCGAATTGAGTGAGTGAGTGAGTTTAGATTTATAGTCACATCGGCAATATTTCAGCCATAGCGAATTGAGTGGTATGGAAAAGTTATAGGTCTAATATGCCGCGGGAAACATGCATCATATATTTCCTTAATCCTCTTCGTTTTACCAGAAACATAAAATGTGGATTCTCCGTTCTTTACGAAATTGGAATAACAACGAACAAAATAATCATTTTCGGAATTTGTTTTCTCATACGTAGAAATGAAAACACATCATAGACGTTATCAGCAGCGGCTCGCATTATGAAACATAATCTGTGCATAGAAGTTGGAAGGAGGAGGGAAAGGGCTTTCGGAGTAAGCAACAGGGTCACACCCGATAAACTGATTAATTACTCATGACAGTTTATATTAAACATTATAAGTAGTAATAGTAGTAGTAGTAGTAGTAGTAGTAGTAGTAGTAGTAGTAGTAGTAGTAGTAGTAGTAGTAGTAGTAGTAGTAGATTACACTGTTCACTTCATAGTAGGGACGTATCACTAATTATCAAAGAGAAATGCACCTGTCCAAATGCCAGCATGGTTGCAAAGGTCAATTCATGTTACCCTCCATCCACGTCAACGTGTACATAGTAGCAGGTACATTGTGTAACATCTGAATATAGGGAACTTGTTACTGATAAAGTTATGTAAAAGATATTTTTTTAATAAAACAGACCCTGTTCACTCACCTGGCCCTTGGCCTAGAAAAAAGAGAGATCATTTCATTCAGAGTAAAGCATATATACTGACCGCAAAAGAAACGTCACCATGGATAGATATATGAGACACCTTATTTGTCCAAACACTGTAAACATACTTTGAGACATATTAAAAAGGTGAAGCTTGGCAAAAGTTGAAATTAAAGTGTCAAATGATTTGATACAATTTTCTCTGATCATTGATCACTGCATATGAGACAGCTCAAATAAATAGTTTAATTAAACTCTTAATTTAGATGGGGGCACTGATCGCCCAGTCGTCTAAGGCGCCGCAATTCTCTGTGTCACTTGTGCACGCCAGAAACCTATATTGTGGGTTCGAAGCGCCCCGATTATGTTTCTAGGTTTGTCAGCACCATGCTCGTGGGTTTCACTAAAGTGGTAAACGGGCTTTTCTCCTACATTAAGCTGACACGCCGTGTTATAACTGGAATACTGTTAAAGGAGGCGTTAAACCCAACTCACTCACTCACTCAACCGATAGAATGAGTTAGGGCGTTGTATTGATGACGGAGGACATCCGCAGATAGTTGCAGAACATGAGAAAAAACGTCTTTTTGTGAATAGTTTATGTCGGTTTCTGTGCTTTTGATACACATTAATAGTAATGTAACAGAATGTTAACTCGCTCCGAGTCGGGTGTCAGTTCGTTATTTCATAACTATACAATACACCAACTTTTTCATTTTTGAAACTTGCTTGAGCCTCGGATATCTCACAACGAAGATGAAGGTGTATTTGCCGATAAATCTGCTTGGTAGACCTCGAACAGTATCGGTACACTTTTGTTACAAACATATCTACTATCGGTCAGCACCTACCTTCAAACCATAGTACACATGACCTCCAATTCCCGAATCAGGGTCCTGTGCTGTAACTGTTGTAGTTGTTGAATTTACTTTAGCAGACTTGAAACAAACAAAGAGGTCACATGAAGGTTGAAATGATGTAAAAATCCTGTTAACGCGAGGGAGTAAAGCCGCATGGGCAATAATTCATCTTATATCGACGTGTTATAGGTATCAACCATTCTAGAATGAGGGTCAAATAACAGTCTCTCGCCACCACTCCATCAAAATCCTGACGCCAATGAATCCACACAAAGAGTAAATTACTATGTAAAAGTACAGAAAGGTGTTGGAGGAGATGGTGTTTAACCAACCTGCATAAATATGGTACATCTATAACGGATATGACACAAGGTATATAATCATGTAAAGGATGTTTAACCTGCTCTTCCAATCATACCAGTATAACGGAGATGACACCAGGTATATTATGAACATGATGCCTAACCTGCACATCCAATCATGCAATATAACGGCGATAACACCAGCTGTTCGTGAAGGGGATGTTTAACTTCACTTCCAATGGTGTCAATATTACCACGACAAAGGTGATGACACCAGGTGTTCGTGAAGGAGCTGTTAACTTTCACTTCCAATGGTGTCAATATTACAACGATAAAGGTGATGACACCAGATGTTCGTGAAGGAGCTGTTAACTTTCACTTCCAATGATGTCAATATTACCACGATAAAGGTGATGGCACCTGGTGATTGTGTAATCATGTTTAACCTGAACTTTCATCAAGTGTACCAATATTCTATTCAGTTGGGTCCCAGTCTCCTACCTCCATCACGGTGACCCTGTAGCCGGTCTGGGTGAACACCGGTTTCTCGTCGTTCACGTCCACGATGATGAGGGTGACCCTCGCGGACACCTGCACAGACATATCATTATAGAGAGTCAGTATAGAGAGTCAGTAGAGAGAGTCAGTATAGAGAGTCAGAATAGAGAGTCAGTAGAGAGGGTCAGTAGAGAGAGTCAGCATAGAGAGTCAGTAGAGAGAGTCAGTATAGAGAGTCCATATATACAGTGGAGGTAACAGAGTAACGAACATCATTTTCAATTTATCTGAAACAAGTATATGAATACACACGGAAATCTTTCTGCATGCTGTGTAGTTTTTGTCAATTTTTCAGATTAAGAAAGAGCTATTTAAACGTTTGGTTACCACAGTTTTGAAAAGTATTGTAGTCATATTAAGCCACTTTGTTGAAACCCACTATCACGCGTAAAAATTGTTAAAGCAGCAGTAAAACTGATAAAGGTATGTGTGTAGTATGTGTGAGTTCGTTGTCGAATGTCTGCATTAATATTTCTTTCGATTAATCCGAGGTTAAAAAAACTATATTACCTCATATATGCCGTCCGAGGCAAAGAATGTAAGAGCCTTTGTGGAACCATCCTGCAAAAGATGTTCATGATATAATTCACCAAACAAGAGAGAGGTGGACGTGAGTATGGTTTTACGTCGCTTTTAGCAATATTCCAGCACTATCACGGCGGGGGACACCAGAAATGGGCCTCACACAGAGATGCTTGGAAGGGAGCAGTGTCACTCCAACATGAGGTAGGTCTGTGAGCTTTCATATTTTGTGATTTTATCACATACCAAGCACTACCCCGTGTATAATTAATAATATAAGACATTACGACAAGATTAAGATCGTCCATCATATATACTCGTGAATCGAGCGAGAGCTCCTGCTTGATTCACAATTTCGGCCATGTGACGGCGTACAAGCTTAGCTAAGGAAGAAAGAAAGAACTTACACAGTTCGAATGAAAGAACAATAATAATACACACAAAAATTATATTTCGACCTTCATATCTACAGAAGCAGAAAAAGTAACAATTATGATTCTGCTTTTTCATGCTTCCTGTTGGGCAGGATACGCTCACCTTTCCCGAGCCCCTGGTTTCATCACAGATTTAAGGGAGGGTTTAAACGGATCAGTCATTAATGAACGTGTAGCCCCTGGTCGGGTTGCAGACACTTCGTTACCAACTCGTGTTATTCCGGGGCAAGCCGAATTGCAGGTTACGGTAAGGGGCGAGTGGTGACGAATGGGTTGCAGAGTTCCAACTTTAATGACTGGAGGCTGAGGCCGGACATACTCATGCTGCGGTTTGGTAAATGCTTCCAAAGGGTTTTCTTCAGGGACTGATGTGGTCTGGTGAACCGGCCAGACCTTGGTTATGAATTGATTAAGCTGTGGATATGTTTCTTTGTGGTCTTTAGATTAGACGTGGAAGTGGCTTGTAGCCAACTTTTACTGTTACCTATACGTTTTGTGGTATACTGGTATTGTTATCAATAAATAGTTTCAAAAATGTTGTTAGCTTCGCAATACACTAGTCTGACTAATTGAACCGCCGATGTTCCATTTGTGACACACAACATCGCATTGCTGAACTGTGCGTTTTGATTTGCAAGCGACGTCAGATTTGTTGAGACAGAGTACTTGAGTTCGGCTCGTGTGGTAGGTGAACATAATGAGTGGGTGATTATTTTTTTACGCCGTTTTGGCAATCTTGTATCCATTCACTGTGATAAACATTGTGAAAAATGGATCAAAAAGCATCTTGTGTCGAGCTGTTCTGTGTGTTCCTGATATGTCCGGGTAAACAGGGTGAGGGTATAGATGAGCCTACAATTGCACTCTGTCGACTATTTTGAAGGATATCGACTGATGTAGACTTACCGTTTCTCTGTCGAGTCGATTGTTTAGTAGCACCGACGCGTGCCTAGTGTTGCCGTCGACTGTAATGTTCTCCAGTCTGACGATATGACTGACTTCAGCCGATCTGATGTCCAGCACAGGCGGCCTGTCATCGTCACTGGCGCTTATGTTGAACAGGACGGAACCTGTGTTCACCAAACACAATGACAATATGACCATCAGTATATTGTGGTGGGGAATCTATACAAGACACCCGTTTTGGAAGTATCACCAATCCGTTTACGAATTTGAGACTATTCAATGTGACTGTCCCATGCGACTGATCCTTAATAACAAAATATAGCTGAACTAACCAAACAGGAATCTTCATACATTTGATGATAAATTCATGATCAACTGCACTAAACAAAACAAATCACTTTCCAGGATATTTATTGGTCCCTTCAAGACATGTTGGTGTGTATTGTGGTAAACCAAATTGTACAAATTGCAAATCTTCAAAAGATCCACGTACGAAGCACATCTCAGCAAACATTGACACCATTGAATCTTTGAAAAACGTACAAGGAAGTTTTACATAACTCTTTACATGTACACTGTGATCAAGAGGGATAGTTGCACATTTGCGTTGGTAACAATTGTAGAACTATAAGAAATGAAATGAATATTAATTGTTCAAGGTTACTTTTTATACTATTTTTGAGATGTTGCTAGTTGTAGTATCCAACTCCTATTATAGATCTTAGCGCTGAATTTGAGCACTTGAAATACTCACCAGGGGGCGTGTCTTCCGACACCTGTACGAGGCTCTGTACAATGATGATGGGTGGAACATTTGCCTCCCCTGACAAGACAGATGAAGTCACCAAAGTACAAGTTATAGGCATTCAGTAATAGTTAGTACAGTCGTGGACATCAGTTTCTATAGTATATACAGTGGAGGTCACCAGTGTCTACAGTATATACAGTGGAGGCCATCAGTGTCTACACTATATAAAGTGGAGGTCACCAGTGTCTACACTATATCCAGTGGATGTCATCAGTGTTTACAGTATATACAGTGGGGGTCATCAGTGTCTATAGTATATACAATGGAGGTCATCGGAGTCTACAGTATATACAGTGGAGGTCACCAGTGTCTACAGTATATACAGTGGAGGCCATCAGTGTCTACAGTATATACAGTGGAGGTCATCAATGTCTACAGTACAGACAGTGGAGTTCTTCAGTGTCTACAATTTATACAGTGGAGGTCATCAGTGTCTACACTATATAAAGTGGAGGTCACCAGTGTCTACACTATATCCAGTGGAGGTCATCAGTGTCTACAGTATATACAGTGGAGGTCATCAGTGTCTACAGTATATACAATGGATGTCATCAGTGTCTACGGTATATACAGTGGATGTCATCAGTGTCTATAGTATATACAGTGGATGTCATCAGTGTCTACAGTATATACAGTGGAGGTCAGCAGTGTCTACAGTATATACAGTAGGGGTCATCATTGTCTACAGTATATACAGTGGATGTCATCAATGTCTACAGTATATACATTGGGGGTCATCATTGTCTACAGTATATACAGTGGAGGTCATCAGTGTCTACAGTATATACAGTGGAGGTCATCAGTGTCTACAGTATATACAGTGGAGGTCAGCAGTGTCTACAGTATATACAGTGGATGTCATCAGTGTCTACAATATATACAGTGGCAGTCATCAGTGTCTACAGTATATACAGTATAGGTCATCAGTGTCTACAGTATATACAGTGGAGGTCATCAGTGTTTGCAGTATATACAGTGGATATCATCAGTGTCTATAGTATATACAGTGGAGGTCATCAGTGTCTACAGTATATACAGTGGAGGTCATCAGTGCTTGCAGTAAATACAGTTAAGGTCATCAGTGTCTATAGTATATACAATGGAGGCCATCGGTGTCTACAGTATATACAGTGGAGGTCATCAGTGTCTACAGTATATACAGTGGAGGTTATCAATGTCTACAGTATATACATTGGAGGTCATTAGTGTCTACAGTATATACAGTTGAGGTTATCAATGTCTACAGTATATACGGTGGATGTCATCAGTGTCTACAGTATATACAGTTGAGGTTATCAGTGTCTACAGTATGTACAGTGGAGGTCATCAGTGTCTACAGTACATACAGTGGAGGTCATCAGTTCCTACAGTATTTTTAATGGAGGTCATCAGTGTCAATAGTTATATAGTGTTTGTTATCTAAGAATTATTTGACACATCAATATTTGGTTTAGTTAGTTTTGTTGCATATTAGTGGACTGGAGGTGACGATTAACCTACCTTCGTGTATGCAGTATAGCACTGCGACCAGCAAGATGAAGTTCATGGTTTGAAGGGTATATCTGCAAAACAAGGGCGACAGAAGATATGACATAGCAATAAAGTCTCGCTGAGGGAATTCCTTGGACCACTGAAAGTTCGAGACAAGCGGAGTAATGTAGCTGGGGCCAAACGATTAATTTAAGTTCGGCTTAACAAAGTTGGATTTTATAGTATGCGTTCGCCATTTATATAAATCATAAAGCCATAAACGAATCTGTCATAGATTTCTAAGTATGAGGGGCAATGAAAAGTTGTCACAAGGGCGTGGCGTCCATATGGTAGCTCCCAAAATACCATGATCCTTGTAACCCCTTATATGTCCGATAGGAAACAACCTAGCTGTACTTATCGGTGGCCTTCCAAGACAACGGCAGAGAAACAGTTAATGGTTGCATGTGTGTGAGTGTCGCTTCGTGTGAAATGTTACGAATACGGGATACAAACACTTGAAGTCATATTTACATGACACAACTGTTGACACAATCCGTGACATCATCTTGTTTCCCGACAGCAGTATAATTTATGTGTGATTTAACATATAAGCAGAATGATGTGTCTTTTGATAATGGTTTTGATAATATTCTTGACAATCTCAACACTCTCATATTGCAGAATGATATTAATATGAGTGAGTGTTGTATTACGCCGCAGTTTTCAATCCCGAGTTCAATGCGTAGGACCTATTCTTGGCGTCCACATTATGGCTGTAAAGACCAATTTATTAATTCTATTAGGTGTACAAGATAAATTCGGGTTATTCTTGGTGTCCCCTGTCCTGATATGGCTGGAATATTGCTTAATTCGATGTTGCCTTATGGGCAGGGATCTTTTCAAAAGAAATGAATTTTGTCCCAGAAAATGCTTGAAAAACATATTTATGCTTCAGACTGTTGACAAAAATAGATTGCCTGCCACAAAGTATACATTGCTACATGATAATGGTGACATGCGTGGAGGCTGTAGCTGAAGACATATGTTGTCTCCATACAAAATCCCAGCACCTGCCTCATCCCCACCCCTCCCCCCGAATATCAAATAGTTGGTCCCTAAGGGAAAAAACACACATCAAAACCGAACACAGTACTTGAGAGCCCACATACCTTTACCTCGTGAGGCAGTAATACCAACAATACCGGGCTGTTCCTGCAGTGCTGTGGTCGACCTTTGTCAACTTTCTTATCTACACGAGCAGTTTGACCCACCTTCTGGTGCAGTGAAATTCTAAAACATTTTAAAACATTTAAAAACATTTTGAAACACTTTATCTTACTTGTTCAGTCATATAGATAACGTCGTTAAATTATTTACTAAAGTTCCGCCCTCATTATATTGTCTTGCAATGAATGGAGCTTCGAATATCAGTAAGGGTCCGGTTCCTTACCACAATATATGAAACATTTATGTATGTATATGTTTACGTGTTACATGTTTTATTAATCTATATAAACCACAGATCTTTGGTAACAGTATGTACACATACGCATTTTGCTTAAAAGATCAGTGTTGCAGTTGGGGTTTTGGAATATGTTGTTAAATAGGACATATAAACACATATTTGTTGTCGATTAATATCTAAGTCATAATAAGTTTGAATGTCCTTTGAGCATATCTGAAGACGGAGAAACGTTTCATCTTTCTGTCAGTAATACATGTAACTCATAACGATTACCGTGTGTGTGACGACAACTGGCGTGAAGTGCGTCGTATGATAGATAGTGTGAGTGAGTTCTGTTTTACGCCGCTTTTAGCTATATTCCAGCAATATCATGGCGGGGGACACCAGAAATGGGCTTCACACATTGTACCCATGTCGGTAATCGAACCCGGGTCTTCGGCGTGACGAGCTAACGCTTTAACCACTAGGCTACCCGACCGCCCCTTGTATGATAGATAGATAGATAGATAGATAGATAGATAGATAGATAGATAGATAGATAGATAGATAGATAGATAGATAGATAGATAGATAGATAGATCATCGGAATGTATACTGTAGGTGCTAAGACATAATGAATATGCTAAATCCTAGAAGTGTTCCGATCTTTCAGTTGTTAGTAACCATAGTTTGTGTACCTTAGGTGATCGTATAAGAGTGTATCGTTTTAGGTTTTCTCTTGAATGAATCTCTGCATAAATTACGTTATGGTCACATACGCTTATTTGTTCTTTAACTCGACTCACCCATTCATGTTTGTTGGGGAACTGAGAAGAGGTGGTAAAGGTGATTATATCATTATTGAGTTCATACTTACTTACTTGTGATAGCATGTGGTATACGGGTGACATTTGACATTTCTCATCTTTTTCTTTAATTGTATCGAGTTCGTACTTAACAAGTCTGTGCTGTAATAGTATTTTAAATGCAAAGTTAATGTCACTATTACATAGTCTTCCACGGAATAAGAGAGCTCGTTGATGAATGTATGCCTGTGAAATTGAACCAAGACAATCTCTTGTGAAGAGGGAAGTAGTGCGTATAGACAATCCTTGAATCTTTTTACAAAAATAACGTTGACAAATATCAAACATTTCGTATATCTTTGGTGACAGTTTACCCCATACACTACAAGCAAATAATTAATCCACATGGTTATATTACCTTTTCCCATATACGAACAGCTGGGATAGGATTTAAACCCATGATTCATAGAGTTTTTCACATATTAGATGGGTACGTTCTAAAGTTTTCTTTGATGTACTTAAAAGTAATTCAGCAAAGTTACATTTTCCTTTTTAGGGAGTACTTTTGAACCAATGTAGACACGTTGACAGACAGATTTGCGAATATTCCTAAACAGTAGAAATGCACTTTTACTGGCATTATATTTCCGTTATTAAAGTTTCAATTATTCTGCAAAAGTCTGTTCAAGTATTTTGTTTAAAATAATCCGAGGAACTTTTTTTCTGAGCGAAGGAATATGCCATAAAGGAGTTAAGAGGTTGTTTATTTTGATTCACAGTAACTTCACACAGATATAGAAAACATGTATCACTACGCACGATCTAGACGTAACATTTCAACAATTAAGTTGCCAAAGGTTCGGCAAATACCAATTAATTAAGACTCGGTTGACATTTCCATATTAAAAGCCACTCGTGATGAATCATCTATGTATAATTCAGTAAACATTGCAGTCCGTCGGGGGAGCTGCTCAACAACGTAGTATCGTCTGCTAATAGGATGCATATGGCGGGTGTAATACCCCATGGAAGACACAAGCCACATCCTGAATCATCAAGTGAATACAACAAGTCATTGATATACAGAGTAAAAAGCCATGCTGATAAAACGCGACCTTGACCAATACCTTGCTTAAAGTGAAACACATTTGAGGTAAAAGCTCCAATGCTTACACGTGACTGCGTTGAGGTATATATTGTGCGTAAAAGTCGCCATAATTTTCCAATAATACCAAAGTTATACAATTTGAAAAAGAGACCATTAAGCCAGACTCTGTCAAAAGCTTTCTCGTTGTCGAGAAAAGCGCAATAAAATCTTTTTGTTATAATAAGCTATGCTTTCCATTAATGTAAACAGGGCAGTTTCTGCCCCAGCCCTTCTCCTAAATCCAAATTGAATGTGGTTGGGGAAGGCTTAAGATATGTTTGCCCACTCTTCAATGGCGTCTAGAGCGGCATGTGCGTGGCGTGTAGAGCGTCATCTACATGGCGAGTAGAGCGGCATGTACGTGGCCGGTAGAGCGGCATGTGCGTGGCGTGTAGAACACACACAAGAGAACATCCTACCATCCTAACATACATACATACATACATACATACATACATACATACATACATACATACATACATACATTCAAAGGTTCAAGTTGTCAAAATGACACACATGTGATATGTTTACTGATAATGAAATTTGTGAAATGCTGGACTTCCTCAAAGATAACAGTGGTTAAAGCGTTCGCTCGCTCGAAGGTCCGGGTTCGAATCCCCACATGGTACCGTGGTATTGCTGGAATATTGATAAAATCCCATTGGCTGGTTCTGCTCCCCTCCTTGCCGATCTGTTTCTTTATGCATACGAGTCTGACTTCTCCTCAGAATGAAAAAAACAAGTGAATTTTCCCAAAACGTTTTACTTAAGCCCCATGTGTATCGATGTTCTGAATTCGTTCAATCATGGTCAAATGGCTAAATCCCTTCCACTGATTTACCCCGCCGAGCAAACAAAATCTAAGAATCCAGTGAGATCGCCTCATCTGATTCATATATATATATAAATCTGCATAAAGATTCAGAGTGACCAAAAACTCTCAACAAGACTGCAGTATAAGAGGGATTACTGCAACTTTACATAATTTATTTTTCCCTTCATGTCGAGCACTATCAACCAGCTCCAGCTTTCACATTTTTTCGAGCATGCACTTTTTAAGAAGAGTTCAAACAGCGTCATACAACTCTTGCTCAAAAGTTGTTTGATCATAATTACAACAATCACGACGTTAGTCAAGATTTCAAAACGTTTTATGGTAGACATGTGGAGGACAATTTCAAATTTGATGCATCAGTGACAAAAATAATGTCCGATGCAATTTCCTATTTGAACCAAATGTTCCCGTGTTTTTCAAATGAAGTGAAGACTCGCTTTTGCATGTGTTTCTTACGGTTCCCATTAGTGGGGCAGGATACGCTTTTTTCGCAAACACCTGGTGTCATCACTATTTTATAGTGATTCGTAAACGCATGGTCATGATATGGTCGGAAAGGGATTTTGTATTACATTTATTCATATGTACAGGTTCAAATATTTATATGTTGATAGTTGTCGGATTCGATTGATGAATGAAGATCGTAGACGCAGAGTTGAGTCCCTTGGGCACGCCAGAAAGCTATGATTGTGGATTCGAATCCCGGTTCGCCCCAATTATGTTTCTAGGTTTGTCAGTACCATACCCGTGGGTTTCACCAAAGTGGTAAACGTCTGAGACCTGCATCACTTCGGGCTTTCCTCACACATTAAGCTGACACGCCGTGATATAACTGGAATAATGTTAATAGCGGCGTTAAACCCAACTCGTTCACTCACTCAAAATATGTAGCAATTGAGCTTTATTTAGTTGTGTGACTATGGCCTTTCAAATTGTATCACAATAGACATATTACTCCTTCACACAATGCAATTCCATCCATCTTGTAGGAACTGATACATGTGACGACGAAGTTGTTCAGCATTGTTCGCTTTCTCATGTGATGCCATTTCCTTGTCTAATATGACTAATCATAGTCACCATAGAAATATTAACTATTTGACAGAGATTCACATTACGGAGTATCTCTACATTTTTAGATTTTGTGATCTTTATATAATGAAGATATGTCACGATGTTATGTGTACTGTGTATTAAATAGTAAGGGTTCAACCATGTGTCATGTGCCACATCCCATTATCCCAAATCGTTTGCATCACAGAATACAAGCATCAGAAAATGTACAGGTTCGTTCTGAACAGAAATTGAAATAAAAAGTAAATGTGTATCCAGTTCCGCGATTTAAGAATTTTTTTATAAGATCTTATTAATCAATGAACCATTGTGAGGTCATACGTGTCGTCTACAGCAGTAGAGACATGAAGAGATCAGATTCGCCACTTTACCATGCCAGTGTTCGTTAGTATCACCAATGCTCGTTAGTTTCACCAGTGTTCGTTAGTTTCACAAGTGCTCGTTAGTTTCACCAGTGTTCGTTAGTTTCACCAGTGCTCGTTAGTTTCACCAGTTCTCGTTAGTTTCACTTCTACTCGTTAATTTCACCAGTTCTCGTTAGTTTCACCAGTTCTCGTTAGTTTCACCAGTGCTCGTTAGTTTCACCTGTGCTCGTTAGTTTCACCAGTGCTCGTTAGTTTCACCAGTGCTCGTTAGTTTCACCAGTGCTCGTTAGTTTCACCAGTGCTCGTTAGTTTCACTAGTGCTCGTTAGTTTCACCAGTTCTCGTTAGTTTCACCAATGGTTCGTTAGTTTCACCAGTGCTCGTTAGTTTCACCCGTACTCGTTAGTTTCACTAGTGCTCGTTAGTTTCACCAGTGCTCGTTAGTTTCACTAGTACTCGTTAGTTTCACTAGCGCTCGTTAGTTTCACCAGTGCTCGTTAGTTTCACCAGTGTTCGTTAGTTTCACTAGTGCTCGTTAGTTTCACCAGTTCTCGTTAGTTTCACCAGTGCTCGTTAGTTTTATTAGTGCTCGTTAGTTTCACAAGTGCTCGTTAGTTTCACCTGTGCTCGTTAGTTTCACAAGTGCTCGTTAGTTTCACCAGTGCTTGTTAGTTTCACCAGTTCTCGTTAGTTTCACCTGTGCTCGTTAGTTTCACTAGTGCTCGTTAGTTTCACCAGTTCTCGTTAGTTTCACCAGTGCTCGTTAGTATCACCAGTGCTCGTTAGTTTCACCAGTGCTCGTTAGTTTCACCAGTGGTCGTTAGTTTCACTAGTGATCGTTAGTTTCACCAGTTCTCGCTAGTTTCACTAGTGCTCGTTAGTTTTACTAGTGCTCGTTATATACGAAACGAACCCTACCCTCGTTTGAGACTAAGTCGAAACTGTTTCTATGGAAACATGACAAAAATGTACAATTTAAATTAGTTTCACCAGTGCTCGTTAGTTTCACCAGTGTTCGTTAGTTTCACTAGTGCTCGTTAGTTTCACAAGTTCTCGTTAGTTTCACTAGTGCTCGTTAGTTTCACAAGTGCTCGTTAGTTTCACCAGTGCTCGTTAGTTTCACCAGTGCTCGTTAGTTTCTCAGTGCTTCTTTGTTTCACCAGTTCTCGTTAGTTTCACCAGTGCTCGTAAGTTTCTCAGTGCTTCTTTGTTTCACCAGTGCTCGTTAGTTTCACCAGTGTTCATGGGTTTCACCAAAGCATTAATGCGTCACTTCAATCAGTGTGTATAGAATCACAACGATTACAAAGACGATGGTCATTTGTTTTAAAGAAATCCTGACTTTCCATGATATCCATCTCTTGTTGGTAAGGAGCAGAATGTGATTTCGTTTTAAAACGCGCGCCACTTTATACACTCCCATTATGTACCTGCATTACCCAATAACTGCAAAAGGGGTGGTCGGGTGGCCTAATGGTTAAACCTGGGTTCGAGTCCGACCATGGGGACAATGTGTGAAGCCCATTTCTTGTGTACCCCGCCGTGATATTGCTGGAATATTGCTAAAAGCGGCGTAAAACCATACTCACTCACTCACTCACTCACTCAATAAATGCATAACTGGGCCTATGTGAGTGAGTTGGGTTTACCATTTGAGTTAAATATCACAGATGGTCAACTTAATGTTTCTGCGGCACCTTTAAGCACAGGGCCGTCCGTGTCATTCACTACCAGGTTATAACAATAACGACACAAGACATTATATATATTGTTTATTGCAGTTATAGCAAAGCTTTAAAACAACTAATACTATAAATTGTCAATGCAAGCAAATAACCATCCTACATTTTCTGCCGAACAGATTCCACTTGGCGTAAAGGGCAAAAAGCTACCGAAATTATATGAATGGACCACTGAAAATCAGTGATGACACCAGGTGATGATGACACAAAGGCATCCTTTCTGATTTGAACGATCCAAAGACAGCATGGTCTTGTTGAATACACCTGACAGGGACTCAATGTCTCTACATACGCTTAAGCAGATCGGCTCGTCCACACTTGTCTGACAGTTTAAATCAATGAAATAGACGGCTTATTTTACGAGTTTACAGTGATGGACCTCGAAAGTGATTTCTGCTCATGTTTGGCTTATTAATCGTATTGACTACTAATCATGGTAAATATTTTACTTTGAATGATGTGTCATAAACTGTTAAATTCGATGTAACTTGTCCGAATATCCTTCAAAAGTCTATTATCAGTAAGTAAACCCTACAAAGTGTCGCTTCCGCCAAAACAACATGGATCATGGCTTACTGTATAGATACCGTGATCATTGACTTCCTTAACGCTCAATGTGACATAACGATTGGTGAGTTTCGAAGTTGCACCCCACTGTGTATTCAAATGCTCTGTATATGTCTGGTTTTAATTATTACGATTATTACATTTTCGTACACTTAGTTTATAAAGCTGACTAAGCCGGTAAACAGTTGTAGTGATGCGGGAAAGATTTGTAAAATGCAGCATTATATTTATGAGAATTCTCTAAAAAGCAGGTAAATGTTTAGTTTAAGCAGGGAATTTGGGAACAGTTGCAAAGGCTGTTCGAACTATTACAGTTCGGTATCGACACCTGTTGTGTGGGATCGGTTGCGGCGCTTCCCCCGGATCACCATGACAACAGCAGCCATCACCATGGCAACTGCGGCAATGACCATGACAATTGCTGAGACAGTTCCCGCAGAGCTGGAGTCCTTCTCATCAGTTCGTTCTGCAACCTGGAAATCTGAAAATGAAGACGAATTTCAAATATTTGGCGTTCTTTTATTTCGCACGCGAATCTACACTGGTTTCTGTTGGTTATTGGGATAAAAAATAGCACAAAGACGTCAGCCTTGTTCATATCAACCAAACATATAGAATTAGAAATATAGAACATAGGGAAAGACCAATTTCATTGTTGGATATTTTCGCACGCATTCGCCTTCCATACTTACAAAAAGTATATTCAAAAATAACATTGTTGCAGTTATTATATAGCGTCGATAAAATTATATTTTCATATTATTATGTACAGATATAAATTTAGAAAATGCAGCAAAGAGGGTTTGCGTGGCACAGTCAGGCTAGTTATGCTCATCCTCAACTTAGGGTAATATTGTTGTTGTTTGTTTTTTATATTAATAATAATAATACAAATGTTTTGTTTTTATTATTATTGTTTTTATTTTTATTATTATTATTATTATTATTATTAATAATAATAATAATACATTTGTAATAACAAAATTATCATTATTATTATTACTACTACTACTACTACTACTACTACTACTACTACTAGTACTACTACTAGTACTACTACAACAAGGCAGTTTCTTTTCAATCCAATACCGAACACAGAATGACAAAGAAAACGGTTCTCCAACATGAGATATAACCTTTATATAACTACCTGCATTCCGTTTCTCTCTGAAGGTAAGTGGCCCCTGGAAGATATGGAGGTCATGATCTTTTCTGTCATCTGACACATCCCGACCTTGGCGATGCGGGGAGTAGCAGTCCCGACGACATCTCTGATCGTAGTCTGTCCCGTTGCATACTCGGACGTAGCAGAAGATATATACATCCCGATTGTTGCGGACAAATTCAAATGTCCGGAACCGGAAGTGAACATGTTTCTGGGAGGAGGTGTACTCGAAAGCAACGGTCTGGTCAGCAGGACATCTACATAAAAATAATAAGGTGTACAATGTTTAACCGTGGACCAAAATCTATGTTAAAAGGTCTGCTTTCATCGAGCACATTAATGCGCAGTATATTCACAGTAAGTGTTTCTTTGCCGTGCAGATGTCTAAAAGAGGTTACAGTAAGGAAAACGGATCCTTTCCTACAGAAGTAATATAAGGCTACCAATACATGTTTATTTAATGTATCTCAATAGTGGCATAGAATGATAGGCTGCATTTATCATTTTAGATACACGTTTAGCGGAGTTCGCTATACTAGATCACCATAGTAACAAAGCATAGTCTTAAGATTCAATAATGTTTCCTGACCATAGATCTGGTGTCACGTACCCATCTCTTATAAGGTAGTACTGGTTATAATAATCGTAAGGATTAACAGTTGGTTTAGCCACGCAGTTCTGAAGCGATATCTTGAGGTCAGAGTCATCGGACTCCAGCCCGACGTCCACGTATACATTCTGATTCAGACCAATGTATATGGGATAGGACGTGATTCTGTAACTGAAGCTTGGATCCCTGTAGAAGTCCATATGCATGGAAAAGTTTCCTGAGCCTCGTACAACCAGCTCATGGTCATGTTGAGGCCTGAAGTGTCCGACTATGGACACATCCCTGTTAAGGTGACATTCTAACGCTATATCCTTCGAGTTGAACCTCGTGATGATTGGTCCCGTCGTGGTGCTACCGTAGTATCCTCTACTCTGTGTCACGATCCTGTTCTTGTACACTATGTCAGATCCAGTTTCCTTGAAAACAAAGTAAATAATTGAAGTATGTTATTGTCACAACCCACATGCGTGGCTTTACGTGACAGGGCTGAAAAAAAAACGTTGGTAATTAGTATAATTGCAGGTTATTTATAGATGTAACGACTAAACCCTTCCCGCCTAGACCATTCCAATGTGCTCCAGATACAACTGTCTGGCCTGGGGGTAGTTTACGCTGCTCAGAGAAGGAGGTGAGATGAAATGGGGTTTAACGTCGTGTCCAAGATTATTTCACTTATATACTGACGTGAATGTACGTGTGTGTGTGTGTATTTGTGTGGTTGCTTGTACTAGTCCGGAACGAGGCCGATTTATAGTGCTAGCTCACTGACATACCATGCCGCAGTTTAACATGAATACCCCACTCAGACACAGTATACTGACTCCGAGTCGACCAGTCCTTGTTTTAGCCCTTTAATGCCGAGCGCCAGACAGGATAACAACAAGTACCATCTTTCAACGTCTTTTGGTATAACGCGGCCGGTGATCGAACCCCGCACCTTCCGCTCTCTGGACAGACGCTCTACCACAAATTCGCTGATGATTCGTGAATGGCGTTGTGTATTCGTGACCATTCATATCATTCCTGGACATGTTGGGACCAAAGAGACGTAGATAACTTTCAATGGCACCATTGCAAACTGACAATGACATCAGGTGTTCGCGAAATGGACGTGTTGCCCTTCCGGTATCATCCCTTATGAGTGAGGGTCGCGGTCGTTGAGTTAGGCAAAGGACATTTCTTAAGTATATCGTCGACGTAAGGGAAAAACGATATCTTAACTAATAAATGTTTTAGGTTGTTAAGGTCGTGGGCAGCGGTGAATGACGCTCTCCAGTTCTCTGTGACGTAATTTCCTCGTGAATGCATGATCAATTAATACAGGATAAGAATTAATCACAACAAACTACTGATTTGTATTAGCCTTGGTTTAGATCAGATCACTTCCGGTATGACGTAGAATGAATTCAGCCAATGTGTTATAGCGTTATTTAGGAGAGCGTGGACCTTCAAATACATCGCCAATGATTCATGTTGTTAATTACAGTCACTTATACAATCTATATTTTCATATATCATCAGAATATAATTATTGAATTCCGTTGGTATCTATTGTTTATAACACTTTCAACATCTATATCTACATCAATATTTATATTTAAATCCTGTTTTAGACATTATGTGGAATCAGATACAAAATATGATGCCAGTGTGCATTGAGTTAAGTTTGTGACACTACCGAACGCAACACGAAATACGGACGGATTAGTTACCTCCCTTGTCATTCCACATCCGAGGATGTTTGAACGAAACATCACGACGTCATAGTAGACTTGACCCCTGCAGTTAGGGTCATCCAGGGTCAGGTCATATTCAGATGACCCCGGAAACACTTGTTGAATCATGTCACGGGGTACAGTCACTTTGAAATCCCTGGAGTCGCAGGTGACCATCACTTTCCCAAAGGGGGCTGATGAGAAAAGGGGAGTGAGGATCAGACCTTTCATGCAATATATAGCAAAGGACAAAAAAGTATATACTCATCGATATTTCCAAATTTGATGTTGCGACGAAAGTTTCTGCACTGTGGCTAACTCGATTACGTTCCCTGTTAGCGGCCATATCACATGATGACATGAAAATCTTGCTTGTTTGTTGTTTAACGCCGCAAGCAGCAATATTCCAGCTATATTTCTGTAAATAATGGAGTCTGGACCAGACAATCCAATGATTGACATCATGAGCATCGATCCACGCAATAGGGATACGATGACATACGATACAACCAAATCAGCGAGCCTGACCAACCGATCCCGTTAGTCGCCTCTGACGACAAGCATATTCGCCTTTTACGGCAAGCATGGGTTACTGAAGACCTATTCTACCCCGGATCTTCACGGGTCGACATGAAAGCTGTTATATCTAACGAGTAAATGTCATCATATTGATATATATATGAACCAGGCTTCCGATTGGTACGAAAATTACGTCAGTTAACACATTTCCGTGCTAAGTACTACTGAAATATATTTAAGGCAGGATTAGGGCTTAATCGGACAGCAGCGTAGTTTGGGCCCAAATGATAGATGGAGAGAGGCACATTTACATGCGATTCACCCTAACTGGATACGTGAAGCGGGTGCCAGAGGAAATCCCCTTATGACAAAAGAACATGTGCGGAAGGACAGGAACGGTGTGAGGGAATAGAGAAAATGACTTTCCAAACTGTATATTTAGGGATAGCGGAGTAGGAATTTCATGACTGATATATGACGCCCTTGATCGAAATTAATGGGAGAGTTGTATTCTATAAAGTACTGTGGAATTCAAGAAGGACTCATGAACTGGGCTTTCACTGGGCTTCATATTACAGTCAAGTATTTTTCGACCGATTCAACCAACTTGAGCTGAAGCCTTTTAAGGCCATTTGGTTTTTTGGTGTTTTTCTTGAAATTTCAAGATACAAAGTTGTTGGTGTTTACAGAGCCTCAGAGGCGGGCATTTCACACCAAAAGTTCCTACCTTTTGATGACCAGCCCCACCAGTTGCTGCTCGACTCTGGAATGGTAAAGGTGGGTGGGTGAGTGAGTGAGTGGATGGGTTTGGGTGAGTGAGTGAGTGAATGGGTTGTGAGTGAGTGAGTGAGTGAGCGAGTGAGTGAGTGAGTGTGGGTGGATGAGTGAGTGAGTGAGTGAGTGAGCGTGTGGGTGTTTGAGTGAGTGAGTGAGTGAGTGTGGGTGGGTGAGTGGGTGTTTGAGTGAGTGAGTGAGTGGGTGGGTGGGTGGGTTTGAGTGAGTGAGTGAGTGAGTGAGTGAGTGAGTGAGTGAGCGTGTGGGTGGGTGGTCACGATTTGAAAAGTATCTCTGTTATGTCGTATCTCGCCTTTGACGACTTGGGGAAACATGTGGCAAAGATTTTTATTAATGATTGTTCACATGGTAAAACGTCTTGACAGTGAAGGTAGTGCACTTATCGCACGAGTACTGCATAATATAAAGTTGAACATAGTTCATTGTCCTTGTCAATCTTCTTGAAGAAATAAGAATGTAGAAATGTCTCACGATAGTATTCGTTCGTTGTGTATCCATAGCCATAGGTCAAGGTCGCATCTAAAATAACAATTGGATTTTATGAGTGTACAAATGGTAATATGCTTTCATTATGGTATGGTTCATTGTAAATACTATCAGTTATGGTGTCTTTAGTTGCCGTATACGGTGTGATATTAGGTTAGCAGAAAAATATTGGGCAAGGCGTCAAAAACAGTGTCGAATAAGGAATTTCTGTACTAGAATTTTCATGTGAAATATGTGAGGTGGGTGTTGGAATATCCAAAATGGTTGTTACTGACGGTATACGGTCTCATATTAAGTCAGTAACAACCATCTTGGATTTTTACTGACGGTATACGGGCTCATATTAGGTCAGTAACAATCATCTTGGATTTTTACTGACGGTATACGGGCTCATATGGGGTTGGTAGTTCTGCTCTCTGATTGGTCAATCGCACTTTGAAGCATAATAAAATGAAATATCGTTAGCTAGAACTACTTCTTTTAATGTAGCATTTCCCTTTGTGGCCCTATCAGAATCCCTACTGGTGCTGTGGAAAAGTTTCAGTACTCCGTTTATCTTGGAATACGGATAGTTTGGTATGTGTATTATCCCAAAATTCTGGGAAACGACGGTTCACACTTAGTCATTATGAGGCTAGGAGCTATTATACTATGATACCATAGGACAGTCTCCAGGACAGTTTGAATCCTCGGTTAGTATTGCTTCCATCAGTGGTGAAGGTGATATCAAAGTATCTGCCGATGATGGTACCACGACTGGTGCCAGTGAATGACCTCATCTGGCGGTTCCGATATGGGTCCTCGTAATTAATCTGAAAAGCAGGCAAAATAATTATTCACCTTGGCGTTTAACGTTCTCCGTCATCTCTCAGTGATTACCATTGGATGTATGGTCCCGAGGGAGCTGAGAATGTATTGTGATAATACTGTCTGTGAGCAGTTTGTTTGCTTTTCAACAGCTATATGGCGGGGGCTGTAAATTGCATCTGGACCAGGCAATCCAGTGAGTGACACCACGAGTATCGATCTACTCAACTTGGATACGATGACATGCATCAACCAAGTCAGCGAGCCTGACCACCCGATCCCGTTAGTCGCCTCTTAAGCCAAGCATGGGTTATTGAAGATTAATTCTGACCCGATTTTTTGCGAAAGGTCTGTAAGTGATATTGATCTATTATTATTCCTTTTATTATTATGCACATCACATTGTGTATTCTATCATAAAGTAAAGATAAAACTCGGTAAAACAAATACGAAAGTATAACAGTGTTTCTATGTACCTTCAGGTGATCATAACCATCTTCTAAAATCATATCGTCAATACTAAGTTCACTGTAGGTTGATGTGAGGACGTAGTAGACGCAGTTGAGGTTGTTGAAGTAGTTGGAGGGGTAGTTGGGGGATGTGAAAACGCCACTAGTGCTGTAGCTCGTCTGACCACAGGCTTCACAAAAAACATATAATTATGTTTTAAGAAAGCGAATAATGAGACATACGTAGCGAATGAACATATAAGTTGTGTACATAGCTGCTCTCTATTGGTCGTAATACTAAATATAAACACACATGCTACATGTATTTTATATCTCGACATGTTTGTTCTTGTGGTCATGAAAACGCTTACCTTCGTTTGTAGTCGTATCGTACCAAGGGGCTGTGGAGGTAAATATAAAATGTTTCAGAATATTGAAAATTTGTGTAAACGGAGTTTTTTGTTTAAAAAAGTAGTTAGACCACGTTCTTCATATTTCGCAATACTCACGGGGGCTTGTCATTCCATACCAGGGATAAGGGCTCGATGGCTGGCTGTTGTAGCTGGAGTCTGGTGGAAAGTCAGAAAATATGTTTGAAAATCAGACACCGGAATTGCAATAAAGTGCCCATATTCGTATAGCGACCAAGCACTCCGACAAACAACGATAACTATTCAAACCCCTGTGCTTGGTCGCCTCTCAAAGGACATATCAAATAGTTTTGTGTGCATTCGATCTATATTTCTGCCAGTGTGCACATTCGACAAAGACAACCACATTTCTATCTTTTTGGACACATTTTATTTTTTTCTGATTGTTTAATCTAACTAAGACAAAATCATCCCTTTTCTTTAGAAATGTAACTGCCTGTACAGAAAAGGCACTTGCATGATTTATTCAATGTCAATTTCGTTTCCATTTACCAATGCAACATTTTAATGTTCGGGCTACGATATCCGCCATTATGGATTGGTCACTTCGCTTTCGGCATGCTGTCGGCTTGTTTAAATCAGAGACTCGCAGATCGCTGTTTATCATTATATATAATAAAATAATATTTATGAAAACGTTGCGAGATTCTTGAATATTGATTAGAAAAATTGGTCCGGTTAGTCAAATTTGTCCTCTACAAGCGTCTGCCCGGAGAACGGGACGTTAGGTGTTCGATCTCCGGCCGCGTCATACCAAAAGACGTTACGAGATGGTTCTTTTTGGTTGTTTCCCAGTCTTACGCTCTGTATTAAGGGGATAAAACTAGGACAGGTCATTTCGGAGTGAGCATACTGTATTTGAGTGGAGTATCCATGTTAAACTGCGGTATGGTATATCAGTCGACTATAGCACTATAAATCCGGACTAGTACAAGCAGACACACTCACGCGCGCACACAGATTCACACATGTGCATGCACGTCGCACGCACGTTAAACCCCATTTCATCCCACCACCTTGCCTTTCTATGTTTATAAACAGGGTCAAATATTCGAGGGAAATCATGAACAGAGTTTCAAGCTATAAATTGTGCAAATCTGTACGCTTACCGGTTGTGAGATACGCGGGGAGTGATGAATAATCTGTAAAAAGTCAAACATGCATTTACTAAACTCCAACCAGTGGGTTTACGTCAACTAATAAACCATTACATCATTACGCTACAACGTTTGTACAACATAATACACGGTCATTGTGTCGTGGCATTGTATGCATATGTACGTGTACTGTATGCATGTGTATGTGTCGTGGCATTTTATGCATGTACATGTGTCGTGGCATTGTATACACATGCACTTGTGTCGAAACATTGTATGCATGTATATGTGTAGTGGCATTTTATGCATGTACATGTGTCGTGGCATTGTATACACATGCACTTGTGTCGTGACATTGTATGCATGTACATGCGTAGTGACATTGTATGCATGTACATGTGTCGTGACAGGTTATGTATGTACATGTGTCGTGACAGGTTATGTATGTACATGTGTCGTGACAGGTTATGTATGTACATGTGTCGTGACAGGTTATGTATGTACATGTGTCGTGACAGGTTATGTATGTACATGTGTCTTGACAGGTTATGTATGTACATGTGTCGTGAAGGTTATGTATGTACATGTGTCGTGAAGGTTATGTATGTACATGTGTCGTGGCAGGTTATGCATGTATATGTGTCGTGACAGGTTATGTATGTACATGTGTCTTGACAGGTTATGTATGTACATGTGTCGTGAAAGTTATGTATGTACATGTGTCGTGACAGGTTATGTATGTACATGTGTCGTGACAGGTTATGTATGTATATGTGTCGTTAAGGTTATGTATGTACATGTGTCGTGAAGGTTATGTATGTACATGTGTCGTGAAGGTTATGTATGTACATGTGTCGTGAAGGTTATGTATGTACATGTGTCGTGGCAGGTTATGCATGTACATGTGTCGTGACAGGTTATGTATGTACATGTGTCGTGACAGGTTATGTATGTACATGTGTCGTGAAGGTTATGTATGTACATGTGTCGTGACAGGTTATGTATGTACATGTGTCGTGACAGGTTATGCATATACATGTGTCGTGACAGGTTATGTATGTACATGTGTCGTGGCAGGTTATGCATGTATATGTGTCGTGACAGGTTATGTATGTACATGTGTCGTGACAGGTTATGTATGTACATGTGTCGTGACAGGTTATGTATGTACATGTGTCGTGAAGGTTATGTATGTACATGTGTCGTGAAGGTTATGTATGTACATGTGTCGTGAAGGTTATGTATGTACATGTGTCGTGAAGGTTATGTATGTACATGTGTCGTGAAGGTTATGTATGTACATGTGTCGTGACAGGTTATGTATGTACATGTGTCGTGACAGGTTATGTATGTACATGTGTCGTGAAGGTTATGTATGTACATGTGTCGTGAAGGTTATGTATGTACATGTGTCGTGAAGGTTATGCATATACATGTGTTGTTGCAGGTTATGCATATACATGTGTTGTGGCAGGTTATGCATATATATGTGTTGTGGCAGGTTATGCATATACATGTGTTGTTGCAGGTTATGCATATACATGTGTTGTGGCAGGTTATGCATATATATGTGTCCCGGCATTGTATGCATTTACACGTGCCGCAGCATTGTTTGCATGGATATATGTCGTAGCACTGTATGCATGTATATGTGTCGTGGCAGGTCATGCATGTACACGTGGCGTGGAAGGTAATGTATTTGCATGTGTCGTAGCATTGTATGCATGTATATGTGTCATGGCATTGTATGCATGTATATGTGTCGTGGCATTGTATGCATGTATATGTGTCGTAGCATTCTATGCATATATTTGTGTCACGGCATTGTAGGCATTTACATGTGTCACAGCATTGTATGCATGTATATATGTCGTGGCATTGTATGCATGTATATGTGTCGTGGCATTGTATGCATGTTCACGTGTCCTGGCATTGTATGCATGCATATGTGTCGTGGCATTGTATGCATGTGCATGTGTCGTGGCATTGTATGCATGTATATGTGTCGTGGCAGGTCATGCATGTACACGTGGCGTAGAAGGTAATGTATTTGCATGTGTCGTGGCATTGTATGCATGTATATGTGTCGTAATATTGTATGCATGTATACGTGTCGTGGCATTGTGTGTATGTTCATGTGTCGTGGCATTGTATGCGTGTATATGTGTCGTAGCATTGTATGCATGTATATGTGTCGTGGAATTGTATGCATGTATATGTGTCGTGGCATTGTATGCATGTAAATGTGTCGTGGAATTGTATGCATGTATATATGTCGTGGCATTGTATGCATGTATATGAGTCGTGGCATTGTATGCATGTAAATGTGTCCTGGCATTGTATGCATGCATATGTGTCGTGGCATTGTATGCATGTGCATGTGTCGTGGCATTGTATACATGTATATGTGTCGGAGCATTGTATGCATGTATATTAGTCAAAGCATTGTATGCGTGTATATGTGTCGTGGCATTGTATGCATGTATATGTGTCGTAGCATTGTATGCATGTTCATGTGTCCTGGCATTGTATACATGTATATGTATCATGGCATTGTATGCATGTATATGTATCGTGGCATTGTATGCATGTATATGTGTCGTGGCATTGTATGCATGTATATATGTCGTGGCATTGTATGCATATATATGTGTCGTGGCATTGTATGCATGTATATGTGTTTAGGCATTGTATGCATGTATATGTGTCGTGGCATTGTATGCATGTATATGTGTCGTGGCATTGTATGCATGTTCACGTGTCCTGGCATTGTATACATGCATATGTGTCGTGGCATTGTATGCATGTGCATGTGTCGTGGCATTGTATGCATGTATATGTGTCGTGGCAGGTTATGCATGTTCACGTGTCCTGGCATTGTATGCATGTATATGAGTCAAAGCATTGTATGCATGTTCACGTGTCCTGGCATTGTATGCATGTATATGTGTCGTGGCATTGTATGCATGTTCACGTGTCCTGGCATTGTATGCGTGTATATGTGTCGGAGCATTGTATGCATGTATATGTGTTTTAGCATTTTATTTTTATGCATGTATATGTGTGCTGCCATTGTATGCATGTATATGTGTCGAAGCATTGTATGCATGTATATATGTCGTAGCATTTTATTTTTATGCATGTATATGTGTGCTGCCATTGTATACATGTATATGTGTCGTGGCATGGTATATTTGTAAACGTGTTCTCATTGCTTGATTCGCTATATACTTGTGTTTGGAGGATAAAAGAATAACATTGTCAGTGTTTGTAACCCTAAAGTAAACTGCTATTGTGAGCATTGTAGTGCTGTTAAGGTGATGACATTAGGCGCAATGGCCACACACCTGGACCATAATACAGTTTGAATCCTCTGCGGACAGCGCTACCATCAGAGGTGAACACCACTCGGAAGTATTTTCCATAGAGGTAGTAATTGCCAGTCACGTTGTTTCCTTGGTCATCATATATCTGCAAAAGCACACCTTACAATATCAAATATAACAGATTTTACGATCGATATTTTAGAAGCCTGTTGTCAAAACGATCTTTCAATTTAGTTTTCAATGTCTTTGTGTTTTCAGTTTATTGTCATAGTGCCTGGTATTGCACATTGCTTTTATCTAACCTAGTATCTGTTATGTTATGTCTTCTGATATTAACAGGGGGCACGGGTGGCCCAGTCGTCTAAGGCGCCGCAAATCGCTGTGCAGAGATGCGCCCTTTGGGCATGCCAGAAACCTATGATTTTGGGTTCGAATCCCGGTTCGCCCCGGGAATAGACCAGACACGTTCTATCGTGATTGATTGAGCTGTGGCTGACCAATCAGAATCCGGTCTTCCGGAAGGGCATGGTACAATCTTATACTTAGTGGTGATCGAACAAGATGTATTCACATGACATACTAACATGGATCACTCAGTCATGGATGAGAGATATCATACCACAAGATGGTCACAGCACGCTTCCAGGTCTTTGTCAATCACTCGGAGGTAGACGTAGGTGCCAGGGGAGATGACGTATTCGCACTGAGCGTTGTTGTAGTAGTCGCTTGGGTAGTTGGGGGACGTGATGTAACCAGACAAGCTGCTGCTGTACTTTGTTCCGCAGTCTGAAATTGTTCATTCACATCTGATGTTGGTTAACAGAACAGAAGTTCAATATGGGCATTTACCTCCACAGCTGACCCGTGAACATCCGGGGTAGAATAGGTCTCCAGCAAGCCATGCTTGCCGTAAAAGGCGACTATGCTTGTCGTAAGAGGCGACTAACGGGATCGGGTGGTCATGAAGCATGTCATCGTATCCCAGTTGCCTAGATCGATGCTCATGATTCAATCACTGGATTGTCTGGTCAAGACTCCATTATTTACAGACCGCCGTCATATAGCTGGAATATTGCTGAGTTAAACAACAAACACAACTTCCATAGCTATATGCAGTTGCACCTCATAAATAAGGATGGTCAGATCCTGAATGGATTAACCGGTTTCGTAAGCCACTCTTTACATTGTCATCATCATTTACACACTTATACGCAGAATGTATGGTCGACCATAACAGTCAACATGCATTCTGTATAGTACCTTCTATGCCTACATTCAGCATATTCCACTGGCATCAGAGTACCAAGGAAGCCTCCGTTGAGGAATAATGGACAAAATCGGCGACCACACTGTCATGGTGTATATCCAGCTGATCATGCAAGACTAACTTCATCAGCCACCCACGTGGACATGGTGTCAACTTCAGAGGATGATGCTCTTTCCGTCCCCACTTTTAAGAGGTGGACAGCGGCGTTCAAGGGGGGACCCAAATGATAATGGCGTCATTTCTGTAGTGGAGGACTTTATACACATGGAAGATGCCCTCTACACCAGTAGGGTTTGTTTGGGCCTCGTGGCTCAATGCAGTCCGAACGCCTTCGTGGTCTAGTGGTAGAGCGTCCGCCTGGATAGAGAAGGGTTCGGGGTTCGATCCCCGGCCAAAAGACGTCAACAGATTGTACTTGTTGTTACCCTGTCTGGCACTCGGCATTAAGAGGCTACAATAAGGAGTCAGTATACTGTGTCTGATTGGGGTATTCATGTTAAACTGCAGCACACACACACATACACGTGCATGCACGTCACTATTTAACGTTAATCTCACCTCACCTCACCTCACCTCACCTCACCTCACCTCAACGCAGTCCATCATTGTTAGGCACGAAAGTATTCAGCCACCCAACGTACATGTAACTTGAACTCGGTCAACCACGACGGTTACATATAAAGGAGCTTTCTTCATGAAAGCTTTCATCAATCGGAATCCGCAATCATAATCGATCTTATAATATACTCCCGATAGATGCACTGCGCTGCAATCACACAGTATGGCGTGAAAACTTATCATGCTTGTCACTATGACGTCTTCTTATCTAGCACATGCTTGCCGTAAAAGGCGACGTTGCTTGTCGTAAGAAGCGACTAACGGGATCTGGTGGTCAGGCTCGCTGACTTGGTTGATGCATGTCATCGTATCCCAATTGCCTAGATCGATGCTCATGATGCCATTGTCTGGTCCAGACTTGATTATCTACAGAAGGCCGCATAGAGCTGTGATATTGTTTAACAACAAACAAACAAACAAAACTTATATAGCACATATTCATTGATATATCTTACAGTTATAGCCCGGCGAAGTGAAGGTCCCGCTCACTGCACCTGTCGAATCTGTAATGATAGGCATGATCCATTTGACAAATATCATTGAAAAAAAACAATTTTAAATGCGTCATCAGTAACCATTTGAATAGAAAAATAGAAGTCAGACCATATATATGGAAATAAAGTCTAAATAGATGTGGAAATGCTGTATGGCTGTTATTTGCCTAACAGTGCCGTTTTCAAAAACACAGAGTGATATAATTACAGTACAGTCATACTGTCTAAATGTAGTTGGTCAATATCTCCCTTACCGAGCGACCAGAAGAGTCTAAATCCTTTGAACGTGTTGCTTCCATCAGATGTGAAAACAATCCGAAAGTAATTGTTCGTAATGGGTATGGTGTTCGCCGATATGTTGTCATAAACAGAGCCATAGCGGTCCATCACCTGGAGAACATCAGAAGAAAATCATGCCTTTCACACATGTTGCTAATATATTTCACTCTCATCACTGTGGTTGGCCATTGGGACGCAACCATCTACCCGGGGCAGGGGCGTTAACTGACTATAAAAGTCCAGTTTCAACCCTTGCCGCACTAGGCTGGAATTTCCAGGCTCTTCTCAGCGCCCCTTGTGGCTATTACTAGTTGTGTCCAATCTGTGTCCCTCCTATGGACCAATCAGATTCCATCTTTCATATCACTTGCCTTTGCTTCAAACAAAATGGCGGCGCCAAGTCAAAACGATCTGATCGATAATCAAGATCTATATTGCAATTAAACGGGTCTACCCTGCGTAGTGCACCAAATCACTTGAGCGACTTGATTAAAAACATGAAAAGGTTTCGAATATATCTGTCGATGCTCAGTTGACAGTTGCCCAGGTACAAATCCTGCAGTCGCTCGAAATCTGTTTACGAACCGGATGTCAAGTTCGTTTCGCGCTTTCGATTGGACTATGCATAGACTCGTTAGTACAGCCAAGTTGTAACTCCGGAATCCCAGCCTCCTTCGGCAGGGGAGGAAACTGGATTTTTATAGTCAGTTAACGCCCTTGCCTTGGGAAGATGGGACGCCACTTGCTGTTACCATTATCATATGGGCGTGTCTGATATAACACGATCGCGAATACATCAAAACGTTATAAACCTTTCAGATAACAGGGAGAGCATACGATCACATGATATGTTAGTCGGAATAATCATATGATCACACAATGGTTAAATAGCATTTTCGACAGGTATATTCTGAGATTTGGGATTTTGCATGACTGATGATATACCCGATGAAAGAAGACGGTCAAAGATAATATATGACACAGTCAGAGGTGAGGTCAGGTGAGATGGGGTTTAACGTCGCGTCCAAGATGATTGCACTTATATACCGACGTGCATGTACGTGTATGTGTGTGTGTGGCTGCTTGTACTAGTCCGGATTGATACAGTATACTGACTCCGAGCCGACCAGTCCTTGTTTTAGCCCCTTAATGCCGAGCGCCAGACAGGGTAGCAACAAGTACCATCTTTTAACGTCTTTCGGTATGACGCGGCCGGGGATTGAACCCCGGACATTCCGCTCTCCGGGCGGACGCTCTACCATTAGACCACGGCGGCGGTCTGACACTGTCAGAACAGTTGTGTGATCATGCAAGTGTGCATATATTCTGCAAACGTTATATCATTTTTGGTAGTTATAAAGATAGTATGCAAGAGATGTGTAACGTTGTAGACATTATTATAAAGATATCTAGTTCAAATGCTAGCGTTAGTACACAGTAGACAGTGTATTGCTTTTGCTAAGTGCAAATATTTGCCAAAGTTTTAAGTAAGTTGTTAAGCCGAAAGCTATAAAACTGCAAATGTAACATTGATTCAATTCTTTCTTTTTGTTGCATTATTGTTCCTCAGTTTAAAGGCCCACGGCTACATAGAATAAGTGATGATGTAAAGAGTCGCTATCAACTCTACCTTCACGTGGTCGCAGCAGGATTCCAGTGACATGGTATCGACTCTCAGTGATACGTAAGCGCCCGTATCTATGATGTATTCACAGTTCGCATAGTTAGGGTAGTTGCTGGGATAGTTGGGAGACGTTACAACCCCAGACCATGAGCTGTAGTATCCTCCGCATGCTGTAAGAAAACAGAATTGCCTAAAATACATCTCTTCAATACGAATTACATTTTATTCCACATTTTATTCATAGGGCATTTGGGGCGGTCGGGTGGCCTAGTGGTTAAAGCGTTCGCTCATCACGCCGAAGACCCGGGTTCGATTCCCGACATGGGTACAATGTGTGAAGCCCATTTCTGGTGTCCCCCGACGTGATATTGCTGGAATATTGCTAAAAGCGGCGTAAAATCATACTCACTTATAGGGCATTTAAAAACATATTTTGTCCCAACTGTACAACTGAATTATAATACTATCATTCAACCCCGTGAGTAAGTGTCTGCAATTGTTTTAAGTTGCCGTTACTCATGTCGAGAATAGCCATGGAGGAAGGTGAGATTTAATTTCCCTCGTCTGTCGAATTCAAACGTCTCCACTGACGTATATTACCATTGCCGTTACACACTACTTGAAATATAGAATTTACCTTCACCTGGATAGAATATATTGTTCACGTGAGAGGTTTAACGTAGTAACAGAAGGATATGGTCTCGTCTACACCTACCACTATTTGTCGATGTCAGATAGCGCCAGTCCTCTGAGGTTCCTGGAAATGTTGAATTTAAATGGTTAATTGGCACGTGACATGTATGTTTTTGATTCATCGCAATGAGCCAGAAAGAAAAGTATTATAAACAGAAACAATGTATTTTGCTAAAAGTGTACTTTTAATTATATACGTAGCTGTTAAATTATTTACACCTTAACTTCAGGGTGTTGCTCAACTCCTTGTTGTATACAAAACATTCACATCAAATTGATTAAGAATACATGTATCAGTACAACTGTTCCTGCAGGTGGGGTATGTATATGACATGTATCAGTACAACTGTTCCTGCTGGTGGGGTATGTATATGACATGTATAAGTACAGCTGCTCCTGCAGGTGGGGTATGTATATGACATGTATCAGTGTAACTGTTCCTGCAGGTGGGGTATGTATATGACATGTAAAAGTACAGCCGTTCCTGCTGGTGGGGTATGTATATGACATGTATCAGTGTAACTGTTCCTGCAGGTGGGGTATGTATATGACATGTATAAGTACAGCCGTTCCTGCAGGTGGGGTATGTATATCACATGTAAAAGTACAGCCGTTCCTGCTGGTGGGGTATGTATATGACATGTATAAGTACAGCTGTTCCTGTAGATTATCAATGATGAATAAAGCAACCACCTAACGTAATTGCACACGCTGTGGTAAACAGAGTTTATTCATTCAAACGAAACCAGTTGTCAAACATCCTTGTCAATCATAATCTGCGGATTTTTTACATGATGTTATATCGTCATACAAGTAAAACTGAAGCAAAGTAATTCTTTCTCCTGTTCTCTACTTATAATACTTACCACCTGTAGTTGCATATCTCCCACCATAGGTAGCAGGCCGGTCTATAAACAGATAAGTCATGTGTTGGTTATCCAGGACGACTATTAGCCAAATTTATGTCTGTTTTTGTTAGGCCTAAAATGACGCAGTAACAACGCGATTTTAAAACATTAGTTTTACCTGCAGGCTTTCATTATTCTATTGTAAATTGATACTTTTTTTCAAAACGTATTACAAAAGGCTTCACCTGTGGGTTTATCCCAAATAGTATGAAGTCATCTTTATTCATATGATATGGACTTAACTTTCTCTTTCGGGTTGGCTAATTAGAGTTTCCTGACTTTCGTTTAAAATCCAGAAATAAGGTCAAATGCCGGGAGTCAATACGCCTCCGCTACGTTCGTTTCTAAGCTATGCCGTTCCGTTCCGTTTCGTGCCTGGTGAATATCGTTAAACTGCCATTCCTTTCTCAATTCAAAACTCGATGAACCGAAATATATGAGCAGTCAATCCATTAGTAACAAAACTCAGTTTTACCTGTTTAACTGACTGACTAGTCCTGCACCATGACCGTGGAATATATTTATTTTATGAAAAAATGATAATCTAGAAATGCATACAAAAGCAAGTCTAGCCAGCTCAAGCTAGCTCTATTCCACAGCATAGGGATTTTTTTTTTCATTATTAGAGTCAAGAAGGATATTGTGTAATATAAGATTTCAGAGACTAAATGTTAGTCTAGGTGCTGACAAACCGAGAAACATAATCGGGTCGAACCGGGATTCGAACCCAAAATCATAGGTTTCTGGCGTACCCAAGGGACGCAACTCTGCACAGCGAATCGCGGCGCCTTAGACGAGTGGGCCACCCGTGCCCCCGAATAAAGAAGAAGAAACTCTCAGTAGCGCGTATGTGATGCGATCCGTCGTCTCATGCTCCCAATAAGTGTCTGGATGGTTGCAAAGGGAACATTGTTCTACTCTTCAGCAAATGCATTGCAAAGTTCCTGTAGAGTTGTCGGAATGACAGGGCGTCGTCACAGGGTGATCTGCAGCTCGTTCCACGTGTGTTCGATTGGGTTGATGTCTGGTCAGAGGGTTGGCCACTCTATGCGGGAAATGGCCTCCTCCTGTAAGTAGGCATCAACGACCATGGCACGATGAGGTCGTGCGTTGTCGTCCATGTGGATGAAGTCCGGTCCGATCTCACGTACACATCTAGAATGTCCTCCATGTAGCGCACACCTGTCATAGTGCCCCGCTGGAGAGGACATGATTCATCAAAACGTCATCGTAAGCAAACTTTGAGTAGTATATATTAACTGCTGAGCTATCTCGCCCAGTCTCTCTTCCGCACAAGACGTACAAATCGGGAAAAATAAACAGAAAAAGTAAGTACTAACGCTGCAGTGATATCTTTGTCCTTTCGTAGGCCTGAACAGTTAATTATAACTAAGCTACCCTTTTCCGTTTCGTACCTTAGAAAAAGCGTATATAGTTATTCCTTCATTAAATAAATAACTCACTGTTACACCGTCTCATAAACTTTGCGCGTTGTTTTCTCAATTCAAACTAGTTTGAACCGAAACATATCTGTCCCCGGATATATTTAGTGATAGTTGCCAAGAGTTATCTCTCTTTCATTTTACGGAAGCTTCATCTCTCACTCTTAGTCCAGGATGTCTTACCAGCAGTATCTCGTGCTGACACCTGGGGTGTGACGTGGACACTTTCAAATGCCACTTATGCCACCCAGATATTTAAATGACAACTTTTCATGCAATGTTACTTGGGGTGACGTTTCTTTTGCCGTTCAGTATATATTCATGAACAAGAATTGCATTCAGATATTGTTAGTTCTAAAATGCGTAACTATTCTTTATTTAAATGATTCTTTTGTGTTGAACCTTACTCCTACATATCAATATTGATAAATGTCTTACTGCACTCTCCCGCTATCGTTATAGTTCTCACACACTCCATATTGAAGTGGGTAGATATCACAATGTCCCAAGAGACCAAAGATTTTGTAACCTCTGTAACATTGGTCTTATCGAAAACGAATACCATGTTCTGTTAATTTGTAATACATATAACAATCTTAGACATAAATATTTTCCGGGAAAATATTATGTGCACCCTACTTTCCATAAATTTAACATATTGTTGTCATCATGTCATGCTGAAACTATGAAAAACATTTCACTATATATATTCCATGCCATGAATATTAGAAGCTCTTTAATGTCCATTGTCGACCTGACTAACTAAATGTACAGTGGGCCGATGGCCTACCGTGCGAAATGAATCACTGGAAACTGGTCAAAGTGGCGTTAAACAAACTTACCCACTCCATTACGTTTACTATGAAACACCTACCCGGCGACGTGTATCCCCAGTACTGGGTTGGTGCTAAAAGAAAAGAATTGCCTCTTTTAGAACTTCACATGTCAAACATGTAAATTTGTTACGTGTTCAATCATGCAATTGATTTACTCTCCATCCGACTTTCGGCGGGTTCTCTCACTATACTGAAAGGATTCCTTCTGAAGAAGTTTCAACAAGTAATGTAAAAGTAAGCAGCAGGATCGGCATGGTAAAGTATCTGAATCCGACAAATTAGTAATGAATAAAGAATATAAATTGCTGACACTAACATGTCAAGAATATAGATGTTTATTTGTTTGTTAAGAATTTGTCAATAATGGTAAATAGAGGAAGACGATATGGTACTGGAAGATGTAAGAGACACTGTCCGTTGTGTTATCTGCACGTAATAGAAATTTTGGTACCTCCCAATATTCTGACTGACATTTGGAGAGTACCTGGGTTTGCTACCAGGAATACAGCCCTTCTGACAGTCTGGGTAATGCAGAAGTCTCCAGTATTGGGGAGTCTTCACATTCTCAAAAAAAATCTGGGTTGGTTCGACTAGGCAGCGCTTCCTGGGAGAAGTCCCATTCGCTGTCTGGGCTACGTGTAGAGGGGGCAAGGGCCCTGAGCTGATATTGTGCCTAACCAGCCTGACTGTGCCAGGATCACCCAAACCCATTTTGTTACATTTATTTAAGTCTGAATAATAATAATAATAATAATAATAATAATAATAACAACAATATTAATAATAATAATAATAATAATAATAATAATAATAATAGTACATTGCAATATTCATACACAACTGTTACCTAACTTCGTTAATAACCTAAATATGTGGGTCCGCGTTTTAGCACGTTATCTAGCCAATTAATCTCTTGATGAGGGCACACTGAGGAATTGTATTTTCTTCTATCTGGATCAAGTGTTAGTGGTTGCGGTAGTGATGGTTCTGATGTTGGTGGTGGAAGTGTGTGTCCTCTCACTCACCTCTTGTTGTTGTATCGTAGTACCAGTCACGGGTACGACCTGCAAAATGTCAACATCCTGTCATTCTGGTTTCCATTTCCTTTCTTAGAAATATGTATTCCTAAATTCACGAATATTATACCACTATATTTTACCGAGCATTATCTTGTTTCGTTTTACCTATTTCTGAACAGCAGTTTCAGTCAACGATTCTAACGGAGGTTTAAATGTGTCTTAAAATCTTTGTGTTCATAGCTCGTTGAATGGACTCCACACTCGAACTATACACTACTCAACGTTTGCTAAGGTTCACCACAATTAAAGGCAATTGTGTGCATATATTGAAAAAGCCAAAGACAATATTGCGCGAAGACATGTGCTACACAATGCCCATAAACAACATGTGACAGATCATCCGTCAAAATGAGAGTTTTCGATTACCCTTTTCTCGTACATTTGCACGTTGCTTTATCGATTCATAACTCATTAAACTGAAATATATGAGCAGTCAATCTTTAAGTAAAAAACTCAGTTTTGCCCGTAGTGCTGCCATCTGGAAGCCAAACCTACAGGGAGATAATCACATATGTCAGTATCAGTCAGTTTGGGGAAAGAACATTACTGATTAATACGCCACCGAAATGTCAACAGAGATAGTTTTGAAAAAAACCTTCTTTGTTCCAAGGAGTGATCTACACCACATATAGTAGTATATATGCGAAGCCCCAGGTCATTGTGCTACACATGTCCCGAAATGAGTTAGGATCCTGAGAAAATTTACTACACTTTTATATGACAAATATTTTTCTTATCCAGTATCAGCACCTTCCTAATTCTCGTCTTTTGACTTACACTTGATCACAAAATCCCTATCTATAAGTCCAAGGTACGCCAGGGTTCTCGACGTTTTCATTCTGTTGACTTAAGATAACAAACAATAAATCAACTTGTGCGTTACTGATACCCGGCCAACCATGCACCTTTTCCTAACCTTTAACTTACACCTTCCTGATTCGTAACAGCGTGTGTTCGTTTTTATTGAAGCGAAAAAAGCATTTCCATAATAATAACAAAACTCCATTGTACGCTTCCGACAATGTCACGTGTTGACATGTCATGAATTTGAAGAGGAAAAAGTAACGCGAAATAAAAATGAAAGTAGAATAGAATCAATAGAGACAGTTCAAAATTGGCAAGGTTTTGTCACTTAGCATGCATTATAACAGAAGTAGCTTTTGTGTTGTGTGTGAGTTGGGTTTCAGCAGACAATGTTGGTCTTTACATAGTGTATCTATGTGATGAACGGAACCCGGAACTCCGGTGTGACGACCACCCAACCGCTCAGGGAAACAAGAAATTGAAAACGGCCATTTCTATATTTCGAATTGTACACCAGATACATGATATGTCCCAATGCATTCGTAGTGTCACCATAAATATATCTACACACAGTTAACTTTTGAGGATTTCCATCTGTATCCTGTTTTTCATGCACTATACAGTGGTATACTGATGTACTTAAGTACTGGTGTACTGATGTAGTGGTGTACTGGTGTACTGTTGTATTGGTATACTGGTGAACTGATGTACTGATGTACTGGTGTACTGGTTTACTGGTGTATTGATGTACTGATGTATTTGTGTACTTATGTACTGATGTACTGGTGTACTGGTTTACTGCTGTATTAGTGTACTGGTGTACTGACATACTTATGTACTTTTGTACTGGTACACTGATGTACTGGTGCACTGATGTACTGATGTATTGGTGTACTGGTGTATTGATGTATGGATGTACTGGTGTATTGATGAACTGGTGTATGGATGTACTGATGTATGGATGTACTGGTGTACTGGTTTACTTGTGTAATGATGTACATATGTATTGATGTATTGATGTACTAATATATTGATGTATTGACGTACTAATGCACTGCTGTACTGATGTGGTGGTGTACTGATACATTGATATACTGGTGTATTGATGTACTGTGTACTGATATATTGATATACTGATGTATGGATGTACAGATATACTATATACTTTTATACTGGTGTACTGATACACATTATATAGAGGTTTTTTTCTAGAAAACGTAATGTACCAATTAGACCATTAATAATCACATTTTCTTCCCTGAAAGACGTTCGTGCAAATTGTCATGACGGACTGTATTGAAATGTGACATGATACTAAATGGCATGTCAAGTATCTCAACATACAAGATGAGGTGAAATGGAGCTTAACGTCTCGTCCAAGATTATTGCAGTTACACAGGGCAGTCATAGGGCAGTGTTCAGGGGCATATCTATAAGGAAGTGAAACCATGAGTCATACATGTTGCTCAGCAGGAAAACGTAACGAATTCATTGAATTTTATTCAGCACAACCTTAAGTACTTGTGGATGCACCACCAACGCCATGAAAGAACGTTTTTGTTAAGGAGAATATTTTCACATGATGTTTTGCTGCTAGGCAACTGCAACCTCGTCAGCGACTTGTCCATAGGACTGAACGCGTAATACTCCCAAGCAGAATGAACCATCAATACCAGTCCTGTACCCAGTACACTTTGTTAAGAGTGTTTCATATTTCATGGGAGGAGCTTGCTTGGCGGTTGAGATGCGTGTGTTCAAAGAAACACTGAGTGTAACATGCACACCATGAAACAAGTCGAGATTTCATGGGTGAAACTCTTGCATTTACTTTCATTCAATTGAAACTTGTAATCAGCATATATGGGCATTTTATTTTCGATTTTCAAAATTCAGGTGTTCACGAAATGTGAGCGTATCCTGCCTTACCGATGGTAGCCGTCATAAACACATGCAAAGGCAAGTCATTTTTTCACACGGGAACATGTTGTACAGGTCAAAATAGGGAACTGCATTGGACATCTTTTTTGTCACTGATACATTAAATTTGGAAATAGCCTCCACATGTCCACCATACATCGTTCTCAAAGCTTTGCTGAGACCTTGATTGGTGTAATCTGAATCAAACAACTTTTGGGCAACAGTCATAGGAGGCTGGGATATCGATAGATGTTATGGGAAAGTTGACTACTGGAAAGGTGGAATCATTTCTCTTATCATGTATTTATGCATATATATAAACATGAAACAGATAAGGTGGTTTCACTTCTCACTTTTATTTCTGGTTCAGGTATGTATTTCAGTGGAAGGGACGTGGCTATTTGATGTTTATTGAGCGGTTAAACTTCTTGGCAAGATTCCCTTGCTTTGATTTGTCAGTTCGAGCAGAATTTCCGTAAACATAAAAAAACAGTGAGTGAGTGAGTATGGTTTTACGTCGCATTTAGCAACGTTCCAGCAATATCACGGCGGGGGACACAAGAAATGGGCTTCACACGTTGTATTCCCATGTCGGGAATCGAACCCGGATCTTCGGCGTGACGAGCGAACGCTTTAATCACTGGGCTACCCGACCGCCCCCATAAAGAAACAGACCAGCAAGAAGGAGAACACAGTCGATCCCTCATTGGGATGCCTACTTCTTTCCTAAATGTCTTATCCCCATAATTTACATTGCTGCTATCAATGAGGAGGTGTAGCATTATTGTTTTCTCAGTGAACTTTCATTTTTGACAAACTGTCCCGAACCTCTGAAAATAAACAAGTAACTACATCTCTGGTCACCACGTTTAGTAACACATGCCCCATGGATCAAGGAATGAAGTATGTCCTTAAGTTTGTTTTGTGGAACAGTGGTGAACAAAGTTGAAAAATCACATATTTTGACAGATTGAACATGGTTCTTTTCTATTGTTGCATACATTTGGGCAAATCCTTTGAACGCACATGATATTAATTCCACTATAAAGAAAGTCCTTCCTTGATTTAATAAAGGATTATTGTTAATCGTTGAACAGGGATTTGGTGGTACATTTTGTTGGACCAAGCAATATATCTCTCTTTGTACGGATTTTTGTGGAGCTTTCGAATCCAGTACAAAAGAGGAATGGACATGAATTCAGGTCTTAGAGCCAAGTCCAAAGTTGGTAGATATAGTGCTTGATTTTAACAGAAATACGAATTAATTTAATCATTCCGGATTTTACATAGAATTCATAATAGAAATGTCTTTCTTGGTGCAACCGAAAGTCCTGCTGGTATACATTTCTTACATCAAAATATCAGGTTGTACAAAAGTCATGGAAATAATGTTATCATGTAGACAAAACATGCAGGGGTCAGCTGTGTCTGTAAGATGGGGAATATAATACAACTTTGATTGAAATGAAATTATGTTATCCCATATAGAAACAGTGTTCGATGACATTTATGGATATATTTTGCAGGATTACATAAAGGTTGTCAACAATTGATTCTCTTGAGATATAATTCTTTCATATGGAAACCATTACACGCAAAAGGAGACAAAGCATGTTCTACCTATTTCCTAATCTTGTTCATGGTCTTACCTGTCGTCGTGTATGCCAAGGACACCTGTAACATAAAGATATTTATCATGGCAATAACCTATAGTTCATTCATTTTCATTATAAAACACAGCGTACAACCCTACAAGACTAATTATAACATACGTGTACAGCTATATATAAATAGGTAAGTATTTAACCCCAAACAACGATTGCAGATATTAACACTTTAACCACACTTTAAAAAGTTCAGTGAAAATATTGTTATATCATATATGTATAGCATATTTGAAAATGCACTTTGAATAAGATGCGATTGCTTATGTAGGCAGTAATAATCGGTGGACAGATTCATAGAAATGGGTGAGTTTTGGAAGGATAATACATATGGGTGTTGAACTTACCCGCCCTACGACAGCTACAACAAGAAGAAGAGACAGCCCTGTCACCCCCGCCATCGTCATCCGTCAACTGACTGGCTCGCCAACCCGGAACACCAGTAGTGAGTCACCGGAGATTACTGCCTTGATTTGGCTTTGCTGACCCCGTAACAGTGTACTAGTGTTTGCTTGGTTGTTTGTTAACGCTGCACTCAAAAATAGTCCAGCTTATATGAAGGCTGTCTGTAAATAATCGAGTCCAGACCCGACAATCCAATGATCACCAGCATCGATCTATGCAGTCGAACAGTGTATTAAACCTTTCAGATATTCTAGAAATAACCTGTTGCATTTTTCATGTTTTGTTTCATACAATGATGGTGGAATTGATATGCCAAGTCACGTCGTGATATATCTGAATAACCGTCAGCGTTAGTGAATACTTAGTCATTCATTCATAAACAGAAGGATCACTTTTAAAACAATCTTAGAAGGTAGAATAGAATAGAATAGGTGATGTATTTCTATTCCACAATTCAGAAAACGACCACTCATAACAAGACACCATTGTACCAACAAGACACCATTGTACAAGAAGACACCATTGTACAAGGAGACACCATTGTTCTAGAAGACACCAGTGTACAAGGAGACACCATTGTACAAGGAGACACCATTGTACCAGAAGACACCAGTGTACAAGGAGACACCATTGTTCTAGAAGACACCAGTGTACCAGGAGACACCATTGTTCTAGAAGACACCAGTGTACAATGAGACACCATTGTTCTAGAAGACACCAGTGTACAAGGAGACACCATTGTTCTAGAAGACACCAGTGTACAAGGAGACACCATTGTACCAGAAGACACCATTGTACAAGGATACACCATTGTTCTAGAAGACACCAGTGTACAAGGAGACACCATTGTTCTAGAAGACACCAGTGTACAAGGAGACACCATTGTTCTAGAAGACACCAGTGTGCAAGGATACACCATTGTTCTAGAAGACACCAGTGTACAAGGAGACACCATTGTTCTAGAAGACACCAGTGTACAATGAGACACCATTGTTCTAGAAGACACCAGTGTACAAGGAGACACCATTGTTCTAGAAGACACCAGTGTACAAGGAGACACCAGTGTACAAGGAGACACCATTGTTCTAGAAGACACCAGTGTACAAGGAGACACCATTGTTCTAGAAGACACCAGTGTACAAGGAGACACCATTGTTCTAGAAGACACCAGTGTACAAGGAGACACCATTTTTCTAGAAGACACCAGTGTGCAAGGAGACACCATTGTACAAGGAGACACCATTGTTCTAGAAGACACCAGTGTACAAGGAGACACCATTGTTCTAGAAGACACCAGTGTACAAGGAGACACCATTTTTCTAGAAGACACCAGTGTGCAAGGAGACACCATTGTACTAGAAGACACCAGTGTACAAGGAAACACCATTTTTCTAGAAGACACCAGTGTGCAAAGAGACACTATTCTACTAGAAGACACCAGTGTACAAGGAGACACCAGTGTACAAGGAGACACCATTGTACCAGAAGACACCAGTGTACAAGGAGACACCATTGTTCTAGAAGACACCAGTGTACAAGGAGACACCATTTTTCTAGAAGACACCAGTGTGCAAGGAGACACCATTGTACAAGGAGACACCATTTTTCTAGAAGACACCAGTGTACAAGGAGACACCATTGTTCTAGAAGACACCAGTGTACAAGGAGACACCATTGTACAAGGAGACACCATTGTTCTAGAAGACACCAGTGTACCAGGAGACACCATTGTTCTAGAAGACACCAGTGTACACGGATACACCATTGTTCTAGAAGACACCAGTGTGCAAGGAGACACCATTTTTCTAGAAGACACCATTGTACCAAAAGACACCAGTGTACCAGGAGACACCATTGTTCTAGAAGACACCATTGTACCAGAAGACACCATTGTACAAGGAGACACCATTGTTCTAGAAGACACCAGTGTACAAGGAGACACCATTTTTCTAAAAGACACCAGTTTACAACAAGAAACCACTTTTCTAGAAGACACCAGTGTGCAAGGATACACCATTTTTCTAGAAGACACCAGTGTGCAAGGAGACAGCATTTTTCTAGGAGACACCATTGTACCAGAAGACACCAGTGTACACGGAGACACCATTGTTCTAGAAGACACCAGTGTACAAGGAGACACCATTGTTCTAGAAGACACCAGTGTACAAGGAGACACCATTTTTCTAGAAGACACCATTGTACCAGAAGACACCAGTGTACACGGATACACCATTGTTCTAGAAGACACCAGTGTACAAGGAGACACCATTTTTCTAGAAGACACCATTGTACCAGAAGACACCAGTGTACCAGGAGACACCATTGTTCTAGAAGAAACCATTGTACCAGAAGACACCAGTGTACACGGATACACCATTGTTCTAGAAGACACCAGTGTACAAGGAGACACCATTGTTCTAGAAGACACCAGTGCAAGGAGACACCATATTTCTAGAAGACACCATTGTACCAGAAGACACCAGTGTACCAGGAGACACCATTGTTCTAGAAGACACCATTGTACCAGAAGACACCAGTGTACAAGGAGACACCATTGTTCTAGAAGACACCATTGTACAAGGAGACACCATTGTTCTAGAAGACACCAGTGTACAAGGAGACACCATTTTTCTAAAAGACACCAGTTTACAACAAGACACCACTTTTCTAGAAGACACCAGTGTACAAGGATACACCATTGTTCTAGAAGACACCAGTGTACAAGGAAACACCATTGTTCTAGAAGACACCAGTGTACAAGGAGACACCATTGTACAAGGAGACACCATTGTACCAGAAGACACCAGTGTACAAGGAGACACCATTGTTCTAGAAGACACCAGTGTACAAGGAGACACCATTGTTCTAGAAGACACCAGTGTACAATGAGACACCATTGTTCTAGAAGACACCAGTGTACAAGGAGACACCATTGTACCAGAAGACACCAGTGTACAAGGAGACACCATTGTTCTAGAAGACACGAGTGTACAAGGAGACACCATTGTTCTAGAAGACACCATTGTACAAGGAGACACCATTGTACCAGGAGACACCATTGTTCTAGAAGACACCAGTGTACAAGGAGACACCATTGTTCTAGAAGACACCAGTGTACAAGGAGACACCATTTTTCTAGAAGACACAAGTGTACAACAAGACACTATTGTACCAGAAGACACCAGTGTGCAAGGAGACACCATTGTTCTAGAAGACACCAGTGTATTGGAACAAGCACTTTACAACGACGCGGATACAAGTAATTCTTAGAACAAATTTGTGTTCCTGCACAATATTCTGGTCTGGAGATTTCATAAGAAATCATGCATTATCATAACATATAGAAACCGACTCCAAACTTTCTTTTAGTCCAAATATTAGACCAAACAAATTCTATCAAATAATTGTATATTCGTTTTTTTTGGTTTTTTTCCTTCGCAAACATGTTTCTAGTAATTTCAAGAAATAATCTTTTGTCACTACACAAACAACTTTATTCTTACACTTTCTTTCAACGATAATAGAAAATAATAATCTAGATTCCTTGAGCATTCGAAGACCCTTTTTCCTTCTATCCATCTTATTTCATTCAATTATTGCGTGTCATGTTTTGACAAAGACATCAACAAATAGATTGTAATGAAAAAATACTTATCAGCAGGTCGACCCATTTATAACATGCGGAATGGTAAGATAAGACTTTCAAGAGAACAACGGTGACCCACATTCATGTCTTGGCAGTAGTGTGAAACTATGCCTGCCGTATTCCATATTGTTGTTTTCGTTATTCTAGTCATTAACGGATTGTTCGACAGAGGTAAGTTGGTATACTTGTGTTGACTTAGGCGGTAAAGATTAATGATTCTTATGATAAACGTTTATTTATGTATATTTCATATGTATGAGAGAATATAAATTGTATTCACAGTCTTATTAGAGTCGACAACTCGCACACATGCAAGTATATGTTTTTCGATATACAGGTTTGGTACACATACCAGCGAATATTCTCCCTCTAGTCATCAATTCCAATGCAGTATTTGCATGCATGCTTAGTTTGTTTGTTGTTTTGTAGCCGCACTAAGCAATATTACAGCTATACGATAGCGGTCTTTAGTGAGTTAGTGAGAGAGTATGGTTTCACGCCACTTTTAGCAACATTCCAGCAATATCAGGGCGTGAGACTTCAGAAATGGACTTCACACATGGGGAAAACCAGACAGTCCAGTGATCGATGTTATGCGAAACGATCTACGCCGTCGGGGTACGAGGGCACGCTATCAACAAGGTCACCGAGCCTGCATGTTTACAGCTTATGGGTCGTATTACATACACACACACGCACGCACGCACGCACGCACGCACGCACGCACGCACGCACGCACGCACGCATGCATGCATGCATGCATTCATTGGTGGTATATACATACTGCATTTTATTTTGTGCATTACTTTCAGTTGGTTGCAATAACCCACCATTGTTCAGAACAGGAAGTAACGTTCTAATCAAGCCGGAAAATACCCCAATGGGTAGGTTATATAAAGCTCACACAAATAACCTGCCACGATCCATTTATTGACATTTAGTATCAATTTATTATCAATCTTAAGAGGACTTGGGTATCCTTATATACTCTTGTATATAACTGTTCTATTGTTTACGAAAATATCCATGTATCCACTGCCCGGTGCGAAGCCTATATTAAATCTATAGCTGGTCATGAGCATCAAATACAACCTAGTACTCTAATCACAAAACAATCGTTGCCCAAAGCCTGTCTTAAGGCAGTATCTGTGTTGTCTATACTATTGAGTTGTCAGAGGGAGCCTGAAGGTGGTCTCTGTTCCAATGTTCCTACTTACTAGGGTCGGTGCTGCTAACCCTGACGGCCGCTGACAGTGATGGTCCCTCAGACTTGGTGTTCACAGTTGGGGATAAGGCGACGGGGGACCTGGTCAAGCTGGACCACGTAGCCAAGAAGAGTAATAACGAATGGACTGTTGATGTCGTCCTCAAAACACATCTGGACAGGGATTTTGTAAATAATACTGCAAACATATTTTAAAATAACGACACAACTTTTTTTAAATACTGTGTTGTTGCGAGTAGTTAAGACCTTGATTCATATTATATATCATGAATATTATATAATAATATATACACATTAAAAGTTAAAAGAGCAGGCAGTTGTGTTTACCACGGCCTATGAAGTATAGTGTTGGTTTAGACCTGATTATAAGGCGATGATATGTATTCCTAAACATGACTGAATGCCTGTAACGTATGACTATTTACCGTGATGACCTCAATAAACAAAAACGGAATGATTACACGCGCATTTTTCTTCAGCATTCCAGAACACGACACTTGACGTTTGAGGTTACGGACGGTGTCTACAAGGTACTGCTAATAATATTATAATGAAACAATTATTCAAGAAGATTGTAAACAGTTTTTGTAATAATTTTAAAAGCTGTAAATTCGGGGGCTGAATCTAGTCAGGCACCACGAAAGTAAGTCATGAGTGCATGTTACGTCAGGTCAAAGAATGAGTTTTCTGAATTGGTCGTATCTGCGTGTATTTTGTTCAGGAATGTATCCTGGTGTTTGTTTTGGTGGGATATGACTGCACGAATTTAACGTAGCTCGGTCAAGTTATTATTCAGTTTTGCCATAGTAATGTTATTGTTCTTATAATTTCAGATTCCAGTGCAGTTTAATTTAATTATTACGGATACCAACGACGAAACTCCACACTTCATCAATCTACCACATAAAATCACACTTTCAGAGGTTAGTGTATATAATATGATAACTAAAGATCACCATCTCCACTGCATCTTATCGACGCTATGATGTATCTGTACCATCTGTACCATATCTGTACCGGTGTCGCTCATATCTGTACCAGTGTCTCTCATATCTGTACCAGTGTCTCTCATATTTGTACCAGTGTCTCTCATATTTGTACCAGTGTCTCTCATATCTGTACCTGTGACTCTCATATCTGTACCAGTGTCTCCCATATCTGTACCAGTGTCTCCCATATCTGTACCAGTGTCTCTCATATCTGTACCAGTGTCTCTCATATTTGTACCAGTGTCTCTCATATATGTACCAGTACTCCCATATCTGTACCAGTGTCTCTCATATCTGTACCAGTGACTCCCATATCTGTACCAGTGTCTCCAATATCTGTACCAGTGTCTCTCATATCTGTACCAGTGTCTCTCATATCTGTACCAGTGTCTCTCATATCTGTACCAGTGTCTCTCATATCTGTACCAATGTCCCTCATATCTGTACCAGTGTCACTCATAGCTGTACCAGTGTCTCTAATATATGTACCAGTACTCCCATATCTGTACCAGTGTCTCTCATATCTGCACCAATGTCCCTCATATCTGTACCAGTGTCCCTCATATCTGTACCAGTGTCACTCATAGCTGTACCAGTGTCTCTAATATATATGTCAATCACACCGGGATGGGGATCGTGTGGCCAGACTAACATTACCATAGAGGATAGGGTGGTGAAAAGAAATTGGGTTTAACGTTGCGTTCAAGCCTTAGATTATTTCACTTTCATTTTTACGTACGTTCAAGCACGTGTGTGTATGGCTGCTTGTACGATTCCGGCATAGTTCTAGTCCACTGATGTACCTGGCCGCAGTTCAACACAGATACCCCACTCAGATATAGTAAACTTACCCCAGTACTTGTTTTATCCCCTTTATGCCGAGTGCCCGGCAGGGTAACTACAAGTATAATCTTCCAATGTATTTTGATATGACGCGACAATAAGATCGAACCTGCGAGCTTCCGCGCTCTGGGCAGACGCTCTGCACACGTTGAAGGCGGCCTTGGTATTTTAAAAGGGTAACCACACGTAAGCTGTTGTTTGTGTGCTCACGCTATCAACCACTTGTTTCTATGGGTCAGGTCCGAATTAGTCTTAGGTCGTGCACCATTACTGAATTCTTAAGGTACTATTCACTCACGATGACACGATGACGCACTATCAACAAAGTCATGGAACATGTTTATTCATATAGTTTAGACTATTTAACCCAGACTGTTACATATATAATGTTTCATTCTCACGGTGTTAGTGGCTTCACATTTAACCTTCTGTAATCCCATTCAAATGATTTGAATAAACATATTTCCAAACTATGAATTCGCGTTTTTGGCATTGTTAAATGCTCAAGAACTGTTTTATCCGTTCGATGCTATTTACTTATTTATGTACAATAATCACATCGGTAAACTACGGTTATAACGAACTCAAAGGGGCCATTAATTTTAGTTTGTAATAACCGTAGTTCGTTATAAGCAAGTGACAAGGACTAAAAAATAAGTTCATTTTATCGGTCAGTTTGTTTTAAGCGCGTTCGTTATAAACGTAGTTTACTGTACTTGTATAACATGTCATGCGAGGTGTGGGACTGGGCATGTATCTGTCCCGGGTCTGAATAATGTCTCTCTCTCTAAACACTACTGCATGAATACATATTTTGTTTCACCATCATATGATTCTTGGGGTTAGGATCAGCTCTGAATAACTTCTCCAATATTTCAGACAACTGCTGTGGGTACGGCCATCTACCAAGTGAATGCCACAGACGCTGACACTGGTCCTGGGGGAGTGATAACGTACTCACTACAAGTATATGCACTACTCGTCATTTCGTAGGGTATACTGTGGTGTGTGATAACGTACTCAGTACAAGTATATGCACTACTCGTCATTTCATAGGGTACACTCTGTGGGGTGATGACGTACTCACTACAAGTATATGCACTACTCGTCATTTCATAGGGTACTCTGTGGGGTGATGACGTACTCACTACAAGTATATGCACTACTCGTCATTTCATAGGGTATATTCTGGGAGAGTGATGACGTACTCACTACAAGTATATGCACTACTTACTCGTCATTTCATAGGGTATATTGTGGGGTGTGATAACGTACTCAGTACAAGTATATGCACTACTCGTCATTTCATAGGGTATACTGTGGGGTGTGATAACGTACTCAGTACAAGGATATGCACTACTCGTCATTTCATAGAGTACACTCTGTGGGGCGATGACGTACTCACTACAAGTATATGCACTACTCGTCATTTCATAGGGTATATTCTGGGAGAGTGATGACGTACTCACTACAAGTATATGCACTACTCGTCATTTCATAGGGTATATTGTGGGGTGTGATAACGTACTCAGTACAAGTATATGCACTACTCGTCTTTTCATAGGGTATACTGTGGGGTGTGATAACGTACTCAGTACAAGTATATGCACTACTCGTCATTTCATAGAATATACTCTTGGGGAGTGTATGTATTTCCATCAATGTCATTCTTTTATTTATTTATATATTTATATAGTATATGTATTTGGGAGTGTATGTATTTCCTTCAATGTCATACATTCATTTATTCATTCTTACATTCATTCATTTTTTTATTCATTTATTCATCACCTTAAACTGTTAGTAGACCAGGTGCAAATGTTTATTTCAAACCCCTCTTTGTCAGATAACAATATCTGTTATGTAAACCAATTCAGCTGAACATTATGTTTCTCCACATTCGAGAGAAACAATCTATCAGTTTCACACGTGATGTTACTGTCTAGACAGTCTCTTGAAATGGGCACAAGACAGTGAACAAATAGTGCCTTTAAATCAACTAGATATTGTGACCCAGTGCAAGAAAAACTACCAGGAATGGCCAGAGATGCACATGAAGCATGGTACTCCCCGTAGATCAGTGTCGTATTTGTCAACACGGACACATGTCATACATGCACAAGTTTTCCTGCTATTCTGTGGGAAGAGATACCCTGTGCTGGGTACGTGTGTACACAACTCAAGATTTAACCCTAATATCTCAGAAGAAGGATGCGCTTAGTGTTGCTGTGAGACCTTATCGCATTGTCATAGTATGAACCAGTTTCTTGCCAGTATCATCTGTTCTTATCATACTGCTGGGCTTTTCTGATAAGCTCTAGAAGATCCAGACCTCGGGGAGCACATATATATCACTGCATGTGTCATTGTGCTTGCTGAACACCTGTGCACTGTGCAACAATGTATGCCTCTGTCATCATAAGGCAATCAGAACCAGTTGTATTGATCGTTAGGGTAGTAATAACTGTTTAGGTTGCTTCAAGACATACGTTGCTCTCTCTCATGTTTTTACCTATCTTCTTTAAGAAGCACATAACTCAAACATTTTCTTTTTTTCATCGAATATATAAATCATTCTGGAGTATGGATTGAGATCTTATGGACACAATACATTTTTTCTAAAAAGATTTATTCAAGCTATTTCAAAATTTCTAATTTAAATTGTGTAGCAAGTTATGACATGGTCAAAGGTTAATATATATGAAAAAGAAAGAATATTTGAGGTTTGGTTCGCCCAATATGCGTTAAAATATGTGTTGGCAAGTAGTTTATTCAGTACGCGGTTAGAAGAGTGGTCGTTCTTTTCGCTATACAGCCCATTGCACACTAGATATATACATTTATCAATATATTGATATATACAGCTTTCCTTTTCATTTTGAAATAAAACGAAAACGAAAACAATTACAAAATGAATCGAAAATTCGGTCAGGTTTAAGGAGAATATAGGCTCGGGACACACCATTAATTCGCACGAGACAACAATCCGTAATTTCTTGTACCTGGCTGTACCTAGCTTCTATATATAACTGCTATACTGGTGAAATATTGCCGATGCAATGGTAATTCTATTTACTTTTATATGGAAAAAATACTTCACTATTTGTTTGATTAATGTTCCTGTTAATTTATAGTTGAGACAATAGGTTTGCTGTATTATACTTCTGTTACCAGCTGTCCGACGGAACGACCACGCCCTTCAGGATTGCAGCCGCTACAGGGGAGATAAAGCTTGGTGTCAAACTGGACTTTGAACAGCGGACTTCCTACAGCTGTAACATTACTGCAACGGTAGCCGACTCATTACGTTTCTACCCGTGAGGGTTCTTGGTCACACTATTACCGCTAGTAGCACATGCATACCGTAGGAGCTGACTCCAAGTAGAACAGGTTGCAGTGTGTGTCTCCGTACCCCGACAGGCGACTATGCTTGTCGTAAGAGGCGACTAACGGGATCGGGTGATCGGGTGGTCAGACTCGCTGACTTGGTTCATGCATGTCATCGTATCCCAATTGCGTTCATCAATGCTCACTGGGTTGTCTGGTTCATACTCGATTATTTACAGACCGCAGTCACATAGCTGGAATATTGTTGAGTACGGCGTTAAAATACGGCGTTAAAATACAAACAAACAAACAAAACGACAGAGTTGCTCATGCTGTCAATCACTGGATTGTCTGCCACCGGCTCGATTACATACAATCTGTCGTGATATTGCTGGCATACTGCTAACTGCGACGGAATATAAAATTTATTCACCCACTACTTTACTCAAGACGTAGCAGAAATAAAGAAACGTGTATGAGGTAGCTAACAAAAACAACTGTCCATGTTTTTAAGCAGTAATACACCCGTTAAGATCCGGGGTAGAATAGGTCTACAGCAACCCATGATTGCCGTAAATGGTGACTTTGCTTTTCGCAATAGGCCACTAACGGGATCGGGTGGTCAGGCTCGCTGACTTGGTTGATGCATGTACCTATCCCAATTGCGTGGATCGATGCTCATGATGTCAATCACTGGATTGTCTGGTCCAGACTCGATTATTTAGAGACCGTCGTCACATAGCTTGAATATTGCTGAGTGCGGCGTTAAACAACAAACAAAACAAAAATAAAACAAATAAATTGTAATAGTGGATGCTATGAGCCATAAATGTATGTAGCATCAAAAAGCTGACACCATCTTCTAAGCAAATTAGATCAGGAGTGTTTTGAAGTGTAGCCATCAGCTCAAAAACACCAATGCTTTTATTGTGTTCCGATTCGTTTCACAAGATAAGAAAACGAAATAAAGAGAAACAATATGCATGTACTTATGAATCACCCTGACGTTATGATGTCATCATATGTTTGCAAACATGACTTTACCCGATTTCTTTAAGAAATGAGCTTTATAAAAACATATGCAACTAACTTCGTAATTTCTTATGTTGAGACGCATTTGTTCAAAAACACTGACTGGCAAGCACACTTTTTCCAGCCCGTTGTGTAATAAATCTACAAATAAATCACAGCATGTCGCCTTTCAACATATAGGTAAATATAGGTTGTTACACAACACACACATCAAATGACATGTTTAGGGTAGGGACATATTATCTCTTTCTGATATTTCTCTGACCTGTATGCAATCTTCCCACCCTGCTGGCCAGTCGTCATCCTCTATCATTGTAAGGCTTAATGTTGCATGACTCACAGCACGCTATCAATGGAGAAAAACAGTAGAAATATGCATGTTTGGGTTTGTTGAAAGTCTGATATGTCATTAGAATAAACAATGTTTTAATTAAACTTGTTTCATTTATATAACACCACACCATAGTCATGGTATTCAAAGACATCCATTGCTGTCCTAGTTTCACAAGGTACACATGGGTCCCTATAAGTGATTACGAAAGGGGAACGGGTGGCCCCGTGAGATAAAACTGTGCAGAGTTGTGTCCCTTTCATGTTGCAGTGTCAGTGTACGTTTAACTCTCCAATCCACACTATAACACGCCGTAATATAAGTGAACTGTCCATCACATCAACTCATCAACACATTGCCAATGGACACTGTACAGCTCAAAGCGACCTTCCACGTCACTTGGACTATTTTTTTTACTACTGACGTTTACAGGATGGTGGCGGTCTAACGTCGACGTCAACGTTTGACGTTTCTGTGACAGATGCTCAGGACACTCCCCCTGTGTTTGAACGACCCTCATACACCGTCCGTATCTCAGAGAACGCTCTTGCGGTAAATATGTTTCGAGCCAATGTTTGTGTACAGCCGTCGTATATCAGGGAGGAAGTCAAGAAAGAGTTGTTTCTTTATTTGTAGCATGTCGGGACAAAGTCAGGAGTATTCAAAGAATACAGTCTTTAGTTTCTTCCCACTAAAATCCTTCTGGGTGTAATTTACTCCATCATCGGATCAATACTTTCTTAATGTTTGTTTACGGAGGTTAATTCTCGTTGTGGAATTCCGGAGCTCATATTAGAGGATGGTTGAAAATGTGAAAATATACCAAAAAAACACCAGCAACTTTCATCACACCATTGTGTTAATGTATGATTAGCGTTATTTCTATTTTTGAACACCCATAGCGTGGTTCTACTGTGTTATGACGGGACACTTAGTCGATTAGTTTAATTACATCCAATTTCGTCTTAGTAGAATCTGCTGATCATGGGTATGAATCCTAAATTCGATCCGATTATGAGCGTCAGTCTGTCAGCACATATACTCATGTTTTGTGGTGCCGCGGAATGGTAAATATCTTACAAACGCATCCCTTTGGGTTTTCGTAACTCGACTGTGCAACGGTAAACCTTCCCAAGATTTAATGGCATGACATTAAACGAGTGATTAATATCGCAGCAATCATGGTGGAGAAATTTCGAATTGGCCTCATTGTACCCATGTAAAGATTGAACCCTTGTCCTCGGTGCGACTGACAAACGCATTACCCACACACCAGCCCTCACTTGACACAGGCTAACAGTTCGGTTACAGCAATAAGAAATATCTATTCTCACATAATCTACTGCTGAGAGACGAGACTCGCTGAACCTTAGACTATAGGCCTAGCCATCACCTATTTTCTAAGTACATATGGTTTTAACTTTAACAACGTCGATGTTCCAATTGCATATACCAGGGTAGCGCTGTTGTGACAGTGAGGACAGAAGATGGCGACACTACATTGCAAAACAAGGTGGTCCTGGGCTTAGACACAGGCGAGTTTCAGTCAACAACATTACTCACAAAATGTACAGTCAACGTGCATTTATTATCTCTGCTATTTTTATACGAGTGAGTGAGTGAGTGAGTGAGTTGGGTTTAACGCCGGTTTTAACAGTGTTCCAGTCACGGTGTGTCAGCTTAATGTGGAAGGAAAGCCCGAAGTGATGCAGGTCTCAGACGTTTACCACTTCGGTGAAACCCATGTGCACGGGTCTGCTGCTGAACAACCTAGAAACATAATCGGGGCGAACCGGGATTCGAACCCACAATCATAGGTTTCTGGCGTGCCCAGGGGACGCAACTCTGCACAGCGAGTCTGGGCCACCCGTGCACCCTCATTTTTATAAGAATGTAACACAGTAACAACCATTTGTTACATCAGAATCAAATGGGTTATTACATACTAATGTGGGTTATATAAAGGCGTATCTGGCTACTGAGGTGCCGTTACAACTTCAACACAGTTCACCCTTCTAAACGTTATAATAGTCAACAGTAGTCAATGCCAGGCCAGGATCGTGCATGTTAATCTAGTAGCACGATTTGCCCTTTGCGAGGTTAAACCCCAAATCATTACACAACCAATGTATAATACTTGAAGATAAACTACGGGTTATATGCCAGTAGATAACACGTTATTTTGGACCCCGCTGTGGTAGTTCTGTGATAAAGTTATTCTTAGTTACCTTTATCTGAAAAACAACACGTTCAAGCGTCAGATAAAAGATTAGTTCATCAATTTGCCTTGTATGTACCGAGGTTCCGGGATCCCGTAGGCTTAATTTATTGTCACGAATGTGTTGAAACGTCATTACAATACTGACACATACTCTTACAGACGTGTCACTATATTCCTAGATACGGCAAATTCTAATGTTACGTGATAACCCATGATTATCTTTTCCAGGCCCTTGTACCAGTATCTTCAAAATTGACTCCAGTACAGGGGAGATAACTCTCACATCAAGTCCTGATAGAGAGGACGTCTTATTTAAAGACAACAATGGCGTCTGCATGCTGAACGTCACGGTAAGAGAAACCTTCAATCGCTTCTTTCATTAGGATGAGGGGGTAGCCTTGGATTTTGTCTAGAAATTAGACATTGTCCAGAGATTAGACATTTTTCCAGCTACAGCTTCAAACCAGATATTTTTTTAATTAAAACTATGGGCCTGAATATCTTTTTAAGATGAACACCTTGCACCTTGTAATTTTTGTGGCAGACAATTTCTATTTTTTCAACAGTCTGAAGCATAATTATTTTTAGCAAGAAATATCTAGGACTTTTTTTTCGATAAAATCCTAGCCGTCACTGAATCAGCGTCTTATCCATGATTGAAATGTTACAAACGTCATTTCTGCAAAAAATAATATAATATGATACTTTTCCAAGATAGATTGTAAGTAAAAGCACCGATACATAATTTCGTCTTCAACGTAATAGTGCGTGTTTCGGCCACCTGATACAGGCTACAGAGGACAGTGGTGACCGGCTACAGTATGGATTGTCGTCTTCATGGGTGATGGTGATGGTGTTTATCACTGACGTCAACGACAACCACCCTACGTTCAGTGCAGGGAAGGTAAAGGCGTACACGGCGAGGGATGTCCCCGAAGGTGCGCCGGTTGTCTTTGCACAACCCCAGTTTCTCACAGTTGTGGACGACGATAGGGTAAGGTAGCAACTATTTTCTTTAATTAGAGGGGTTTTATTAGACGGTGATTCCACTGAAAGATAGATTATTGGGGAGCCGTTGTTTGCTCTTTCAAAAAAAGGCTGTATTTTCTGGTCACCGTTAGATAAAGCGATCGTAGCAATATCACTATCGTAAGTCACGTAGATTAACATACTTTTGTGAAAAAATTGCCCTGTCACAGTATGTTATTTAAGAGACCTTCTTATCTTAACTTTTTTAGTAGTGTCCCAAAGGGTACTAACTGTGCCGGGCCGCTTCCAATACATTAAAATACACAGATATTAGTTTAAAGATATAGCTTTTGAGACACTACTGGTCAAGTGGAGACATGCAATTTGCGATCGACTTGAGGTGTCTGGAAACATTACCCGAGCATTATATAAACTTACTACCGATTTTTAAAGTTGAATTAGTGCGTGATGTTGTCATTGGTAGAATGCACAAACTGGATAGAGAAAACAGAATTGGAATTCGCCCATTCTGTACAAGCTTGTTGTCATTCAAAATATGGCTGCTCTACATGAAAAGTTGACAATGACAATGCTCAGATAACATAACCACATATGTTAGTAACAGGACCACTGCATTGTTTGATCAAAACCTGGCATTTATGACAAATGAGGGCACCATAAGAGGCATGTATGATAACTGTGGGAGAAATCCCTCAAAACGCGCATGAGTACCACGCAGTTTAGGCTTGACTCTAAATCCTTAGGACATTCTTCATTTGGACACGAGGCGGTCGGGTAGCCTAGAGGTTAAAGCGTTCGCTCGTCACGCCGAAGACCCGGGTTCGATTCCCGACATGGGTACAATGTGTGAAGCCCATTTCTGGTGTCCCCCGCCGTGATATTGCTGGAATATTGCTAAAAGCGGCGTAAAACCATACTCACTCATTTGGACATTGGATTGCAAAGTTCCTTAAAAATCTGTACTGAAAGAGATCGGCTGCAAGGTTCGGCAAATGTACCACCAAATGCCGTTCTTATCGTAATCTGTGGTCTAATGGTAGAGCGCCCGCCCGGAGAACGGAAGGTCCGGGTCGGGGTTCGATCTCTGGCCGTGTCATGCCAAAAGACGTTAAAAGATGGTACTTGTTGTTACCCTGTCTGGCGCTGGGCATTAAGGACTGGTCGGCTCGGAGTCAGTATACTGTGTCTGAGTGGGGTATTAATGTTAAACTGCGGCATGGTATCTAAGTGGGTTACCACAAAAATCGGCATCAGTCCGGACTAGTACACACAAAAGCAGCCACACACACACACACACACACGAACACACGAACACGAACACACACACGAACACACACATACATACACATGCACGTCTCTAAAAAAAGTGCAATAATCTTGGACGCGACGTTAACCCCCATTTCAACTCACCCATAATCAGATCATTGTCATTTTAGGTTTTCCTCCATATTGCCATTCTGAAACATGTCTCCCCCAAGCTCCAATCTTCCTTTCTTGTGTGCATGCCTTTGGTATAAGACATAGGTAGAACCTAGTTAACCGAGACGTCGCAATGCGTTGTGCATAGTTGCTGTCTTCGTCATGCCAGGGTGCGCTGGTCGTGGGTTCGAGTCCCTGTTTCGCCTCGTTAGTTTCTATATATTTGCGTCAGTTAGTGGTTTCCTCACATAAGAAACTGACAGGTCGTGATCAAACTGGAAATGTCAAATGTACCTCCTCACTTTCCTCCTCTCTACCAACAGGGCCCAAATGGCATCATGGAGATCTTCCTGCAGTCAATTGGCAACAAACACGACACCGTGTTTCAAGTATCGCCCCAGAGGGCGTATTCCCAGGCACAGATTTTCCTCAATGTGTTCAATGCTTCCGCACTGCGGACATATCCCTACGACGTAATTACAGTTGAGGTGGGTTACAAAGGCGCGATATTTACTACTATAACATACATCATTTCATTATTTTCGTATCCTTGATTTCATGATAATCACCTGTCTGAGCCTTTTCCGTATTGACATGGCATTATCCTCTATCCCATATTCTTATCATCTCTGCATTTCTTATATCCCAATATCTCTATACCATTATCTTCACAAACTGATTCACCTCCTCCGTTGTCTTGTGGTAGAGCGTCCGCCCGAGAGCGAAAGGACCGGGGTTCGATCCCCGGCCGCGTCATACCAAAAGACGTTAAAAGATGGTACTTGTTGTTACCCTGTCTGGCGTTTGGCATTAAGGGGCTAAAACAACACCGGTCGGCTCGGAGTCAGTATACTGTGTCTGAGTGGGGTATTCATGTTAAACTGCGGCATGGTATCTCAGTGAACTTTATACAAGCAGCCACACAAACATACACACGTACATGCACGTCGCTATATAAGTGCAATAATCTTGGATGCGACGTTAAACCCGATTTCACCTCAAAAACTGATTCCGTAACACTCATATCTCTATCCACGAATCAATTTATCCTTATATTGATAGCATAACATCTTATCCCAAAAAACTTTTCTTTTCAACATTCTGGTCTACCAATAGGTTTTACAACCAATTTCTTTTTTCGTTAACTACCGATTCAATATGCGGATAGTGTAGATAAATCATTCTTTACTCAATCACTGCATGTCCTTCATGTCAAGTGATGTTTGCCTTTTCCTCCATTGACAAATATCATCTGTATGTTACAGTAGATCTAGTTGGTGTTACTACAGTTCAGTGTTACAGTAGATCTAGTTGGTGTTACTACAGTTCAGTGTTACAGTAGATCTAGTTACTGTCACTACAGTTCAGTGTTACAGTAGATCTAGTTAGTGTCACTACAGTTAAGTGTTACAGTAGATCTAGTTGGTGTTACTACAGTTAAGTGTTACAGTAGATCTAGTTGGTGTTACTACAGTTCAGTGTTACAGTAGATCTAGTTACTGTCACTACAGTTCAGTGTTACAGTAGATCTAGTTAGTGTCACTACAGTTAAGTGTTACAGTAGATCTAGTTGGTGTTACTACAGTTAAGTGTTACAGTAGATCTAGTTGGTGTTACTACAGTTCAGTGTTACAGTAGATCTAGTTGGTGTCACTACAGTTAAGTGTTACAGTAGATCTAGTTAGTGTCACTACAGTTAAGTGTTACAGTAGATCTGGTTGGTGTTACTACAGTTCAGTGTTACAGTAGATCTAGTTAGTGTTACTACAGTTCAGTGTTACAGTAGATCTAGTTGGTGTTACTACAGTTCAGTGTTACAGTAGATCTAGTTGGTGTTACTACAGTTAAGTGTTACAGTAGATCTAGTTAGTGTCACTACAGTTAAGTGTTACAGTAGATCTAGTTAGTGTTACTACAGTTCAGTGTTACAGTAGAGCTAGTTGGTGTTACTACAGTTAAGTGTTACAGTAGATCTAGTTAGTGTTACTACAGTTAAGTGTTACAGTAGATCTAGTTAGTGTCACTACAGTTAAGTGTTACCGTAGAGCTAGTTGTTGTTACTACAGTTAAGTGTTACAGTAGATCTAGCTGGTGTTACTACAGTTCAGTATGTTACAGTTGAGCTACTTGGTGTCACTACAGTTCAGTATGTTACAGTAGAGCTACAGTTCAGTGTTACAGAAGAGCTACTTGGTGCGACTAAAGTTCATTGTTACAGTAGAACTAGTTAGTGTCACTACAGTTCAGTATGTGACAGTAGAGCTACCTGATGTCACTACAGTTCAGTGTTACAGTAGAGCTACCTGATGTCACTACTGTTCGGTGTTACTGTAGAGCTACCTGATGTCACTACAGTTCAGTGTTACAGTAGAGCTACTTGGTGTCACTACAGTTCAGTGTTACAGTAGATCTAGTTAGTGTCACTACAGTTCAGTGTTACAGTAGATCTAGTTGGTGTTACTACAGTTAAGTGTTACAGTAGATCTAGTTAGTGTCACTACAGTTAAGTGTTACAGTAGATCTAGTTAGTGTTACTACAGTTCAGTGTTACAGTAGAGCTAGTTGGTGTTACTACAGTTCAGTGTTACAGTAGAGCTACTTGGTGTCACTACAGTTCAGTGTTACAGTAGAACTAGTTAGTGTCACTACAGTTCAGTGTTACAATAGATCTACTTGTTGTTACTACAGTTCAATATGTTACAGCTGTACGCCAGAGAGACGTCATCATCGAGTCACGTCGCCATGGTGACGGTGTCAATCGACGTGCAGAACACCCAGTCCCAATGTAACCACGTTCCTGTGGTCGGCTGACGTGTTGGGGCGTACGGTAGAAATCATGTCTTGTCAGTTGAGAAGGGGTGGAGAGGGTGTACAGATGTATTCCTTCTTTCCTTCGTAAACTAGTCTGAATGTAACGAGAAGTTAACGGTGCTCCTTTGAATTAAAAGTGTTCCTGTAAACTAAAAGTGTTCTTATGAATTAAAGTGTTCCTGTGATAGAACAGGGTTTTCCTGTGAATAAATAGTATTCCTAACTTCATGCAAGGAAGCATTGAGATACTGCTATGACTACCAGACAGGATCAGTCAGTCAGTTCACTTGGGGGAGGAGTTATTGACTATCTCGTGGAAGGTCAGGTCCATACGTACTTATGGATGCAGGTTAGGGACAACCTCTAGAATGTAGACTTAAGAAAGTCTGGACTTCAGTGAGTGAGTTTAACGCCGCTTTTTACAGCATTCAAGGCATATCACGGAGTGTCAGCTTAATGTGGGAGGAAAGCCTGAAGTGATGCAGGTCTCAGACGTTTAACCATGAGCACGGGTATGGTGCTGACAAACCTAGGAACATAATTGGGGCGAACCGAGATTCGAACCCATAATCATAGGTTCCTGGCGTGCCCAAGGGACGCAACTCTGCATAGCGAATCGCGGCGCCTTAGACGTCTTGGCCACACTTGCAATAAAGTCAAAGCCTCAAATATTTATACTGTACCCGTCCTTTCGTATTCCTTTGGTGTTGGTGATTGGACGAAACAAGAAGTTCAGGGTATTGACACCCTCACACGAAGAATCATGTCAGGCAATATATCCCACCAACCTCGATCTTCCCTCAGTAGCTTATATTTACAAATTATAATGGGAGGGCGTGATTAATGTGGAGGCTCTTCGTGATTATTTGTCTGATGATCCTCTTGTGAAGCATGTCAAGACTCATGATGAGAAAAAGACATTCCATAGTTTCCTTTAACGAGCCAAGGATGTTGGACATGAACCAGTGTTGAATTTGTTGTTGGTTCTGTGCTGGACGGTACAGAAAATAGTGCCAACCAAGCGAAGTGACTTATCAAATCGACCCAGAACACTGCATCGAGTTTATGTGCAGCGTGTTGAGAACAACAGTAACCCCGCAGAGTCCTTCGCTTGGATGAGTGAGTGAGAGTATGGTTTTACGCCGCTTTTACCAATATACCAGCAATGTCACGGCGGGGTACACCGGAAATGGGCTTCACACATTGTGCATGTGTGGAATCGAACCCGTGTCTTCAGGGTGAAGAGCGAACGCTTTAACCACTAGTCTACCCCTCGCTTGGATGAAGTCGACTGTCCTGAAAAATGAAACAGAAGGCTTTCTGTTCCCACTCGAAACCGTCAATGTGGGATTTTACATGAAACTGTAAATATAAAATGTAGATTATGCAATGGATTTTATGAGGTTGGCCAACACATTGTCAGTGGATGCCAAGCCTTTGCACAAAAACAATATCTTTAGCGACATGATGGACAATCACGTCTAGATTTCTTGCGTTACTGCTTGGTTGAACAATTCTATCCCCAACCCGTATATGGAACAGTTGAATCTTGGGCTGCATTTGTTTTGAACTGATGACCAAATTCTCAGTTTTGTTATCTTATGTATTGTTTATCAGGGATGTGAAATGTTTCCTCTTTTCCTCTTCGTGTTTACAATGTTTCTCTGTATGTTAAGCATCTGGCGATGGAGAGGAAGTGAAGATTTGTGCATCTGTCTTTCTAATCTTCAACGCTCCTGCTTGGCTGCTATTTTATGTAGATGGGCCTAAGGCCGTTTTACTGAATAAAATAATTGAATGATTGATTGATTGCAATTAATTGTGTTGGCGTGTTGAAAAGTTAAGGATGACTTCTCATCACTTTCGAAAGTCCTGGACGCCCGAGATGGATGTTGGGATTTGTAGAGCACACAATACCAAAATAGCCAGACAACAGTCATACCGAAAAACACCCAAAAAAATAATCTCATCAGCTCTAGAGATTATACAAAGTCTAAAAAATGCCTGTCTTTGTGTGTTGGATAAATGACATGTTGAATCAGATTTTGTGTAGAAAATAAAGGTTTCAGTTCCTGTGTAATTGCATCACTTGTTTTGTCACTATGTTGAAATCGCCGCAGATCACTAACTTTCCACCATTAAGTCTATTTCTTAGTTTACTGAACTCCATGAGGAATTAATCTTGTAGTTTTGACTTTGATGATCAATAAACAACATATAAATCAATCATTTGATTGCAAACACTGAGTTTTGCATTTCATGTCATTCAAATTTCAAGCACGATTTTATCAAAGCTAAACTTAAAAAAAAGTGTACGATCACGTTATGATAATGGTGCGATCAGGACAGGGCCACAATTCCATCATGATAGGTACGATCAACACACGACCACAATACCATCATGGTACGATGACTACACGGTTCCAGTATCGCGATAGGCAGATTCAACACAGGTTCACAATACGACCGCGGTACGATCAAGACTGGGCCTTGATATTATCGCAAAACTGTATCGCATTAGTGGCATGTACTTATGAGAAGCACTGTAAGTGTTATTTACATGTCTGCAAATAGAGATATATCTTTTATGTTAACACAAGTATCCTGTAAAGGTTTGTCGCGCACTGATGCCATTGAATCCACGTGTATGCATTTCTATGTTTTGTTCCAAGAAGCAATGCCAGGCAATCAATGCTCATCCCTTCCTTGATACATTGAACACTGGTTTTGTCCAAAGTAAGGCATTAGGTGCAGAGATAGAGAATCCTCCAGCCTTTATTGAATTTCTATATCACCGTGAAACGTATGACTAGTTCATTCCATCGACTTGTACCAGCGTATGTGTAAATATACACACTAGATGTATGGACGGCAGGAGGGTACACGGTGATACAGCAACTGGAGACGACTTTGTGAATAGTTGTTCCTATTGTACTCAGTACGTAACGTATTCGCGAAAGAGTCGGGAGTTTCAAAGGAGTGTGTGACTACCACGACGACGCCACTTGTGGCATATTTTCAATATTGTTCTGTGAGTGTTGATGAACTTAAACTGGAATTGCTTAACTCAACCACAAGAAAACCGTGGAGGTTAAAGACATATTTGTGCAAGAAGTAAACGTATTTGACCGATTGGAAAAAAAGTGGCATCATACCATGCATCTGTATGTGAGTTGAAGTGACGTCTTTGATTATTGGGTTGATCTAAGATTCAGATCAGGTACTGTTCTTTGTTAGGATCCCTCGAACTGACCCCCAAGATGCAATACATCTGTCTCCTGGTCTTCAGCTTCATCCATCTCATACTTCTTGGGAACACGTCAGGACAGACTGTGATTGACATCAGCCAGGACAAGTCACTTCCTGCTAAAGCCCACGCCTCACCGCTCGCTATAAGTCCCTTGCACTGTGCCAAGTTGTGTCTGGTCGACCCGCTATGCCAGGCTTTCACAACCAAGTGTGACTGGAGGTTCAGTCTTGATGTAAGGTGTCGCCTGTTTACAACCACAGATGGACAGACTGCAGCTCCTGGGTCCTGTCTGGCAATGTTCCGCAACAGACCGAGTACAGACACAACATGTGCTTCTACGGCCACAACTATAACCACAACTCCTGCATCTACAACTATAACACAAACTACAACCACAACACCTGCAACTACAGCCACAACACCTGCAACTACAACAACAACACCGGCAACTACAACCACAACACCTACAACTACAGTTACTACATTAACTACTACCACAACACCTACAGCTACAACTACAACACCTGCAACTACAACTACCACACAAACTACAACCCTTCCACCTGCAACTACAACCACAACATCTAAAACTACAACTACCACACTAACTACAACCACAACACCAGCAACTACAACCACTCCACCTGCAACTACAACTACCGCACAATCTACAACCACTATACCTGTAACTACAACTCCTGCAACTACAACAACAACACCTACAGCTACAACCACACCACCTGCAACTACAACTACCGCACAAACTACAACCACTACACCTGCAACTACAACTAGCACACAAACTACAACCACTACACCTGCAACTACAACTAGCACACAAACTACAACCACTCCACCTGTAAATACAACTACCGCACAAACTACAACCACTATATCTGCAACTACAACCTTACCTGCAACTATAACCACAACTCCTGCAACTACAACAACACCTACAGCTACAACCACACCACCTGAAACTACAACCACAAAACCTACAACTACAACCACAACACCTATAACTATAACTACCACACTAACTACAACCACAACACCAGCAACTACAACAACAACACCTACAGCTACAACCACACCACCTGAAACTACAACCACAAAACCTACAACTACAACCACAACACCTATAACTATAACTACCACACTAACTACAACCACAACACCAGCAACTACAACCATTACAGCTGCAACTGCAACTTCCACCCAAACTACAACCACTATACCTGCAACTACAACAACACCTGCAACTATAACCACAACTCCTGCAACTACAATCACAACACCTGCAACTACAACTACAACTATAACTACAACCACAACTCCTGCAACTAGCACACTAACAACCACAACAACAGCAACTACAACTGCAACTTCAACTTCCACACAAACTAAAACGACTAAATCTGCAACTACTACAACACCTGCAACTATAACCACAACTCCTGCAACTACATCCAAAACACCTACAGCTACAACCACAACACCTTCAACTACAACTACCACACAACCTACAAACACTACACCTGCAACTACAACTACCACACAAACTACAACCATTGTACCTGCAACTACAACAACAGCAACTACAACTACCACACTAACTATAACCACAACTCCTGCAACTACCACACTAACTACAACCACAACATCTACAACTACAACTACTTCACTAACAACAACCACAAATCATGCAACTACAACCACAACATCTACAACCACAACGCCTGCAACTCCAATTACCACACTTATTTCAATCACAACTCCTCCAACTACAACCACAACATCTACAACCATAATACCTTCAACTACAACTACCACACTAACTTCAACCACAATCCCTGCATCTACAACCACAGCATCTACAACCACAACACCTACAATTGGAACTACTTCACTTACATCTACAACAACAAGACCTATATCTACAACACATAGTACAACCACAATGACAACACCTACGTAAACTACAGCCACAACGCCTACTGCCACATCACGTGTGAAAACTACAACACCTACTTGAACCAAAACAACGCCTGCCACAAACACAATAAAGCTCACTTTAACAACACCTACCACTACCACTACACCTACAGCAAGAGCAATGCAATACCAACTACAACTAAATCTACTACCACACCAACTACAACCACAACAACCTATGTCCTCAGATCTTCACGGAGAGAAGTATCGTATGGGAGTAAAAGATGTGATTGTAATGAGATGGTTTCTGTTGAACAACCTTGATCAAGTTGATCACATCTACACCACAACCACAACCTCGACCACAATCTAGTTACTTAATGCTGGAACTTAAGGTGACAAATGCAAGCCAATACCAAATAAAGGATTCCACAACACCTTGTGTTTAGCCGACAAAACAGAGTGTACTCGCCAAGTGAAACAAGTATATGTGCATCTGCACAGTGGTTACTGTGTGTTGACAACTCTATCAACGGAATTCTCATTCCACGCAAGAGACGGGTGTTCTGGAAACTGTTCTTTATAGAGTACTCGTCCGTGGAACAGCAGCCCTCTTCATTGCCTTGAGGAATATTACACATCTCCCTATTCCATTACTCGGATCTCACCTCTGTGCTTGCTACGGGCTCACGCTGAAAATTAGAAACTGTTTCAACATAATGTATGTGATTTGTCACATAAATCTATGTAAGTTTTTCTCCCTTAAATCGCTTTTTTCCTACTTTGATTTAGATGTCCATGTATAGTTACGCCTAAGCTACATCTATCTTACCCAAACCCATTTGTCAAGATATATGTTGGTAAAACACTATTTGTGCAAGTAATTCTGCACATAAAGATCAGTTTCTCTGCATCCTGTCTTCTGTCTCGTCTTTATCCACTATTTATATACAATCACAAGTAGTGGCGGGGGAACGGGTGGCCCATTCGCCGCAAGTCGCTGTGCAGAGTTGCGTCCCTTTGGCACGCCAGAAACCTGTGATTGTGGGTTTAAATCCCGGTTCGCCCCAATTATGTTTCTAGGTTTGTCAGCACCATACCCGTGCTCGTGGGTTTCACCGAAGTGATAAACGTCTGAGACCTGCACCACTTCGGGCTTTCCTCCCACATTTAGCTGACACACCGCGATATAACTGGAATGCTGTTTAAAACGGCGTTAAACCCAACTCACTCACTCACAAGTAGTGGCATGTATATTCCACTCACGTTTTCAATGACATAAATACAATTATTTCATCACTTTCATTTAATCAACATCGATGATAATAATAACAGTTGCAAGTAACAATTCATTTCACATAATAATACATTTCAATTGAAAGTGTCAACCATATTTTCATAAATAAATAAAACAAGTCCACATAGCCTCACTTTACACACACCAAAAGCAATTCAACAAGAGTATATATGTCGTATCTGACAATCTGGTTATGTCACACTTAAATTAACTTCAGTTTAATCCTTATTATGAATATAAATGTAAAATGCATTGTACCATTCACTTGTTCAAACTGCATCATGCATATGGTAGCTGTACTTGCGTACTTGGGGTTTTGATAAATCTTAACTTATGGAATGATGATGACAAAATAAGCGTGTATATATTTTACATGTAACGGACAGCTGTGAATCACCATTGAACTATTTCGTTTTCTGCTCCATGAATTCTTTGATATGGATGAAACCCTTGTCTTGTACTCATGTGTTATGTACATGAGTGGCAGATATCCCAGCCAAGCATCTTATGATCACACATGATAGTTAATTATGCATGTTCCCCTGTTTGTGTTTCCTTGACAGACAGAGGTCTAACACACTTCCCAACCCCAGTTTTTTTAAACGCGCAACGCTGCTTCTAAGGTAGAAAAAGTTCGAGTTCATACCATTTTATGTGACAGTAGAGACCGTTGTGGATAGAATTGTAGTGATTGTCAGTGGCAGCAGAATGATTGAAGAGCAAGTAAAATGTCGAGTGATGTCGGGGCAGGAAGTGATTACAGTTGTCTGCCCCTGGTTGTTGTTAATCAACATAACAGGTTTGATCGTTCGAGAAGTTTCGTGATGGCTGGCTGTATATAGAAATGAGAGGAGGACGATTCGAAGCCAGAAAGTGAGTGTTTGAATATAATTTGTTGATCATTCATTAATCTTGTGGACACTTACCGACTTTACAAGTTAGCTCTGTGCAAACTGATTTCTGGGTTAACCTTTGCGATTCATTTTGAAAATCACCCCGTAACTACCTACTGTCAGAAATAATGCTATCGTCTAATGCTTTCGTTTCTAACATAGATATTACTTTCGACCACGGGCTGAATAACATCCACAAATATTGGTACGAGGTTCCATACGCATAACTGGTATGAAACTATGAGATTTGCTGTCATACAAACATGTTTGACTTACATAAAATAGAATATCTTGATAAACCGTGCCCACATAGGAGTGGACCTCGAACATAACCAAATTGTTTTAATAGGCATTTTGGTTCCGTTTTATTGTTCCTCAGACATTACTATACATGTACACAGAATACTCGTGAATACATCACGATGTACGGGATAGTACAGGTCTGATTGACTAAATGAAACAGAAACATATCCACATTTAACTCAACAAATCGATCGGTAGGCAGGATTCAAGAAAAGAGATGTAGGCTATTTGACGAACACTCTTTACAAAGTAGAGATAATATATGGATAACAACTTCTGTATTTGCTGTAAAGGCGACGTTCAGGTATATATCCTTTGCTTGACATCGGTATAAGGATCTACACCGAAACGTCGTCTTTACAGTAAATAGAGTTGTTATCCATAAATTAACTCTACTTTGTCATCCGTCAATTTCTAGGTAATGCCTATCAAACAATTAGTGCTAAAAGCTCAAGTGTTCCAAGGTTTCAACGTTACGTGCCATGGATGCTAGTGTTCCTTTCTTCTCTTGTCCCGAACAAATCTGACTGATCACAGAATTATGTTCAATAGTGAGATATTGTGAATTCAGTTTCAGATACATATACCTGAGCAACGATGACGATAGCAATTCTCCCATAGTACATAAACGTTTCATTCGTTGTAACGTCAGTGAATATCAACGTTTTGTATAAAATCATATACATGTGTCCTATCGTGTAACATAATGAATCTAAATATGTTCGAAATGCATTTAGAACACAAACAGTCTTTTTAATGTTATCTCACTTAGATGAGATACGAATCTCCATCAATATTTCATTACCATTTTATACGTGTCCGACAAATCCAGTAGATGCTCTTGCTATGACGACACGTGATGTCCGGCATATTGGATGATTACATAAGAAGATTAAACATCGGAATCAAGGTTAGGAAAGGTACTTTATGTGTGTCAACTTCTGTATTATGAAGAGTAGTATATGCTCCGAAATGTTGTGTTCCTCATAATAAAGAAGTTGACATCCATAAATTCTCTTCCTTATGTGAATCAATTCTAAATACCTTTGAAAAACTTGATATCAAGTTGTCTAAACATTGTAAAACGATCTTCAAAAGCTACAGATGAAGGGGAAATCGCAATTCCACCGGGGCGACAAGTTATTTATATCTTACAACATTCAGGTGAATGGTTCATTATTAAGTTCAACGTGTTTCATGAGATTTCATAACTATCCCCGCCACATGTAATACAAGCGAGGCCGAACTCGATACAAAGTCAGTTGTATACAGAAACAAAATGCATTTTCTAATGTCATAACAAAAATTAAACAAAATATTATCATGAATAAACACTCAGTTGTATAAAAGGGACAGGTGAAAATCTGAATAGATACAAACAAACTAAAAACAGAATAACAGTACATGTGTGACACTGCGTGCCATGATCTGCATCCTCCCAAGATGAAGAATGCTGCTTTTAATCAATCCGTCGTTCAGCTCAGCCTGTCAAGCGGTCTCCGATAATTTACTGGAGTATGTGTAATTACGCAATAAGCATGTGTTCGGTAAGCCGTATACTTTTAAGAATATCGTTTCCACATATCGATTGTCACATCTGTCGTTTTGTCAGATAACTGCGTGTTACGTGATGATTTACATCTCAAGTTGCACATGTTTTATCCTTTTCCCTTGTCGACTGTATCGTGCAAAGTAACAACAGGCCGTTTAATTCATTTCCATGAGGCGGGTGTAAATCGCTTGTCATAACACAAATAAGAAGGATCAGGAAAACATCACCTGACTTAATATGATAGATAAATTGTATTAAGCAGTTTTCGCAAACTTTGGTCAAGGGCTGAGACGAGTAATTATAAAACGCAAGATCAATATCAGATCATACATTTGTATGTGTCTACGTCCATGAATTTCCATCGCCAATACTTTACATGTTTGTATACACTACGTTGCTCCGGGAATACAAATGGCCCTATGCGGTGAAGTGTTTACGTGTGTAATTATGTGAAGGATAGAGAAAGACTCCGAGGTTATGGTCAGGGTACCTGATAACTTACCTTACTAGGAAAAAGTAATACCTCATACCCGGGATGAGGTCCTACCAGGAAAAAGTAAAACCTCATACCCGGGATGAGGTCCTACTAGGAAAAAGTAAAACCTCATACCCTGGATGAGGTCCTACTAGGAAAAAGTAAAACCTCATACACGGGATGAGGTCCTACTAGGTTGGATGAAGTCCTACCAGGAAAAAGTAAAACCTCATACCCGGGATGAGGTCCTACTAGGAAAAAGTAAAACCTCATACCCGGGATGAGGTCCTACTAGGAAAAAGTAAAACCTCCCAAGAGGTTATTACGAGATATCCACATTACAATAGCCAAGTTGGCAGCAGGTTTATTATAACACCTAATGAAATGGTGCCAGGTGTACATTATGGTCGTCGCCTGAACCCTCCTAGCTGTGTGTGAGCGTTGTGCAAACCCTGTCATTGTATGACATTACGGCAACGTGTTGAGCGTTATGCAAACCCTGTCATCGTATGACATTACAGGAACGTGTTGAGCATACAGCCACAAGGTTGTAGCAGTGTAGTACACGTCATCAAGTAAGAAAGATGTGCTCGGTCCGTTGTTTTAACACAACAGCGACACCGCATAGCAGCCATATTTATTCTCGGGTGATGAAGGAATGTAGTGTTTATATCAACCGTGAAGTACTGACCATGAAGAATTCCTGTGATTGTCGTTTTGAATGTTGGAATTCTAGACATTATTTTGTTCACTTTCTTCAATTAGCATCTATAGTCTTGACCGTTGTAAACCAATATCATCATGTCAGGATGGCTGACGTTAATAAGCAAGTATTATTTTGGTTAGAGGCAAATGGCATCGAGACTAGATGTTTGACTGCTAAAGGCAAATATGATCTAGATGTCTGACTGCTGGAGGCCTTGTATGGACGTGTAGGTGCCGCTGTCGTTGTCACTGCCATCATCGTCAATGAGAGACTGCTTGTCCTCCTTCGCCCTCGTCTTCTCCATGTCTGCATGATGTCTCAGCACATCGTCCAAGGCAGGATTCCGTATCATGGTCCTCATGGCGTCATATTCGTCTATCCTCATCGTCACCTCCTGCTCGTCAACAGTCTCTATATTAGCAGGCCCGTCGTTGTCAACCTCGTTGTTGTCCAGGCTGTCGTCGTCACTGAAACGTATCCAACATTAAGGTTGAGTGGAAAGGATCTTCATTGTACAAGCTCTGTAGTCAATCATACATATATGTATATACAAAAGAACGCGAATACCATACATATTGGTTCATATGTGAAGAATTACTCATATTCAAGAGATATAAGATTGGTTCAATGCACAAATGTACATACTGATATGTTGTGTGAATCGACGCTCATGAACGCTTCACATGTAACGTCATCGAGCCATGACTGGACATTAGCGTTTAAAGTTTGGAAATCACTTGAATGATTGTTAGATTTGTCATTAATCTTCTTAACTTACATACTTCTCCTTATGTTTCTGTGGTTCGCGTTTCTTCTGGAGGTGACTATATACATAGGAATCAATGCGACTGCCATTCTGTAGGTCACCTAAGCCTGTTGGCACGTGCGTGTACGTTTACACATGACACGATGGACACATGGGTTGTCCATGTGTCTGACACAGGTACTCGGTACAATCGATTACATTCTACGTACCGTTATGCAATTTTATGGCACACTTATCGAGGACTTTGGCTAAATAATTTTCTTATTGCTGACATACCATGCAGGCCTAATGTTATTGGTATACGGTCTTGTTCAGGACCACTATCCTAACCTAACATAGCCACTGCCTGCATCACAGCTCATCACACAAATCCAGTTTGATACAAGGGGAACGCTGATCTTCACTGGTATCTCAGCCAGTAATTAGTTGTATCATTCATCATTGTCAGTGATTTCATAAGAAAACAAAACAAAAATTAGCTGAGGAAATCTTCCCGAGGCAAGGGAGTAAACTGACTATACAAGGTTCTTTTCACCCTTGCCGAACTAAGCTGGAATTTACAGGCTCGATCGTAGCGCCACCGTCGGCTATTACGACTTATATCCCTATGTCACCCCTATTGACCAACCAGATTCCACCGCTCATATCATTTGCAATTGCTTCAAACAAAATGGCGGCGCCCAGACAAGACCCTCTGATCGATCGATCAAGATGTATATTCTAATATGACGGGCCTTACCTCGAGAAGTGCATCAGATCACTTGAGCACCTTGATTAAAACATGAAAAGATTTGCAAACTATCTGTCGACGCCCAGTTGGCGGTACATATGCCTTGCAAATCCTTCAATCGTCCGAAATCTGCACGTTGACATCCATGTTGTTTACGAACCGGATGTCCAGTTCGTTAGGCAATTTTGATTGGACTATGCATAGACTCGTTAGTCCAGCCAAAATATAACTACGGAATTCCAGCCAATGTCTGCAAGGGTGGAAACTGGACTTTTATAGTCAGTTAACGCCCTTGCCTCGGGAAGATGGCTGAGGATAGTTCATGCTCTTTATCATTCCCGATGAACATTCAACACACCTTGTGCTGGCCCTACATTGATATTAAAGAATATCTGTAATGGTATTAATTCATCACAATGATTAAGAAACCTCGTGTTACTACTTTGCCATCTCATTGTAGATACTCTGTTCCTGAAGCCCGGAGAGCGGAAGGTCGGTGGTTCGATCCCTTAGCCGCGTCATACCAAAATAGGTTTAGAGATGGTACTAGTTGTTACCCTGTCTGGCGCTCGGCATTAAGGGAATAAATCAAGTACTGGTCGGCTCGGTGTCAGTATACTGTATACTGTATCCCACTATACTCGGTGGGATAAAACCGGCACAAGTCCGGACAAGTGCATCTTCCCGAGGCAAGGGAGTTAACTGAATATAGAAGTCCAGTTTTTACAGTCAGTTAACTCCCTTGCCTCGGGAAGATGGAACTAGTACAAACAGCCACATGCTTACACAAATATGAATGTGAAATAGCCTTGAACGGGACGTTAAACCCGATTTCACCCCATCTCAGCTAGAGCCTTTAAGCGTATAACATGTTAATATGAACATGTTTATTTGAAATGAATGTATATTGAATACAATGGCCAATATGTACATTTCAATTCCTATTCACGCGTCACCGTAAATTTTTTTGACCATTGTTAAATCATATTGATTTTGGAAACTGCACTCAAAACACCCTGGAACACTCTTCGAACGCCATTATTGCTAAACATGGACTTTAACTGGAAATGATAACCAGCAGAATGCATGTTATAGATTGGAAACAAACGTATCGATGCCCCTTCAAGTTCTGTTATGTGTTGAAACTAAGTTTAGTCCTATTGATCCTTGATCTGCAATACTAATGCAGCATTTAGTTTTGCTCAGTTGTGAGGAGGATTGACTGTTTCGGTTTATTGAGGTATGAATCGATGTGCAAAAAACCGATGTGCAAACTTTGGTAGGAATTCATGCAGTTTGCACATCGGTTTTTCGATTGATACCTCAATAAACCGGAAAAAAAACACATTCAATCCTGAAAACTAAATTCGACAACGAAAACATGTGTTACCATAGTTTAACCAAAAACAGTTGTATGTATCAAAGCAAACAAAAATGACGAGATCGAAAAACATTCCAGGTTCATGAATACATGCTGATTGTTATAATATTTGCACATAACATGACACGCCCACAAAGTCAGTAGCCAATCAACGGAGGGTAGGATCAAGACAATGTCCATAGGACCTGTCAATCAAGGCAAAAGGCGAGAAGAACAGAAGTCACACTGTAACGAACCTGAACAAATATGCCCGGGAAAAGATGGCTGTTTAAAATGGCATGGCCAACTACTGTCAGATTCAAACATTATTTCCCTGAGAGCAGTAAGACACGGCTGGAAAAAAGTGGGTGAGAAATGAAACCGGAAGACATGACATTTCTGGAACCCAGACGAGCGAGCGAGCGTTTGCTGTTTCATTCCTTCTCGGCTTCGGGTCTCAAAGGGTAATTTGGACAATGAATATGCATGATTTTCGCTGAACGTCCTGTGCATGACGATACACGTGAAAAGAAAGGGAATTCCCTCGACTGTAATATTGGGATTCCCCAACATTCCGTTGGAATGAAAGTAGTCCGCTTCAGTGGGCGTGGCTTAATTCTTTAAATTCCTTTGAGGACTTAAGTTGTATTTGTTGACGATCATCAGCTGATGAAGAAAGTGTCTCACGTGAGGCACTGTCTTCATCAGTTGGTGAACGTCAACAAATACAACTTCAATCCTTAGATTGACAAAACTTTATTTCTATGGCCATGGAAGCTAACATTTTGCTTGTGCATTCATGCACACACACACGCACACACGCACGCACACGCACACGTACACATACACAACACGCACACACATACCTTCTTCAATAACCACATACGTAGTTACACACACACACACACACACACACACACACACACACACACACACACACACACACACACACACACACACACACACTTTATATTATTTTAGGTAAAGTGGTAGTGTGAGGGTTGGAGGAGGGTAGGGTGAATGGTTCATTACACTAACAGAACGTTGTAGTCGGTGATTCGCCTGACTAACTACAATATGGAGCAATACGTGACGTGGCCTACCTTTCTGGTTCATACTGAGATTTCGTCAGGCCTTCCTTCATGAACACAGGATTTGACCTGAGAGAAATGGAAAATAAAGATACATGCTTCCGGTTAGTGAATGTAAAGTAATCATAGCGTAATACAAGCACATATTTTAAACTCTGTTGATCAGCCCTGGGGGTGGCTACAAGACGTGCTGTTAGCCATCAGGCTAAGATGGAACCTTGTTTGGATTCCAGATCTTCAGTGAGGTTCCATGAATTAATTGATGCGTGTTTAAGTTGAACATGGCTGACGCCTCTCAGTATATGATCATGGATATATATGTGTGAAACATTAATACTGCGTTTTAGATGCAATACCAAAACCTGCTTGGTACCTAAATCAAACCATCGAATATATATAGGGAAGTACAACAGTGTGTCCTAATGTAACATTAATGTTGTACTCACGCTGTGTATAGGTTCGTCCCTGGGGGCGGAGCTTCCTTTTCTATGTGATTAACACCTGGATAATGAAATATCAGGATAAAACAACATATTGCTCAGGTAAAGGGATAATTGTTGTGACAAATATCGCAACATGACCAAGTACATGATACTCTACATCGTGACAGAATGATTTTGATATCTTAAGATTAAGTATATCACATATTTTCTTCACATAACCCAATGTAGTATTCATGAACACAGACCAGACTTCATGTCAACTGTGGTTTCGTCATTTTAACATAATGTAAATATAAATGTTCATTTAAATATCACCAACATGTATTTATATCACTATGCCAGCATATTTCTGAAGTACGTGACCCGACACAGAATGTCAGCAGAATGTGGCATGTATTTTTAAGTCTATAATTTACAAACAACAATAAATATAAATTGTCAATGCAAGAGTATAACCATCCTAGATGTTCTGCCGAAACAGATTCCACTTTGAGCAACAGCGACACAGAGTGGCGACTCCATGGACAACGTGATACTTACTGACTGCTGTGGTTTCAGCGCGTAGCCGCCGGATGTACCTGTCACGTGACATATATCATTATACAAATGGGTGTCGTAATCACGAGCGAGCGTGAGCGAGTTAAAAAGGTGAAGCTATAGTGACATCTACCAACAGAAATGATATTTTTACATACCAGGGGTATCACCCACTGAAAGCACTTGTTTTTTAATTATACTAGGGATTTTTTTAAAATTAAAAAGTCAAGCTAAAGTGACATCTTCCAACAGAAATGATATTTTTACATATCACTTAAGGCACCTTTTTTAATTATACCAGGAAAAATGTCAGTTTGTTTGATAAACCCAAGCGAGATAAATTAAATGTCTCCACTCCTTCATAACATGATATCAAGGCAGATATCCTGGCCAAACCTTGGGTGCCGTTGTACAAAGCGATCTTAGCGCTGAGGTGATCGTAACTCCCATACCTTAACATAGACTTACGACAGTCGTGGCGCTAAGGTTGTTTTGTACAACGGCGCACTGGTCACTGCTAAAGCCACTACAGCTCCATGACTGTCGTAAATCCAAAACGCTAGTCTACTACATAGACTTACTTCAGTCGTCAAGAAACTTAGATGGACATGACCCTGGGCTTTCAAAATGGCCTCTATTCAACACTACGCATGCTCAGTAGTCACGTGTTAATCTTCGTCGCCCCAAATAAAATTTACTGTGCAGGATCAAGATGGACAGAACATTTGAACAACATCAAACTTCATAACTGTTAATGAACTTTCTACTGGCGGTGTACTCACTTCCCTCTGATGCAGTATAGGGAAACAGCCAGTGATATGGCAATCAGGGTAAGGATGACGGCAACGAGAATCAGGGTCATTGTCAACGTCCTTGTCAACGTGTCGTCGGCTTCCAGTTGATCCACAACAGGCTGCATAAAGGAATTGGAAAACAGAACTACTGTGAACAGTTGTCACGCAATCCCCAAATTAGTACAAAGTGTCAGTACAATTAGACACCAATCCTGGTTTCTACCGGCGTGATACAGCTGGACTATTGCTGGAAGGGGTTAAAACGTACAGATGCACTCACTCACTCACTCACTCACTCACTCACTCACTCACTCACTCACTCACTCACTCACTCACTCACTCACTCACTCACTCAGACACTCATGTGGAAGCATTCCATGAATATTGTATTGTTTGTCTGTAAATAATCAAGTCTGGACCAGACGATCCAGTGATTGACATTATTAGCATCAATCCACACAATTGGGATACGATGACATGCATCAACCAAGTCAGCGAGCCTGACCACCCGACCACGTTAGTCGACTCTTACGACAAGCATAGTCGCTTTTTGCGGCAAGCATGTGTTGCTAAAGATTTTTCTACCCCGGATCTTCACAGGTCCATGAAAATTGTAGGTCCGGTGAGTATGTACTACAGTTTAGTGAGTATATACTACAGTTCGCAGAGTATATACTACAGTTTGTTGAGTATATACTAAAGTTCGATGAGTATGTACTACAGTTCGGTGAGTATATGCTACAGTTCGATGAGTATATACTACAGTTCGGTGAGTATGTACTACAGTTGAATGAGTGCAGACCCAGTCTTACCTGTGACTCTATAACCTTGTACCGTTGAAATAACTCTGCCACACCAACAGTGAAGTCAAATGCCCTGAAATTATCAGTAGATGATTCTACTAAGGTTAAATTATTTAGCAAATCTACCACAAATTAGTTTTGATGTTCCTGAAATCGGACAGTTACAGACAGACAGACAAATACATTTACATCATATTTATCTAAGAATTAGCTAATGGATACTTTTGTGTGTTGAGAACACGTACATCAGAAACTTTGCAAAAGTTATCATTGTGTCATTGTTGGAAAATTGACAGTATTTCAGAACTCAGATAATGATGATTAACTGTCTTTGGGACATACATTTCCCTCCGACCTGCACAAAGAGGACAACTGTATATAACATGAAGTTCATCCTCAATTACATGACATTGTTTACATAAGTCGTCATCCTCCTCAATATTGGCAACACCCTTAAGAACAAGTTGAATACCAAGAGTATTTGTATCTACATTTGGTTATTAGCCTTCTATATTCACAATGCTAAATATTTAATCAATATGTTTCGCAAACGATATAAGATTTATTCAGTTTATAGAATGAGAGGGTCTTGCTGCCTAGAGATGCATGCCTATCTTGAAACGAACAATCTTTAACCCTTTCCGACAGTTACTCAAACTTGCAATACTTGACCTCAACCCTGATAGTCACCATTTACTTTGGAGATCATGGAATTGAAAAGCAATCAAATATCAAGATAGCAACAAGGATATATACTATAGTTGTATTGATAGTCAAGAGTGAATTACATATAGCAATGTAAACCTTTTGTTTATCCTTTAAAGAAATAAGCATGACATTCCATGGAATTAATTACAATTGACCCACCTCCACAGTTCCGTGGCTGGAACGACCTCCCCAGTGGCATTGTACAGAGCATGGACGAACATGTCGGTCCTGAAAGATGACGGCCAGGTACATGTGAATTAACATCCACCTCAGTGTCACACAGTAGGTAGGCAGGAGAATTTCAAAGTCACATCTATAACTGTAGACCCGTACGTTTGACAATGCGTACTTTGATCATTTTTTCAGTAAATTGCATATTTGCTTGTACACAAAATAGATAATACGTTCAACCTACATAGCTTTTACCTTGTTTAAGATTACTCTGAACTTCTGACATACGTGTTCAATGAAGTCATATGTAGATCTGGTTTAACTCAAGATACTGCGATGCAACGGAGGTAAGGAAATGACTTACTTTGTATCATCTGTTGTCTTATCAGGATTCTCGTGTGTTGCTATCTTGTCCACAATGACCCTGTACTTCAACAGTTGCTCCAGCTCACTGTAAATGACGAGGAATCATGGCGCGGTGAGGTGTGCGTGCGTGTGCGTGTGCGTGTGCGTGTGCGTGTGTGTGTGTGTGTGTGTGTGTGTGGCTGCTTGTACCAGTCCACTGAGACACCATGCTGCAGTTTAACATGAATACCCCACTCAGACACAGTATAGTGATTCCGAGCCGACTACTCCTTGTTTTAGCCCCTTAATGCCGAGCACCAGACATGGTAACAACAAGTTCCATCTTTTAACGTCTTTTGGTGGACGCTCTGCGACCAGACCACGGAGGCGGTTTTGGTGTGAATCATGAAAACTACATGTAACGCAACCAACACAAAAAGCATACTACAAAGAACAAAAGTACATTTTCCAGAAACAAGTTGTATGCATTGTGAAGTATATAAAGTACATGTACAACCAATCTCTACAATAACACCTTCATGAAATAGAACATGTACGTTACATTAACAAGGTATTTAGACTATTCATTCTCCGTTGTTCAAACCAATTCATATCCAATAAGAGCAGATTTCTTTACAAAGAATATGTTCAGCAGTACCTTTTGAATTTAGATTTGATGTTCTGCACCTCATCTGGCAGTGAGTGGAATATTATCTTCACCCTCTGGACGTTGCTAATGATGTACACCTGTAATCGTAATAGATGGTGATTTTAAATGAAGAATAGGCTCGGACACATTGGCAATCCTAGCGAGCTAGATTCTGTCAGACACCACTCATCTTCCCGAGGCAAGCGTGTCTACTAGCCTATATCAAAGCCTAGTTTCTTCCCTTGCCACACTAAGGCTACTTTTCTTGGCTCGACCATGGCGCCACCTCCTGTAGATCATGAGTTGTGCCCCTTGAAATGAAAACGCGATATCCAATCAGATCTGTATAGCTTCACAACAGATGGCGACTAACAAAGGCGACGTCCAAGTCGATCGGACAACGAAAACATTCGCGATTTCATCCGCGATTTCACCCAAAGGTGTACCAGATGTTGATTTTGTGAAAAGTTCTTTGATCGGTACGTGCGATAGTCCAATCCTATTTAGCACAGGTATGTTGGCTTGGTTTTGCAAGAGTGGAAACAAAACTCTGATTAAACGGCTAGTGGACGCTCTTGTCTCGGGAAGATGGACGCCAATTCTTTTCTGCCATGTGGAGGTTTCTGATGAGATCAATCTAGTATTAGCCTAATAAGACTGAGACAATATTTCACACCCTGCATTTCGTAACCCAAATCAAAAGTAATTTCGAAACTCTGACTAATAAATTTCGTTATAAATATAAGATTAATTTAAATTTATAGCACATTCAAAACGCCTGATATAACTTGACCTAAATCCTGCACCGAATGGAAGAGTCCATCAATGTAAATGCATAGTGGCGATATTATGTTATATAATAGCACAAGGAGTTTATCTGTTGACCGATGCCAATCTTTAACTATGCACTGGGTCAATTAACAATGATTGATCCCAATATCAGTTGATCATACCAATGTTATAGTGAAGGAATGGTTGATTTTATGAATGTGAATGCAACAATTGCGTGATTGAAAATTAAAAATAAAATACAAAATCTCAACAGCGTCTGTTTTATACAGTTATCGTTAACTACTCGATTGACATGTATATAATCATGTCTTATTAACGAATTGTCAGAAATATGAAGTAGGGAAACTAAGTTTCTTATTTTAAGTATTACGAATTTGCCATGCTTACGAAATTTCTAGGGGTACGAACTCATTTGGGTTGGAAAAATTACATACAACCCGAAACAAGTATATCTTCTAGACGTAGACTGGAAATGGGCATCGGCGCGTTGAACAGTCTTAAATAGCAGACAATATATAAAGACATAGTTTTAAACATGTTGCAAGTGATAAGCCTAACTTGAACACGATGTAGATAGTATTCATTATTAAACAGTGTGTGAGCGAATATGTTTTTATGTCGTACCTTTCCACAAATATAACGACGGAGGATACCAGAACAGGGGTTTTACACATAGCACTTGTAGGAAGTCAAACCCGGACCTTAACCCTGACGAGAGAACGCTATTGCCATAACCCCACTGATCTTCATTATTCCACAACTGTGTCTAACGGCCCAACTAACTCAATCAGCTGTTAAATATTCGCAGTATACACCGCATGATATTACCTTGAGTGTGGCATCAGCAGTGTGTTTGTCACCTTCATCATAAGCTTGTATTGCAATCTCCACATGACCCAGCATGGATGAAGAAAACAGCGTGTCTGTGATGACACTGCCGTTGATGCCGACTATAAATGGCTTCGTGGTTTCCAGGTCACTAATACCATGAACGTTTTGGCCTTTGTCCAGGAAATGTGTTATGGCGTTAGAGCCTATATCTTTGTCTGTGACGTCAATCTGTGCCAACGCATGTACATTTGTAAATACATTTGTCATATTGATGTGCACATTTCATTTTTGTCTGGATTTAAACATGTTTAACGTTTAATGATATATAAAACAAATGTTATATTTGGAATAACACTCTCTGAGTAAAGTACAGATTCTCGTACTTTTATGGGTTGAGTCCCGTCCGGGATTCGAACCCACACTGCCAGAGTGAGGCACCTTATCGCCACCACACAAAGGATAATATATAGTTATTTTCCATATTCATTGTAAAATCAATGTAAACTGAACACACTACCACTCTTCTATAGTTGATAAGGAGTCATAGTAGTTTTACTATAACATGGTTTGGGCAGATTTGACGTTGGAACATCAAAATTACTTTGGTGACAGATCAGATCCTGACGCCATTGTCAAGCATGTGGTGTTAGAATCTACACCGAAACGTCGCTACGACTGTAACAGAGATGTTGACTACCAATGCTACATTGCCACATACCCAGCCTATAAATGGTCCCTTTCTGCTCAAAAGTACTTACTGAAGTTGTCCACCAAGATTACGACCCGTTAAACAAAAAGATATTTCCCTACGAGTGTCGTAACTCTCACATTTAACATTGGCTTGTGACTGTCGTAGCGCAAAAGAAGCTTTGTGAAACATGGCCCAGGATTCTCCATACATCGACATGAGGATCCTGACATTCCATGTACAGGAAGTAAAGGTCATAGAGTGATGTGAGAAGTTTCTACTGACCTTCAGATCGTACACCAACTCCTTTTTGTTCACGTCATACAAAATGCCCGTAGAAAGTTCTCCTCCATCCGCGAACACTGGTGGGTTGTCATTGATGTCTTCAACATTGACCTCGACGTGGAGGAGAGAGGTGTCACTTATGTTGAACGGTGGATGGAAGGGGTTCTGAGGGGACTCATTCAGAGAACAATCCTTTGATACCTTGATAATCAGGTTTATTAAGTCCTTTTCTTCCCTGTCCAGTTTATGATTTAGACATAGGGTTCCAGTTGTCTTGTTGAGAGAGAAATACGTTGCGTGGGGTTGATCACCACCTGAACGTGATCATATATGATTCAAGACTAAATGTGTAGTACTGTTTCAACGGGTAAACTATAGTGTAAACTGTATGACTCAAATGTATGAATATGTAAACCTAGTACATGTATAGCACATTCTAATCAATAGATATATTTAAGAGCCTACCTGCAACAAACCTAATCATTGAAAACGGCTATGGTTACAATAATTCTCAAACTGGAGATTTAACGTTTAATTTCAAATTGATTTCGCACCTTAAGACCTTACACGCTTCAATTGAAAAAAAACCCTATTAATAAAAATCATTCAGTCAGAATTCATTTTTGTCAGAATTATAATTACGCGTATCTATTTGCATATATTTTTACCCGAAACCTTTGTGGTATTTCTAAACAAGGTGAATACAATCATGATCTATACAGCGAGACATTGACGCCATAACTTACTGTGTATGTAATAACATCTTCTAGTGTTGTTCTCCCCTTCATCTTTGTCATCGGCCAGAGACAGATTACCGTAACACCCTGTCTCTTCTTCTGCTATACTGATGTCTTGCTTTCTGTTCGAGAAATATGGGTCATTGTCATCGATGTCAAGTAACCTCACCACCAACGTCAGCGTTGTCTTCAGTTCCGGCGTTCCCTTGTCTTGAGCTGACACATCGATCTACACATCAACAATACAACATCAGAAGGAGAGACACCTCAATCTACACAGCAACAATACAACATAAGAAGGAGAGACACCTCAATCTACACAGCAACAATACAACATCAGAAGGAGAAACACCTCAATCTACACAGCAACAATACATCATCAGAAGGAGAGACACCTCAATCTACACAGCAACAATACAACATCAGTAGGAGAAACACCTCAATCTACACAGCAACAATACAACATCAGAAGGAGAGACAACTCTATCTACACATAACAATGTGAGACATTTGCTCTAAATTGCATTAAAAACAACATGCAGAAGTTAACATTCTAGTCTTCACTGACACTACAACTTCTAACTACTACTTAAAGATGTGTATGTATCAACGTTAACTTTAATTTCACATCGCAATCTAGATTCTGTCCTTCACGGAGTTCAAACATAGGAATCTTTCGAACTTTATTTCATCGCCATTGCCTATATCAGCCTTTATCACATTAAATCCCAATATAAACAGTTCACCATTAGAACCAAAACTATTTTGCAAGGTAACGACTGAAGTTGTGAGATCACTGGATTGTCCCCGGGACGTAAACAGTATTATGTGATCGACGTTGGAGTGATACATTTGGCAGTCATAGTTATCTGCCCTTGACACTCCATCGCGAGTGACGTCCCCTCGAACAAAATTGCCGACTCACGAAGCGTTGCTTTTAGTTAAAGCAAGGCTTATGAATCAATGTCAGTGCAGCAATAAATATAATTATACAGATCGGTGAAAATGAAACTGATGTGGAAATAAGTGCACGGTACATAAAGCTTGAACAGGCATCATAAAGATACGAACGGCGTCGGCGATAACGCTCATTTGGAACGTAATCTGCTTCTGTCAATATTAATAACAGTCCACCCGACGATTACCTGTAATATGTAGACCTTAGTGTACATGACGTCGGCAATGACACAAACAGAAACTTCAGCGGAAACTTCAGCGGAAACTTCAGCGGAAACCTACTGTGAAAGTTGGTCTTGTTTCTCGGTCAAGTCTTTTAGTGTTGGACAAATTGCCAGAGGCGGTATCGAGATAGAAGAAAGTCCAATCGTCTCCCCGAGAAGGTTCGATCCTGTAGACGACCTGGCCGTTGTCTCCCTTGTCTTCGTCATCAGCTTCCAGGATAAACATCTCAGAGTGAAGGGGTTCCTCCTGAAGGTCATACAGATGTCTGGTTACACTGTGTAGCCCTTGTCATGTCTTTCTCCACAATGAAGTAGTACACCAGAATATGGGTTGCACCACTCCACTTAGGGGTTGGTGCCGTTTCGCTCATTTTGTCACAATACATAAAGCATACAAATTCCCTCCAAAATGGCATTGGGTGTTCAGTATCTTTGGGGGCTTCACATATGCAATAAAACAAATGCCCAGATTAATTCAGAATTATACTTCAAAACCAATTTCAATTACCTAAACATTTAATAGATATTACCCACAATGATCCTGAGCAATGTTAAGATTCAATCCACCAACACATAGACACTGTATGGAGTAGAACCAAGGGCAGTTTGAGCATTACCAACAAGTTGACTGTAATTAATTGACAGTTATTAATTCCATTTGGTCCCCTAGTTGCGTCGCTTGGGTCCACCATAAACCTTTGAACGTGGGTTCGAATCCCGATTCGGACCAATTATTTGTCAGCACCATAACCCTGATCGTGGGTTTCAAGTGGTAAACGCCTGAGATGTGTATCACATCGGACATTCCTACCACATTTAGCTGGGATATAACTGGAATACTGTTCAACTCATTCACTCACTCAATCTTTATTTTTTGTCGTTATTTAGCCCGGTTGTCATTCATACCCTTTTCACAATAATTGATAATTGAATAATTGATAAACGTATCCAACATGAGGAATGATAGGTCTCATTGGGATCTACCTCGTGACTAAGTCCCCCGCCCCCCCCCCCCCCCCCCCCCCCCCCCCCCCCCCAACCCCCACCCCAGGGCCCAATCGTCTAAGGCGCCGCGATTCGCTGTGCAGAGTTGCGTCCTTTGGGCACGCCAGAAACCTATGATTGTGGGTTCGAATCCCGGTTCGCCCCGATTATGTTTCTAGGTTTGTCAGCACCATACCCGTGCTCATGGGTTTCACCAAAGTGGTAAAGACCTGCGTCACTTCGGGCTTTCCTCCCACATTAAGTTGACGCGCCGCGATATAACTGGAATACTGTTAAAAGCGACGTTAAACCCAACTCACTCACTCACCCACTAAGTCACCCCCAATATGCCAAATACACATGCGTTGTATCAAACCAAAGCATGCTTGTGTTTATTGGTATCGAGTAAGTGTACTACTTACCTCATCGACTGCAAGTATAAATGGGTTGCTTGTGTTGTAGTTACCGCCCGGATGAGTGAAGTTAGGATGATGGAGATTGACGTCTTTGACGCTGAACACAATCTGCAGCGTCCCATTCAATGGAGGTTCCCCCTTGTCTCTGGCTCCTACCGTCAACACACGAGTCCCCGTGAAGCCGATCAGGGATGTGACTACTGCAACTTCACCAGTACCGTTGTCAACGTTAAACCGGCCTGTAAGGTTACCCCCGTCGGCGATGTAGTATTCGATCTGGGAGTTCATGCCTTCGTCGGCGTCCCTTGCAGACACGGTGGTGACGATGGTACCGTTGTCTATATCCTCAGCAATCGGAGTTGCCACAGGTTTAGGCTCAAACTCTGGATGGTTATCGTTCACGTCGTTCAGGCGTATTTCTACCCGTGTTTGTCCGGAACGTCGTCCGTTAACATCAGCTTCGTTGTCGTACGCAATCACCAACAACGAGTACGACGACTTTGTTTCCCGATCCAGTTTAGTTGCAACGGTTATAACACCCTGAGACACAAGAACAGTGTAACAATTGTTATATTCGGTATCACACTTTCCTTAAAAAAGTACAAATCCTAGTACTTCTGGGGTTGAGTCCCTTTCGGGATTCGAACCCACACTGTAAGACTGAGTCATCTAATCGTAAGCACACAAGGTCAGCGATCTAACCCACTCAGCCACCGAGGCTTCCACAAAGTGAAAGTTCGACAACTGATAGTATATATCACCTAATTTGTGTGCAGACGATTAGGTACCCAACTCTGAGAGTCGGTTCGAATCTGACAACCTACAAAAAGTACTAGAATTTGTAGTTATTAAGAAAGTGTGATCCCAAATATAGCATTTGTTGCATTTCACCACTTTCTAAAAAGCATTGTACATTCATGAAAACAATGTTGGTGAACCTTAGCATGACCCTAGTGTATTAAGATCAGTAGGATCTCTACATGGGAACAACATGGGAAGCCCAGTGTTCATGTGCTACTTTAACATAGACTTATGACAATCGTAATTCTACGATCGCTTTGTGGAACTAAAACATCATAAGAAAGTCGGTAAATAATAACATATTTTGAAAAGAATATAACTTATCCGAAAAATGTGTATGTATTTTAACAATTACAGAATAAGCCTACAGTGTACCTACAGTAATATCACCCTTCAAACGGATATCATCATAATGTTCTACGTACATCCGCTTTGGAAACGTTGAAATCAGCGTTCGCATCTTCCATCAGATAGAAGACTTTGCCAAAGTCCCCACTGTCGGAGTCGGTCGCAGTCACATCCCCAACTTTCTCCCCCAGAGAGGCGTCCTCAGAGATGTTGAAGTTGTAGGTGTCGTTGAACACCGGGGAGTTGTCGTTCGTGTCGATGATGTGCACGAGGACGTCCACGGTGCTTGACCGCTTCTCCTGGGTCCGGCTTTCTCTCGCCACAATCTGTATTGACATCAGCTTGCGTTACAGCACATGTCGTGATTGTGAAACGGTAGACTTGAATCATTACCAACTTGTACGCAGCAGACGTAATTCAAAATTAACCTCCCGTTATTGGTTCAACAACATAAGTAAATGCGCTGACGTGTCACTGGTGTTTCTGTCCAAGACTCGGTTGGTTTCAGGACGCCATTGCATGATAGGGATACTATTAGTTATGGTGACTTTAGTTGCCGTTTACGGTGTCATATTAGGTTAGCAGAAAGTTATTAGGCTGACGCCTCTACCATTATTTTTCTGCTAACCTGATATGACGCCGTATAGGGCAACTAAAGACACCATTACGAATTTATCATGTGGAAGAGTTTACACGTTGTGGTATCCATATCGCACTACTTTTTTTTAGCTCAGTACGCTGACGTTAAGAGTCAAAGGGAGACTACTCTTCAAACCTTAGAGGCAAACCTTGTTGACAAGAAATTTATTGTGACTATATTCTTTATCAACAAGGTCACTAACGTCAATTAAAAAAGATAAGTTTCCTTGTACATCACATTTAAGGATATAAAAACACAAAACAGTTTTGAATAACGAATTTCTGTGATAGATTTTTCATGTGAAACATGTGAAGTTCGTGATCTGTAACATCATGTTGTGGTATATTATCTGTAACATCATGCTGTGGTATATTATATGTAACAGCATGCTGTGGTAAATTATCTGTAACATCATGCTGTGGTATATTATCTGTAACAGCATGCTGTGGTAAATTATCTGTAACACCATGCTGTGGTATATTATCTGTAACAGCATGCTGTGGTAAATTATCTGTAACATCATGCTGTGGTATATAGTCTGTATCATCATGCTGTGATAAATTATCTGTAACATCATGCTGTGGTATATAGTCTGTATCATCATGCTGTGGTATATTATCTGTAACAGCATGCTGTGATATATTATCTGTAACATCATGCTGTTGTATATTATCTGTAACATCATGCTGTTGTATATTATCTGTAACATCATGTTGTGGTATATTATCTGTAACATCATGCTGTGATATATTATCTGTAACATCATGCTGTGGTATATTATCTGTAACATCATGCTGTGGTACATTATCTGTAACACCATGCTGTGGTATATTATCTGTTACATCATGTTGTTGTATGCTACCTGGAAGCTGATGTTGTCACGTTGTTCATAGTCCAGGACCTGTGTGTTGTTCACACGTAGCATGACGTTTGTTCTGGACACCGGTTCACCTCTCCCCGGGATTGTGTCGAAGTCCATATATGGTGATCCGTTCTGCTCTACAGACAGCTCGAACATATTGTTGTCCACGGTCTGGAAATAGTTCATTTAATCAGATCTAACTATAAATCATTGCATCATTGCACAGTATCCAATCACACCAAGCCATCATTGCATGCCTTGGCGGGAATTCGTAACAAGTCTCTTATAAGACGCAAATTCCACTACTCTGTATCTGTATCTTTGGCATCGCCGCCATCTTCTCTCCCACACCCACTCATTCACTCCGAGCTTGCGGTCCACTCACCATGTCAATGTCCATCACCTCTATGACGCCTTCTATGCTGAGGGGGACTCCAACAGGGATGTTTTCTAGAACAGTAGCGTTAATGAGGGTGGAGGAGAACTCTGGGGAGTTGTCGTTGACGTCGAGGATGGTGACGGTGACGTGAGTGACGGTACTGGTGTCTCCTCCTTGGGTCTGGTTGTCAATGACGATCTCTGACGCCTGCAGCATAGCACTCACTGATTACACGTACTTCTGTTTCAAACGTACATCTCTCAATGGAAGTAGGTGATAGAAGGATGCCCTATCGTTATAATAAAAAAACATTGAACCCACACAAACTATATTGGTAAGTATTCATCTTTTTTTAATAGATACGTGTAAAGATATACATCTGTCTCAAGCTATAATGCCAACTATCTGTGTATCTTGTATGTATCTATGCAGGTACGTGATGTATATAGCTGTATCAGCGGGAACTTATCAACCTAGGAATAGTGGATAAGCATCAATGCAGTAACGTCGAAGATCACGTCACACGCGTTTCAAAGTAGCATATTGCGTTTCAATAGTGAGCTAGATCACCTATTCATTTAACAGAGGTGAACTGAATCAATTGGAACTACGCCCGCGTTTGATGTTCTGATGTTACCTGGCACTTAACCCCGCTGAACTGAATTTGGAACTGAACGTCCAGCCAAAAGCACCAAATTACAAACTCTCTCTGTGTGGTTCCTGAAGCTACACTCTCTTAGTCGATATCTGTGTTGTCTCCTGTCCAAAATCTATAGCCACGCATACGCTGAATATTGTTTTAACCACAGATCTGCACTTTGTAACCTATAATTATACATACCATTATTCAATTCAAACCCCCCGTCAATGATTAAAAAAGAAGTGCCCTTTGCGCTTCCGCGAGTGTGGCGCCTGTCAGCTGTTCTAATCTGTGGAAGTCATTGTGATTTGAAAATTCTGGTTGACCAATCAGAACCGTGTATTTTCCAAATCCATGGTAGAATATCTGTTAAGGTACTAGTTCGTTGTTATATCATTTTTCATATAACATTGTGTGGAATCTTACATTAACTTGGAATGATAAGACTCCGCCCTTCTGTTTCATATCGTCAGAGTCAGTGTCAAGTGGTAGTGCCGTTTTGATGAGGCCACTGTCATTGTTCATGGTGAAGTTGTCGGTGTAGTCGGCGTTGTCTGAAATAAAATATAACACAAATCTGCACTTGTGTGACCGACTCAGTATGTCAACTAGTTAAGATATAAGAAAGGTGGAAGAAACTGACTCATTTAGGCGATCTTTAATGTTATCACGTCTAGCATGTTGCATCCCTGACTGTAGGGACCTTGAAAAATCCGACATACATAATCTCACGGCCAGTTTCCTGCCACTGCTTCGGCTTACAAATAAGTCTGATACAGTTAGTCTACACAGTCTGATACAGTTAGTCTACACAGTCTGATACAGTTAGTCTACACAGTCTGATACAGTTAGTCTATAAAGTCTGATACAATTAGTCTATAAAGTCTGATACAGTTAGTCTATAAAGTCTGATACAGTTAGTCTATAAAGTCTGATACAGTTAAACTATAAAGTCTGATACAGATAGTCTACACTGTCTGATACAGTTAGTCTACACAGTCTGATACAGTTAGTCTACACAGTCTGATACAATAAGTCTACAAAGTCTGATACAGTTAGTCCATAAAGTCTGATACAGTTAGACTATAAAGTTTGATACAGTTAGTCTCCACAGTCTGATACAATTAGTCTATACATTCTGATACAGTCAGTCTATAAAGTCTAATACAGTTAGTCCATTAAGTCTTATACAGTCAGTCTATAAAATCTGATGCAGTCAGCCTATAAAGTCTGATACAGTTAATCTATAAAGTCTTATACAGTTAGTCTACACAGTCTGATACAGTTAGTCCATAAAGTCTGATACAGTTAGACTATAAAGTTTGATACAGTTAGTCTCCACAGTCTGATACAATTAGTCTATACATTCTGATACAGTCAGTCTATAAAGTCTAATACAGTTAGTCCATAAAGTCTGATACAGTCAGTCTATAAAATCTGATGCAGTCAGCCTATAAAGTCTGATACAGTTAGTCTATAAAGTCTTATACAGTTAGTCTACACAGTCTGATACAGTTAGTCCATAAAGTCTTATACAGTTGGTCTACACAGTCTGGTACATTTAGTCCATAACGTTTTATATAGTCAGTGTATAAAGTCTGATACAGTTAGTCTATAAGGTCTGATACAGTTAGTCCATGAAGTCTTATACAGTCAGTCTATAAAGTCTGATACAGTTAGTCTACACTGTCTGATACAGTCAGTCTACAAAGTCCGATACAATTAGTCTATAAAGTCTGATACAGTTAGTCTATAAAGTCTGATACAGTTAGTCCATAAAGTCTTACACAGTCAGTCTATACGGTCTGATACAGTTATTCTACACAGTCTGATACAGTCAGTCTATAATGTCTGATACAGTTAGTCTACACAGTCTGATACAGTTAGTCTATAAAGTCTGATACAGTTAGTCTACACAGTCTGATACAGTTAGTCTACACAGTCTGATACAGTCAGTCTATAAAGTCTAATACAGTCAGTCTATACAATCTGATACAGTTAGTCTACACAGTCTGATACAGTCAGTCTATAAAGTCTAATACAGTCAGTCTATAAAGTCTGATACAGTTAGTCTACACTGTCTGATACAATTAGTCTACAAAGTCTGATACAGTTAGTCTATAAATTCCGATACAGTTAGACTATAAAGTGTGACACAAGCAGTCTATAAAGTCTGATACAGTTATTCTATAAAGTCTAATGCAGTTTGTCCACACAGTCTGATACAGTTAGTCTACAGACTGGTACAGTTAGTCTACAGTCTGATACAGTTGGTCTATACAGTCTGATACAGTTAGTATATAAAGGCTGATACAGTTAGTCTATACAGTCTGATACAGTTAGTCTACACAGCCCAACTAATGGAATATGAATACCTCAAAGCGTACATGTCAGACTTCAATTACCAGGGCATAAAGAGGAGAACAAGTTACTGACCATGTACAATCCAGTAATAGAGATCATTCGGGACGCCTATGTCCCCGTCAAAGGCTTGTACAAGCAGAACAGAACTATCCTGTAATACAAGTTAAGAACGTACTGTCACAACATTATTCCACTCTCTACAATTGATGCCCAAAGTTCGCAAATTCATTATTTGTCTTCTCGGCAATACACTGATCAATGTATTGTAGATATTAAATACCTTGATACCTGCATATACGTATGGGCATCGCTATTAAACTATCAACTATAAACATGTCATGGACCTGTATCTTGATACTGTATGTTCTGTCCCCTTCTGACATTCCCCATAAAAACTTACATTTACCATATATTTGATGTTGTACGACAAGCAACGTGTTGAAAGTTTCCATTTCATATGAATATCGTCATCTGAGGAAATCAATACTTACGAGTGTGGCGTTCTCATAAATTTGTCGTATGTACGGCAGGTTCGTAAAGACGGGAGGAGTGTCCTGGACATCTTGCACGGTGACGAAGAAGTCGACTGGATCAGCATGGTTCTCACCAAGAGATTCATCTGGGTAGGCGTCCTGAAGACACGTAGTACATGTGAGAGTTATTTGTTTGTTTGTTTGTTTGTTTGTTTGTTTGTTTGTGTGTTGTTTAACGCCGAACTCGGCAATATTCCAGCTATATGACGGCGGTCTGTAAATAATCGAGTCTGGACCAGACTATCCAGTGTGTGACATCATGGGCATCGATCCACGCAATTGGGATACAATGACTTGCATCAACCAAGTCAGCGAGCCTGACCACCCATCCGTTTGTCGCCTCTTACGACAAGCATAGTCGCCTTTTACGGCAAGCATGGGTTGCTGAAGACATATTCTACCCCGGATCTTCACGGATCGGCCTCATTGTGGATTGGTTAGAAAAAGTATTTCGTCACAAGTACCTTTTCTAAGGAGAAACTGTATTTCCAAAACAAGGGAGAAAAGTACATCTGCTTCGTGAATAATTGCGAAAGGACTCAACCATAACACTAATTTTCCGTTTACTTTCATTTTGGTTAACCAAAGTTTAAACATGAAAGCAAAATAAATAACGATGCACTATCGCAGGCCACGCGACACAACAGGCAAGAAAAATTATAATTATATAGCATGGACTCTCCAAGGTAGGAACATTTTTATATCATGAATGTTCTTCGATAAAAGAAAAAGCAAATCACTATTTACCCATGCATGGACCTCGTATTGATAGAAAGTCCTTTTCTCGTAGTCCAGACTTTCATTCTGGATAATATGGCCATGCCTTGGATCCACATAGAACGTGTATTTATAGTCATCGGCGTTCTGAAATCAGTATCATTTTTATTGTACTCTTATGTGTTGTTTTCTATAAACGCAAAGAGATCACTAAACGACAAAGTTTTATGCTGAATTTAAGAAACGTAATTAAATTTCCGAATTTGAAGCTAGTATTTCATAAGAAATAACGTTTATATTATATATCATAATCGTTTAGTAAATATGATTAACACAAACACAATTTATGGCTCATATAACAGGTGTTCTATGCTTTATGCAACACCCGCTGGAGATATCTGTCAACTTGGAATCAATATTATTCGTAGGACAATGAGACACATTACATCGAATTAAGTGGTATGGAAAAGTGATAGGTCTAATATGCTGCGGGAAACATGTATCAGATATTGCCTCAGTCCTCTTCGTTTTACCAGAAACATAAAATGTGGATTCTCCCTACTTTACGAAACCGGAATAACAACGAGCAAAACAATCCTGTTTAGAATTTGTTTTCTCATACGTAGAAATGTAGTAGTAGTAGTAGTAGTAGTAGTAGTAGTAGTAGTAATAATAATTGTAGTAGTAGTGGTGGTGGTGGTAGTAGTAGTTGTGGTGGTGGTAGTGGTAGTGGTAGAGGTTGTGGTTGTGGTTGAGGTGGTAGTAGTAGTAGTAGTAGTAGTAGTAGTAGTAGTAGTAGTAGTAGTAGTAGAAGTACGAGTAGTAGTAGTAGTAGTGGTGGTGGTGGTGGTGGTAGTATTAGTAGTAGTAGTAGTAGTAGTAGTAGTAGTAGTAGTAGTAGAAGTACGAGTAGTAGTAGTAGTAGTGGTGGTGGTGGTGGTGGTAGTATTAGTAGTAGTAGTAGTAGTAGTAGTAGTAGTAGTAGTAGTAGTAGTAGTAGTAGTAGTAGAAGTACGAGTAGTAGTAGTAGTAGTGGTGGTGGTGGTGGTGGTAGTATTAGTAGTAGTGGTTGTAGTCGTAGTAGTAGTTGTAGTGGTGTTTGTAGTAATAGTAGTAGTAGATCTGTAGATTACAATTCTCTCTTCATAGTAGGGACGTATTATTAATTATCAAGGAGAAATCCACTTGTCCAAATGCCAGCATGGTTGCAAAGGTCAATTCATGTTACTCTCCATCCACGTCAACGTGTACATAATAGCAGGTACATTGTGTAACATCATTGTGTCACTGATAGCGTTATGTAGAAGATATTTCTTTTTATAAAACAGACCCTGTCCACTCACCTGACCCTTGGCCTAGAAAAAAGGGAAATCATTTCATCAGAGTAAAGCAAATCTTACATCTTGTGAACAAAATGTCCTCTTATAGTCAAAACCAACGAACCACTGTCTAAAACTCCCTGCCTCAACTACGTCAAACTGTATCTCGACACATATAAATAAGGTGATTTATTGAATGTCCTGGCAGGTGGAGACATCGAAATGAACGTTTTTGCCGATTGTTGTGTTATTCAAGCGTGTCCACTAGCCTATATCAAAGCCTTGTTTCCTCCCTTGCCACACCAAGGACACTTGTCTTGGCTCGACCCTGGCGCGACCTCGCGTAGATCACGAGTTGTGCCCCTTTTATTGAAAACGCGATATCCAATCAGATCGCTGTTCTTATCTCGAATAGCTTCACAAAGATGGCGACTACCAAAAGGCGACGACCTAGTCGATCAGATAAGGAAAACATTCGCGATTTCATCCCTGACACAAAAATAGGCAATTGTTGGGAGGTTTAACAGATGTAAAAGAGAGGCATTGGTAAATCACTTTATTACGAAATTACCAGTACCAGTCGTGGATGTTGATTTTGTGAAACATTCTCTGATTGGACAATCGATATGTGCAATTGTCCAGTCATATTTAGCATAGGAAAGTGGGTTTGATGTGGCAAGGGTGGAAACAAGACTTTGATAAAAAAAAAAAGGCTAGTGGATGCTCTTGCCTCGGGAAGATGAGCCAACTGCTGATGAGGTGGCAATAATAAGGTGTAGGGAACACTCAGCTACGAACACAGGATTCCACACAGGACAACGTGTAACTATTGTTATTTACAGAGATAACGTTCTGCGTCCGCACGTTTACATCTCCACCGAGGCTGCAGATATTCCAGCAGGACAATGAACGCCCTCTCACAACAAGAGCATCAATGGTATTTCTCGCTCAAAATAATGTTCACACATTACCATGGTCATATTTCTCAACCGACAGGGGACACTATATTTAGTAAAAGCAACATCTAACAGGATAATGGAATATACTTTTCCTAGTGCAATAATAGTTTTTGATACAATTTAATCTGATCATTGATCATTGCATATGAGAAAGCTCAAATAAACAGTTTAATTAAACTCTTAATTTAGATGGGGGCACTGGTGGACCAGTCGTCTAAGGCGACGCAATTCTCTGTGTAGAGTCCCTTGGGCACGCCAGAAACCTATGATTGCGGGTTCGAATCCCGGTTCGACCCGATTATGTTTCTAGGTTTGTCAGCACCTTGCTCGTGGGTTTCACTAAAGTGGTAAACGTCAAGGACCTGCATCACTTCGGGCTTTCCTCCCGCATTAAGCTGACACACTGTGTTATAACTGGAATACTGTTAAAAGCGGCGTTAAACCGAACTCACTCACTCATTCACTCAACCGATAGAATGAGTTAGGGCGTTGTATTGATGACGGAAGACATCCGCAGATAGTTGCTGAACCGGAGACAAAAATGTTTTTTTTGTGAATAGTTTAGGTCGGTTTCTGTGCTTATGATACATCAACGTCACATAAATAAATTGTTACAGAATGTTAACTCTCCCAGAGTCGGGTGTCAGTTCGTTATTACATTACAAATATTTTCGTTTGTGAAACTTGCTTGAGCCTCGGATATCTCACAACGTAGATGTAGGTATATTGTCCGATATATCTGCTTGGTAGACCTCGAACAGTATCGGTACATATTTTTACAAACATATCTCCTATCGATCAGCACCTACCTTCAAACCATAGTACACCTGACCTCCAATTCCCGAATCAGGGTCCTGTGCTGTAACTGTTGTAGTTGTTGTACCTATTGTAGCAGACTTGAAACAAACACAGAACAGAGGTCACATGAACCGGTTGAAGTGATGTATAAATCCTGTGAGATACCAAGTTACTTTCACAACTTCACGTGAGTGAGTAGAGCCGCATCGGCAATAATTCATCTTACAGCGACGTGTTATAGATATGAACCTTCCTAGAATTAGGGTCAAATAACAGTCTTTCGCCATCACACCATCATAATCCTGACGCCAATGAACATACACAAAGAGTAAATTACTATGTAAAAATACGTAACGGTGGTGACACCAGGTGTTGGAGGAGATGGTGTTTAACCAACCTGCATAAATATGGTACATCTATAACGGATATGACACAAGGTATATATGAAAAGGATGATTAACCTGCACTTCCAATCATGCCAGTATTACGAGGACAAGCTGATGACACCAGGTGTTCGTGAAGGAGCTGTTAACTTTCACTTCCAATGGTGTCAATATTACAACGATAAAGGTGGTGACACCAGGTATTCGTGAAGGATCTGTTAACTTTCACTTCCAGTGGTGTCAATATTACCACGATAAGGTGATGACACCAGGTGTCCGTGAAGGAGCTGTTAACTTTCACTTTCAATGGTGTCAATATTACAACGATAAGGTGATGACACCAGGTGTTCGTGAAGGAGCTGTTAACTTTCACTTCCAATGGTGTCAATATTACAACGATACGGTGATGACACCAGGTGTTCGTGAAGGAGCTGTTAACTTTCACTTCCAATGGTGTCAATATTACAACGATAAGGTGATGACACCAGGTGTTCGTGAAGGAGTTGTTAACTTTCACTTCCAATGGTGTCAATATTACCACGATAAGTTGATGACCCCAGGTGTTCGTGAAGGAGCTGTTAACTTTCACTTCCAATGATGTCAATATTGCCACAATAAGGTGATGACACCAGGTGTTCGTGTAATCATGTTTAACCTGAACTTTCATCAAGTGTACCAATATTCTATACAGTTGGGTCCTAGTCTCCTACCTCATTCACGGTGACCCTGTAGCCGGGCTGGGTGAACACCGGTTTCTCGTCGTTCACGTCCATGATGATGAGGGTGACCCCCGCGGACACCTGCACAGACACATCATTATAGAGAGTCAGCATAGAGAGTCCATATCTACAGTGGAGGTAACAGAGGAACAAACATCATTTTCCATTTATCTGAAACATGTACGAGTTTGAATACACACGGAAATCTTTCTGCTTGCTGTGTAGTTTTTGTCAATTTTTCAGAGTTAGAAAGAGCTATTTAAACGTTTGGTTAACACAGTATTTTAGTCATATCAAGTCACTTTGTTGAAACCCACTATCACGGGGATAAATTGTTAAAGAAGCGGTAAAACCGATAAAGGTATGTGTGTAGTAAGTGAGTTCGTTGCCGAATGTCTGCATTAATATTTCTTTCGATTAATCCTAGGTGAGAAAAATTATATTACCTCATATATGCCGTCCGAGGCAAAGAATATCAGAGCTTTTGTGGAACCATCCTGCAAAAGATGTTCATGATATGATTCACAAAAGAAGAGAAATGTGGATGTGAGTATCGTTTCACGTCGCTTTTAGCAATATTCCATCAATATCACGGCGGGGGACACCAGAAAAGGACCTCACGCAGAGATACGCGGAAGGGAGGAGTGTCACTCATACATGAGGTAGGTCTGTGGGCTATCGTCTTTTGTGATTTTATCACAGAACAAGCATTATTCCGTGTATAATTAATGATATAGGATATTACGACAAGATTAATATCGTCCACCTTATATATTTGTGAATCGAGAGAGAGCTCCTGTTTGATTCACAAATTCGCTCATGTTAGGGCGTACCAGCTTAGCTAAGGAAGAGAGAACTTACACAGTTCGAATGGAAGAAAAATATTTATACGCAAAGAATTATATTTCGACCTTCATATCTACAGATGTAGAAAAAGTGACAATTTTGATTCGGCTATTTGATGCTTCAATCGGTGGGGCAGGAAACGCTCACCTTTCGCGAGCATCTGATCTCATCACAGATTCAAGGGAGGGTTTAAACGGATCAGTCATTAATGAACGTGTTGCCCCCGGTCGGGTAGCAGACTACTCGTGTTATTCCGGGGCAAGCCGAATTGCAGATTACGGAAAGGGGCGAGTGGTGACGAATGGGTAGCAGACGTCCAACTTTAATGACTTGAGGCTGAGGCTGAGGCTGGATATACTCATGTTGCGGTTTGGTAAATGCTTCCAGGGTTTTCTTCAGGAACTGACCAGCATTTGTGTATGAATTGATAAAGCTGTGGATATGTTTCTCTGTGGTCTTTAGATTAGACGTGGAAGTGGTTTGTCGCCAACGTTTACTGTTACCTACGTCTTGTGGTATACTGGTATTGTTATCAATAAATAGTTTCAAAAATGTTGTGAGTTTCGCAATACACTTGTCTGACTAATTGAACCTCCGATGTATCATTTGTGACACACCACATCGCATTAATTGTTTGATAGGCATTACTTAGAAGTTGACGGGGCAAGACAGTCTTGTTGGACAACGGTATAAGGATCTATACCGAAACGTCGCCTTTACAGTATTAAAGAAGTTGTTATCCATAAAATGTGTCTACTTTATCAACATCGCATTGTTCGCTACTATTCGTTTTGATTTGCAGGCGACGTCAGATTTGTTGAGACAGAGTACTAGAGTTCGGCTCATGTGATATGTGAACATAAAGAGTGGGTGAGTATTGTTTTAAGCCGCATTGGCAATTTTGTATCCATTCACTGCTATAAACCTTGTGAGAAATGGATCAAAACGCATCTTGTGCCGAGCTGTTCTGTGTGTTGCTGATCTGCCCGAGTAAACAGGGTGAGGGTATTGATGAGTCTACAACTGCACTCTGTCGACCCTTTTGAAGGATATCGACTAGACTTACCGTTTCTCTGTCGAGTTTATTACTCAGTACCACCGACGCGTGTCTAGCGTTGCCGTCGGATGTAATGTTCTCAAGGCTGACGATGTTTTTGACTTCATCCGATCTAATGTCCAATACAGGCGGACTGTCTTCGCTTGTCGCGCTTATGTTGAAGAGGAAGGAACCTGTGTGCACCAAACGCCGTGGCAATATGACAATCAGTATATTGTGGTGGGGGATCTATGTAAGACAAACGTTTTGGAAGTATCACCAATCCATTCACGAATTTGTTATTTTCCCATGCGACAAAAGTAACTCTGATACTTAATAACAAAATATAGCTGAACTAACCAAATATAAATCATTATACTTTTGATGATAAAGTTATAATCAACTGCACTAAACAAAACAAATCACTTTCCAGGATATTTTATTGGTCCCTTCAATACATGCGTATTGTGGTTTTAACAAACTGTACAAATTACAAATCTTGAAACGATCCACGTACGAAGCCTATCTCGAGCAAACATTGACACCATTGAATCTTTCTAAAACGTACAGGGAAGTTTTGCATAACTCTTTACATGTACACTGTGATCAAATGGGATATTTGCACATTTGCGTTGGTAACAATTGTAGAACTATATGAAATGAAACGAATATTAATCGTTCAAGGTTACTTCCTATATATTATTTTTGAGATGTTGCTATTTGTAGTATCCAAATCCTATAAATCTTAGCGCCAAATTTGAATACTTGAAATACTCACCAGGGAACGTGTCTTCCGACACTTGTACGGTGCCCTGTACAATGATGTTTGGTGGACTATTTGCCTCCCCTGACAAGACTGTAGAAGACATCAAAGTATAAGTTATAGGAATTCGGTAATAGTCGCTTTGCCAATAGGTAACACAGTCGTGGACAGTGGAGGTCATCAGTGTCTACAGTATATATAGTAGAGGTCATCAGTGTTTATAGTATATACAGTGGATGTCATCAGTGTCTATAGTATATACAGTGGATGTCATCAGTGTCTACAGTATATACAGTGGAGGTCATCAGTGTCTATATTAAAATCAGTGGATGCCATCAGTGTCTATAGTATATACAGTGGATGTCATTAGTGTCTATAGTATATTCAGTGGAGGTCATCAGTGTCTATAGTAAAATCAGTGGATGCCATCAGTGTCTACAGTATATACAGTGGGGGTCATCAGTGTCTACAGTATATACAGTGGATGTCATTAGTGTCTATAGTATATACAGTGGAGGTCATCAGTGTCTACAGTATATACAGTGCAGGTCATCAGTGTCTACAGTACATACAGTGGGGGTCATCAGTTTCTACAGTACATACAGTGCAGGTCATCAGTGTCTACAGTATATACAGTGGAGGTAATCAGTGTCTATAGTATATATAAAGTGGAGGTCAACAGTATCTACAGTATATACAGTGGATGTCATTAGTGTCTATAGTATATACAGTGGAGGTCATCAGTGTCTACAGTATATACAGTGCAGGTCATCAGTGTCTACAGTACATACAGTGCAGGTCATCAGTGTCTACAGTATATACAGTGGGGGTCATCAGTTTCTACAGTACATACAGTGCAGGTCATCAGTGTCTATAGTACATACAGTGGAGGTCATCAGTGTCTACAGTATATACAGTGCAGGTCATCAGTGTCTATAGTATATACAGTGGAGGTCATGAGTGTCTACAGTATATACAGTGCAGGTCATCAGTGTCTACGGTATATACAGTGGAGATCATCAGTGTCTACAGTATATACAGTGGGGTCATCAGTGTCTGCAGTATATACAGTGGGGTCATCAGTATCTACAGTATATAAAGTGGAGGTCAACAGTATCTACAGTATATACAGTGGAGGTCAACAGTATCTACAGTATATACAGTGGGGGTCATCAGTGTCTACAGTATATAAAGTGGAGGTCAACAGTATCTACAGTATATACAGTGGAGGTCAACAGTATCTACAGTATATACAGTGGGGGTCATCAGTGTCTACTGTATATACAGTGGAGGTCATCAGTGTCTACAGTATATACAGTGGAGGTCCTCAGTGTCTACAGTATATACAGTGGAGGTCATCAGTGTCTACAGTATATACAGTGGATGTCATCAGTGTCTACAGTATATACAGTGGGGGTCATCAGTGTCTACTGTATATACAGTGGAGGTCATCAGTGTCTACAGTATATACAGTGGAGGTCGTCAGTGTCTACAGTATATACAGTGGAGGTCATCAGTGTCTACAGTATATACAGTGGGGGTCATCAGTGTCTACTGTATATACAGTGGAGGTCATCAGTGTCTACAGTATATACAGTGGAGGTCCTCAGTGTCTACAGTATATACAGTGGAGGTCGTCAGTGTCTACAGTATATACAGTGGATGTCATTAGTGTCTACAGTATATACAGTGGGGGTCATCAGTGTCTACTGTATATACAGTGGATGTCATCAGTGTCTATAGTATATAAAGAGGAGGTCATCAGTGTCTACGGTATATACAGTGGGGGTCATCAGTGTCTACAGTATGTACAGTGGAGGTCATCAGTGTCTACAGTATATACAGTGGAGGTCACCTGTGTCTACGGTATATACAGTGGAGGCCATCAGTGTCTATGATATATACAGTGGGGGTCATCAGTGTCTACTGTATATACAGTGGAGGTCATCAGTGTCTACGGTATATACAGTGGAGGCCATCAGTGACTATGATATATACAGTGGGGGTCATCAGTGTCTACTGTATATACAGTGGAGGTCATCAGTGTCTATAGTATATACAGTGGAGGTCATCAGTGTCTACAGTATATACAGTGGAGGTCACCTGTGTCTGCAGTACATACAGTGGAGGTCATCAGTGTCTACAGTATATACAGTGGAGGTCATCAGTGTCTACTGTATATACAGTGGAGGCCAACAGTGTCGATAGTATATACAGTGCAGGTCATCAGTGTCTACAGTATATACAGTGGATGTCATTAGTGTCTACAGTATATACAGTGGAGGTCTTCAGTATCTACAGTATATACAGTGGAGGTCATCAGTGTCTACAGTATATACAGTGGAGGTCATCAGTGTCTATAGTATATACAGTGGAGGTTATCAGAGTATACAGTATATACAGTGGGTGTCATCAGTGTCTACAGTATATACAGTGGGTGTCATCAGTGTCTACAGTATATACAGTGGAGGTCATCAGTGTCTACAGTATATACAGTGGGTGTCATCAGTGTCTACAGTATATACAGTGGAGGTCATCAGTGTCTACAGTATATACAGTGGAGGTCATCAGTGTCTACAGTATATACAGTGGAGGTCATCAGTGTCTACTGTATATACAGTGGAGGCCAACAGTGTCGATAGTATATACAGTGCAGGTCATCAGTGTCTACAGTATATACAGTGGATGTCATTAGTGTCTACAGTATATACAGTGGAGGTCTTCAGTATCTACAGTATATACAGTGGAGGTCATCAGTGTCTACAGTATATACAGTGGAGGTCATCAGTGTCTATAGTATATACAGTGGAGGTTATCAGAGTATACAGTATATACAGTGGGTGTCATCAGTGTCTACAGTATATACAGTGGGTGTCATCAGTGTCTACAGTATATACAGTGGAGGTCATCAGTGTCTACAGTATATACAGTGGGTGTCATCAGTGTCTACAGTATATACAGTGGAGGTCATCAGTGTCTACCGTATATACAGTGCAGGTCATCAGTGTTTATAGTATATACAGTGGAGGTCATCAGTGTCTACTGTTTATACACTGGAGGTCAGCAGTGTCGATAGTATATACAGTGCAGGTCATCAGTGTCTACAGTATATACAGTGGATGTCATTAGTGTCTACAGTATATACAGTGGAGGTCTTCAGTATCTACAGTATATACAGTGGAGGTCATCAGTGTCTACAGTATATACAGTGGAGATCATCAGTGTCTACAGTATATACAGTGGGTGTCATCAGTGTCTACAGTATGTACAGTGGGTGTTATCAGTGTCTACAGTATATACAGTGGGGGTCATCAGTGTCTACAGTATATACAGTGGAGGTCATCAGTGTCTACGGTATATACAGTGGGGGTCATCAGTGACTATAGTATATACAGTGGAGGTCATCAGTGTCTACAGTATATACAGTGGAGGTTATCAGTGTCTACAGTATATACAGTGGAGGTCATCAGTGTCTACAGTATATACAGTGGGGGTCATCAGTGACTATAGTATATACAGTGGAGGTCATCAGTGTCTACAGTATATACAGTGGAGGTCATCAGTGTCTACAGTATATACAGTGGGTGTCATCAGTGTCTACAGTATATACAGTGGGGGTCATCAGTGTCTACAGTATATACAGTGGAGGTCATCAGTGTCTACGGTATATACAGTGGGGGTCATCAGTGTCTACAGTATATACAGTGGAGGTCATCAGTGTCTACAGTATGTACAGTGTTTGTCAACTTCGACTCATTAGACACACCACCATTTGGCTTAGTTAATTAGTTTTTTTGCATATTAGTGGACTGAAGGTGACGATTAACCTACCGTCGTGTATGCAGTATAGCACTGCGACCAGCAAGATGTAGTTCATGGTTTGTAGGGTATATCTGCAACATAAGGGCGACAGAACATAGGACATTGGAATGAAGTCTCGCTGGGGGAATTCATGGGACCACTGAAGGTGTCTGGAGTTATCCTAGTTCTGGAGTTTCATAGTATGCTTTCGCCATTCATCTGTCACATATTTCTAAGTATGAGGGGTAATGAAAAGTTGTCACAATCACATCCATATGCAGACAGGATGGTCTGTACACACACAGTGGTGAATCCGTGCATCAAATGTAGCTCCCAAAATACCATGATCCTTGTAACCCCTTTTGCATGTATCCGATAGGAAACAACCTTGCTGTACTTATCGGTGGCCTTCCAAGACAAGGGCAGAGTACCAGTTAATGGTTGCATGTGAGTAAGTGTCGCTTCGTGTGACATGTTACGAATACGGGATATAAACAACCGAAGACATATTAACATGACACAACTGTTGGGAAATCCGTGACATCATCTTGTTTCCCGACAGCAGTATAATTTATGACTCAAAACTCTCATATTGCAGAATGATATTAATATGAGTGAGTGTTGTATTACGCCGCAGTTTTCAATCACGATTTCAATGGGTAGGACCTATTCTTGGCGTCACCCTTTAGTATAAGACAATATATTATGGCTGTATGATTGTTTCAAGAGGAAATGAAATTTGTCCCAGAAAATGCTTGCAAACATATTTATGCTTCAGACTGTTGTCAAAAATAGATCGTCTGCCACAAAAAATACATTGCTGCATGGTGATTGCGTGGTGACTGTAGCTGAAAACATATATTGTCTCCATACAAAATCCCAGCACCTGCCTCATCCCCACCCCACCTCCCGAATATTAAATAGTTGGTCCCTAAGGGAAAAAACACATTTCAAAACCGAACACAGTACTTGAGAGCTCCAACCACATACCTTTAACTCGTAAGGCAGTAATAGTAGCCATATCAGGCTGTTCCTGCAGTGCTGTGGTCGACCTGTGTCAACTTTCTTATCTGTACGAGCAGTTTGACCCACCTTCTGGTGCAGTGCAATTCTAAGTGTTGTGAAACATTTAATCTCACTTGTTCAATCATAAAGATAACGTCGTTAGATCATTTACTAAAGTTCCGCCCGTATTATATTGTCTTGCAATGAATGGAGCTTCGAGATTCAGTATGGGTTCCTAACCACAATATAAGATACATTTACACGAGTGTATGTATATGTTTATGTGTTATATGTTTTAACAATCTATATATAACCACTACATAGTGAGAGAGCAGTGTTGATGTTGGGACTTTGGAATATATTGTAAAATAGGATAAACGCTTATATTTTATTGTCGCTTAATATCTAAGTTATAATAAGTTTGAACGTCCTTTGTGCATATCTGAAGACGGAGAAACGTTTCATCTTCCTGTCAGTACAAACTCATAACGATTACAGTGTGTGTTACAATTGGCAAGAAATGCGTCGTATACATGTAGCGCGATTATATTTTGCGGAGAACGACATGTGCGTGGCGTGTAGAGCGCCATATATATGGCGAATAGAGCGACATGTGCGTGGCGTGTAGAGCGTCATATATATAGCGTGTAGAGCGACATGTGCGTGGCGTGTAGAGCGCCATATATATGACGAACAGAGCGACATGTGCGTGGCGTGTAGAGCGTCATATATATGGCGAGTAGAGCGACATGTGCGTGGCGTGTAGAGCCTCATATATATGGCGTGTAGAGCGTCATATATATGGCGTGTAGAGCGGCATGTGCGTGGCGAGAAGAGCGACATGTGCGTAGTGTGTAGAGCGTCATATATATGGCGAGAAGAGCGTCATATATATGGCGAGTAGAGCGACATGTGCGTGGCGTGTAGAGCGACATGTGCGTGGCGTGTTGAGAGTCCTATATATGGTGAGTAGAGCGGCATAAGCGTGGTGAGTCGAGCTATTGTGTATGGCTGCATTTGTATTTAGTGTAGGGCTGCGTTTATATGTAGTGTAGGGCTGCGTTTATATGTTTGGAGGGCTGCGTTTGTATTTAGTGTAGGAGTGCGTATATATGCAGTGTAGGTCTGCGTTTATATGTTGTGTAGGGCTGCGTTTATATGTAGTGTAGGAGTGCGTATATATGCAGTGTAGGTCTGCGTTTATATGTTGTGTAGGGCTGCGTTATATGCAGTGTAGGGCTGCGTATAGGTGTGTTGTTGGCGTGTAGGCGACGGTAAGGGCTGCGTTTGCATTTAGTGTAGGGCTACGTTTGTATTTAGTGTAGGACTGCGTTTGTATTTGGTGTAGGGCTGCGTTTGTATGTAGTGTAGGGATGCGTTTATATGTAGTGTAGGGCTGCGTTTATATGTTGTGTAGGGCTGCGTTTGTATATAGTGTAGGGATGCGTTTATATGTTTGTAGGGCTGCGTTGATATATAGTGTAGGGGCGGGTTTGTATTTAGTGTAGGGCTGCATTTGTATTTACTGTAGGACTGCGTTTATATATAGTGTAGGGATGGGTTTATATGTCGTGTAGGGCTGCGTTAATATGTTTGTAGGGCTGCGTTTGTATTTAGTTTAGAGCTGCGTTTGTATTTAGTGTAGAGATGCGTTTATATGTAGTGTAGGGCTGCGTATGTATTTAGTGTAGGGCTGTGTTTGTATTTTAGTGTAGGGCGGCGTTTATATGTAATGTAGGACTGCGTTTATATGTTTGTAGGGCTGCGTTTGTATATACTCTAGGGCTGCGTTGTATTTAGTGTAGGGCTGCGTTTGTATTTAGTGTAGGGATGCGTTTGTATTTAGTGTAGGGCTGCGTTTATATGTAGTGTAGGGCTGCGTTTATATGAGGTGGCGTGTAGGCGACTGTAAGGGTCGTGTGTTCTGTGGCGTTAGACAGGGTTGCCTCTTGGCTCAACCACAGTTAGAATATGCACCAACACGACACTCTATTCCTGTGTGATCCGCATAGTAAAGTCGATAATACACATCTGTGAATTTAAGAATGATAATAAGTTGATTGGATAGATAGCTGCTGTCGTCAGTACTCTTTTCGGTCCACCCGTTACATCCGGTTGGAGGAAATACATAGTTTTAAACACCTGCCCCGTGATTGTCAGATTCCACAGCTGTGTTTAGGAGGAAACCTAGACAGACATTTAGTCCAGGGAATATAGTTATCTTATCTAAAATTATTTATCGACCAAATATACTCCAAATGTAGCCCAGAACAATGCTTATTTTACGAGAGCTGGGGCATTCTAGACTTGCCAAATCAATCTCGATTTGATTTGATATGGTGCTGACAAACCTAGAAACATAATCGGGGCGAACCGTAATTTGAAAAGAAGAAAAAGTGCTGCGTAATTCTCATGGTAAAAGACGAAAACACGACAAACGACCAACTTCCTGTGTTCTAATCCCGCTAGGTGTTCATTATTTATACAATAGTCTATAATAGTCTGATTGGATAGATAGCTGCTATCGTCAGTATTCTTTTCGGTCCACCCGTGACATCCGGTTGGTCTTACGACATAGTTTCAAACACACGCCCCGTGATTGTCAGATTCCACAGCTGTGTTTAGTGGGTAAACCTAGACAGACATTTAGTCCAGGAAATAAAGTTATCTTATCTAAAAGTATATATCTACCAAATATAATCCAAATGTAGCCAAGAACAATGCCTATTTTGTGAGAGCTGGGGCATTCTAGACTTGCCAAATCAATCTAGATTTGATTTGCACTTCTTTTCAATTGTTTCTCTAGCGTCTGGTAGACAGACTAGAGGACACCCAACTGGGTGCTTTCTTAGCTTCATGAAATTCTGATTCATGGGCATAATGCCGACAGAGCGGGGAGCACAGGCATCTAAACCCGCAACAAGCAGTTCTTTGCACGATGATTTTCCGCATCTCACACTGGGTCTGGTCGCCATGCTTCTATAGGATCCTGGTTGGTTTTACTGACGACACAGAAGCACTGTCGTAAGTATAACATCGGTGGACATTTTTACGTAAAGAATGAGTGAGTGATTGAGTTGGGCTTAACGCCGCTTTTAACAGCATTCCAGTTATATCGCGGCGTTTCAGCTTAGTCTGGGAGGAATGCCCGAAGTGATACAGGTCTCAGACGTTTACCACTTCGGTGAAACCCACGAGCAAGGGTATGGTGCTGACAAATCTAGAAACATAATCGGGGCGAACCGTAATTTGAAAAGAAAAAGTGCTACGTAATTCTCATTGTAAAAGACGAAAATACGACAAACGACCAACTTCCTGTGTTGTAATCCCACTAGGTGTTCATTATTTTATATAATAGTCCAGCAAGCTGTTTGATAAACAATGAATTCAAAGAGAAAAAAAAGAATACTAAAGATCAATTTCAACAATTAAGATTTATAAATATAACATTCTCATTTATATCCCTGACAAAGTCAGTTTATTACAGGTTTAAGGCCCGAAGGATAATAGTCTACAGAACCTAAGTCTCACAACAAATGACAACTGAATTTCTACAGTTTATCTGTGTTCATGTGCAGGTCACTGTAACATTCCTATACCTCGTCCTAGTGGATGACCAACACACCACGTGACATTCCTATACCTCGTCCTAGTGGATGAACAACACACCACGTGACACTCATATACCGAGCTTCAGTGGATGAACAACACACCACGTGGCATTCCTATACCTAACCCTCGTGGATGAACAACAGACCACGTGACATTCCTATACCTCGTCCTAGTGGATGAACAACACGCCACGTGACATTCCTATACCTCGTCCTAGTGGATGAACAACACGCCACGTGACATTCCTATACCTCGTCCTAGTGGATGAACAACACACCACGTGACATTCCTATACCTTGTCCTAGTGGATGAACAACACACCAGGTGACATTCCCATACCTCGTCCTAGTGGATGAACAACACACCACGTAACATTCCCATACCGAGCTTCAGTGGATGAACAACACACCACGTGACATTCCTATAGCTAACCCTAGTGGATGAACAACCCACCACGTGACATTCCTATACCCAGCTTCAGTGGATGAACAACACACCACGTGACATTCCAATACCGAGCTTCAGTGGATGAACAACAGACCGCGTGACATTCCTATACCGAGCTTCAGTGGAAGACAACAGACCACGTGGCACTCATATACCGAGCTTCAGTGGATGAACAACAGACCACGTGACACTCCTATACCGAGCTTCAGTGGAAGAACAACAGACCACGTGGCACTCATATACCGAGCTTCAGTGGATGAACAACAGACCACGTGGCACTCATATACCGAGCTTCAGTGGATGAACAACAGACCACGTGACATTCCTATACCGAGCTTCAGTGGATGAACAACAGACCACGTGGCACTCATATACCGAGCTTCAGTGGATGAACAACAGACCACGTGGCACTCATATACCGAGCTTCAGTGGAAGAACAACAGACCACGTGACATTCCGTGCTGTTTTCTCCGAAAAGCATTTTCAAGATTAAAATAGTACCTTACTGAATTTGTAAGATGGATCATATGCAAGTCAGTGTCATTATATCTGCCAGTCAGGGAATTATACATGTATTGTTTTATAATAAGAAAGAGATGGGGCCTCCATGCATAAATGTTCTAATGTCTAAGACCAGATGAGTTCCTGTTTTATTGTTAAACCAATTTAAAACCTGTGAGATCGAGTCTTTTGTGTTAAAACATAAAAAGAAATGATTTGTTGCAAATATTCGATGGATTATTTCATATTAAAAGCTTTTTGTCATATTTTCAATTGCAGTATCATTTATCAATACAAAACATTTGTCTAAATAGTCGTCCGGTACAATTCATTTCCCCATTTTGTATGGAGGTTATCAAGAGGAACAGCCAGTTTCCCGTGAATGTTTCTATATAAATTTACAATCTGTAGATTGACGAATATCATTAAGAAGACCACAACGAATTGCGTGTTTACCGTAACTGCTCTGTGCATGGTCGTTCAACAGTTGTATCCATCGATTAGGTATATAAGGTTTGTGTTTAAAGTAGAGTAAGTATGTTTCATTCAAAGCGAAATCCATCCAAAGTCTTTAAATGTCCGGTATTAGAAACAATATCCCTGACACACTTTAAACCCTTATCTATACCGTTTAACAATTGAAACAATCCTAGTTCGTTTGTATGGAACAAAGTTCAATATAGGTCAACTAAAATATCCTTGAACAGTTTGTGTTTCGTTTGGTTTGAGGCTAATGTAGCTATTTATTACATCTTTCCAAAATATATTTTTTATTTAATTTAATGTTGTTTTCAAATTATCTTTTCAAATTAAAAAGATCAGAATTTCCAATGGATTTTAATATTCGTGAGCTAAATGTTGCCTTAGCGGCACAAAACTTCATAGTCCATTTTATTTTCATGTACTTACAAAATGATTATAAGTCAGTAAAATATTACTTTATGGCTGGGATGTTAACACGCTGCACACATTTGAAAAGAGCGTGACACTGCTAGATGCAATATCTAAGATTGTAATCCTCTAAAAGTCTCGACAGAAAAAGTAACTGTTTAAACTTGTCAGGTACCCATGATATATGTAAAGGATATACACAAAGATATATAACATGCAACGCCCTAGTCTACCAATGCGATATTACACATGAGGGTAGAAAGATCGATATTTGCAAGTGCATTTTATCGAATCTCAACGCTGATTAGTCAGTTGAAGCGATGTGACGCCAAATTGCCTCATACATTACAATAAACGACATTTCTAAACAAATGTGACCATGTCGATACGATTTTACTAATTAACGTATCAATTTAACTGTATACGTCATCACAAAGTTCCTTCTCGAAGTGGATGCCATCGACATTTAGATGTCATATCCTCAAGTCGAACTGTTCGTATCAGAGAAACATCGATTTCTTGATAAGCCATTGCAACGGCGCAGATACACATCCTTGTTTTACTGGACGTGCAGATAAGAGCAACGAGCAGGAACTGTCAAATGCTGCCGTATTTCACCCAGACGGTTAAAGTGTCAATGTGTCGTGATACGTGTGTTCTGTAATGACTCATGCAAGATTTAAAGCTCAACGGTATTTATATTTAGATGTGGTACATGACCTAAAGTCATGAAATCGACTTGAATATCGTTCAGTAAATGTTCTTTTGGTGGAGACATATTGGTGGAGTCATTGCATTACAACTGGCATTCGTGTAGAGAGAGAGAGAGAGAGAGAGAGAGAGAGAGAGAGAGAGAGAGAGACACACACACACAGACAGAGACAGAGACAGAGACAGACAGACAGGGAGAGAGACAAGGAGAGCTAGAGAGAGCAGGAGAGAGAAGAATATAGAGTGGTACATACTTGGAATATCAGTGTAGAGGTTAAAAGGTACAACCGTCGGCCATATATGACCTATGAGACACGACACATCAAATCACAAGATATGTATATATAAGAGGTAATACATAACAATACATAAAAACATAGATGTACTGAACAAAATCACACAGAAATTGGAAGAAGCTTATGACCATGTACTTTTCCTATATACACACGCTCTACCTCCCTTTTTGTGTTTTCTTTCGTACACTAGGAATCCCACTGAGAAGTTGACCTTTTAATTCTAGGTTACAATTAACATTGCTTCTTTATTGTAATATTAAATTTACCTTTAGTTGATAATAACAGTAATAAATAAGAGTATATGCCTTTAAATGTATTCTTCAAATTAAGAGTAACATTATGGTTAATAACGTGTGGATATATCATGTTTCACTGGCCGACTGAATCATAGTTTACACGTTATTAACACAGCATGGACAACACTCACCTGTATATGGGCGAGTCAAGGTGTTCCCTCTCGCTCAGGTAACGTCAGGTTATTCCAGGTATTCTAGACGGCGATCACAAAGTCGTGACAGTGAATGAATCAGAATAACGTAAGGTTTCCATTCTAATGACCAAGCCTGTGCTGTCTAGCTCCACATCCAGGATGTCGGTTGACCATTACCACCTAAGAGTTACCTGTAGTTTCCTGTATCGCCGCCCTGTTCCCTGTCCCCGGCCCGACCTAGTTTAGTCAATTATCGATAGCAGAATGCACAGCCACGGCTACAGTCCTGACAAGGTTATAGATAACCCCCTTAAATAGCTTGTATTACAGCCATTGTTTACAGTCAGATATTTATTTCTTTACTAATCCACCGTCTGGCTTTAGGACAAACATAAGGTGTTTGTGTACAGGAGTCTGAGAAGTAAAGTATGTCATGTATCTGTTCAACACATACTGTTTCACATAAATGTAAAATAGCTTTGATTTATTACTACGGCAAATGTTGCTCAGTCCATGCACATCAAATGTTATCATTGAAGTCAGGGTCGTGTTCAAGAGAGGTGTGTTTCTTGTCATTTGACAAAGACAAACTGTCACCAGGACGTAGTCTGTCTTACAGACCCTGATACATTCATATCAACTACAGCCCATGCAAGTCTATAATGTTTGGCAAGTCTAGATTACTGCAGTATCACTAGGCTCCCTTTTTATTAGATTTTTATTAAGATAACTGAACAACTGTTTTTTTCTGTATGATATGTTCATTTCAGAGACTATATGTTAGTCTAACCAGGAAGAAACTACTATACTCTCTGTTATCAAATCCCTGCACTCATCAAACACGTGATGCAGTGATACGCATGACGAATCAACTTTTTTTTAATTAGTTAACGGGGATTTGTTCAGGTTGTATACTGGCTGACAGCGAACTATGTGGACGTGTGGTAGAAACCATGTTAGCTGCAATGTTAGACGAGTCATGTCACCTGCTCTTGTTCGTGTAGGACATAATTTTACATCATCGCAATGTTGTATCCCTTTTCCCGAACACCTGGTGTCATCACTAATTTTCAGTGATCCATTCAATTCAATTCAAAGGTTTATTGTACAGTCATACAGTCATATTAACAAATATTATAAAATTCGGAGTGTCAAGCCAACTGACGAAACAGAAAATCATGATGAATGAATAAAGATACTTGTGGTTGAACGCTGTACGTTTTCTTTGACATTCAAAGTTATTAGTAGATGTACATGAAAATGACCAGGCGGGTAGATATTCCATTCTTATTTTCTTATATACAGGGCACATAACCATAAAATGAAATTCGTCTTCAACACCAAGGTTACAGGAGGGCAAAATCTTAGGGACTTTCAATATTAAATATCTTCGTCTATTCTCTTTTAAATCATTTAGACAAGGTCTAAACAGTATAAAGGTATTGCGGAGGTGTTTGAATCTTAAATTTGAACGATACGACTCTGGTTCAAGGAGGGACTTAATATTACGATATGTGTCGAATCTCGAACTTCCTGAAAGTGTAGAATGCCATTCCTGTCTGAACATTTCTTTAGCACGAGTTCGAAATTGTTGCAAACACATATTTATATCACCAATAGATTGCGAGATCCATATGAATCCAAAGCCATACTTAAACAGAGTTAAGCGTATACGGGAAGCCCATGTGTTCTTCCCAATATTATCAAGACATACCAGCATAGTTTAAGCTCTCTTTGGCAAACGATGTGGCATACACAATAACTTCAGCCAATAGCGTAGGCATCGAGTATAAGATGTTATATATAGTGGAAACCTCCCACATTCACCATACAATTCATACAATGTTCATCGCTGTTTCGCCTTTTACCCAAATGGGATCTGTTTCGGTGGATAATCGAGGCTGGTTGTTCCCTGGCGTTGACGTTATATATTCTCTACTTGAGGAGTTGTCATTGATCTAACCTTAAGATAGCATTAAATTAAATGCAGTTGAAACATTAATCCTCTTTGCATCGATCGTCACAGAATATCCACCAGTGACGTAAACAGGCGTATCTATATCTCAGATGTGTTAACACGGAAGTACTTGCACCAGTAAGTGTTGTCCAATCAGAATCCGAGTAACAAGCAGCCAGCGAGCATTATGGGATACATAATGTAATCCACAGCTGTCATGTAAACTAGGTTGTGAATTGCTAGATAAAACACTTTTGATGTATTCATGCCTCTTCAACCTTATGACGTTAGAGAGTCGTGCACGCATGTTTTAACACTATTGTAATAACGGGATGCTAAAACTGCATCTTGATGTTGATACAGCGCCGTACCCAGCCGGGGGGTGGGGTGGGGGTGGTGGTTTAGGGGAGGGCAGTTCCCCCCCCCTCCCCCTGGATTTTATTGTAATTATGTAAACACAAGTTGGGGACAAGTGATACTTGTACAAATATTATATTGCACCCCCTGTTAAAAAGGCTAACTACCCCTTGTAATATACGCGAAAGTAAACTAAATTAATGATTTAACATGTTCATTAACACAGAGGGGTTTGATGGAGTTTCGTAAATTAAATAAAGTCAAACGTAGTGTGAAGATAGGAAATAATATATTTAGCTGAAACTACCCGAGTCTGTACTCTCATACCTGCTGTCGTAGTTTACTAGTATTCACGGGAGAGCATGCCAAAGGTTAACAGCTTGCAATGTTAGAACTACTATCATGTGCCATTTTTTATGGAAAACGTTCATAATTCATGAGCGAGTGAGTATTGTTTTACGCCGCTTTTAGCAATATTCCAGCAATATCACGTCGGGGGACACCAGAAATGGGTTTCACACATTGTACCCATGTCGGGAATCGAACCCGGGTCTTTGACGTGACGAGCGAACGCTTTAACCTCCAGGCTACCCGACCGCCCCTATAAGTAATGAAAGTTTATTAGGTCAGTGTGTTAGATCATTTTGTAAACTATCTTTTTGTACTTTCAAGAAAGACGTGACTGTCCTACCTTTACAAAGAATGTTCATCTAACCTGACCCATGCCATCACAGCATTTTACAAACATTATACGATTATGATTGACAAAAACATTTGAGGTCAATGTAAAGAAAAGTAAGAAACATATATATGTATAACTTCAGTGATCCTATTCCCGGGTCTATTTATTTCAAATATTTACACATATTCCCGTGTTTTACTGAATAAGCAGTGTCCACTGTCAGTCGTTGTAATATAGGTTCTGGGGTGTTGAGTGAGTGGGTGAGTGAGTATGGTTTTACGCCGCTTTTAGCAATATTCCAGGAATATCACGGCGGGGCTTCACACATTGTACCCATGTCGGGAATCGAACCCGGGTCTTCGGCGGGACGAGCGAACGCTTTAACCACTAGGCTACCCGACCGCCCCTCTGGGGTGTTGACTGCCCTTTGTCAGTGGGACTATTGCTCTGAACGTTGTTGATCCTGTCGGGAACACACTTTCCGTTTACCGACGTTCCAGTTCATTAACCGGCAACTGAGTCATGTGTTTGAATGTCCCCCATTTCTCACTTTTATCTCATACTATATACCTGATACTTAAGCTTATGGCACTATGCGTGAGTGAGTGAGTGACTCGGAGTTATCAGTGTTTTGAACGGTATACCAGTTACTGTATCTGCTGTACCTAATAGGTTGTTAAATGAATTCATTATGTGTAGTATTATATATTAACGTGGTGTTGTGGAGTTCTTTAGTTAAAAAAAACAACATACCTTTCCACGAGAGCACGCTACAGAGCATGTACAGAAAAAAGCCAGTTACACGAGTGAGAGAGTTAGTGTGAGTTTAGTTTTACGCGCTTTTGTAAAACTCCAGCCAAATCAGCTAAGGAACTCCAAAAATGGCACCCATGTGGGGTATCGAACCTGAGACTTGCCGGTGTGCCAAGCCAACGCTGTAACCACTAGACTACCCATGGTGACTAAGTGGGCGGCAGTCACGTCATCACAACTCCACCACGACGGCATGTGGGGATTAAAACCAGGACCAGACACACCAGTGGAGTGACACGCAATCAACATCATCTTCCTGTCTGGTCAACCTCAGGAGTTAAAATCGGCGTTAAACTCAATTCACTCACTCACTCAACCTCAGGAGCGCGAGATATACTTGTCGTACCTGGGCCTGTGACTGCCAATCTACGTGTAAGCATATAAATAGGTATTCGGGACCTCGTTAGCATACTACTGGACGCCCTGCCTCGAATATAGTCTTTACTGTGTCAGAAAGGATGGCTGAATATTTGCAATGTTGCTTCTATTCGCCAGAATACGTGTAATAGAAGTCATTAGTTGATGAGGTACATGTACCTTAGGTCTATATTCACAGTCAAGGGCTATTTTTTAGTCTCTACGGTAAACTACGTTTATAATGGACACGTTCATGACGAACTGACGGAAAAAACGAACTGTTGTCTTTTTTTTGTCCCGGCCATTAACTGTATATATGCCGTATATGCTTATAATGAATTACGGTTATTACGAACTTAACTTATTGGTCCCTTTTAGTTCGTTTTTTACTGTATATATGCCGTATATATGCTTATAACGAACTACGGTTATTACGAACTTTGTGGTCCCTTTAATTTCGTTATAACAGCAGTTTTATCGTATATTTTTTTTTAAACTTGTTGTTTTAGATGACAGAAGTGTGATTTTGTTAATACAGATATAAAAATGTGGTTCAAATTCAAATAGTATGTGAAGGTAGAAATACAAGACACGTGTTAATTCAAAATGTCATGAATACAAATGCGATTGCATCTATTTCCTTGTTCTCGAAAATGTCCCCGTAAGCTGTAAATCTAAACCAAATCAATGAGGCTATAGTATAATCTACTTAAAAGCTGACAGTGCTAAAGTAAACATCGTTTGTCGTGACTAACAGATTGGGTACATTTGCATCCCACGTTACAGTCAATATTTGTTATGAATATGACCTCTGACGCCCTTCTATAATCCTTCATAGAAACAATAAAATGCTCTTTGGGCGGGTGTACACGTAGGTACAAGAGCGTTATATCCCGAGTCACGCATACCCGGGCTATTGTGATGGCGACTCGTATATCAATGTCTGTAAAGCATGTCAAGATAATAAACTGGTTTTGAAGATTCAGATATATTCTGGGTGTTAAAATAGGTATTCAAGGCCTAAAGCTGCGTAGTCTGGCTGTTAGATAATACAACGTTTTATCGATGTGTCTTTTCCACAGTTAAGCACATAGTAGATACATTACTATCTATTGTATTTAATTACAAAGGTTTCAGAAACAACCCTGTCGTGATCTATCAATACTACATCATACATGTACTAATTTCACTTTTTAATATGATAAAGAATATCTTACCTGTACAAAATGTCTATACAAATGTCAACCACTTTCTTTAAGTATTTACCTACCTTAAATCGTAAATCCAACGTAAAGCCTTTGAACTACTCCTGTTGGAGTCAGGGTCCAACAGAAAGGTAAACGACAGTTTCCTTCATTGGTTTTACAACCAGCTGTCGATCACGTGCTCTGATGTCATATGCTACCATCAACGGCCCTATGGCATGTGAAATGGGGGTTTAACGCTGCAACTAACGGGAGTGGAGACTCGGTCATATATCCGATTTGTAACGGGAAACCCGAGACCCAGTATTGCAACTGCACGGAGGACCACGCCCTTTATGGCCCCGGTGATTGATGGCTGTATTCTACATTGGGAACTGATATCCACACGTTGGAGGGGTGTTAATAAAAACACAACCTTCTGAGTGTGTACTTGTGACACGTTGTGTGAGTTATGCTCACATGAGAGATGCCATGTTAATGGCAGGTAACTATGTACATATTTACCACTGACTGAGTGAGTGAGTGAGTTGGGTTTAACGAGCTTGAACAGTATTCCACTCAGTTATATCACGACGTGTCAGTGTCAGGTTAGTGTGGGAGGAAAGCCCGAAGTGATGCAGGTCTTAGACGTTTGCCAGGTTGATGAAACCCACGTGAACGGGTATGGTGCTGGCAAACCTAGAAACATAATCGGGACGAACAGGGGGCTCGAACATATATTTATCAGACTATTATACAGAATTCACGATATCAGGCCTATTACTCTCTGTATAATCCCCAAAGCTAATGTATCAGGTGTTATCATATTAAAGTATGAAATATGAAAATGTGAACATGGTTACTTTTCCTTTGGGGGTTCCCCTTTGTTTAGGGGTGGTTGGGTACCCTGTTGGTTAAAGCGTTCGCTAGTCACACCGAAGACCTGGGTTCGATTCCCGACATGGGTTCAATGTGTGAAGCCCATTTCTGGTGTCACCCGCCGTGTGATATTGCTGGAATATTGCGTGCGTGCCTGCGTGCCTGCGTGCCAACGTGCGTGTGTGCGCGCGCGTGTGTGTGTAGGGAGGGGGGGGGGGGGGGCGTGAGGGGGGAATTACCTAGGCGGGGATTTGACATGGGGGTATTTGACCAGGACTATGGGGGCCAGAGAGGGGCGGAAATATGAAGGCGATGATAAGTCTGGGATAGTTGGCCGGGGAGCAGTAGGCCTACACCCATGCAGTATCACGACTTTCCTTGTGCTCGGATAACACTGAATTATCTTATCCGAGCTGGCACGGGTGGCCCAGTCGTTTAAGGCGCCGCAATTCACGGTGCAGAGTTGCGTCCCATGGGCACCCAAGAAACCTATGATTGGGGATTCGAACCCAACTCACTCAAACTTATCCGATGTTTCCTTAATGTTAACGGGGTGTCTGAAAAACTTCATAACAGAGGCAAAATGAGCATAACATTTTTGGCAAAAAATTCTTATAAATATGGAAAGGATTTTGTCGCTTTTTTCATACACTGTGACCTCCTTAATCAGGAAATACTCTCCTTCCGGACACGCACGTGTTGTGAAGGTCTACAAATATACGAGGCATGACTGCTTTCCCAATGGTCCGTATTACGAACTTTTGATTGGCTTTACGAGTTTCCCTGAATATACCGTCTCAGAAGGGAATAATCTAGTGTAGACTTCGGTTTCTCAACGCTGTCAAAGATACATGTACGGACAAAGCAGTATTTGTAAAGTAATATCAGAATTGATATTGTAAGTGAATGTGTCATTTACCTATCAGAACTGCACCTATACAAGTGCTGACATTATGAAATGTTATCAGCGAACACGCTTCATTACATAAGTAGAGGCCCGTGAAGAACGGGGGTAGAATAGGTCTTCAGCAACCAATGCTTGCCGTAACAGGTCGCTATGCTTGTCGTAGGAGGCGACTAACGGGATCGGGTGGTCAGGCTCGCTGACTTGGTTGATGCATGTCATCATATCCCAATTGCATGGGTCGATGCTCATGATGTCAATCACTGGACTGTCTGGTCCAGTGACGTTTAAGTACCGCCGTCATATAGCTGGAATATTGCTGAGGACGACACCTAATCTAGAATGTAGCCAATGTCATAATGTCTAATATACATTCCCTCTTATTTCTGAGTCTTCCTGGTTTAACTTCCCTTCAAATTATCCTAATATGTATTACAATTTCATGCCGATACAACATGGGCCCGACATAAACACTACTCATTAATTAAATGCTCGCAAAAAGGGTAAGCATGTCTGGCCCTATCGGTAGCTGCTGCCACTCACACAATTTGCATAAAAAAGTAAAATAATTAAGTCTATACAATCTAAACTGGGCGGCAAAAGAAAGTATAGATCGAGTTCCATGATCGATAAAAAAATAACAAGAAGAGGTTTAGATGTGAATTATAATATAATCTAGGGAGGGGTAACAAATGATTGATCAACCACAGTTTGAATGAAATTGTGCAATCACAGGTAATGTAAGCTCAAGGTAAACAATGGGGGGGGGGCAAGAAATTTCATTTTCAAAAGTTGTCTGAAATGTCACCAAAAAATTGTCAGACTCACTACAAGTTCATTGTCGACACAGTTGCCTTCAATAGCGTGTATGACCTCCAGCTGCCTCAATGCAGGCTGTGATACACCGCCTCATCGATGACGTCAGTCTTCTGATGACGTGGACTGGAATCCGTTGCCACTCGTCTCTCAGGGCCTGCTGCAATTCTTGTCTGTTGACGGGAGGCTAAATGGCGTGCACTAATCTGTCTATCAAGATGGTCCCACAGATGTTCAATAGGATTCATATTGGGTGAGTGGGCAGCCCAGGGCAAAACGTCAACTTTCTGCTGGTTTTAGAAAGCTCCGAGTCAGTCTTGCAGTATGGGGCCTGGCATTGTCGTGTTGAAACTATGTCCCCTGCTGTTGGTTTTGTAAGAAGGGAAGCACAACTGGCTGCAACACTTGGTCTCTGTACTGCCAGCATTCAGATTTAGCATTCAAATACCGCTCCACACCATGACACCTCCCCTGCCGAATGGATGGACCTCTCGAATACACGCCGGAGACAAGCGTTCCCCTCTGCGTCGATAAACTCGTTCTCTGCCGTCATTTCGAAACAAGTTAAACCGATTTCTATCAGTAAACACCACTCGACGCTAATTTCTCACTTGCCGGCGTCGAACCTGCCTCGTCAATCGCAGTCTCAGGCGTCGATGTTGAGCAGTCAGTACCATTCCTCAGAAAGGACGATACGCTCGGATTCCAGCAGCACGAAGTTGTCGTAGTACTGTACGTTGGCTAATGGGATGTCCCAACGCTGTTGCTGCCGTCGCCGATACGAATCTGTTTCGCAGGTGAATGAGACGTATCAGACCGTCTTCCAGTGGTGTTGTCACTCGGTGTCGTCCGGTTCTAGGCCTGTCCTGTGTCCTCCCTGTTTGCCTGTACCGTTGAATCAGCCTGGCTACTGTCAATGGTGTACAACCAAACCTTCTGGCAATTTGGACCTGTGTTGCCCCCATTTCGGCCATACCGATGTCTCTCTGTCTCTCTCTGTCTTTGCTCCCGTGACAGTCGTGGCATTTCTTTTGTGTGCTTTCATCACCTATGGTTATACCCTGCAGACGAACGCATTTATACAGCTAACATGCATGTGCAGTTTATGCCATAGACGGGAAACCTGTTTCACCATTTTTTTGGCACCGCACGAGCGCCGTCAAAGGTGGCGTTTCCGGGTGAGGTGTTTTTTGGTACCTGTTCCTGGGCAGTCATATTCCCAATACCAACTTTCAACTAGTTATCGCTGTTTTCCGGAAATTTACAAATTGACAACTTATACTTCCTTTTGCCGCTTAGTTTATATAATGTAAGACATTTATAAACAATTCACGTAATCGTTAACTTCTAAGTTCGTGTTACATTGAAGCCTCGTTAATCCGGACAAGACCCAGTGAGATCGTGCGGATTAATGAATCAGGGATTGTTTGTTGTGTAACGCCGCACCCATCAATATCCCATCTGTATGACGACGGTCTGTAAATAACCGAATCTTGTGTTGACGAATGTTCTTAGTATGTATGCAAATAACGTTAATCGTCCGGAATGTAGGAATCTGGGGCTAACGGGTTCCATAGTAAACTAATGTATGTTATCAAAGTAACATTGGAACCATTTCATAATTATAAGTTCCGGGCAAAAGAAAGTATACACCCATGTTTGATGGTGGCCCAAAATGAAACAAACAAGAAATTCATATTCGATGGTGGTGTATTTGATACTGATATCATAGTTGTGTTTTGGACCTTACGTTTGCGGTGTTTCGGGCGACTTTTTTCAGCCATGTTTGTTTGTTTGTTTGTTTGTTTGTTTGTTTGTTTGTTTGTTTGTTGTTTAACGACGCACTCATCAATATTCGAGATATATGTCGGTCTGTAAATAATCGAGTCTGGACCAGACAATCCAGTGATTTACATCATGAACATCCATCAACGAAAATGGGATCGATGACATGCATCAACCAAGTCAGCGAGCCTGACAACCCGATCCCGTTAGTCGCCTCTTACGACAAGCATAGTCGCCTTTTACGGCAAGCATGGGTTGCTGAAGACCTATATCTTATTTTTAAGATGTTATATATATAATAATTGGAAGGTAATTTGCGTACCTTCACCTGAACTACGGTATAACACTCGTACTTTGGTCCGGGCGATTAGGGATGAGCGAGAGGTACAACGTCAGGAACCTTGGACCTCAATTTACCGCAGTTACTTCAGCAATCACAAAGGATGTTCTTCGTTCAACAGCTTTCATTCACAATGTGTGTTCACGGAATGTATGTTCACGATAGGGTCAACATCGTTCAGAGCAATAGTCCCACTGACAAAGGGCAGTCAACACGGTCGGGTAGCCTGGTGGTTAAAGCGTTCGCTCGTCACGCCGAAGACCCGGGTTCGATTCCCGACATGGGTACAATGTGTGAAGCCCATTTCTAGTGTCCCCCGACTTGATATTTCTGGAATATTGCAAAAAAGGGGGGTAAAACCATACCTATTAACTCTTATTATTATTGCTGTATTTCTGGTAGCTTGGATGTTATTTCTAGCCGTATTACCCTCACAATGATACCTGATAGCCCTCCTTGCCCTCGTGGCCTAGTGCTGCTGTCACATCGGGGGGCTGTGTATCTACTCAAGGACGACAACTTCTCTAGAATGTAGCCGATTTTTGTCATAATATCTGGTATAGATTCGCTCTTATTTCTATGACTTCCTGATTTAACTTCTCTTTAATTATCTAAATATGTATTACAATTTCATACCCCTACAACATGGGACCGACATAAACACTAGTCGATAAACAAATGATGGCGGTGGTCCTCTACCCTCGTGTTGAGAGCTATCAATCGTTACTTCACAGCTGGTTCAGAGTTTTATGTGAGCTGTTCGGGTACAGTCGGACACAGTCGGGAACATTCGGTTACCAGACAGCCATCTATTGCCAGCCCAGATGGAACATTGGCGTCGTTGATGGCTCTACACGAGTACGCAGGTGATCGTTATCTAGTTAATTTACAACCATGTGACATACAGTATTTGACAACACGCCCATGGTGATAATCGGTAAGGACGTTGTTAGTGTCTTTAATTGTTCGACAGATAAGCCGTGTAAAAGATCGGTCGGAAATCCGCCATACTTCATGCTTTTGCAGTTTATTATAAGGGTTTAGTAAATGGGGTTTGAATTTGAGGTATCCGTCGGTCACGGATGACACTCACGAAACATGCCCATGTTGAGATAATGAGGTATCTTGTATTCGGTAAAACATTCTCCAGAAGAACTGTTATCATATCCTTGTATTTGTTTTGTTTGTTGGTTTGGTTGCTTGGTTGTTGTTTAACGCCACACTCAGCAATATTCCAGCTATATGACGGCAGTCTGTAAATAATCGAGTCCGGACCAGACAATACAGTGATTGACATCATGAGCATCCATTCGCGCATCATGGGCTACGATGACATGCATCAACCAAGTCAACAAGCCTGACCATCCGATCCCGTTGGTCGCCTCTTGCGACAAGCATGGTCGCCTTTAACGGAAAGCATGGGTTGCTGAGTGAGTGAGTGACTGAGTGAGTATGGGTTTACGCCGCCTTAAGCAATATTCCCTCAATATCACGGAGGGCACACCAGAAATGGACTCCACACATTGTACCCATGTCGGGAATCGAACCCGGGTCTTCGGCGTGACGAGCGAACGCTTTAACCACTAGGCTACCCGACCGCTCCATGGGTTGCTGTAGACCTAATCTAATCCGGATCTCCACAGTTTCATATCCTTGTATTTAGTGTTGTGACTGACCGACTGCTTCGCATTGTTATCTGCCAATAAAATTACATTGTTGTAATGTGTTTAAGAACAAAATATTTTCGTTGAGTCTAAATGAAAAATGTATCTGGTTTTGCAGCTGAAGCGGAAAATATATCAAAATCCCGATGCGTCAAATATGGAAATGTCCTCTACATGTTTCCCATAAAACATTTTGAAAGCTTTGCGGATGCTTGGAATATTTTACAATTCAAACAACTTTTGAGCAAGAGTCGTATGACGCTCTCTAAAATCTTCGTAGAAAGAGTGTGCTCGATTTTACCTAAAAAGTTGTAACATGTAGATCTGGGTATGACGGGTGAGCTATCCTCGTATATTAAGAAACGGTCAGATCTGGGTATGGCGGATAACGCTGTATGATCGTTGGCCGTACTACCCTACTGATGTAGATATGACCTCTCACCGTCCTTCCTCGGTCGTGTAACAGACATTTTCAATTGTCATTTTTTTATAAATTGCTCGGCTGCCCTTTGACTGTTAACATGACACAATTTCTGGGCAACACCCTGCTTGATATCTCCTTAGGACCGACGTCATATCGTGTCAGTGTATTCACCATCGCTAGCTGTTATCTCTCAACGAGCTACTGATCAATATAGACACTCGTCTGTTTTACAAAGGTTTAGCTTTATATATATTCAGGTATGGTAGGTGGGAAAGTATTTTTCGAAAATTACTGAATCACTTTTACAGAGGAAACGTATTTTGAATATGTGCACAACAATCAACCAGTGACAGGTATACATGAATGGGCGACTCAAACCTACAACAGGTCGTATAGCTAAGTTATTGCTAAGTGCTTGTCCTGTAGCACATTCATTCGTTATTGAATTGCTACCACATGCCAAGACAAGAAATCAGCGACACCAAACCCTTGAACTATTGCATGCGGAACAAACCGCCCGGCAAGTAGCCAATGCATTTCAAGTCCACGTAAGGACCATATACAGGCTCCAGCAACGGTACCAGACCAGCAACACAACAGATGACCGACAACGTTGTGGATAAGCAAGGGCCACCACCCGACATCAGGATCGTCAGATTGTGCGACAGCATCCTCAAGTTCGCTTTGTTACTGCTACGGCAACTGCTCTACAGACCATGGGGACACACCAGCGACACATTAGTGCGGACACCGTGCGTCGACGATTGACGAGCAGACACCTCCACTGTCACAGGCCACACCGAGGACCCATTCTGACACCAAGTCATCGCCGGGACCGTCTTCAGTTGGCAACACAGCATTGGTGCCACGAGCAGTGGAGAAGAGTCCTCTTCTCAGATGAGAGACGTTACTGTATCTCAACAGCAGATGGCAGAGGGAGTGTCTGGCGACGACGTGGGGAACGTTATTCGGATGCTTGTGTTGTTGAGAGAGACTCGTGGGGTGGTCCGAGCATCATGGTGTGGGGTGGAATTGGTCTTGCACAGAAGGTTGGCCCTGTGGTCTTCCAGAACATCGGTCCAGGGAGATGTAATGGTGTCACAGCAGCTCGGTACATTGATCAAGTCTTGAGACCACATGCCATACCTCATTTGGCACGTCGCCACAACCACGAGTTTCAGAATGATAACGCCCGTGCCCTGAGTTTTGCTTTTCGCTTGGCAAATACGTTTATTTGATATGAACAGTCGCTTTTGAGTCAGAGTGAGTGAGTGACTATGGTTTTTACGCTGCTTTTAGCAATTTTCCAGCAATATCACGGCGGGGGACACCAGAAATGGTGTACACATGTCTGAATTCGAATCCGGGTCTTCGGCGAGACGAGCGAACGCTTTAACCCCTAGGCTACCCGACCGCCGCCTTTTGAGTCAGAACACTGCAGATAGTCGATATCTATGGGGAAAAACTAAAACACACAGAAGTTTGCATGCTGATTGTCAGGAGTCGAGCTCGTGTTTGGAACCTTGGGTCAAAAGGCAGAGTGTTTCTGTTACTATTCTCAAGCAGGAAGAGATGGCACTGAGCCATGGCTCAGTACTCTGCACGTCCATACTTGTATACATACTTCCTTGGCCACAACACTACATGTCACAGTGGTCTAATGGAAGAGCGTCCGCCTGGAGAGCGGAAGGTCCGGGGTTCAATCCCCGGCCGCGTCATACCAAAAGACGTTAAAAGATTGTACTTGTTGTTACCCTGTCTGGCGCTGGGCATTAAGGGGCTAAAACAAGGACTGGTTGACTCGGAGTCAGTATACTGTGTCTGAGTGGGGTATTCATGTTAAACTGCGGCATGGTATCTCAGTGAGCTAGCACTATAAATCGGTTTCAGTCCGGACACACGTGCATGCACGTCGCTATATAAGTGCAATAATCTTCGACGCAACGTTATAAACTCCAATTCACCTCACCTCAGCTGTGAATCGCTTCCCATTTCATTTGTACAAGATTGATGTTCAAATAACTACGAAGGCCACATGTAATTGTGTCACATGTAATTCACATGTAAACTTAAAACATCGATCGGCTCTCTATTTATAGAGTACATAATCCATGGGCAAGTCTGTTGTATCATCGACTTCTAACCAGGCAATGCCTTGTCGGTGGGGCAGGACCTTTTTCACAAACACAAGGTGTCAGCACTGATTTTCAGTGATGATAGTCATATTATAACTTTCTCCACTATTTTGCCTTTGACGCCTAATGGATCATTTCGGCGGATGATCGGGACTGTTCATTCTCTGGCGTTGACTGATGTATTTAATATCAAAGTCAAGAGTTCAGCTGACCAATGATTCCGAAGATGCCTTAGTAGCGGCCATAATATTTCCGAGTCCCGTGATGGGATTCGAACCACGGACCTTCTGATCTGAGGTCGGACGCTTTGTCCACATGACCGAAGAGGTTAACCCCGTCAGCAAGTTGACAAGGTAAGGATGACACCACGCCCTGCTACACCTTGACTAACCACTGGCGTCAAACCACGTAATCGTGGCTACTGTCACTACGATCACTACGATTACTTTCATACGTCACAACTTCCGCTAGATTTATACTTAGAGGAAGAAGCATATTATTTCCCATTTATAAAGTAAAATACTTAACCTTGGCAAAAGTAGGTCCTTACTCAGCAACTGCTCACAAAGAACACTAATGTTCCAGCCATTGCTTCACAATGTTGAGGGGCGGTGGGGTAGCCTGGTGGTCAAAGCGGTCGCTCGTCACGCCGAAGACCTTGGTTCGATTCCCCAGATGGGAAACATGTACAATGTGTGAAGCCCATTTCTGGTGTCCCCCGCCGTGATATCGCTGGAATATTGCTAAAAGCGGCGTAAAACCATACTCACTCACTCACTCACTTCACCATCTTGAGAAATGACATGATTCTGTTTGAGAATTCTCCGTCTCATGGGCCACCAAAACCTGGCGGGTATATCAAACCTCAACTTCTTACAATTGCATTGTTGAATCTTCCCGAGCCAAGGGAGTTAACTGACTGTAAAAGTCCAGTTTCCACCGAACTAGACATTCTTGTGGCTGACTGGGTTTCTGCAACTCATACTTCTATAATTCAATTTATTTTCAAACAGAGTTAATCCGTTAATTAATACAGTTGTTGAGTAGCGATCCTCGTACGCGTAAGATTGCTTTTATTTTTGCCTGTTCGGTAATTTAAGTAAAGGATGCAATAATTAACTCAATCAATCTTTCAAAACGAATGAAACTTTTCAGGCAGCTGGTAACGTGAATCAGTGAATCACTTCATGGGTAAATAGACTATGACATATAATTAGTCGTATTTTCACCGAACAGCTTAAACCATTGTGTTTCATATTTAAATAAAAGCGACACAAGTATTTCCATAATCATATGGAAGCTATGCTAAAAGCATTGAAGTCCGAACAGCTATAAGACTCATAAAACTTTACAATGGCCATTAACTCGAAGCATACAGTTATACGGTGCCCTATCGTTGCCACTTTGCTCTCACAACTGTAGTATATGATATATGGCTGGATATAAATTGTACTCCATATCACATGCCGCTCTGACACCAGAACACTCGTCATGGGCTGATATGGAACGCAGCCAGGTTCTTGTAACCTCTGCACCAACTGACTCTATACATACATTACAGGGAACACGGGGTGCCAGCGTTCTGCGGTGTCCCAATTCACTGTGTGGAGTTGCGCTCCTCAGTTGTACCAGGATCTGCTTATAATGATCCCACTCCCAGATTTTCCCTAATTATGATCTCTGTGTTAGCACCGTACGTACATCATGGGTTACGACGACGACCTGCGTGACATGTCATAACTGATACAGGTTGAAGACAATAGACTCTTGCATCAACTCTTCTTGACATTTTCGTAGCTATGTGGCTGAAATAATGCTTATGCGACGTTCAATTCTAACTCACTCATTCTAAACATGGTCAGAAGAACATCAGCTCTCGCTATGGCTTTGGTGCACAAGGGTCAATGATAACCAACGCATATCGTGAATCTGGATTTTATGTGTGCTTCTATAGCGTGGGCACATGAAAACAAATGCCAAATATTGTCTCCCTTTTTATCCACAGTTTTAGTGAATATTGCCAGATGTATTGACGGTGGTACACTGATGCCTGGTGTGTTTGACCTATGGAATCCCCATCACAGTTTACCTACAACCAATGGATCATTCCAAGAGTATACAGAATCTGCATATCTTCAGCAGGTATAACCAAGACAGAAACACAAACACAAATAACATTATTTTACAGTATTTATTCTCAACAATGTGAATCACAATGGATGATGCATAGTTACCATAAACAACATATGGACAACAAATCTCTCTGGAAACTGTGCTTTCTCCATACACAGACGCAACAGTGATTTCAATACTCTAGGTTAAAAGGAAATATTCTTTCATTCTGTCTGTCATGAGATAAATAGTAGTGTAAAATTAACATTCATCAGTTGTAAAAATCTGTCATTAACAGTTAAATGAGATTAATCCAAAGTTGAAATACTAACTAAAGGCCTTAATTTCCCACAAACTGCTGTCTGTCTACATACAAAGCATTTCTGTTTCAGTAGACAATCAAGATTGATAATTCTGCTATCGACATTTAAAATTTATGTTTACATGTACTTTAGATGTTGACACAAACTTTATACCAAATAGTGCACATGGACATAGTCCTGTATTTTTACTCGAGGTACTCATGACACAAATTCTAAAAATAATAATGTAAATCAATGCTTAACACCCCCTCACCAAAACTAAATAACTTAGTTCCAGTATCTCTCTGTTCTTTATCATGCTGTGATTAATGCTAGTCGTCACACAGGTAGTAGCTCCAGTCATCAAGCTCATATTCAGGTATATAATGCTATCATACTTAGTTTTCTTAATGCTTTGCACACAAACTGAACATGGATAAGCTATGAGGTTTATGTAATCATATACAGTAGATGCATAGATCTGGCTCTTTACTGAGACAATGGCGACAGACTAGGGAGGAATACCTTAGGTTATATACTGGTGGACTAGGAAGTTGTAGCTTCAATGGCAAGAAACACAATACAATGGAAATAAATAAACACTTCCTAGAAATATCACAGGATTTAACTTAAATGATTACCTGTATACATTGAGGCAAGTACATCGGGACGTTAAAATGCTGACTGATACCAACCTGATTCCATTGATTATTGCAGCCATCTGAGAATAATTGTTTATCATCATGATCAGGATTTACTAGAGTCATAACATACAGAGTACATTTTGAAATATCCAGTCGACTGTCCTCCAACAGTAGCAATTCGCATTCATATTCCTCAGCAAGTAATAATTATAATAATAATTGCATTTATATTGTGCCAGATTCATTCACCAAGTGGATGCTCATAGCATTACACTATTATTACCCCAGTCAATGGATCAGTGAGCACTCGATTTTCATTCTCAGCTCCCTGGGGAGTATACAACCCCAGCTGCCTGTGAGGCGCATGAAGGTTAACAGCCACATTACCATCTCATCCTACCGGGTACCCACTCACTTCTGGGTGAACAGAGGCACATTTCAAACAAAGTCACTTGCCTAATACATTTTGATCATGAAGGAGGTGGGCAAGGTAAGCACATACAGGGTACTGTGTGCTTAACAGTGAGTCTCACATCTCAAGCATCACATGTATGTCTAATACTTATTACTATGAAAACACCAAGTCTTATGTCTTCAGTGAGGCTTGCAAGCAGCTGATCATTTCCCTCTCCACACAACATGCACAGGATGGTACACTCAGAGTGATACATCAACAACCAAGTCCGGCTTGGTTTAATACAAATGGTTATGTACAATGATTCATGATTACTTACATGGAACCCTACTACATGTATGTACAGGCAAAGTCTAATTAAAGCCCTTTAGGACATGAGAGAAATAAATAAAAATAAAATATATCAATTTAAATATTCACCAGTAAAATTATTATAAGAAAACCAAACAAGTTCTTTTTTTCTAAAAAATTCAAATGAACTAAAACCGTAACATCAGACGAAGAATTAATTTTCTATTTTTAAATGATGATCAACATTCCAGTCAATAAAACATAACTTTGAGAATTAATTATTAAAATCCCATAAATCCAAAGCGTTATGTAAGAAAACTTCTTCTTTTTCTAAAAAATTCAAATGAATTAACTAAAACCATAACATCAGACGAAGAATTGATTTTCTATTTTTAAATGATGATCAACATCCCAGTCAAGAAAACATAATTTTGAGAATTAATTATTAAAATCCCATAAATCCAAAGCGTTATGTAAGAAAAATGGAAAGTCTTGTGTAAAAAATAATGATTCTGAAAGTACTAAATTAAGACCTGACTACACATGCAAGCGAGGTGGATTTCGTTTGATATCACATGGTCTCGATACTGGCTGCTCCTCTCCATTACTGTATATACACATACAAAACATTACATCTCAGTATCTACATTTACTATTAGGTACCAATAAGTACATGTGTTCAGTGAATTAATGTGTACTTTATCTGTGCAACTGAAATTTCACAATGCTCAAAGAGTTATACATATTCTTAACACAATAACCAATTTGATTTTTATTATATTCTTATCTATACTATATCTGCATATAAAATATATAGAACTTAGTGTGTCAAAAATATGTAACAACATGGTCATATTATATACAAGAACATACATATTGCAGAAATCAACAAGATTAAGTTTTATTATTAAGACAAATATGAAAATATGTGGCAAGTCATTGTTAATGGAGACTCAACGTGATAACATTCCTTGGTTTTGATTTTGTTTGTTCTTATAAGACAATGTATAAACACAATGTCTGCATAAATACACTTCAGAACCACACAATATCTAACATTTTCCACTTTGAAAGTACAAAACATAATCAAGCTACAAACTTAACTGACAAGACAAAGGAATAGAAATGAACAAAACACTCACCAAACACACAGTGGTTCAGATTAAGGCTGATTACAAAGACTGAGTAATAGTTTCACTGAAAGCATGCATCATTCCTGAGTACATTTGCATGTCTTATATTACATTAAAGCGATGCTATGAACAAGCTATCACATTTCTTATATTCATACAAACCCTTTTTGTATAAAACATTGATGCATCATATTCTATTTTCACATGTTCATCGTCACATCCTATTCAACGCTTGGATGCAGCACAACTGTCAGATTCAAATGTACTCATCCTGTCCATCCCCACGATGTAGCATATACATTTCTCCTACTCCAACTGTCCAGGTACCTTATCACACTGTCATCCTCTAGGTTCCTATTTCCCAGCCTATGTAGCATATGCCATTGTTCATCATCTCACAACCTGGAGGGCAATCTGGATGCATGCTCTGTGATTGTCTGGAGGCAGCGTGGCATCTTCCTCTCCCTTGATACTTCAACATCTCTACCAGTGTTAATGTATCATGAGCATCTGGACCAGGTCAGGGCACATCACATGCTGAAGTGGTTGACTAGTAAATCAATGGTAACATGTCCCATCACAACTCCACATCATTGTTACATCTGTTACACTGTTATCACTTCAGTGTCTGCTTGATCCACATGGGCAAGGATTCCAGGCCTGGTGAAACCTATGGTTGGGTCTCCAGCGACAGATTCACATAGTGACAGTGACCTGGCATCCATGTTACACTACATCCTGTACAGCACAAATATTCTGTCACAACAATGCACAGGATATGACAGTATGATGTCATTAACCAATTCTGTGTTCATATGGTCTTCAGTCTTCTCCACATACCACTGATTTTCATTCTGCTGAATATTTCTCATACCACTTCTAAACCACTCAATGTCCATGGTTTATATTGATAAGTGACTGACTGCCACTTTCACACAATTGTGGCAGGTACTATGTCCCATAAAGTATTCCTGATACAAGTCTGAAATGATGCATGTGTTCTGACACAATAACATATACCAATTACAGTGTTCTGAAGCTGGACAAGTTAGACCTGGGACACCACCAGTTGCATAAATACAGCATCAGTTGCATTAATGAAGCACAATACCAATGTCATTTCAAACTCTTGTCTCAACTTCATTCTTAAAGTTGAACACACTCATGTCCAGTTTCTTGAAAGCACTGTTGGAGCACAACACCAATCATCACCATCCATTTGACAACGTCCAGACTCACTTGAAATGTGTTGCAGTTAGAGGCATACGTTCATAATAACTTAAAAACATCACATAATTAATTAAAGTTTTCATCACATGCATATAAAAATACTGAGTTGGCTTTTATGGCAGTAACCATAGAAACCAAATCATCATTGATGGCTTGTGTTGAGCTAGTAAAGGTATGTACAGCTATAGTTAAGATAAAAACTGTCATCACATAGATTAACTGCTAAAGATTCAGCACCTCTGATATATGTTATCATAAATGATACATTAATATCTCTAGATTTCTGTTGTCTGCAAACCATCCACATTTCTTGTAGTAATGACATCGTTGTCTTTATGAGCATGTCCATTGGTAATCTTGAGTTTCCCATTTGTGTGTTGAAACTTCTTGGAAATGTCATGATTTTTAAGGTTTCTGGAAGTTTCATGTTCATTGAGAGCTGCTTTAAGATAGAGGTCGGTAGAAGAAAGACTGTTAGTGAAATCTTTATCTTCAGGGAAGATATTCATAGAAACCTCCTGCTCATCAAAGGGTTGTCCAGGATCCACTGCATTTTCATCCAGGGAGTTTTGCCTGAAACATAATGAGCATTAGATAAAAGTGACACAACCCTTCCATTAATAGTAAGAAATCTCTGCTGAAAGCAGCATTCATCGTACGATTCCTGACGCTATCATAAGTATGTATTAATGGGGCACTATCAAATAGTGATGATACCAGGTGTATCACTATCACAAAGTGTCCCGGGGAAACTTCTGGGTTAGAATGGTCATCAACAGTCCATCCTTGTCAAAAGAGACGATGGGATCGGGTGGTCAGGATCGCTGACTTGGTTGATACATGTCATCATATGCCAACAGCTTTGATGGATGCTCATGATGTCAATCCCTGGATTGTCTGGTCCAGGCTTGATTATTCAAAGACTGCCATGATACAGCTGGAATATTGATGAGTGTGGCAATAAACAACAAACCAAACTATCAAATTGTGAAAATACCAGGTGTATCACATTCAAAAAGTGATGATACCAACTATTTCACTATCAAATAGTGGTGATACCAACTATTTCACTATCAAATAGTGGTGATACAAACTATTTCACTATCAAATAGTGATGATACCAACTATTTCACTATCAAAGAGTGATGATACAAACTATTTCACTATCAAAGAGTGATGATACCATGTATTTCACAATAAAATAATGATGATACAGGTGGTTTATAATGACTTGTCACAAGCATCAGTCCTATTCTTTCGTCATATAGACTCCCCAATACATTCACAAATATTACTGAAGGATGTCTTGGGACCAAGATAAGATACCATGTTGTACAGGGGGAAATGGAAAGGAAATTGATAATTCAGGAATCTTTTAAATAAAACTAAACTAGAAAAGCAAAGTACTGATATGAAATGCTGGCCAGATTACAGATAAATAGCAACAGAGTTCTGCTCTAGTTGTACAGTGTATATGGAAGACCTGAAAAATTACAGATTTCAGATGACAGAAAGGGACGATGTCTTAGAAAATGATATTACAGGGGTATGTAACAACTTCTAAGGAAACTTAGAGGAGATTCAAAATGAGTACAGGAAAATTTTTCATTGTACATTGTTGAATACTTTTAACTGTTCACTAAAATAAATCATTTCTACTTTTTCCACTGAGTAATATTCTGTCTCAACAAAAACCAAGTACTCTGTAGGAACCAAAACCAAGTATTCTGTCTGAACCATAAACAAATATTCTATAGGAACCAAAGCCAAGTATTCTGTCTGAACAATAAGCAAATACTCTGTAGGAACCAAAACCAAATATTCTGTAAGAACCAAAACCAAATATTCTGTAGGAACCAAAACCAAATATTCTGTAAGAACCATAAGCAAATATTCTGTCTGAACCATAAGCAAATACTCTGTAGGAACCAAAACCAAATATTCTGTAAGAACCAAAACCAAATATTCTGTAGGAACCAAAACCAAATATTCTGTAAGAACCATAAGCAAATATTCTGTCTGAACCATAAGCAAATACTCTGTAGGAACCAAAACCAAATATTCTGTAAGAACCAAAACAAGTATTCTGTCTGAACCATAAGCAAATATTCTGTAGGAACCAAAACCAAATATTCTGTAAGAACCAAAACAAGTATTCTGTCTGAACCATAAGCAAATATTCTGTAGGAACCAAAACCAAATATTCTGTCTGAACCATAAGCAAATATTCTGTCTGAACCATATGCAAATACTCTGTCTGAACCATAAGCAAATATTCTGTAAGAACCAAAAGAAGTATTCTGTCTGAACCATAAGCAAATATTCTGTAGGAACCAAAACCAAATATTCTGTCTGAACCATAAGCAAATACTCTGTAGGAACCAAAAACAAATATTCTGTAAGAACCAAAACAAACATTCTGTCTGAACAATAAGCAAATACTCTGTAGGAACCAAAAACAAATATTCTGTCTGAACCAAAACAAGTATTCTGTCTGAACCATAAGCAAATATTCTTTCTGAACAATAAGCAAATACTCTGTAGGAACCAAAGCCAAATATTCTGTCTGAACAGTAAGCAAATACTCTGTAGCAACCAAAAACAAATATTCTGTCTGAACCAAAACAATTATTCTGTCTGAACCATAAGCAAATATTCTGTCTGAACCATAAGCAAAGATAGAATAAACTTTAATTTCTTTTATATTTCAAAACTTCAATAACAGTAAAAATATATTTCCCTTGAACACACACCAGTAAATGGGATTATGTAATCAAAAGAAACAAAAGAGAAGAATATGTAATAGAATGTAATCACAAAGAGTTATAATAATAATTATACTCAGAAAATAACTTTTCAGTTCCTGAAAAAATCTTCATGCAACTGCAAACTCACTATCTACATCACAAACTGCACACATGGATCCATTCAAGCATATGCATGCAGTTATGCACCGTTCAGGCACCTAGGATGAGCATGTGCATCAAAAAGTGTTTGTGCAATGTTAGAGGAAGTGCATGAAACATACAGTAACTCTCAGGAAAAGAACAACACAAATGAAATCATAATGATATAAACATGTCTTATGAAATGATCTCTTTATAAAGAAAAAAAGAAAATGTTGTATTTTGAATTGCATCAAAGGGTCATCATAAACTAACTCACTTAAAATATTAAAACTAAGAGTAAACATCCATAAACCAAGTTATGAAAAAAACCTGAGGCAAAAGACAAATTTAATAAAATGACAGTACAAATGTCTGGGACAATGGCTATCCAGATAGGGAGTATCATTTGAGATTGTATGTAGATAAACATGATTTTAAATGTAATGTTATTTGATAATAAGGAATTTGGGATAAATACTGCGTCGTACATTGAAGCTGACCAATTGAGCACACTTGGATAAAAACAAATGGAACCATATACACATGTATGTGATGTCCTAAAATTTGGAATTTATTTGACAAGTTTTGTCAGACTTCATTAAGCACATCCAAATGTTCCTTTACTAAACTTAACATACAAAAGCAGGGAAGGAATGTCAAACGTCTTGGAGGAAGGTGCATTGAAGCTTGGAAGGAAGAAATGTACTGCAAACAGTCAAATAAAGAATAAATCTGAGTGAACACTTTCAACTGGCTCTTACCTTAAGCTGTTGCTGTATTTCTACACAATTTTGAAACGGAAACATAAAGTGTTAATCACTATAGCAACTGAAGCATTTCATTCCTTCTTCTACAGCATCAAAGGGTGGGGTGAAATGGTGTTTCACAAGACCAATGCTAAGGAATATGTTGTTTGGAACATATGATCAAATCCTGTCAGGTAAGTTTTGTAATCATCGAAATAGGTCTGTTGTGGTGCTAAATAAAAGGTGTTAAAATGTTCATGCTAAAACAAGTAAATAATTGGGAAAATGTGCTCATTTATGATGAAATAGTCATATCATTGGGAGGTATTAGATTAAGTATGGCGGTGGCTAAATGTGAATCAACAGTTATAAGTTGATAAGGATGTCATCAGAGCCAAGATGCGGAATACTTCTCAGATCTGTTCATTAGCTACACAGTTCACAGAGATCAGTACCATAGATAAGGTATATAGAAAATACATCTCCACAAGAAATGAAAACAATTTGAGATTCTTCACCAAAGAAATATCAATATGGGTTTAATTCAACAATCCTACTTCCTGTTACATACATGTGACTTAATTAATGAGTGAGTGAGGTTTTACGCTGCTTTTCAGCAATATCATGGCAGGGGACATCAGAAATGGGCTTCACACATTGTACCCATGTCAGCAATCAAACCCGGATCTTCGGCAAGACGAGCGAACACTTTAACCACAAGGCTACCCGACTGCCCCTTGACTTAATAGGTAATACAGAAATGATGATGAATTTTACCTCTTGAGACAGAGTTTGAGCCTACTGTCACAAATCAAAACTGCCGAATATTTAAACCTAGTTTCACTCCTCAAAACAATAACCTACCATGGAAGAACATGCAGGCTACTATCAAAAGGTGAACATGTTTGGATGGAGTCAAACAAAACACCACATTAACTGAATATACAAATGTAACTAAAACCATGCAGCAAAAGTGCACCTATGATTCTATGCAACCTCAACAAACACAGCACATTAGTGACAGTTGATATGGAAAGACTTCCACCCATATCCCCTGTTATTATTATATGTTTCATACCGTGTGCTAAATCCTTATATCTTTTAGAGAGAGAGAGATACGGGCGGAAGTCTTACTGTTGATGCAAAATTAGCTTGAAATCAAACTGCTTAATTCTTTCATTGGATTGTTTGAAAAATTAAACAAATATTCCCATGCCCATCTAATACATATGCCTTAATCTGACCACTTCAGCCTAAGGACAACAGGAACTGATCTCATAAATCATTATTCTTAAGGAACATGACTATGTTTATATAAATTAAACATGCTCTCTTTGAATCTTTCACTGACTATTTTCTTCCCTGAAAATAGCATTATGAACAGTGCAACATTTACACACACTAATATGTTGTGCCACAGAAGACTACAGCTACCTGCCCACCCCCTGCTTCGAGATGGACTTACCCGTCATCATCCACCTGGTCTAGCAGGATCTTCTCCAGGTAGATGGGGTTGGCACTGAAATGTACAACATGGGCTATAAACATAATATCACATAGGCTGAAAAAACAATATTTGGTTCTAAGACAATGCCCTCATCAGTTAATTTTAATCAGCCTACTTGACAGGTCATTGACTACGAACCAATTGTTTTATTTTTTCAGCACCACTTTTAGAATGATCAGCATACTCTCTGCTCTGTGCTAAACCTATAGAAGGCAATATGTGAAATGACTTCTACTTCTAGAGAGGGGGAGGGGAGAAATGTATGAGGCTTTTATTTGTGAATAATGTAGAACTTTCCAGGAGAGGGACCAGTTGTGTGACACCCAACATCACTGTCAATAGCTTAATCTGACTTCACACATTTTCATATATCCATTTGAAATACGATCAATTCAAGTAAACACAAAGAGAAAAACTGAATTATCCAACAGTCCTATAATGTAATAAAATGAAACGATATCAATAATTATTGTCAATGGATAATAGAACATACAACTTATTTAGATTCATTTCAATCTTCTTAAGTTTATACATGAAGTTGGTTTTTTTCAAGTTGTTTGTTATCTTACAATACAACATGATAAAGTTTGTTTGTTGTTTGTTTATTTGTTAACGCCGCACTCAGCAATATTCCAGCTATATGACGGCGATCTGTAAATAATCAAGTCTGAACCAGACAATTCAGTGATTGACATCATGAACAGCGATCCACGCATTGGGATCGATGACATACATCAACCAAGTCAGCAAGCCTGACCACCCAATCCCGTTAGTCACCTCTTACGACGAGCATAGTTGCCTTTTACGGCAAGCATGGGTTGCTGAAGACCTATTCTACCCCGGATCTTCACGGGGACATGATAAAGAGATGTAGTCTGTGGTGCATCACAATGAACAGTTCCAACTAAAAGGGGAGACAAGTAAGGGTAGAATCACATACACAACACAGTCCAAACTTTACTGACAGTATCCACTGGAGCAATCATGCACACCTGGGTCTGGTTCTAGGATTTCACTTCATGATGTATGTCATGTATAACATTAGCATACAACAATTAATACACCCGTCCAAATGGTTATCAATATTTATTATTTATAAACACCAAAATTTCCGAGATAAAATCCGAATCACCAAGTAGGTAAACTCAGTTTATAAAACTCATAAAAAGTGTTAATTCTTATCCTAAAGTTAATCCAGGCTGGAATTCAAAAAGCAAGATTCATGCCAAATAAATATAACCAACAGAAGATGTGAAAGGAATCAAACAAGGGAAATGAACTGAACTGGCTGGTATTGAGTGTTCCTGCTATGCAATGCATGCACAAAACAGAGGACAGCCTACTCAATGGTGTATTACAAGTTCATTCTGAAACAGTTTTAGAAAAATTACAAATATGTATGGTATAGAGCATGCATTTAAAATGTGCAGATTCACAGCTACCTATACACAAAGTAGGATTTGTGATTGACATGAGACACATTTCAAAGGAATTGACAGTTGTCAAGAAGTCTCTATTTCTGATAGGTGTTGGTGGATTCAGCTACACTTTCAGCCATCATGTTTGTTGGTCAATAGTGAGAAGCCAATCCGATCATGCAACAACAAACACTTTATGATACAAAAGGAAAGGCAACATGAAGTTTTTGGATACCCACGTACGCTAAAATCTCGTCTGACCCTCATACATTCTTGGTCTGAGGTTATTGGGGAGGAAACAAAGCAATGCCAGGTATAATTCATGAAAATGGATACTATCAAACATCAGAAAATGAACAGGGATACAGCAAGACGTCCTCCTCACAACTACTGGTATACTAGGAGAACCAAGAGATGAAATCTGGGGAAACTCAGACTACACCCTCAGAAGATTTAATGCATGATTGCTAATAAAAAACATCAAAATAAATCATGAACTATTTCCTAAAATAGGAGCGAAACTGAAAATAATCATGCAAGTATCATCAACAGAACATGACAACTATCTCAAATGTTTACAATAATGTAACAACTTCTGATTGTGAATATTTAAACTCGGACTTGAAATGACAAAACAATTTCAATTTCTACATTATTTGAAATTTCATTTCTTGATATCTGTGCCTTTAGACGGCAATCATACTCACTTCTCGTAAGAGTGGATGTTGGTGCCTGGCATCTCCAGCTTGTACAGGTCAGAGTCCTGGGAACCTGGAAGAGACAAATACAGGTATCTACAACATGACCTTGACCTTGACCTAGACAAGCAGTGGCATAATCTTATCCTTTTTTTACGAGGAAGTCAAGAATATTTATCTATGGTAATTATTAATATGATCTTTCCAAATTTACTTTAATACAATTTCATAAATTACTGTGCAAATTATGCTATGGTCTGTTGCTTTGTACACCACTGTAAACATACTTAGTGTTGAAGAATGGACTTTATTTGTCCACTATAAATAATGACTGACTATTGGTTTTCTAACATGCATATATACACAAAGTGCATGTGCATAGCTATGCTTCTATAACCAATATGTATTTAAACTAAATTAACTAATGGACTAAAAACTAATTAAAAAACCTAACAAGCAGCAAATAATTGGGCAGCATATATAATGTGCATTAAAGTATTACGAACAAAAGTATGAAATGTTTCAAAAATGCGCATTTATAGTCACATGAAACATTTGTGAGTCTACGAACAGAATAAATCTGCTAGTAACAAATTATACACATATATTTTTTAAATTATTTTAGCATACAAACACTTACTAACACACTGACAGACATTCACTAGCAACTGAACACAATTGCGTACATTTGAAAACCAGAAGTCCACTTATGAAATGAATCATCAAATAACATTAAAGCCAATGCAGTCAAACGATATGGAGGATATTATTAAATATCTGCTAATACAAAGGTGCAAAGTTGGTGCATTGGTTGTTTATGTTAGCAAAAGAATGGGAAACATTAGTGAAGAGAATAAGAAAGGTTAAGACATGTTTGTAATACAGCACTTATACTTTTGCACTTCTGGACCGACTTGCACAAAGTGATCTTAGCGCTAAGACTATCGTAAGCCTATGTTAAAGTATGGGAGTTACGATCATCTTAGAGCTAAGATCGAGTTGTGCAAGTGGGTCCTGGTCTCAGGGAAAATATCAAAGTGATGGTTCCCATGTATAAGCTACAGTGTTTCTACACAATGCCTGAAGGCAGAACTTATCAACTCTTTCATATAGCGACCAATGATTAACCACATTTGTACCACATACCAAGACAAACATAGCATCATCATACACAGTAGGTCTTGTACATTAAAAACATTTACTTTTACTTATCTTTACATTGGAAATACACTACATTACACAAGCAAAAGTTAGTATCATGACTTCTGAGAAATTTACAAAACTTTGCATTGATGACGGGTGTATTTCGGTCTGTATAAATTTGAACAGGGTGGCAAATTGGTCATTCTTAAAGTAGGGTTCTGCCAAAATATTTACTTATTTCTTTATTAACAATTAGGCATACTCTGAAAGCATGAGTTGGTTTGTATACATCTGTGTATGTAGGAGTTGACTATAGCCCTTAGTCAGTGTTACCCATTAAATGCATTGCATTGAGAAGAAATATCTTCTTAACCCAATCTCATTAAAATCAGATATTAGTTTTCGCTACCGCTAAACAAAGATCTGAGGACATCCCATTAAGGGTCACGTCAGAACGACCTTTCGTGAATTTTGACTGACCAATGAAAAGACTGACAAGAAATCAACATTAGCCAATCAGAAGGCAGCTTTCTCGAGCTTTACGACACTAGTTTCAAATTGGCGACTACGCTTCGAAACATATTTTGACGCATTTTCGATTAAAAAAATTAAAACTGATAAGAAGAACATTCTGGAATGGCTTATAGATGGCCTAGATTGTAATGGATATAAACATAAAACCTGTAACTGTCGTTTGGAATACCCCTTGTTAAATATTTCGTGGTTGCATGATTAGAAAACACATTCCGACTGTCACTTTCATAATCTGGTAAGCGACGCTCTGATTGGTTGGATGAAAGGTTGTTCTGACATGACCCGTAATGGGATCTCCTCAGATCTTTGTTTAGCGATAGCGAGAACTAAGATCTGATTTTAATGAGATTGCTTCTTAACCATGAAAAAATGTTTTTGCAATATAAATTGTAAGAGCAACATATGCAATAACACTGAAATGCTGGCAATGCAATCTACAGCTGGTCTTATCCTGGGATGGGAAAGAAAGGTGTGATGGTAATAAGATGAAGCCAGTGTTGTGTGTTACTCATCTAGAATACAAAGTTAGTGTTTAAGCTGTTAGAGGTACTGCCACTCAGGAACTGTTGTCACTAAAGTAGTACCGATTGTGAGGCATGACCCCATGCCTAGCCTATGTCATGTTGGGCGTTAGACCCGTGATACCTGGAGTTTGAGAAATCCTTGGGAGAGACAAAAACAAAGTATCAACACCAACTAAGATATGACACATGAAGCATACATGTTGGAGATTACGGTAATAATGTATTGGTCAAGTATCAGTCAGCAAGTCTGTATCCTACACATATATAACTTTCTTGCCTGACTTTCTCTGAACATGCATCTTAAAGAAATGTGTTACTTCATATTTACTTTCTTGATTCTTTTATTCACAAAAACATTTTGAAAGACAATTCATGAATTGGAGTTGAAATGTCTTAAAAGCGTTATAGAACTTATCATGTTTATATGTACTTTGCAATAATTTTCTTTAGAAATGATTTTGAAAATGTTTATTATTTGACAGTGATTCATAAACACATATTTTTGAGTGAGATGCAATTATACAATAGACTCTGCTCTTAGCAGCGATTTCTAATAATCATAAAAAGAGTTTTGTTGCCTATATTTCTAACATAATTTCCATAAATTTCCAAAGGATATACATTTCATGTGTGAAACTTGAAATATTCTGTTAGAAAATCAACCCTGAAATTCAAACCCCACAGTTAACGAACATATTTAGTCCACACTGAAGAATTGGAACCAAATAATGTACAAACAAAACTATAGGAGTGGAGAAACACCTTTATGGCGATATACAGCTGGGCTCAAAGCAGTATCTGAAATAGCCATGATGTTATCAATCTTTCTTCGGAGACATTCTTTGAAGCAAAAGTAGTAGGAATTGTACAAAACAAACAAAAATAGCAAAATATTTGCATGTGATAAAACAGGCTACCGGTAATCAAAAACAAGCTTGTTTTCCTCAAACAGGTAAAACAGCTTTTCAAACTACCCCGTATATCTGTTTTCTTTTCAGGTCTATAATTCTACAGTACAATCATGAGCACGAATCTAAAGATGGATGCTCTTGGTGAAATATCTCTATATATATAAACTTCAAACTCTTCAGGATATTTCTAAATGCTTGTACCAGTTGCTGAGCAATTCCAGTTCCTTTGTACAGACCTCAGTTAGAGGACACAACACAAGCAGAGAGAGGACATCATGGCCTTTGTGTTCCTACAGTCCCAGGCTGCACACTGTTACAAGGCTAATCCCTATGTTACTGACACAGACAAACCGGCATCAGGGGCACAGAAGGACATGGAGGTTTTCATTAATATTTAGTTAATCACATATATAAAATTACTTTTCTTACATGTGCATAAATAATTAAAAGCAGAATAAAGGATTTACAGTTTGTACAGAAGAAAAAAGAGACTCACATGCAAAAATAAACATACATGAATGTAGATAATGCCATCTAATACAACCATGCCAGGACAGGAGACATGAGAGGAGCATTCACACACATTACTACAGAACTGGATGTTGGTTCTCTTGAGAGAAATGGTTCCCACAAGAAAGTGTTCCTAGAGCGATCTCACACTACAGTTTAGATTTCATTGCCACAAAGTTTGTGGCCCACAAACCAATGTGAACTCTACAACAATTTTAAGTTCATGTTAGATAATAGGAGTGAGTGTGTTGGTGTGACGCCATTTTCCATTCCAGCAATATCATGGCAGGAGACACCAGAAATGGGCTTCACACATTGCATCCATGCGGGGAAATGAACCCGGATGTGAACGTTTAACCACTAGGCTACCCCACGTTCCTTAGATTATAGGAGCTACAGTTGTGGTGGCAAAGGGCAGTACGCCTTGGTCCCCTCCCACAATGCACTATTGGAACTCCAATTCAATACCATAACCTTAGAATTGTCATAGACTTGAGGCTACTCTTTGGCACGATCAATATGATTATGTAATGTATGCTTGTTTCTGTAGTGACATTGAGATTCATAACAAGTTCTAGGAACACTTTTCCCATAGGAAACAAATTTCTGTTGACACACACATGCTGCAACTAGCAAAACGGCAGCAATCTTCTGTGTTCTCAAAGGGATTTAAGTGCTAGGACTGTCATAATTCTTTCACGTTGACATGAATAGAATAGCTTAGAATAGTCCTAGCACTGGGCCACCTTGTTGAACACTGCCCAGGGTCTATCATCACTAAGGGTTCAGTCAGGGTCACCAGGTCCTGCCACAATTAGTACATGTACAAGGTTCCTGAAGGTGCACACCATTGTGTCACCTATGCAAATACAATTTCGATTCTATGCCCATTATCTTCCATTTTAGTTCCATATGATGTAATATGTTACTATTCATCTGGGTGCCGTTGTACAAAACCACCTTAGCGCTACGACTGTCGTAAGTCTATGTTAAGGTATGGGAATTACAATCACCTTAGCGCTAAGATCACTTTGTACAACAGCATGATGGTATGTATTGAAAGCCTGACCAAAATGACAAAGTTATAGCCTGTAAAATATAATTATTACGAAAAAAGTCGCAAGATAAATAATGTTATCTTGATGACTGTCAGTTTCTTATTATGGTATGTATTGAGGCCAGCCATGGTGTGGTCTTCACAAGAGAGATTCAGAAGGAACCTTGGACTGCTCAGTGACCAGTGTCAACAGGCCAGTCACTGAGACCCCACAGACACAGGGAGAGATAGGGGACATTCACAAAGACAAAATCTCAACCTACCAGCTCCATTATGAGTGACTGCAGAAAACATGGTACAGTGGTCACATATAGCATTTACATAAATACTATCACTGCTAACAACCTCGCTAAAAAAAGGTTTATTTTAGACCCAATTATTACAATAGACCTAATACCTTTCCTCAAATATCATTTGTATACAAATTGTTCAATCCCCATGATAGTAACATAAAACAAATTCACACTGTAACTCAGCAGTAATTATCTATTCTGACCCAGGCATCATCAACAATATCATTCATCTCCCACATGATCAGATATATTGTCTGCTTGAAATACATACCGTAAGCCATGGCTGTTGCAGCTTTCAACTTTCTTTGGTACCTAAAGAGTAAAAAGAACGTGTAATAAATACATAAATTGCAAGTGAAATCTTTAAAGGATAAGAATATGATAGTTCTTAAATTTCCTTCACTTATTTTCCTGATTTCATTAACAAAGTCAACTATTACAATAGAAACAAAATTTGCAGGTAGCATTATGTGCCTAAGATTTCTATTTGATCCAAGAATTCTTGATGCATATTGAACTGCTGGGTGGAAAGAGATAAAAGCATGGTAAATACTGACTTCCTCCGACTCATGTAGAATGTGACAATGACGACCACCAGCAACATGCCAAGGATAACCGACACCAGGATAAGGGCCATCTTCAGCTCTTTCTCTTGGGAGTTTTGTGGTGTTGTGGAACTTGTTGGCTTGTAAATCAAAGAATTATTGTCATATTAAAACCAGTTTGCAATGATTTTTAAAAACTGAAACAAAATTCAATCTCCTATTAGCAATTCTGGTGAATGCCACTGGAATTTGCTTCTTAAATATTAAAAAAATCCCTTTCTTTCTCATGTTAATTGATTATCACTTTAGATATATGTAAACCTTTTGAAAATCTAACATTGTCAATCATACATTCAAATATTCATCTCTCATTTCACTCTTTCATTGTTTTTTAGGGGGCTCATCAAAGGTGCTCCAATGCAATGTAGAGTTGTGTCCCTTGACAGTATCAGTGAGTGAGTGAGTTGTGTTTAACACCGCTTTTAACAGTATTCCAGTTATATCGCGGCTTGTCAGCTTAATGTTGGAGGAAAGCCTGAAGTGATGCAGGTCTCAGACATTTATCACTTCGGTGAAACCCACGAGCACGGGTATGATGCTGACAAACCTAGAAACATAATCGGGGCGAACCGGAATTCGAACCCACAATCATAGGTTTCTGGCTTGCCCAAGGGACACAACTGTGCATAGCGAATCACGCCGCCTTAAACGACTGGGCCACCCGTGCCCCCTTGACAGTATCAGGATCCTCTGATCATGGATTAGAATCAGGATTCTTCCTGATGAAGATGCTTGGCCTGTGAGCACTATACCGATGCTCCATCAGAGGACCTGCATCACTTTGGACTTTCCTCCCACATCAAGCTGACATACCATGACATGTGTGACACTGCTCAAAGTGGCACAACTGACTCTGCTGAATCCAAATGGTCTTATTAATTTCTTATTGTCTTTTTCATGAATTTTATCTCCAAATTTACATTTTCATGATAGTAATCTTTGGAGAACAACTAAGAACAGATCAAATGAAGAAAATGTGGTTTCAAATATATTGGGTGGGTGGGTGGGTGTGGGTGTGTGGGTGTGTGTGTGTGTGTGTGTGTGTGTGTGTGGGGGAGGGGGTGTCATATTTATCGGGTATCTATCAACAAGAAAGCAGTCCTTGATAAGTCACTGACATCAAAGTGTCTGGTCTCAACACCAAGAAAGACAAGTAGGAATCAATTTAAACAATGAAACTAACAGCACTGTTTCATACTTAGATATTGTTAACCCCAAAAGACAACTAGCAGCCAAACAAATAATTTTCATGTCATAATGTTTTAGTAAAAGCTATTTTCATGAAGACATTTTAGAACATGGTTCTCTGTGCAAAGTGACATTAATGATAACATGTGGGCAATGGCCTACTCACCACTATTCTCTCAATATTGTAATCGTTCAGAATGCCTATCATATGCTCTGCATTGAAATCTATGGACCTGAAAAAGATAATGGTTGCATCTTATAAATAAATACACCTTGACCATGTTTCTACTACAGTTGGTTGGTTTTTTGTTTAACGCCGCACTCAGCAATATTCCAGCTATATGGCTGTGGTCTGTAAATAATCGAGTCTGGACCAGACAATCCAGTGACTGACAAGAAGAGCATCGATCCATGCAATTGGGATCGATGACATGCATCAACCAAGTCAGCAAGCCTGAACACCCAATCCCACGACAAGCATAGTCACCTTTTACGGCAAGCATGGGTTGCTGAAGACGTATCCTACCCCAGATCTTCACGGGTCTGTTTCTACTAAAGTCAACTTCAGCAATGGTATCATTGAGTAGAATGATTAATTAGCTATCCTGGCCCAAATTCTAATTCCCTATATATTTACAAAGATAGTCAATATTACTGTTCGTCACAATTATCTCACAGTTGCAAATGATCACTGAAGTGATAAGAAGATAGAACTAATGATCGTCCATGCATAAGCAACTACTTATTTCATCCAGAAAATCTCTTAACAACATCCACAGAAACATAATAGTTTACTTTAGAAGATCCTCAGCTGGTATGACTTTATCAGTTTTGGGGTCTTCTCCATGTATCAACATGTCAGTCCTGAAGAATAGAAAACTTAATTAACAAAACAAACAAAATTGACAAAAACAGAATCGTGAATTCAACTGATTTACTTATGAATGATGTAATCACGCCCTACAATCAAGCATCTCCGAAATAGACTAACTGACATACAAGAGTTATCTCCCTTAATCACACTCCATATTTTACACCATACTTATCTATTTGCATCTTATTTTCTTAATCTTTTAAGACTGGAATATTTTATAACTCTCTCTATCACATGGAAAGACACTTGACTGAAATACACAACCCTGGGTCATGATGGCTGACATTTACTTACTTTTCTATCTCTGGTTTTCCTTGATCATTTTCATGCGTGGAGATCTTGTCTACTACGATCCTGTAACCTGTGATATTCCGTAACCGCCTGGAAGAAATGTTGGAATTTATACTATTTGGTTTACAACTTGACATTCTATTGCAGCAAAACCTCCAGACAAATCCTTATCACACACTGTGGTCTAACATTTGCACTCTGCTGTCTCAACTGACGCTACCTTGTAACTTTACATACCTTGGTTATCCCATTAACTTCAGGTTTGTGATGTTTTACTGTAGTTAAATATGTTTACTTTAATGTAGATCACTGCCACTCATTGTACACAGAACATATTCCCACAAACTGTCATTACCAAATCTCACAAAACAATAACAAGCATTTCAGGTTTGATCATATTTTCGTCATATTCCAGTCCTGAAAAACAAGCTCACTCTGTAAAGAAATCTTTGACTGAGCTGACGTCTTCCAGCCTCCTCCTAAAGACAACCTTCAGTCTTTGGTCATCATTGATGAGGGATATCTGCAACAGAGCATAAAGCAATGAAGACACAGTCAACTTTATACTCACATGTTTCAATATTCAGCAAAATCACAACTAAAGCTTGACATTTCGCCTGCGCAATTGTCAGAAAGTTAAAATTGGTACTTTCGAGTGACAAAGAAATGCTTTGTCAACTGGCCTTCTTTGAAAACCTGCAATGTTCAATGATTTTCTCCATTTAAAGGCTAAAAAAATAATTGTCTTGTTTCTCCCCGCCTGCATCATCATAAAGTTTGCCTCACATTTTGCTTTTATTTCAATTTATTTTGCAGTCAAATACTGTATTCCAGTATTTTACTCATCAAGGAATACATGTATGTAGGGACGCCCTTTCCCAGGTTGATTGTACACGACTGTATATTTGGTTATACAGTTCGAACAACAACACCCCACTGTTCCTCTGGAATTACCTTGAGCTGAGCTGAATCATTGAGGCCTCCCTTATCATAAACTGCAAGATTGAGCAAGAAGGAACCAAACATGGTTGGCTTGAAGTATGTGTTTGTCTTCAGGGAACCATTTGGAAAGACAAGGAATGGTTTGTCTACTCCCATCTCAGCCAGCTCATTACGAAGCGCCTCAGGTTCAATGCCGATGTTGCCCGAAAGGTTGAATTTGTTCACTCCCCATGCAAGAGAGTCTTTGTCAGTCACTTCAGTCTGATTGGAAAAAAAGTGTATTACAGCAATCTGTTACTAAGTAGACAACTGCATCATTTAATGACAAACTTCTAAATATATAAACACATACGAAATCTTGACATGAACATGAGAACAAATTCTAATGGACTCACAGAGCGTATTCTTAATCCGAGGAATGAATTAGATCTGAGGTTGGGGTGTGTAAATACAAAAAAGAGACCTTCATATAAGTGACTTTACAACAGGTTTTCTGTGAATGATATATTACCTTCTTTCAAAACATTTTAAAAAACGGAAAATTACAATATGGCTTCCCAATGAAATGGAATTGGTACCAGTCCAAACTCCACTCTCTCATTAGTCCTGTCTCTCATTTACGACTCACCTTCAACTCAAATATAATCTGTCCGAACTGCGTGCTCCTCGTAACACCAAGCACCAAGTCCTTCCTGTTAAACTGTGGCGGGTTGTCATTGATATCTTTGATGGACACGTTCACCCACAGCAGTGTCAGGTCACTGCTGTCATAGCCCTGAGGCTGTTCACCAGGCGCTGGTCGCACAAATGTCTTGGGTTTGATGTCCTCGTAACAGAAGGGAGAAGCTTGGATGATGAGGTTGGTTGATCTTAACTGTTCTCTATCCAGTTTCTTCTTCAGGCACAGCTCACCTGTCTTGTTTAGGGTGAACGCTCCTGGGATTTCTTCAGCTGTAGAGAAGAAAGTGTTTGTGTTAGACAGCAGAGGTCTGGACAATTCCCATCTTCCTGAGGCAAAAGTGTCCACTAGCCATTTCATCAAAGTCTTGTTTCCACCCTTGCCACATCAAGCCCACTTTCCTAGGCTAAATAAGATTGGACTATCGCACATAACGATAGTCAACATCAACAACTGGTAAACCTTTGTATGAAAGTGATTTAATGCTGGAATATGTCTTTTTCATCTTTTAAACCCCCCCAACCATTGCCTATGTTTTTGTGTCAGGGATGAAATCGTGACTATTTTCGTTGTCTGATCGACTTGGTTGTGGCCTATGGTGGTTGCCATCTTTTGTAAAGTTTTCCGAGATAAGAACAGCGATCTGATTGAATATCACATTTTCATTTCAAGGGGCACAACTCATGATCTACGAGGATCGAGCCAAGAAAAGTGGCCTTGATGTGGCAAGGGCAGAAACTAGGCTATGATATCGGCACGTGGACATGCTTCCCTATACAACTATGAAGGCATCACATCATGACACATCAACCATGAACACAACACCCTATCACTATAATGTCATCATCCTTCTAACACTTTGTATGTTAAGACTGCTATAAGAACCTGACTGCCCAGTAACAATTACCACTATTTTTTAGAAACACATATGTCTGTTATATCATACCAGGAGACCATTATTATGTTCAAACCTTACCCTTCAAGAGTACAAACAACCAAACAGGCTAAAAACATACACAGAGATATGATGATCTTATTCTTGTTATCATTAAAGACAGAATTTTAAATTTGCATTTTAGATCTGTTTGTGCTGCACTCAATGCACAATTGCAACCCTGGCTGCACAATGTTAGCACGCCGATAATTACATTTCACTTGAGTTACTACATGCAGTTATTTTCCATCATACATTTTGAAAATAAGAAAGTGGCGTAGAAAAGACTTGCATCGGCCATGGTTAACCGATCTTTTTGTGGAAGTGAATCGTTAGAATTTCAGTAAGGGATAAGAGCCAAAGCTAAATCTCAGTACCCCATTTCCTGGAATCTAGTCTGCGAGGGTAATGAGGGTGGCGTGCAGAGGGATGGAGTTTGCTTCATATCCACACTGCTCATAGCTGAGAAAACAGTCCAGCAAGCGCAGTATGCTTGTTTTAAGTGCATAAAATGTTCATAATATGAAATTCTTTTGTACTGAACAGTCAAATCAAGCACCCAACTGGCGCACACAGGTGATAATGTGTCATAACTTAAACTGATGTGCCAATGTTAGACGAAAGACCCTCAACAGCTGTCAGTAACAAACTGCTATTTAATCTTACACTAATTACTGATACAATTACTGACCATAAATATAGTAACAGATTATGGTAAAGTTGAAGTTGATGTCGTTGTCCTTCGCAATGCTGATATTTCCAGCACAAGCGCTGTCACTCTCCTCCGCCACTGCAACAGGGTAGGGTGTGGGGTAAAGAGTTCGGTCAAACTTGGGCTTCTCGTCATTCACGTCCTTGACACGCACAGTCAGAGTGAGGTCCGTAGAGTAGTTCCTGGGAACCCCTCGATCGGTGGCCCGGACCAGCAGCTGGGGGGGTAGGGGAGAATATATACACGTATCAACTGACATTGAGACAATATTACTCAACAGAAAATGAAACTAGACACATCATCATCCGACTCTTGTGTGATGCTAATCAAATCTATGCATACAGGTATGTAGTCAGTGGTGGGCAATTAATTTATTTGACGTAATAAAAAATTAGAAATAGGGCTCTTATTAGAATATTATTTTGGTAAAAAAAAACAGATAAATTTCATGGTTTATGCTGACAGCCTGAAATGTTTATATACGACAGATATATTTTCCCAGAATTTAATGCCCATAATTAAGGGTGCATATAACACATGGGTGCATATTATACGTGAATAATTAAGTCTTGTGTACATTGATCAATTGGAAGGGGTGCTAATTGGATATGTTCACTAGGCAATATATTAGCAAATATCGCCCAGGGCACTTATTAGAGCGGGGCACTTATTATGTCGAATGCGGGGCACTTATTATGTCGAATATGGTACTTGTAATATGGATGAGTTGGGTCATTCCTGTATGATATGGGAGAGGACCCCAACATGTCAACATGTATGTCAACCTTTTGATTATAATGAACAGTGACCCATGAACACAGTGTAAAAAACAACCTATGGCCTGAATGTGTCTTTGACAAGCTATATCTGATACAATGCAGGACTTGAGAAACAAGATTCTAGTTTGGAATAGGGTATTCATGTACCATGGGATTTGATTGCTCATCATAAAGAACATATCAAAATCTGCATGCAAGTCCACTGCAGGACTTTCCATGCTTTGACTTAGTTTCAAATAATATCTACTGGATTTACTCTTATTATATGTATAGTAGTGATGGGTATCGGCCTGACTTATTGCAGTCATGATTCATGGACTGCATACCACAACGTATTGCATGCATTCTTTCATCTGTAATTTGTTATGACCCTGAAAATAACTGGACCTATAACGTCGGACTGTTGCTGTGGTCACAATGCATGCGTATTGAAACACTATGTACAGGAACCTGGTCATGAATATTTTGCTCTTTCCATCACAGGACACAGTTGCTAATTTCATAATTTCATAATTTCAAGTTGACTTTAAACTTATGTAAACTTTGCCAACAAGATGAAAATATGCATGATTTTGAAAAACACAATATACTGGAATTTTGCAAACAAATTGTGATACATATTCAGAAGAATTTTGAATTGTGGTATGCCGATACACCAGTAATACCACGCACCTCTATTGTTTATTACACACCTCATAGCTTTCATGTGTTTCCCGGTCCAGCACCTCCCTGTTGGTGAGGTTGCCTGTGAGGCTGTCAACATGGAACTTCTGCCAGTCCAGGCGCGACTCAGTCTCCACCAGTGTATACACAACTTCCCCGTTACGGCCAAAGTCGTCATCCTGTGCTTGCAGCGTAATGATGTGTGTTCCAACTGGCTGATCCTGAGAGAAAATATACACGTTAGAGATTTGCTCCACTATGGAAACATACATTATGGAACTGTATCATTAAGAAAGCTGATGTATAGAAATATTTTATCCTTTAAATTAATATAATGATCCTATCTATTTCAGTCTGAAATATATTTCATAGTAAATCTGAGAACATATACATGCTGAATAATTTATTATTTTTTTTAATGAGTGAGTACGGTTTTACGCCGTTTTTAGCAATATTCCAGCTGTATCACGGCAGGGGACACCAGAAATGGTGTTCCCATGTTGTTAGTTGAACCTGGGTCTTCGGCGTGATGAGCAAACGCTTTAACCACAAGGCTACACTACTGCCCCTCATTAAAATGAGTATGCAAACTTGATAAAACTTCATTTACCTCTTTAATAAGAACTACAGGATTGTCTGGATCAGGAACCACAAATCGGGGAGCATCGTCATTGACATCCAGAACTTCGAGGAAGAGCGTTGTGGAGTTGGAGAGTTGCGGCGACCCCATATCCTTGGCCCTCACTGTGACATACCTCACTCCCACTGTGTTGTGAAGGTCAGCCTGGACGGAGATGATACCTGTCACGGCGTTGATGCCAAACAACGCCTGGTTCCGGTTGTTGGTAGCATTAGAATCACCTTCAAGACTGTACACAACAGTTCCATTGTCGCCAGCATCATTGTCGGTGGCAACAATCTGGTACACACTGCTACCTAGGGGAGACGACTCTGGGATACTTTGAGAACCAATGACAGCAAATTGTGGAGCATTATCATTGACGTCCTCGATTTGGATGAGTATTGATGTTCTGTTTGATCTCTGGTCTTGAGGTTCCTTCTGGTTGTCCCTGGCAACCACAACCAGGGTATACTCATCCTGGGATTCTCTGTCAAGAGGTTTGTCTACAGTTATCTCACCCTGAAAGCAATACAACACAAGAACCTATCAAATAAATTCAAACAAACCAGACTTACAAACACTGATCTTTCTCAAAATAACAGCAACTACCGGTATTCTATACCAGGAAACATTTGACACTCATTTACTGTCAATAATATGTTTGATCTGCATATGCTGTTGAGTGCTTATAAATGAAGTCATTTAACTGTCAAGTTTTTCACTTACAAAATAATACTGGTCGCAAGTCCTTTGATGATTTAAAGGGAAACAATCAACAGGACAGGCATACAGTGATATATTCAATCAGTATGGAACCAGGTGAGAGTAGGGTGATCACATCCAAATACTACATCCCTACTCGGCAAAAACTGTGGTCCTACTTGGGCTACTTAGGTGCAGTTTAACTTGTTTTAGTTGTCAACGATGCTCAAGATGCAGTCAAAGATGGGTCAGTTTGTAGTTCCAGAAAGCGTTATCAAGTTATTTTCATACCACTTCGTGCACTATAAACTCACATTTCACAATATAAATCAATCTAGTAGTTGATCATTACCCTAGTTGCAAAGATGCAATGTCTATTTTACAGACTGGAAATGGGTAGCAGACAGTGAGGAATAGCCCCATGTACGTACTCTTACACATGTCAGATAACTCACATTGCTCTCATTAATGACAAACGTTCCGTCATTGTTCACCCCATCAAGCAAATAAAAGACTTGTCCAAAGTTTCCGATATCGCTGTCAATGGCACCAAGGGTGACCACTACGTGTCCAACATTTGCATCCTCCGAGACACGGGCAGTGCGGTTATGAGGCAGGAAGACCGGAGAGTTGTCATTCGTGTCCAGCACTGTCACAAACACCACTGCTGACGAGCTCTGAGCAGGAACACCATTGTCTGTGGCGATGACAGTGAACTGCAGTGATGATCTTGCCTCTCGGTCCAGCTTTCGCTTTAGACGGATGATACCTAAACAGAACAATGTACACTGGTTTTATAACATGAATTATCTGAATAGCAACAATACAACTGTTGGTTGCATTCTCTGCACACAATCAGTGGACGAGAAACATACTTCAAGTTCTAATGTGTCTTAGTAATGAATTGTGTCTTGAGATTTGCTATGTATGTTTTTTTTGTGTTTACAAACAGTCATAAAAATACTCATGGGTCAATTGACCAATACCTGGGAAAATAGAGGACCTGGTTTCAGAAATCATAAGTTCTTATCTTCCTAAATTCAGAGGTATTAACTTTGCATATAAAAGTTGTAATCAATGCAATAATGGTAAACTAGGCATTAAAGCCTCTTCCTCCATATTGGTCCAGTTATCAGTGAAATACAAGTCACCTATAACAATAACATTAGTTATAACCACAGCAGCAGGAAAAGGAACATGTCCAATCTAATTTGGGAATTTTTACTGACATTTGCTGTGGCCTTGGGGCCGAATATCAGCCTCTGAGCACGTCTGTATAAATCCCCAAGTTTTATTGAATTGAAGCACACTAGGTATCTATGTCCTTTGCTCTCTGCAGCCATATAAACAGCCAATCCGAAAACCATAACCAACATGGGTAGCGGAGGTAGTATTGACATCAGAGTGAGTGAGTGAGTATGGTTTTACAATGTTTTTATTCCAGCAATATCACGGCGGGGGACACCAGAAATGGGCTTCACACATTGTACTCATGTCGGGAATCGAATCCGGGTCTTCGGCGTGACGAGCGACCGCTTTAACCACTAGGCTACCCAACCGCCCATATTGGCATCAGAATGGCCATAATGAAGCTGTCGGATGGCAGGAGTACTGCAGTGACTTGTTAAGCAGCAAGCACACCTATTTTTATGCAGATTTTGTGAGTGGCAGGTGCTGCTGGTAAGACAGACCATGCTTGCCCTTTTCGCGACCACCTGGTGTCATCCTTCACTTTCAGATATCCATTCATAATATCTTAACCACTACTTTGCCTCTTACACCCAATGGTTGGTTTGTTGTTTAACGCCGCACTCGGCAATATTCCAGCTATATGACAGCGGTCTGTAAATAATCGAGTCTGGACCAGACAAGCCAGTGACTCATATCATGAGCATCGATCAACGCAATTGGGATCGATGACATGCATCAACAAGTCAGCGAGCCAGACCACCCGATCCTGTTAGTCGCCTCTTGCGACAAGCATAGTAGCCTTTTACGGCAAGCTACACCCAAGGTAATGTTTAGTCAGATAGTCTAGACTGCTTATTCTCTGGTGTTGACATTCTATATTGTGAAAGGGGCGGTCGGGTAGCCTAGTAGTTAAAGCGTTCGCTCGTCACGCCGAAGACCCGGGTTCGATTCCCGACATGGGTACAATGTGTGAAGCCCATTTCTGATGTCCCCTGCTGTGATATTGCAGGAATATTGCTAAAAGCGGCGTAAAACCATACTCACTCACTCACTATATTGTGAATATTCAGACAGTCTTGAGTCTCACCTGTCCTAGGATCAATCTTGAAGGCCTCAAATCTGTCATCGATGGTGTATGTGACCTGCTGGTTCTTGTCTGGGTCGACCGTTTCCACCCGTAGAGCCTCGCTGTCAACATCCTGGCCCTCCGAGACGTTGGCGCTGTACATCGGTGTCGGGAGGAAGAGTGGGGCATTGTCATTGTAGTCCTCCAACGTCACTGTTAAGGTTGCTGGAAAACACCACAAATATTGCACTATATATATTTCTAGCAGACAACATACCAGACTGCACATAATGTATTGGATATACTTACTTCCCAACAGGAAACAATGTGCTTAACATCTAAAAGGTGTGTATCTTCTTTCCATCTGAGATATAATTTATGTGAAAACAAATCCTAAGATAAAGCTTATGGCTTTTTACTTTGAAATATGTCAGACATTTGAAGTATAAAGAGACATTCACCTAAACAGGTAACATGTATTCATCAGAACTGTCGCAATGACTTTGTTTTTTAGAAAAGATACAAGTAATTTATTAATTTTGAGGATTATGCAAACATCAGCCATACACAAATGAATTACAGTACAAACCCAGCTTGCTGTAATTTAGGATGTTCAAAATCTTATGGTAATGTATGTAGCAGTTCCAGAACTAGTGGTTAAGACTGATCATCCATCCATCTGCATAACCAAACCTCACAAAGTATATTAAGCAATAGTGAGTGAGTGAGTGAGTTTGGTTTTACGCCGCTTTAAGCAATATTCCAGCAATATCACGGCGGGGGACACCAGAAATGGGCTTCACACATTGTACCCATGTCGGGAATCAAACCCGGGTCTTCGGCGTGACGAGCGAACGTTTTAACCACTAGGCTACCCGACCGCCCCTATTAAGCAATAAGAAGTACTAGTGAACATACAATTTCCTAATTTATGGAATTATTTCAACGGAAGGAGTTTGTTGACATGATTGCTGTATTCCCCCATCAGGAGTGACACTGGGGTACTATGTACTACCTGTGGCCGTCTGATCCACTGGTTCCCATGCATTGATGTCTCGCACTAGGACCTTGATGACAACCCTCTCAGCGGTCTCTCTGTCCAGTTGAGAGGCCACATACACTGTGCCATTGTTGGGATACACATCAAAATACTCCTGAGGGGGAAAAAAACAGAGAAAAGATTTGAAAAACAGTTATTGGCACTTAATGACTTCAAAATTATTGCTTTTTTTATCATGGCAAAATTATACATTGTCAGTCTCCTTGACTCAATGGGCATAATTCCTAATTTGTAGCCGTGCATAGTAGTTGTTCCTTTATCAGCATTTTTCGGGGAAGTCGGACATAAAATTATGCATTGTTTGGTGATGAAAAACACAGTGCTAAAAATGGTTATCCTTATAGGGTACTTTAGCTAAACCAGCACTGTTCCCAAACTCTAACAGTTGATGTAAAGTTTGAAAGCCAGTCTCTAAAGTACTGGTACACAAGGTTAGATCCTCACAGTTTCAAAACTCATCACTGAATAGGTCCAGTCAAGGATCCTACAACAGTTTAGATTGTCTACAGCACAATTTTATCAAACTCGATTTACTGAAACGTTGTTAGTGAGTGAGTTGGGTTTTAAATGCTTTTAGCAACATTCATCAATAGCATCACCAGAAATGACCTTCACACATTGTATCAACGCCTCTGGCCTTCAGTGTGAGAAAAAATGCTTTAACCACGAGGCTAGCTATCACCACTGCCCCTAATGTTATTACTGAGTCCAGCTCATCATATTTACCGTTGGAAAACTTTAAAAGTCTAGATTCCAGGAGCATTCAACAGTTTAAGGAGTGTACACTACACTGAACTTACTGTTATGTTGCTAGCCACTACATCCACTTCATCATTGCGGTCGTTGTAGGCCTTTGTCAGTGACTTCAACACACTGTATTCTAGTTCACTGTTCAAATCAGCATCTGTAGCGTTATATGTCAGTACAGTTGTTCCTATACCCAGATTCTCCATCACTGTTTTTGATTGGCTCTCAGGTGTAAATACAGGTAATTTATCATTAACATCCGTCAGGTGAATGATGACAACACACCTGCCGGTCTGAGGTGGGGTGCCTTTGTCAATGGCTGACACATTCATTATGTAAACATTTTTGTCCTCTCGATCTAGCTTGGCACCTGTTTCTACAAATACACTACCAGTCTCGAAATCGATTCGAAATTTATCCATAGCACCACTTTCAATTCTATAGATGAATTCGTTGTTGGGACTCCCAATATCAAGATCCGTTGCAGTTACATTTAATAGGACTGAACCTGAAACACAAATATTAAATACTTAGTTCTAAAGGATCAACAGAATGAGGCTTGAAACACTTCAGGGATGCTTGGAGTTCTGTAAGAATGTGAATTATACAATATCATGAGTAAGTTTGTCTAACACTGCTTGAACTCTCTCACTTTTGTGCAGGTTGCTGCAGGCTACACAGATGCATGGGTTCAGGTACTGAGGACTGTTCCATTTCTGCAGATCTATAGGAGCAACCCATGAGCACAGCTCCTTTGGTGCAACCCATGAACACAGCTCTTTGGTGTGACACATGAACACAGCTCTTTGGTGTGACACATGAACACAGCTCTTTGGTGTGACACATGAACACAGCTCTTTGGTGTGACCCATGAACACAGCTCTTTGGTGTGACACATGAACACAGCTCTTTGGTGTGACACATGAACACAGCTCTTTGGTGCAATCCATGGGCACAGCTCCTTTGGTGCAACCCATGAACACAGCTCCTTTGGTGCAACCCATGAACACAGCTCTTTGGTGCAACCCATGGGCACAGCTCCTTTGGTGCAACCCATGAACACAGCTCTTTGGTGCAACCCATGAACACAGCTCTTTGGTGCAACCCATGAACACAGCTCTTTGGTGCAACCCATGAACACAGCTCTTTGGTGCAACCCATGAACACAGCTCCTTTGGTGCAACCCATGAACACAGCTCTTTGGTGCAACCCATGAACACAGCTCCTTTGGTGCAACCACTGACAGCTCTTTGGTGCAGCTCATGAGCACAGCTCCTTTGGTGCAACCCATGAATACAGCTCCTGTGGTGCAACCCATGAATACAGCTCCTGTGGTGCACCCATGAATACAGCTCCTTTGGTGCAACAGATGAGCACAGCTCTTTCATGAAACCCATGAGCACAGCTCTTTCATGAAACCCATGAGCACAGCTCCTTTGGTGCAACCTATGAGCACATCTATCATGAAGACAAACCTATGAACATTATCACTGGATTCAACCCTCTGATCAAAGGTCGCATCTCTGCACAGCAAACTGCAGCACCTTAGACTACTGTGCCACCCAAGCATCGTATCATGACAGAATCAGATCAGTGATCTGTGTCAATGCTTTCTTATGGTGACGCTTTAGGCTGAATTGTCGGAATCAAAACTGTCATACATTACTTCTAAAGTGTAGATTTAAACTGACCTTGAGTTGAATTCTCTGGCACACTAACAGTGTAGAGGTCCTCTTCAAAGATGGGAGCATTGTCATTCACATCCTGAACGAAAAACGAGCATCCTCAGATATAGGCAGATACATAACAGACACCAACTTCACAATTTGAAACAAACAGATGGTGACAGAAAATAAATCTCAGCACCCTCCTATGCATGATGATGGGGGAGTATGTAGCAGGGCGTGGAGTCATCCCACAGATGACATCCTTACCTCGTCTGCTTGCTGCAGGGTTAACCTCTGGTCATGTGGACAAGGCGTCCGACCTCAGAACTATCAAGTCACAGACATTTTTTGGGCACTACACATCCATGAAACATGCCAGAGCTCTTCCTGCCATGTAATACATTGACACATTGTATCTGGACGATAGGGCTGGGACGAGTCCAAATTTACTACCCAGGTACCCACCCCACTATTACCCAACCCTACCCAGGTAACCATTGTAGGTCTCAAGAGATAGGTACAATTGTCTGGGTGGGAATAGTTTGATCGTAGCCCTGGCAAAATGTATGTTAATACTCATAGAAAACGATCTGGTCATGCATACATTGAAGTTGACTGAAGTTTTATCTCTATTCAAACATATAAAGTCAGAAGGAATGGGTGCATAGTCAGAAAGAAATTCGAACATTAGTCACTTCTTGTGTAACCATGGAAGTTCTAGATAATTTTTGCCATTAAACAATATATCACGTGACTAACCACGGGTCTGGTAGTTCTATGGGTATCCGGGTCCTACTCAGGAATCTCCCGACCCGAGTACCCGAGTTACCCGTCCCAGCCCTACTGGACGACTGTGTACTGACCCATAACAAGGCTTCAAACAATAATGTAATTAACGTAAGACATGGATTTCTCACTGGGTACTGTGTCAAGTGTGGCTACAGCTTGTCATGACAGTGTTATTACAGCCTGTAACCATGTATAATGGCATCCTTGGTCCTGGCAGCCTTATCGAATAGTACCATAATACAGCCAAGGGCCTGCTCATCCACAAAGGGAAAATACCCAGTAACAGGGGATGTGGTGATGCTTAAAGAACACAGATCATTGCCTATTTACATTCAATGACAACTCATGTATCATTTGTAACCTGTTAGTTTACAGTTAATATCTCATTTGGACCATATGCCATAAAGGCTCAGTTTGCGAGAAAAGTAAACGTTATTATCAAATGAAACTTTCATACCCCATGCTATGTCATGGTATCTGAGTCTACATTCTTAGTGTTGTCATTTTCACATTGCAAACGTAGACCTACGGTTACTCTAATTTTATGATGTAATTTAGGCTTAGGTCAATACTCAAAATTATTTTGCTGACACAAATTTCATGATTAATAGTATTTGATATGAAATAAAAACTTGAAGCTACCTCCACTGTGATATCAACTTGAACTAGGCTTGTCTTCTGGGGCTCCCCAAGGTCATAGGCCATGACCTGCATGGTGACCTTGCCCTTCAATGTAGGGTCAAGTTTTTCATAGTCCAGAGGATCTTGCACCCAGATCCTGCCAGTGACTGGATCAATGCTGAAGTTACTCTCCAGTCCAGGGGTAACACTATCAATTCTGTACCGGACCTCACTGTTGTTGGTGAAGGCTTCATCGTCATCCAGAGCCTGATACAGAAGTTCTATTTTGATTTCTCTGAACTGCACGAATGGTAATTGCAATGTAATGATTCATATAGCCTAATATGCAAGGGCACAGGATCACTATGAATTATAGTTTTTCTTCCAATCATATCAAACCTTTCTACAATGACTCTCAACTGACTGTTTCCATGACGTTAGGAATTTTGAGATGTCAAATTTATACTCCATATACAACTGCAACAAACAACTTGACAATGGGCAAAGATAAATAATAACCAAACTCCATTGAAACCAAAGTCCTAATATTAATTTGATTCTACTGAAGCCATCTGTTGGATTCTCCGCTCACCTCCACCATCAACGGTCTGAGGAAGTCTACATCACGTTCTCTCACAGTGGCCTCATATGCTTGACGCCGGAACATTGGAGCATTGTCATTGACATCCTCAATGACAACCTTCACCTCCACTGGTGTTCTCAGGCCACCACCATCTTTGGCCTCTGCAGTCAGGTAATATTCATCTGTTGTCTCACGGTCAAGGTCACCAGATACATAGATGACCCCTGATTCAAGGCCAATACGAAATCTGAAAATGAAGTTGGATATATTCTTTGATTTTGTTGGAATTTGTTTTGTTACAGGTCATATTCTAATAGCATATTAGATAGAATGGAAAATGAACATTGATAGTTTTTTTAGAGTATCTTTATCAGTTGTTGACATGATCGATATAATTTTTTGTTGAGTGTGACGTACATAAAATGGAGAATAATCAGGGCAGATCCTGGGGAGGATCCTGGCCTGTCAGAAGGTCCTACAGACCAGCCACACACCATTCAAAACACAATAAATAAATTGAACATTGAAGACTTTATAGGCATTAAGAAGTTGAACATAGTCATGACAAGGAATATTTTGGACCACTTATTTATTATACATACACAATGTTTCAGGGCTACTTCCTTTCCAGGGGGCATGGGTGGCCCAGTTGTCTAAGGCGCCGCAATTCGCTGTGCGGAGTTGCGCCCCTCGGGCACACCAAAAACCTATGATTGTGGGTTCGATTCCCGGTATGCCCAAATTATGTTTCTAGGTTTGTCAGCACCATAGCCGTGCTCGTGGGTTTCACCAAAGTGGTAAACATCTGATATCTGCATCACTTCGGGCTTTCCTCCCACATTAAGCTGACACGCCCCGATATAACTGGAATACTGTTAAAAGCGACGTTAAACCAAACTCACTCACTCACTCACTCACTAACTCACCCACTTCCTTTCCACTTCATCAGGTGAAATGTGGTCAAATGTCACTTCACCTGATGAAGTGGAAACAAGTAGCCCTGAAACGTTGTGTATGTATACTAAAGTATTTGCTATCCATGCTATTCCTTGTCTTATTGACAGATATAAGTGTCTTACTTATTGTTTCCTCCTCGGATTGTGTATCTCACAGTGCCAAAGATGCCAGAATCTTCATCGGTAGCCTGCAAATTACAAACAAACAACTTCATTTTCTTGGATACCAATCTTAAGCTATTGACAGAAGATTTGCCAACATGGAGAAAACTTTAAAGTATAATTTCACAATGTAGTACAAACATGTATTTTATACATCCACATCTACATTGCACGTGTACTTTCTTCTTGCATTCACATGACAGATACAAAATGCTGTTTACTGTGAAGGGGTCAATTTTCAAGGCCTTGATACAAACGTGCAAGTATCAAGAGAAATTATTTTGTCTTAAACCAAGTTACTACATGTTCAGTACATGTAACTGCAACAATAAGCATGTAATTATTAAAGTGCTAAAGACCATTTTCATCTTGAAACAAAATATATATATAATATCTTTGCTTGTATTAGGAAAACCACCCTTATTAAATATTTATTAAGAGCAGCTGTTCGCTAAATCTTGAGTTTACAAGTACAGGTAAACAGCATAAAAAATGTAATATCCTGCCAGATATGAATCTCATAAATACTGACCCATAAAAATTCACATCAACTGTAAAGAACATCCATGCTTACATTGATAAGTGCAACACTAGTTTCAATGGGAGTATTTTCTTTGAGCGTCACAAGATAGGTGTCGTTGGCAAAAACAGGAGCATTGTCATTCATATCCTCAATGTTGACTGTAACAGTTGCAGTGCTTGATCGCCTTTCTTCTGTATCCATCTCCCTGGCAACCACCTAGGAAATATACACATATCACATATAAGCCTGTCAAGAGTAACACTGATGACTTTGTTCTACACTGCAGCAAGCACCAGGTCTTCTGAAGTGGGACAGTATACACAATAATAACACCTTCAGCTGATACTGTCAAGAGTAGAGACAGTCCAAGTAATTGAGGAGAAATGGGGTTTAACGTCACGTCCAAGATTATTGCACTTATATAGCGACGTGCATGCACGTGTGTCTGTGGCTGCTTGTACTAGTCCGGACTGATGACGATTTATAGTGCTAGCCAACTGAGATACCATGCTGCAGTTTAACATGAATACCCCACTCAGACCAGTCCTTTTTTAGCCCATTAATGCTGAGCCCCAGGCAGGGTAACAACAACGTCTTTTGGCATGACATGGCCAGGGACCTTCCGCTCTACCACTAGACCACAGAGGCGGTCAACAGTCCAAGTAGAGAACTACCTAGGACATCATGGAGATGATATGGTGAGAGTGAATGATTCAAAATTGTTTCATGAGGCAGACTACAATGTTCCAGAAGCCTGTAAACAACTGTCTTGGTCAAGGAAACTTGTGGTTGATGGCATGAACAACAATGCATGCCACCACGATATGATGCCGCACTGAAACTCACCAGATCTACAACTGTTTGCTCTTACAACCTTTCTTCTGGTTAAATATATCCTTAACATTTAAAAGAGATGTTTTTCAGACAAAAACATTAAAACTAAATAATGCAGTGAAAAGATTGAAGAATGAAAATTGAGTAAGAATATAAATAACTAGCATGAAGGTAGATAGATCTACTATATTTCTCATCTCATATTTCTAATGTATAACTTGGTTCTTTTTCCAATTGGGGGCGGTCAGTTAGCCTAGTGGTTAATGCTCTCACTCGTCACACCGAAGACCCGGGTTCGAGTCCCGACATGGGTACAATGTGTGAAGCCCATTTCTGGTGTCATGATATTGATGGAATATTGCTAAAACCGGCGTAAAACCATACTCACTCACTCACTCTTTTTCCAATTAGAGGCACATAAACTAAAAACAAATGTTCTAAATGTTCTTAAGATATGTTATGCACTGACATTGTCCTACATCTGTAGCTTATATATACATGCATTGAAATAAGTCATTGACATACCATCAGTTGTATACAATCGAGAGATCAATAATCTCATTTAATGTCTACAGTCAAGTAACACTACAATCAATACCACATGTTGTGACATATAGATCTGCCATCTATTAGCACAACAGTTAAATAGGGAGTTATGACACACAATTACTCACATACCAAGCAAACATGACTCTCAGGTGTTATATGTAAGGCGGACGTCTAGTTTCCTCTTTATGTCAAAACAGCTCATAAATATTAAACATGAAGAATGTATTGCTTATTCCCGCTTACTCATTATCAGCATTGATCTACTAACACATGTCCCTAGCCAGAAAGTAAAGTTTAATGTATGTATCCATTAGGAATTGACTCTGGATATTTTTCGGATCATTGAGGTATGATTCAAAAAACCAATGAGCAAACTGTACGCACACAATGCCCTGTGCATGACGAAACACACTACGTGTATACATACAGTTTGCACATTGGTTTTTCAATTCATACCTCAATGAATGCCCACAAAAGTCAGTAGCCAATCAACAATGAATAGGATAAAAAAAAGTTCATCGAACCTGTCAGTCAAGGCAAGGTATGATGCGGAAATGCCATACCTACTAGGCTACTTCATCACCTCATTAATGAGGTATTGTAACACATCCAGTCAGTCAGTGTGGACTAGTGCAAGACATGCATGCTTATCCTTTCACGGTAAAGTAAACATAGCCTGTCATTAGACCTTGAGGACTGCCTCTTTGGTCTTGTGCACAGAGCAACTGTCTGGAGTGCGGAAGGTCGGTCGTTCAAACCCCTGTGCGCATCATACCAAAAGATGTTAAAAGATGGTACTTGATGATAAGGGGATAAAACAAGGACTCAACTGTTGGCTCAATGTGGTACCAATGTTCTCTTACAACATGGTATCTCAACGGACTAGCATTAGTCTAGACTAACACTAGCAGACACACATGTACGCACACACACAAGCACGCATTGCAATAATGTTGAACACGATGTTAAACACCATTTGACTTTACCTCAAAAACCTTGTGTTACTTCAACAAACGCATCAGTTCCAATCAAAAGTACTATTGATGTATATCTATTTGTAAACATCACTTATCTATCTCAGCATGTATGCTGAGCCATGAAGGTCACTTGTGCCCCTTTCAAAAACTAACCGGGTCGGCCGGGTAGCCTAATGGTTAAAGGGTTCGTTGTCACGCCAAACACCCGGGTTCGATTACCGACATGGGTACAATGTGTGAAGCCCACTTCTGGTGTCCCCCACCGTGATATTGCTAGAATATTGCTTAAAGCGGCGTAAAACAAAACTCACTCACTCACACACTCACCCAAAAACTAACCATGCAGATAGTAAGTGTGAGTTAAAGTATGGGAATTGGGGTATAACTGGGCCCCGCACCTACCTCAAACACCAGCTGGTGGTTCTTCTCATAGTCCAGTTCCTGGGAGTTGTTGACTCTGATGAGGACTGTGGACTCAGCATACACCTCAGAGGGCAGTGGCAAGAAGTCCTCGTATGGCCGCCCATCCTTCTGTATGTGCAGTTCAAAGTGGCTGTTGGTTCCCTGGAACAAAATAAGAGGAACATTCTTCACAAATTTTAATTTTAGAACAATGATAAAAACAGGATCCCTTTGTCGACTATACAATACGAAACTTCTTTGTCAACTTCTTTATTATGATAATAAAGAAGTTGACATCCATAAATTCTCTTCCTTATGTGTATCACTTCTAAATGCCTTTCAAAGACTTGTATACAATACAAATACTACTTCATTACTAATTGACATGGTTGATGCACATATGTGTACGATGAAAGACAAGTGATATAAGAGCATGTAGTGAATGTTCTTTTGTTTGTTTGTTTAACGCCGCACTCAGCAATATTCCAGCTATGTGAAGGCGGTCTGTAAATAATCGAGTCTTGACCAGACAATCCAGTGATTGACATCACAAGCATCAATCCACACAATTGGGATACGATGACATGCATCAACCGGGGCAGTGAATACCTGATCCCGTTGGTCGCCTCTTACAACAAGCATAGCTGCCTTTTACGGCAAGCATGGGTTGCTGAAGACCTATACAACCCCAGATCTTCACGGGTCAGTGAATGTTCTGTTAGACCTACAGATCTCTGTCTATTTCATGAGATCCCGTCTACCGAAGACCTTAAAGGCGGCCATTGTTCACCCATTCTGATACTGCTTAATCCCAAGGTAAGGGACCCGTGAAGATTCCGGGTCTTCAGCAACCCATGCTTGTCGTAAAAGGCGACTAACGCGATCAGGTGATCAGGCTCGCTGACTTGGTTGATGCATGTCATCGATCCCAATGATAACTGGAATATTGCTGAGTGCGGCGTTAAACAACAAACCAACCAACCAAGATAAGGTTTACATTAGTGTTGATGAGTAACAGGTATTAGATTATTTCCAAGATATATCTAAAAGGAACCTCTGTCGTTAATCTAGTGTTATTCAAGCTTGTGGTCCACATTCCTCATGTTATATGTATTAGCCAGTCATGCTATTTCCAATACTGGGTTCTACCAACACACCTGATCTGCATCCGAGACTCGCATGACTTCCTGCTGGAATGTGATGGGTACCCCATTCTGCATGTTTTCCAGGATACTGGCATTATAGGAGGGCTGGCTGAACACTGGATCGTTGTCGTTGATGTCCCGCACAGTGATGGTGACAAGGGTAGTCTCTGTAGTCTGGTTGGTGTTCACTTGTCCGAGTGGAATCATCTCTGCTGCCTGTAGAGGAATTGTTCAAGATGTATAGGACTGACGAGCACATGTCGCCGGAAAAAAAATTTATTCGAAATCACAACATGGAAATGCAATATTCTATCAATTTATAACAAAACAGTGGCAACATAAGGCTAAATAACAAATGAGCAATGTTTATACTGCATTTACAAGAATGTAAATAACCATACTTCTTAAATATAAAAAGTACAAATAAGTTCTTCCAAAGGAATCCCTTCAGGACAAATCTGCAGTAGATATTTTGAAATACTACCTGAGGCATAAGAGGTAGGTGAGTATTCACCAATGATTTTTGCTGTACTATAAAGCCAGGATTTGCCTCAGCATCAATAGACAGATACAGTTCCAAGCAGTGATAATTAATGGTACTGTTCATGTTAATAGTTAACGAAATGGTTCTCTTAGAGTTCATATATCCAAAGTCAAATACAATATTTAACTTTATTACTGGCATTCCAAAATGTCATCCCTTCCATAATTAATAGGGAAAGAGGTGCAGCACAGCTTGGTGATTGCTTACCTCCACATAGAAGGCATACACGCCCCCTCTGTTCCTCACATTCTGAGAGTCCCGATCCAATGGGTGTTTTACAGTCACCCATCCAGAGTGGGGATCGAGGTCAAAGTTCTGATAGTCACCTGCAGCAAAGATAAAATTAATTAATTATGGTTTACACGTTAGCCACGGACAACCACAGAGGTATGACCCTTTATCAGTTGAATGAATGATCACCTGATAAAGGTAAGTGAGTGAGTGAGTTTGATTTAATGCCGTTTTTAGCAATATTCCAGCAATGTCTTCAGGAAGTTACAATTTTCCTTGGTGTCATTTTGTAGCAGAAATATAATTCTGTCATTCAGGGGTATTATACTGATTCAGGTGATGACGTTCTCTGATAACTGGGCTCCATTCCACAAAGTGGTCGTTATGCTGAGACTGTCATAAGTCAATGTTAAAGTGTGCGCTAAGATCACTTTGTGGGAGGTGGCCCTGGTCTTTAAGCTTGATATATTGGTTTTTTTTTTTGTTTTGTTTGTTGTTTAACGCACTCAGCAATATTCCAGCTATGTGATGAAGGTCTGTAAATAATCAAGTCTGGGCCAGCCAATCCAGTGATTGACATCATGGGCATCGATCCACTCAATTGGAGTATGATGACCAAGTCAGCGAGCCTGACCACCCGATCCCATTAGTAGCCTCTAACGACAAGCATAGTCGCCTTTTACGGCAAGGATGAGTTGCTAAAGACCTATTCTACCCCGGATCTTGACATATAGAATCAGAAAACTACTTTGACAAAATACAGAATTGTACAGACTCAAATGTATATACAGAGCAAGTGAAAAGAGCTACTTACCACTAACAAAACTGTATGTGAGGTTGTTAGGAATACCCCTGTCTCCATCTAAGCCAGACACTTGCTGTATTGCTGTTCCCTGGATTCACGAACAGAGAAGAAACATGTACTGGAATATATAGTCACAGTGGAAGTGAACAACACATGTTTGCATCATGTCGGGTTAAACATTCCAGTTTCAAGAAAAGACAGTAAAATCCCTCAGTTTGGTGCCATGTTTGGGTATATCCCATACCCATCATCAGTGTTTTACTGTGATATCAGCACTACTGAAGGACACAGCTTCTAGCATAGTTACTATAGTGTCTAGCTTCCAAAAATGAATACTGATCACAGCAGTAGAAACTAACAGTTTAAGACTACTCATCTCTTATAATGATAACATATAGCAAAACCCCTTAAAAGGGTAAATTTCTTCTAGTCCTTATGATATCTTAACCATTGGGGAATATGGCAAGGCCAATATGACCAGTGCCAATTTCAAATGCTGGTTCATCAACATTATTTTCATAATTACAGTTTCCAAAACCCAGTTCCATTGATCAAAATCAGAAAAAAACTAATTTTCCAGTTAATCAATCATCATAAGCCAGAGAAATGTTTCTTTGAATGTATGCATGCATTTCCAATATGCATGTAAGGCAATGTTTTTTCACATGCTCTTCACATGTAATTTTCATGGCTATTTTCCCTTTTACACTCAATGAAATCAGCTTTGGGGGATTATCAAAACTTGTTATTACATGCATGTACTTGCGTTGATGTTTTATATATATAATAATGACTGGTATTGTTCAGACCAACAAGGTGTCACAGTGCTAATAATTTGATGAAAAAAACATGCTGATTCCTTTAAGTAGTATCTGTTGAGAGGCACTTACCACTGTGACATTTTCATCCACCTCCGCGCTGTACGGCAGATTGATGAAGTACGGTGGAGTGTCTTGAACATCCAGAACAGTCACCACAAAATCTGCCGGCTCTCCTTCCAACCCATAGCCATCCTGCACAACACATGATGTATTTCAATGTTCATGAAGGAATTGAACCCATGAAGGTCCGGGGTAGAATAGGTCTTCAGCAACCCATGCTTGCCTTAAAAGGCGACTATGCTTGTCGTAAGAGGCAACTAACAGGATTGGGTGGTCAGGCTCGCATGTTGAAGCCTGTCATGAATCCCAATTGAGTGGATCGATGCTCATGATATCAATCACTGGATTGTCTGGTCCAGACTCGATTATTTACAGACCGCCGTCATATAGCTGGAATATTGCTGAGTGCGGCGTTAAACAACAAACCAACGAACCAACCATGTAGGAATTGTGGCATGTACGGGAGATAGGAGTCGCTCCCTAAGAACAATTTTATTCCTTTTAAATAATGAAGACAAATTATTATATCTAATTCTCTATTCAACTTACAACTGCCTTGATTTTGAACTGGTAGAAATTATGCTTCTCATAATCCAGTGGCCTGATGATTTTGATGACCCCCGAGTATTGGTCAATTTGGAAGGTGGTGCGGTAGTCCTCGTCTGCAGCCTGGGCATCCGTCTACATTGAGAGAGGGATACAGTCACATCATTTATCATTAACAATGGTACGGATAAGAAGTAATGCACATCATATGGCACTTATTGAATAAAGTCTCTTGAAAATACAGTCTTTGAATTATTACTTTTAAAAGTAGTAGTGCATTTTTAGTTCAATGCTTCCTCTCTTTCTATACTGTGTGTCCTACCTCCATGGAATACTGTATGGTTCCTCCCCTGCCATTGTCGGGGTCAGTGGCGCTGACCCCAGTGAATACTACTGACCCTGCAACCTCACTCTGGAACATACAGAGAGTCATGTACAAGGAGACATACTTCAACTGTTGAGGGAACCTGTCCGGCTGGGGAATAGCTAATAGTTTAAGCAAGTGCTTGTCATTCCAATGTTCCAAGGTTCGATTCCCTACATGTGCACAATGCGTGAAGCCCATTATTGGTGTCCTTGAATTTGTTGCTTCTATGGCTGGCTATCGATACAGATCATAGAGATCAATAATTGTCAATTAAATATCAATCAATTATCATTAATATTAGAGAAGTCCAAAAGGAATCAACACACTTCATGCCACTGGTGAGTGGTGACACAGTTGTGCATGAATTACTCTGTGGACATTTAAGTTATAACAAAAACTGTTGCTTTCTGTTTTTGGCAATTGACATGATTGACAATAACAAGTGTTTTGGAAAATTTTATTTCTCAATAGTTTATGTAAGATATTATTGATGACACAAATTTCATATGGATAATCGTTACTATTTCTTACCATGTACGATAATTCCATTTATCGATCTTTTTAGCCAGCTTTAATTGCTTCCATTTTATGACTTTAAATACAATTTAGAAATTCAAATGAAGATGTTAAAAACTCTTATTTGTCTCACCTCGTTTATTGTGGCTTTGTATGGCATATCTTTAAACTGCGGCCTGACATCATTCACATCCCTGATAAATAATGATACTCGGGCCGGTACCTACAACAATATTAAATGATGAAATGGCTACAAATATAATAATGTGCATACTCATAATGGACCAAATCCACACCCTAGAGCAGGCTTAAAAAACTTCATTAACCTGGTCAATCGATCAGTGTGCACTTGATTTTCATTCTCATCTCCCTGGGGAGTATACAACCCAAGCTGCGTGTGAGGCACTAGATGGTTAACAGTCACATTACCATCTCATCCTACCCATTCACTGTGAACTGAGACATGTTTTAACAGTCACTTGCCCTGGGAGACACCACTTCATTTCCAAAAAGGACAAACTTATCACATTTTTCACATGTACAAGAAGCATCCCATGTAAATCTTCTTCATCATCTGATCGGAATAATTGTCATTTATGATACAAAAATTGAAAGTTGAAATATGAAGAAATAATTTACCTCACTTGTAGAATCGTCTATTGAGAAAAAAAGTTTTCTTTCACTAGGTTCCTGAAAATATATGAAATATATTTACTTCATATACATGTACACAAAACACAAACCTAGTTTACAAAAATACACCATCCTGAATCTCCATAGCGAGACTTTTGTAGACTCGGACTATCTTGAAAGGATATATTTTGGGACTGATGTCGGAAGTCCCTGAACCTTTATCAAAAGAAGTACTCTCCATTATACATTCTTGCCCCTAATAACTCACATAATCTCTGTCTAGTGCAGCTTTAAGGACAATGTCAACAATCCATGTGTCGGCATCAACTTTCCGAGGAGCACTCAGGGACACCAGCTTCTTGGTTTCATCTGTTGACGTTTTGAACGTCAGATCTTCTGGTCCATCGAAATCTACCGCTGTCAGGTTGCCAAGAACGGTATCTACAACACCATCATGATCCTCATAAATATCACTTAGTAACAATTACTTTACGTAAATACCAGGCTACCTAACAGAAAAGAAAATCATATTTAAATACCAATGCCTGGTATGCTCTACATCTCGCAGGACCTCGGGTGTCATGTCAATTCATATACAATACCAGTGTATATCCAAATGTACTTGTGACAAGATGTTACCCTGTATATGTGGCATAATAGACTAACGTGTTATGATCTGAGATGGGGATAACTTGGGCTACTTGGCTTGGGAGCAATTATAGATCAGGTCATTCAAACACTATCTTAACAATCATTCACTGTAAATATCAGCCTTATCCCCGTTTAACAATCATTCTCTGGAAAACTCAGCCCTGTCCCCCTTTAACAATCATTCTCTGGAACCATCAGCCTTGTCCCCCTTTAACAATCATTCTCTGGAAACCTCAGCCTTATCCCCGTTTAACAATCATTCTCTGGAAAACTCAGCCCTGTCCCCCTTTAACAATCATTCTCTGGAACCATCAGCCTTGTTCCCTTTAACAATCATTCTCTGGAACCATCAGCCCTGTCCCCCTTTAACAATCATTCTCTGGAACCATCAGCCTTGTCCCCCTTTAACAATCATTCTCTGGAACCATCAGCCTTGTCCCCCTTTAACAATCATTCTCTGGAACCATCAGCCTTGTCCCCCTTTAACAATCATTCTCTGGAACCATCAGCCTTGTCCCCCTTTAACAATCATTCTCTGGAAACCTCAGCCTTGTCCCCCTTTAACAATCATTCTCTGGAACCATCAGCCTTGTCCCCCTTTAACAATCATTCTCTGGAAACCTCAGCCCTGTCCCCCATTAACAATCATTCTCTGGAAACCACAGACTTGTTCCCCTTTAACAATCATTCTCTGGAACCATCAGCCTTGTCCCCCTTTAACAATCATTCTCTAGAACCATCAGACTTGTCCCCCTTTAACAAGCATTCTCTGGAACCATCAGCCCTGTCCCCCTTTAACAATCATTCTCTGGAACCATCAGACTTGTCCCCCTTTAACAAGCATTCTCTGGAACCATCAGCCCTGTCCCCCTTTAACAATCATTCTCTGGAACCATCAGACTTGTCCCCCTTTAACAATCATTCTCTGGAACCATCAGCCTTGTCCTCCTTTAACAATCATTCTCTGGAAACCTCAGCCCTGTTCCCCTTTAACAATCATTCTCTGGAAACCTCAGACTTGTCCCCCTTTAACAATCATTCTCTGGAACCATCAGCCTTGTTCCCCTTTAACAATCATTCTCTGGAACCATCAGACTTGTCCCCCTTTAACAATCATTCTCTGGAACCATCAGCCTTGTTCCCTTTAACAATCATTCTCTGGAACCATCAGCCTTGTTCCCTTTAACAATCATTCTCTGGAACCATCAGCCTTGTCCCCCTTTAACAATCATTCTCTGGAACCATCAGCCTTGTCCCCCTTTAACAATCATTCTCTGGAACCATCAGCCTTGTCCCCCTTTAACAATCATTCTCTGGAACCATCAGCCTTGTTCCCTTTAACAATCATTCTCTGGAACCATCAGCCTTGTTCCCTTTAACAATCATTCTCTGGAACCATCAGCCTTGTTCCCTTTAACAATCATTCTCTGGAACCATCAGCCTTGTCCCCCTTTAACAATCATTCTCTGGAAACCTCAGCCTTGTCCCCCTTTAACAATCATTCTCTGGAACCATCAGACTTGTCCCCCTTTAACAATCATTCTCTGGAACCATCAGCCTTGTTCCCTTTAACAATCATTCTCTGGAACCATCAGCCTTGTTCCCTTTAACAATCATTCTCTGGAACCATCAGCCTTGTTCCCTTTAACAATCATTCTCTGGAACCATCAGCCTTGTCCCCCTTTAACAATCATTCTCTGGAAACCTCAGCCTTGTCCCCCTTTAACAATCATTCTCTGGAACCATCAGCCTTGTCCCCCTTTAACAATCATTCTCTGGAACCATCAGCCTTGTTCCCTTTAACAATCATTCTCTGGAACCATCAGCCTTGTTCCCTTTAACAATCATTCTCTGGAACCATCAGCCTTGTTCCCTTTAACAATCATTCTCTGGAACCATCAGCCTTGTCCCCCTTTAACAATCATTCTCTGGAAACCTCAGACTTGTCCCCCTTTAACAATCATTCTCTGGAACCATCAGCCTTGTTCCCCTTTAACAATCATTCTCTGGAACCATCAGACTTGTCCCCCTTTAACAATCATTCTCTGGAACCATCAGCCTTGTTCCCTTTAACAATCATTCTCTGGAACCATCAGCCTTGTTCCCTTTAACAATCATTCTCTGGAACCATCAGCCTTGTCCCCCTTTAACAATCATTCTCTGGAACCATCAGCCTTGTCCCCCTTTAACAATCATTCTCTGGAACCATCAGCCTTGTCCCCCTTTAACAATCATTCTCTGGAACCATCAGCCTTGTTCCCTTTAACAATCATTCTCTGGAACCATCAGCCTTGTTCCCTTTAACAATCATTCTCTGGAACCATCAGCCTTGTTCCCTTTAACAATCATTCTCTGGAACCATCAGCCTTGTCCCCCTTTAACAATCATTCTCTGGAAACCTCAGCCTTGTCCCCCTTTAACAATCATTCTCTGGAACCATCAGCCTTGTCCCCCTTTAACAATCATTCTCTGGAACCATCAGCCTTGTTCCCTTTAACAATCATTCTCTGGAACCATCAGCCTTGTTCCCTTTAACAATCATTCTCTGGAACCATCAGCCTTGTTCCCTTTAACAATCATTCTCTGGAACCATCAGCCTTGTCCCCCTTTAACAATCATTCTCTGGAAACCTCAGCCCTGTCCCCCTTTAACAATCATTCTCTGGAACCATCAGCCTTGTCCCCCTTTAACAATCATTCTCTGGAACCATCAGCCTTGTCCCCCTTTAACAATCATTCTCTGGAACCATCAGCCTTGTTCCCTTTAACAATCATTCTCTGGAACCATCAGCCTTGTCCCCCTTTAACAATCATTCTCTGGAACCATCAGCCTTGTCCCCCTTTAACAATCATTCTCTGGAAACCTCAGCCCTGTCCCCCTTTAACAATCATTCTCTGGAACCATCAGCCTTGTCCCCCTTTAACAATCATTCTCTGGAACCATCAGCCTTGTTCCCTTTAACAATCATTCTCTGGAACCATCAGCCTTGTCCCCCTTTAACAATCATTCTCTGGAACCATCAGCCTTGTCCCCCTTTAACAATCATTCTCTGGAACCATCAGCCTTGTCCCCCTTTAACAATCATTCTCTGGAACCATCAGCCTTGTCCCCCTTTAACAATCATTCTCTGGAACCATCAGCCTTGTCCCCCTTTAACAATCATTCTCTGGAACCATCAGACTTGTCCCCCTTTAACAATCATTCTCTGGAAACCTCAGCCCTGTCCCCCATTAACAATCATTCTCTGGAACCATCAGCCTTGTCCCCCTTTAACAATCATTCTCTGGAACCATCAGCCTTGTCCCCCTTTAACAATCATTCTCTGGAACCATCAGCCTTGTTCCCTTTAACAATCATTCTCTGGAACCATCAGCCTTGTCCCCCTTTAACAAGCATTCTCTGGAAACCTCAGCCTTGTCCCCCTTTAACAATCATTCTCTGGAACCATCAGCCTTGTTCCCTTTAACAATCATTCTCTGGAACCATCAGACTTGTCCCCCTTTAACAAGCATTCTCTGGAACCATCAGACTTGTCCCCCTTTAACTGTCTTACCTATTGGTGTATCTTCGGGCCATATAATAACACCACCAAAGTTTCTCAGCTGAGGGGGGCTGTTCGAAACAACTGAAACAGAAACAATATGGTTTTTTTATTAACACAAACTTTTACTGACTCATGATGTCACCATTCACATCGGTCAACTCACCAACATCTTACATCAACAATAAATACACTAAATGATGAACTTTGTGAAAGATGAACTCCTTCATGTTTCCATGAAGAAGAAACTTTATGGAAAGTTTTAATAACACAAAGGGGAAATAATGTCCCCTCATCCAGAGGTTTCTTTCGACCTCATCAATTCTTTTTTCATAGGAAGAAAAAGTGACATAATATCTAAGTCAAACTATGTCAATTTCACCCCATTCTTCACAGGCAATCTGTCACCCTACACAGCCACAGGCACATAACCAAAGTAGACATATCAATGCCTGACTACAATGTACATAAAACCGTCGTCAGCAATCAATTTAATAAGGTCTCATAAGGAGTGTGCTAAAAGTCTATAACAAAGGAGGCATGGCGCTGGAGACTGCTTATACTTATAGGTTATGAAACTGACAGATATAATGATATGTCCATCCATGACATATATTCTGTATTGTGCAGAAAAAGAATAAAATACACAAACCTTCCCATTACAACAGAATAGTTACAGCTCTGCTCAAATTTATGACAAACTGTTTACTAATTTCCTTGCTGACAAACACGAGGACTCACACACACTTGTAAAGTATTTGAATATAATTAATCAAATTCTCCTTACACTGATGTTACTGATTCATGCACATGGGCATTTTTTCTTGAATATCAACATTTTCTCAAGAATAGCGATACCATATTGGGTGTCTTGATTTGGTTGGGAATTTTGATAATTGAACAAAGAAAAAGAGTTTCATTGATAAGTTCATACTATTCATTAATTGTAAATAAATAATCTTATCTTTAGGGTTTTATGATTGGGTAAAGTTTATTTTGAATACATGTCTCTAATGTAGAAATGACATATTTTCTTTTCAACAATGTGATAGGTGACTATTGCTTGTCGTAAGAGGCAACTAACAGGATCGGGTGGTCAGGCTTGCATGTCATGGTATCCCAATTGCATGGGTTGATGCTCATGATGTCAATCACTGGATTGTCTGGTCCAGACCACTGTCATATAGCTTGTATATTGCTGAGTGTGGCATTAAACAACAACCAAACAAACAAATATTTAATGTGAGTATGATGGAACATACAATTCCATCTACAACCTCCATGGTGCTTCATGTAACTATCTCAAGGACAAATAAGGATATAAAATTAACATTTGTCATTTGTTTGACTGACATGGAATGCATACCCTCATAAACCCTCAAGCTGCAGTCATATTTCTCACACACTACCAGTGCTCATGCACTCCCATGAATTACCTCCACACAGTAGGTCCATCTGGCTTTAGAGATCAGACTTATGTCATTATCATAGGGTTGGTTCAGCAAGAAGGTATCAAGCAAGGGAAACGTAAAAATGACAAGCTAAATAACCTAGAAACATCACAATGATTGTATTCAAGAATTTAATCATCTATTACATCATGTCATTTGTTAGGTGAGATAAAAATTGGTATTCAACAAGAAAGTACACATTATCTTTTTATAACATACTTTTACAATGTATTTTCCTAATGATGTTCATGATCTTCATGACCTTACTCCGTGTCAGGCAGATGGAAAGTAGTATCGGAATTCGGAATTATTCCACTTGAATGAACATTCTCATTCACTCAAGCGAAATACTGACTTTATATATTCAGATAAATATAGCATTTCGTCACTACAAAAACCTTGTATATCTCTATCTAAGGGGCCAAACATGACATGACACACATGCAGATATATGAAAAGTTTTAAAATCTTTATGATCAGGCAAGTACACTGTTACATATCTATCAAAATAGAAAACTAATTAACATCAACACAATATCATAGCAAAATTATTTCATTGATACACAGCAAAGTTAAAATCATGTAAATCATATGATTTTTTTTAGTACATTTAATGAAACAAAAATACAAAAAGTAAGCAAGACATCCAGTTTGGTTCTCATGAAAAATCATCTACCTATGACAGGACTGGTAATCTATTCAGGAAATCTATGTTATGTATGACACGTATATGTGTAACCATGGCAACCTTACCTTCATTGACAGCTAGCATGGACAAGACATGATGGGGTGAGTTAGTGATGAATCGTGAGCAGACAGACACAAAACACAATACGCCAAGGTTAGTGGGAACATCTTTGTGCTCAGAACTGAACCACACAAAAATACTTCAAAATCTCGAAAATAAATTTCATGAAAACCACAGTTAGTACACACAATTATTTTTTTAAATATTTGATTACTCAAATAGATGTTATTCAAGTTCAGATTGATTCTTGAAATATCAAACACTTTCCGTTAATGTTTGTATGAAGAGGTTTAGTTCTGGGAGTCCCATCAGTTGTGATGCCACACACACACAGACAAGTACAGGGAAAACAAGGTACCAAGACAAGATAGGAACATACTAGTAGTACCTATTACTCTGTTCTCCTGATCTAAGCAGTGAAACTTCATTGTCCCATCGGAATACATATCAGCACTATGGTGTAATATCATGAACAGTGAAGTGAAATGGTGTTTAACACTGCGTTCAAGATGTTGCCTTTACACAGCGACGAGCATGCATGTGTGTGTGTGTGTGTGTGTGTGTGTGTGTGTGTGTGTGTGGGTGTGGGTGTGTGTGGGTGTGGGTGTGTGTGGGTGTGTGGGTGTGTGTGCTTGTATTAGTCTTGTCTTGCCTTGTTTTAGCCTTTTAATTTTAATGCCGAGCACCAGGCAGCAGAATAACAACAAGTACCATCTTTTAACATCTTTTGGTATGACGCGGCCAGGGATCGAGTCCCAAACCTTCCGCTCTCAAGGCGGATGCTCTACCAATAGACTATGGAGGCGGTCAATACCATGATGGAACATACATGTAAACAAGTATGTCTGTGATTCGATAGACTGCCAGGCCTCCTCAAGTAAACAAGTGTTCACTGTATTTAAAACATTGATGTTATACATAAATTGTTCATTCTAAACATCAGACTCCAATGTCAGATTTGCCATTTTGTTTCGCCATAAGAATGTTGCTTATTCTGCAATCATTTGTGAAGGTACAATTGCATAAATTATAACATACAAGTCTGTCATCCCTAGTATTTACATGTTAACAGTTACTGTTTGTCATTCCTATTTGCTTCTATAAAGCTGGTACATATAATGCCAAATATGCCCTAGCAATTTGAAGATGTCTAACATGACAAATGCTCCCCATTTTATTTGTTGGTAAGAGTCTCTAGCAGGGAACCAGATTTGGGTTTGTTATCCTCTCAAACATCCTAAGCATAGCATTTCAGACAGGAATCTCTCCTGCACTGAGCCAGTTCATGTTGGCATTACAAAAGTGTTTAGTATTCCATGATCCAAAAGGGATTTGTAGCATACACCATTACATGGGCAGACGGCGTGGCAGCCATCTTTGAAATAGTGCTAGAAGGGATGTAAATGCTTCAAATGTTCCTAGTCACATGGCTCTCCCTGTGGATTTTAAAGTAAACTGTCAAATATCATAACAACATATGAATTGTCACACTCAGATACAAACAGTCTAAAAAATATACAATGTATTTTTAATGTTTAAAAACTATATTCAAAAGAAATGTCAGGCAATCTGAGACACCCTATCTATATCTATATCCTACCTGTTACATATACAAGGATGAAATACTTTAGATACTTAGTTTTAATGGAATTTAGTTGGATTTTACACTCAAATCATGAGTCAGTCCTGTATCAGTGCACTGTAACTATCTTCTCTTTTCAATTTTTTATTGTGTAAAAAATTGATGTAAAGAGATTGTTTGTTTAAGTTAGCCCACTTAGTAGGGAAATAGCCCCGCATCTATAAAACTTGGGAATGTATCAAATTTTAACACAACAGGCATGTTATCCCTCATATCAACCCTGGTGTTAGCAAGTAAGAGATTACCTAGAATCATGCTTATAAAAATCAACATGACGCATATAATGTTTTTAAAGTTTTGACAACCAATGAAAAGTGTGGGTATCTTCCTCCTTTGACACTGATGGATATAATCCCTTGAAGGGTCCGTGTTTGTGTATAAGAGATAAAGGTATGCCCGATATTGTGTTCCTCATTCCTTTATTTGCTCAAACTGGCAGATGCTGCTGTATTTAAAACATAGCATGGATGCTAGTTGCATCAACTATGTTCATACATAATAGATACATTTTGAGTCCACAGAGTACGAGGCACAGTATACAACATGCAAACATTTGTCTGAAGGACATGGGGTCAACTTATAGCTTCAAATCTCGTAATAAACGAGAAAAAATTGTACAGACATTGAGTCCACGAGAAAGAAAACCGTGTCCATTAACAAAATGATTTGGGGCTTAATTTTTATACAGGTAATGTTACTCAATAGTGCTATATATATATATATACATACATTTTCTGTTTTCTCAGATGCAAGTATACATCATCAATTAGTAAGTACATGTATGCCTGTGTATATATATATATATATATATATATATATATATATATATATATATATATATATATATATATATAATTGTATCACACAGGCATACATGTACTTACTAATTGATGATGTATACTTGCATCTGAGAAAACATACCTACATGTGTGTATGTGTGATTAAAATCAAAGTGGTTATATAAACAACAAAAATATAATACTACTAATTATACTTATATTATACTTATCTAATTAGGGGCACTAAGGCTCAGTTCATTATAAAATACATGAACAATAACAAAATCATAAATGAAAGCTTTTCTTTGACAGTATAACGAACACGCTTATGACTGACCGATACAACAAATATATTTTTTAGTCCTGTTCATTTGTTGTATGTATGCTGTATATATGCTTATAACGAACTACGTATATTACAAACGAAAATGAATGGTCCCTATGAGCAGATGAGTTCGTTATAACTGTAGTTTACTGTATTTGCTACATGTTTAACTTGCTGTTTGAGTAAGAACATAAATAAATAAATGCCTCACTACTGATCTGAAGCAGAGAATAGCCAGTATTTGTATTCTTATTGATATCGGCAAGCCAACTCTGAAACCGGCCAGATTTATTGACCATCATTCATGTCCTTCAGGTCAACTTGTGTACTGTACACCTGATTGATTCCTAATTACAGTCTGAGTAAAGAGAAAACTGCATGACCAGTCTCCTGATCCCCGTCAGCTCCTGGCCACAAGAAGCACAAAGAAATTTGATACATTCTTTACATTATTAAGTAACTTGCAAACACCCCTCCCAGGAACAACTCCGGCATGGTTCCCATGTGCAATATGTATGAGCAGCAAGATCTGCTATTGGTTTAGAAGCTGACGAGTATGTACTAAGCTCACCTGTCCCACAGAACAGGTAAACTGATACAAATAAATCGGAAGGCTTGTGTTTAGTAAGAAACATTTCTTAACAATTATGTATCATTACCCAGGTAAATGAGGCGTAGAATGGAATGGGTGTGATGGTTAAACCTGTCTTAATTTTAATTCATAACGAAGACAACAAAAGAATATATTAATTGCAAAGGTTTTGAACTGTGTAGGTTTGTATGGCATAAGCATGTAGGTATATACTTCAAAAGTAATTCGGATAAATAACAATCTACATATTGAGTTGTCATTCTATTTATGAACATACAGCAGTTCAGCCCTTGAAATGTTGATACAGTTAATTATAGAGAGAAGACACTATTAGCTCCAGTCAGATGTACTTGCAACGTGTGAAAGAGGGTGACCTCAAAGTCATTTATATGTAGGCTATTTAAAATTATTAAAGTATTTGGTGCATGAATTTATCATTGATTATACCTGTGTGCAGAAAACTAGAAGGAAATGATGCACTTCTCCCAGGTGAGTGTGAGTGAGTGAGTATGGTTTTACACAGCTTTTAGCAATATTCCAGCAATATCACGGCAGGGGACACCAGAAATGGGCTTCACACATTGTACCCATGCCAGAAATCAAAACCAGGTCTTCGGCGTGACGAGCGAACGCTTTAAACACTAGGCTACATGACCGAACCGACCAGCCCGACCTGATGAAGGGCAAGAAGTAGTCCCAAAATGATGTAAAGACAATAAAGGAGTTGTTATCAATAATAGTATAATGTCTTCAGGATGTAACAATTTCATTTGTACAACAATGTACCCATGTCGGGCTTGAACCACTAGGCTACCCGACCGCCCCTCTCCCAGATGAGCCACTTTGCACAATCACTGATGGTTCTATAATGGAGCAATTATTTTATTCAGTGTTCAGAGAGTACGAGACAAAAGGTTAGTCACTGAGATGAGTTAGGCCCACACAGAACGAACAGCAAGCACATACAACACACACAAGTTAGTACAAGCCAACAGTAGTTCGTGTAAACAAGAGATGTACGCACATGATGATGATATTTATATCCATGATGGGAGCCAAGTGCTACTCATAATGTCATAATAGCCAAAACGCACTATATTTTTATATCTATGACAATCATATATCACATCATAACAATTTCTATGAAAAAATATATGTTATATATCCACTGCATTATTAAAAATATAATCAGTCTCTTCAATACAAACCTGAAACTTATTATAATTATGCCTAACCCTGCATCTGTAGAGCGTGCTATAGGAAATATCCCCACTACAAACAGCTACATTATAACTGAACCATAACCTAGTAACACATAGTGACAAGCAAAGCACTCACCTGTTCCTATTATTGTAGAGATGACTATAACACAAATAACATAGAGTCTACTGGTGTTTCCCTGAGAGATGCAGTGTGCCATGGCTGAAGCTTAGGGTTAGGTAGTGGTCAATCAGCTTCACCTGCTGGGAGAAAACACAGACATTAGAAGGTACCAACATACATGGTCTCTGACAGTGACATACATCAAATCATGTTAAACATCGTACTATTTCAAAACACAAGAAATAAGCATGATTACCCTAACACAGAGTCAACAGAAGTGATCCTGTGAACAACTGCACATGTACCTGTAATCAGGTAAAGGTATGAGCAAGCTGTATTGCAGCATACAACCTGCTAATTTGCCAATTAGTACCTGTAATCTTCCACTGCATGTTTCTGTATCTACTGCCAGTAAACCCAACTTCTGTAATAATGCCAGTGCATACTAAGTACAAACCTAATGATTTCATGGAAACATGCCCAATCAATATGCCACTACAAACTAATTGCTGCCCTGTTAAAACACCACACATTTTCTTCTGTTGTTTGTGGACTCACTCGCCAAGGTAGCATAGACAATATGAGGAAAATATCAAAAAGGAACACGTTAAGTCTTCTGACACCTCATCCATATGAATAATTAACAAGCATCTACATGTGTCATGATCAACCATTTCACAGACACATGGTGTCAACATTATTGTTCCAAAACTGTCATTTCATTTTATGTGAGTGAGTGAGTATGGTTTTACACTGCTTTTAGCAATATTCCAGCAATATATAGCCAAAAATAGCCTTCAAACATTGTACCCATGTCAGGAATTGAACCCGGGTCTTTGGCGTGGCGACCCAACGCTTTAACCACTAGGCTACATCTTATTCTTTCATACTACTAAAGTTAATCTGTCATGCCATGACAGATAACTATAGCAATGTGAAAGAATCAGGTGTTCTAAAAATTCTCTGAGCAGTATATCAACCATTATATCTCTGTCCTGTATAACATAGTTTAAACATGACACCATCACACAAACACAAATTCTGAAAAATACATGACTCATCATCCTTGCTACATCATCTGTCTTGTCTGAATTCTGTCTGATGTACATGTAATGTGTTTGATGGGGATCTTGTAACGGCTTCCCCAAGATGTATGTATACAACAATAAGAAAGACATTTGTGAAACTGATTTATCCACATCATGTAGAGATGTTACTAAAAAAGACGCTGTCGTTCCATAGCATCGTGCTTGCCAGCAGCCCACATCTGTCGCAGACATTCCACACGATCATGTTTCATCTGACACAGCATATTAGTAATGAATATAAGATAAATCCCTGACATTCCCCAAATAGCGCAAATGTTTCATCAAGGACTTCTGTGTGACAGGACAATAAATACTCAGCACAAAATAATATTTCATATACTAATACCTGTTCCTTTACAGATCCAATAATGATAATTACATCAGGCTATACTATCATGAAATTTGTGCCATATGGAGGCTTTTTCAAACACAGTCCATGAAAATATTTTCATTTGAGATGGTGAGTGAGTGAGTATGGTTTTACGCCGCTTTTAGCAATATCACGGCGGGGGACACCAGAAATGGGCTTCACACATTGTATCCATGTCGGGAATCGAACCCCGGGTCTTCGGCATGACGAGCGAACGCTTTAACCACTAGGCTACCCGACCGCCCCTCATTTGAGATGAATGAACCTAGTAGATACACCACAACAATCTAAATATATTAGGAATTAAACAGAATATCTAAACTTATATTCACTCTCTGTTAAAGATGCCAAGAACAAAAATGATGGCCATGCCAAATATGCACCTAAACAAGGAAGCATTGATATGGATACCAAATGTGTTGTGACTGTGAGGGTAAGTGTTAATTAATTAAGTCAACTCTAAACAAGCTTCAGCCAAACTGCAATTGTTATGGCAAGCATGTTAAGACCAGTTGCATCGATTATGCTGACTATGGAATAAGACTAGTCTACTGGGAAGACAGGAGACAGAAAATAATGAATTCTCTCATCTTGCCACACCCTGTCATGATAAATGTATCAAAGGATGATTTGACAGAATATACTAAAGTTTCAACAAATCAATACAAGCTTGCAATCTTGGAAAGTTTGGTTGTTTGTATGGTTCTCTGTTGTTGAACACTGCACTCAGCAATATATAATGGCGGCCTGTAAATAATCAAGTCAGGACCAGACAATCCATTGATTGACATCATGAGCAACAATCTACAAAATTGGGATACGATGACATGAATCAACCAAGTCACCAAGCCTGACCACCCTATCCCGTTCGCGCCTTTTACAACAAGAGTAGTCGCCTTTCACGACAAACATGGGTTGCTGAAGACCTATTCTTCCCCGGATCTTTTTTTTCAAGGGTGCAATGCTGGTAAGCTAGCCATTGGTTTCGCTTGCCATAGCAAATTCAAACATATGTCAGTGAAAAAGTATCACAAAGTATCAAATTTAAATATTTAAAAATTATGTTCACATGTCAAGCGCATTTGGTCCATTATTATGTGTATCAAGAGTCATGAATATCTTTCATGAATATTTAGATGGCCAACTGCATTGCACCAGAATATATTCCATTACAAACAAAGATGTGCTGAAAGTTAACCTGACTTACATCTATCATTCTTATAAGAGCTGGAACTGTCTGATGTTGTCGGTCAAAATGGCTGCCATAATGTCACTTTGAGCCTTCTGAATGGTCCTTCATGTGGTTGACTGACAGGTGGAGATATGACAATTGTCGTGTTAATAAGGTGTTGGTCTTAGTGTCGGAAATAAAAGCATCAAAACCATTTCCATATTCACAAAAAATCCATTGTCCAACTTTTGATTAAACACCTGGTGTCATGACAATTGTTACATACATCCAAACATATTGTCATCAATGCTCAAAATATCACTACAGAAGTATGAAACAATTGCCATTGTGTCTCTGTCCCGTGTAACAGTGTATAGGAACCAACTCAACTAGGTGCTGCTCTGGGTGCAGAGTGCATGGTGCATTATTAATGGTCAAGCACACCTGTAACATCTGGCAGACACTAGAGGGATTCTACTGGATGTTGTGTCACAAACTCTACAGTTACAACTGCAGCAATGAGGGTCAGAACAATGAAATAAAAGAGACAAAACCCTTTCTATGATCAAACGAAATCTCCACTTAATATGTCCATTGTACAATTCCAACTATATCACAAGCATGTGTTTATGAATCACTATAAAATAATGATGATACAAGGTCTTTACGAAAAAAAGGTGAGCATATCCTGCCCAACCGGTGGCACCAGTCACAAACACATGCAAAACACAGATACCTTGTGACCATCTTGCACTGCTACATGACTGCAGATTATTGAGCTTGTTTGGTCCTTGTTTGTGACCATAGGAATAGGAATAACCCAAAGACCTTAACAATTTAAATGAACATGAAGTGACATTTGACAGTCAAACTGTGACCCTTGTCTGAATGAAATTTGTGTTCATGTTTCAAGCTCATGTCAAAGAAATATTGCTGAAAGAGTGATCTGTTTCAAGCACAAGTCAAGGTAATATTGCTGAAATAGTGCTCTGGTTCAAGCACAAGTCAAGGTAATATTACTGAAATAGTGCTCTGGTTCAAGCATATGTCAAGGTAATATTGCTTACATAGTGCTCTGGGTCAAGCACAAGTCAAGATAATATTGCTGAAAGAGTGATCTGGTTCAAGCACAAGTCAAGGTAATATTGATGAAACAGTGCTCTGGTTCAAGCACAGGTCAAGGTAATATTGCTGAAAATAGAGCTCTGGTTCAAGCACAAGTCAAGGTAATATTGATGAAACCATGCTCTGGATCAAGCACAAGTCAAGGTAATATTGCTGAAACAGTGCTCTGGTTCAAGCACAAGTCAAAATAATATTGCTGAAACAGTGCTCTGGTTCAAGCACAAGTCAAGGTAATGTTGCTGAAATAGTGCTCTTGGTCAAGCACAGGTCAAGGTAATATTGCTGAAATAGTGCTCTGGTTCAAGCACAAGTCAAGGTAATATTGCTGAAATAGTGCTCTGGTTCAAGCACAAGTCAAGGTTATATTGCTGAAATAGTGCTCTCGGCCAAAATCCATGTCCCCTATTCTCGAGACATGATAAGTCACATTTGTGTTTGTATGTTTCATGAAAAATCATGAATTTCTTATTCTCCCTCATACATTAATCTCAATGTGGCATGTACAGCAACTAATGAACTCAGGAATTGTACATATGGATTGTTTCTGCTGACATCAGCTCTCCTGCTTACAATGACACACCTATGAATTATCAATAACACACACAGCAGTACACTCAGACAGGATTGTGTTAATCAGTGTCATGGTTACCACACGATGTGGTCAAACCAACTTATTAACAAGGTCATGCAATGGATGGGTGCCAATTACCAAGTTCAAGGTCAACCTGCTGTTACTTCATTAGCAATAAGATTCCTGGAATGAAACAACTTTAATTATTTACCACTGATCATGAGATTTCATGCTTAAAGATGTGAGGCTTTGTGTGTTCCCAAACACATTTCCCTTATATGTTCTGTGTTTTGTTTGGTTTGGTTTATTTTCCAGTTATATGATGGCAGTCTGTAAATAATCCAGTCTAGACCAGACAATCCAGTGATTGATATCATGAGTATTAATCCACGCCATTGGGATATGATGACATGCATCAACCAAGTCAGCGAGCCTGACCACTCGACCCTATTCGTCGCCCCTTACGACAAGCATGAGTTGCTGAAGACCAATTCTAACCTAGAATCTTGTGAAATATTATTATAAGTAAATATGCCATACTAAACTTCAAAGTGACACGGCACCAAACTTCATCAATGTCAAACATTTAATGAGATTACACACCATGATTTTTTTGCAGAAATTCGGCATTTTCTCCCCGAATCCTTGTCTCCACATTTTGCTCAAAAACAATGTTGTAATAAAGCTGTTAGTGCCTTGTAATTAAATCTGTAAATGAATTATTCTGTACAATATTTCTAAGTATAATATTGTATGCATTTGTTTTCATCATTACTCCATAGGGGCGGTCGGGTAGCCTAGTGGTTAAAGCGTTCGCTCGTCACGCTGAAGACCCGGGTTCGATTCCCGACATTGGTACAATGTGTGAAGCCCATTTCTGGTGTCCCCCGCCGTGATATTGCTGGAATATTGCTTAAAGCGACGTAAAACCAAACTCACTCACTCACTCACTCATTACTCCATTTGACTCAAAAAACAATTTCTTGACCCATAGAGTACAAAAGTATGAAAGCCCCTACAAAGAAATATCCTATGATTGTTGCAGTCTCTCATGAAATACAAAGATTGTAAATCCCCTCCAAACATAGTTCATTACTTAGTCATGCATGGCCATAATCAAATGATCAATATGACCAAAGAGCTGTAGATGGTGTTCACTGTATGTAGTCTGTGGGAATAATTAGCCATCCATGACACAATCGCTGATCGATGTAGCTCAGCGGGCCACTCCTATATATACTTAGCTTCAGTAATAAGAAGAGGTTCACACATTATGACTACACTGACTGCACATTAGGGCAGTATTTGTACAATTACCGGGGCAAATTGACAGGATTTGCTTCATGTATTGTATAGTTACAACGGTGAATTTGATCACAGTATTAAACATCTGCTGGAGTCACCCAGATCAACAACTCATGGAGGCCACAGGCTCTACTGTAACAATACCACCACCACTCTACTTGGTGTACGGCATACCCAGGTCCTAATGAAACTAAAAGAACCATTCAAGTCCGTTTTCTATGGTAAATTGTCTACACAATAGACACCCATATTGTTTGACACATACATTAACTTGTAACCTTATTTAATGACCTACCTATGCTGTACCATACTATCAGTAATGGGAAATCAAGATTGAAACTTCCTTAAATCCCCTGAAATTATCATAAGTGCATTCTTATGAAAATTGGTGACAAACTAACAACACTTTTTTCTTAGCATCATTATTTGTCGCTGGATTGAAAGTAACTTAGGTGAACAATTTCTAGAATGAACTGGGTAAACAATGTTGTACTTCTGATTAAACTGATCCAAACATAGAGCTACGTGTCATCATAATTTCTCTACATATTGACATTTCTTCTTAAGTCTGTCTATAAGGTGTGTTGGCAAACAAATATTAACAATTACAGTAAATTATGTTTATAATGAACACACTTATAATGAACTGACGAATATGACAAACTTATTTTTTTTTGTCCCTGACATTTTCTGTATATATGCTTATAATGAACTACGGTTATAACGAACGGAAATTAGTGGCCCTTTTAAGTTTAAGTTAAATTGTTAACATAAGTGATATGAATCAGAATCATTTTGGAAATACGTACATACACTCCCTCTTCGATCCTCCTAAAGAAACTTACCAGCATCAAAAGGGGCTATACATAGCCAAGTGTCAGGAGGTACCAAGTCAGTGAGATGATGGCAGACGTGCAACTGCTATCGAACCAAACAAGCCCATAGCACAACAAGCACAGATGAGTCAATGGAGAACATCACGTACATGTATTCTCTGAAGTCAATGTCTGCTCATCAACAGCTGTGGACAATTGGCTCTTGCATTGTATGGATTGCAGTTTCTAACTTGAGCTCAAATGCATCCAACATAAACAAGACACACCCACATCCACACCCACAGCCTTGATGTTGCAAACACATATCCAATACCTAATGTTGCTCATTAAATGTTCTACTATGAATGGTTACCATAAATCAATGACATATGTTGTGAGGTAATGTTTGATTTGAACATATTTCATTCATAACTACACAAAGACCTAGAAATTAGAAATACAAGATGTTAAACTTCATGTTCACTGCATCAATTTTCCTACAATGCCAGGCTGTATATTGGGTTTTATATAAATTTCACGTATTTCACACCTGATCTGGCACACAATAATATCGTCCATCCATCAGGTAAGTATTATTATCATCATCAGCCTGTTGAGTACCTTCCCTTTAATCCTGCGAAGATCCACGTTAAAATTGGTCTTCAGAAACGTGAATAACAAGATTTGGTGGTCTGGGCATCGCATCCCAATTGCATAAATTGATGATCATTATTTCAATCCCTGGATTGTCTGGTCCAGACTTGATGATTTGCAGACTGCCATCATATGGATGGAATATTGCTGAGTGTGGTGTTAAACAACAAACCTTCCCTACATGCCTATACACTAACACAACATAATGTATGCATCGTTCCGACCAATGCATCAGTAGTCCTAGACTTATAGCACTTCACGGAAGTGATTCTAACAATTACCAGAGGTAATTTGATCAAACTTGTACATAAATAATGCTCTTAGTATTACCTTACTATAAAACTACTGTCTTTCTGTAAGGCTATCATCTCATATTTATGCCAGACATAAGCATACACTATATAATAAACCAGTGCTACAGCGCTGTAGCTCACCTGCTTATCTCGTCAAATGTCTAAAAGATGTAAAGGGTCTTACTATTAAAGCTGCTGTCAGCATAGCAATTCAACTATTTTTGCATAGATATTGTGGGCAATGGACAAACCAAATTTACAATTAATGGACACAAATAGATTTTTCAGTCTAGATGGCAATAATGAAAATGAATTTTTTAAATCCTGGACAGATTCAGGTGTAACTCTTGGTGGTAGCAAGTATGTGATGTTCCAGCTTCATTGGTCCAGTGGTTTCTGAGGGGAAGCTGTTACTGCCACTGCCACCGGTGATGACTACAGTGATGACGCTGATGTCAGACAAGCAGGCCGTGACATCAATACAAGTGAAGGAAACCCTTTCCATATTCATTACATATCTCTGCTAGAGGTAGAGGTGATTGACCAATTCCGAAATCAGCATGGGTTTACAAGTGAGTGAGTTTATGACTTAATGGGTGAGTTTATGAGTGGGTGAGTTTATGAGTAAATGAGTTTATGGGTGAGTTTATGAGTGAGTGAGTTTATGAGTGTGTTCATGAGTGAGTGAGTTTATGAGTGAGTTAATGGGTGAGTGAGTATGAGTAAAGAGTTTATGAGTGAGTTTATGGGTGGGTATATGAGTGAGTGAATTTATGAGTGTATTCATAAATGAGTTTATGAGTGTGTTCATGAGTGAGTTTCTGAGTGTGTTTATGAGTGAGTTTATGAGTAAACAACTTCATGAGTGAGTGAGTGAGTGAGTGAGTGAGTGAGTGAGTGAGTGAGTTGCTAGGTGAGGTGATTGAGGGACCTTAGAACAGGCTTCATCTGTTGCACCTTTGCAGGTTTTGCCTCAATTCTTTGCCTCTGTTCTTTGCCTCTGTTTTTCAACTGGCACAAGGAGCTTGTTCATGTGGTTGTGTCTCATAAATTATTCATAGTCACAGAGCTATAACAGAGCTGATATGGAGAGGAGTTTCGTAAAAATGTAGGTGTTCATTTGTTGACAAAATACCTCATTTCTCAAATAATGACATATTTGCATTATTCAATAAATCAGTTGACAACACAAGAGGCTAAACAATGCCTCTCTACATACTGAATAGCCGTCAGTGTTTGTAAAGCCCCAATCAAATTAAGGTGAACAGCCTACCAGACTGATCTTTTGCAAATGTATTCACGAAATAATCTATTACTTGAATCAATATATCCTTGCAAACTCTCATAAATATGACAGGACTAGCAAGAAATAACAAATCAATTCTGATTCCATGAAAAAATCAATGACTAATGTCCAGGTGGTACAGCTAATACACATATTGATCTCGGCGATCAACTGTTGTACTCAAGACAGCGATCGAGGTCAGGCAATGCTTATCAATCTTTCAAATGACAATTATCTAAGTACCAATCGTATATCCCAAGACAAAAACGTTCACTCAACATGCAATGAAATTATTATTGCATGTTTTTCTATTCAAACATCACATATCACATGAATATGATATGCCAGCCACAAAATGAGAAACATACAAAAATTGTCTACAACCAGTAGGGCTGTCAGGTGGGTCACAAAACCTTTACCAAAAAACAACACAAGACCATATCTGACCAAACACATATGCAAAGCCTGACATTGTTCTTTACTTGAATAGGGGCAGCGGTTGAGGCTTTCACTCATCTCCAAACACACACTGGCTGGGACGAGCCCAAATTTACTACCCGGGTACCCCCTTCCCTATTACCCGACCCGACCCGGGTACCCACTGTTGGTGTCAAGACATAGGTATAAAATGTCCGATTGGGAATAGTTTGACTGTAGCCCTGGCTGAATGTGTTTTGATACATGTATAGAACGATGTGGTCATGCATAAACTGAAGTTGACTGAAGTGTTAGCTTTGTTCAAACATATTTAAGCCAGAAGGAATGTGTTCATAGTCATGAAGAAATGCGAACATTTGAGACTTAAAATTGTCGTGTAACCATGTAGTTATAATTATAGTGATTTTTTGTCATAAAACAATATATCACATGACTAACCACAGTCCGGGTAGTCCTGTGGGTACCCAGGTCCTACTCAGTACCCACCCGACCCGGGTACCCGAGCTACCCGTCCCAGCCTTAAAACACACAGTCTCGATTCCCCACATGGGTACAATGACTAAAGCTGCCATGATGTCTCCTGCCATGATATTGATGGAATATTGCAAGAAAGTGGCAGAAAACCATACTCACTCACTTCAAATGAATAAAAACACCATTGTATGAAAAGAATGATTTGTTCAAAACGTGCAATGACAGCTGGACCTATACAGATAGACAAATTGTCTGTCATGGTATACGACTACGATAGCTCATCCCTTCAGCAAAGATAATCACGTAATAGCCCCCTACATACCCTCAGGTAATGCTACTCACGAGCATGACAGAGTACGCAATCATTACCTGTCATGGCTTCCATCAAAAACATATATCCAGTACAAAGGCTTTTTATAAACACACAAGCATATCTATTGTCACCTTATCATGCTTACTGAGGTTAATGAAGCTAAATCACATGTTGCAACATAGTGGCTCAATAAATTGCTATAATGATCCAGATCATGCACTGGATCATGCTTCAGCAACGTAGCCTGTCTGAAGTGTTTCACCACTTGCCACAATCTGTCAGCTGCTTAAACCAGGAGACGTATCCAATAGGCAAACCTATTTCTTTAAAACTGCTTAGTTTAGCACACTGATGCTCAAACAATATCAAACCTCCTGAACTTTTAGGATTCAAATCTAGCAAATAGTTATATAAATATTGGCACTCTAGATAAAACTCCAGTAAATAGTTACATCAAAGTTATCATTCTCAATGAAAGTCATAAAACAGTTAAATAAATGATGGCATGGCCTTTGACAAAGCAAATTCACAATCGTGACATTTGTAAGTGCCACTGAGCTTTGGAAGTTTCTTAACTTCTTCATACAACATCAGTCCGGTGAATCTAAACGACTGAGACCTGAATCATTTGATGAACTAAGATTAACCTACTCCTGACCACGTTTATTCAACCTGAAATCTTTCCTTCGAGTTCATACTGTCAAATGTGTTTACCGAACATCTTTGTGGATGATGTGTAGTAGGTTTGTCTTACCTGTTGAACCCACCAAGTAACAGTATGTCTGTACAATAGATATCCTAGCGTTCCATCCACTGAGGCTACATCATGTTGCGTGTAATCCGCTATCTACCGTATCAAGCTCACCCCGATGAATGCTACACCTAACACCTTCAATTTCACAGGATGAATCAACACCCACAAGATCCCCTTTACAAAGATGAAATCCTTTCACAGCTAACAAAACATATCTTTGAAATAAGCTTTATTCCGGGGTCACAGCATTTCATACAGCTTGAGTCAAGAGGCATAACAACGAGTAAAAACCTTGACACGTGGGAACAGCATGAAAACTTGAATACTGGCCCCCAAATACAGTGTAACGGAGCTGTACAGATTGTATGTGTGGTCTATGTACCCTGAGTTGGTCCTGGATGAGGGTCATCAATCCATTTGCCGTATTTCATTCATGGTCCCATGGCTGATCTGACACTGATACTATTAACCATTCACATTGTCATTACCCTAGTTCTGAAGCAGTAACTTTACCTATAAAGTTAAGGTCATTTTGTCTGATACATTATCACGATTATCAACAGCTGCATTTTCTTACTTTCTTCAATATTTTATTGGAATGAGAAATGTAATGGATATCAATATGGATAGAAGTATTTGCTGCAATGTGGGGACCATTCAATATGAATATCCAGTACAAATTGTCAAATTAAAAAATGATTTGTTTTGTTTTTTGTTTGTTGTTTAATGCCGCACTCAGCAATATTCCAGCTATATTAGGGCAGTCTGTTAATAGTTGAGTCTGAACCAGACAATCCATTGATTGATATCATGAGCATCAATCCATGCAATTGGGATACGATGACATACATCAACCAAGTCAGTGAGCCTGACCACCCTATCCCATTAGCCGCATTAGGAAAGCATGGGTTGCGGAAGACCAATTCTAACCTGTAATCTTCATGGGTCAATTAAAAACTGAACACAGATCCTGAGTGAATACAATAAACACTAGTCTCCCTACATGCAGTAAATCAAAAAACCTGCAACTTTATTGGGTTGTGTACTTTGAAACATTTTGTATTAAATCTAAAAGAAAGACTCCTACAGTCAAGAAGTAATACTTTCCATATAAATCAAATCAGACCCAACATCCTTCATTTGAGAATAAAAGCATTTCCTTATAATTATTCTCTATGAATGTTACACATCCTGCTTCATTTGAGAATAAAATAAAATGTATTTCCTACTTAATCTATTACTCAAAAACATTCCTTTCAAACCTCCGCCTCACCTCTTTTTCCTTATCACGTATACACAAGTAAGTTAGAACTGTTTTGGAAGAATATAGAACCAAAATGTTCCTCTAAAAGATAAGTGTTTTTGCAGGTGGACAAACCCTAGGAACAAACTAGCGCATTCCAAAAATGCTTGTCAAAAAACATTACTTCGTAAACATCAACAATCCTGGAAAAAAAACATGATTAAAGAACACACTCTAATTTAGTGGCAAAGCAAGCTGCGTTAGACCCCAATGCAAATCAACCATGGTCCGCAACAGATGACGATCAACTTTACACATTAAGCTGTGCACATCTGCACGTAGGTTACTCGTGTAAGTCACACCAAATTAGCAGGAAATACTCAAAGAAAGTCCATTAAAGCTATTTTTATTTAGTTCAGTAATTGTATAGTGTTTCACAGATAACAGCAACTTAGCAAATTCTATTTTAAACAGCAAGTTCATGTAGCTGTTTGGTCCCCATTAACCATGTTAACACTTTCTCTTACATACAAAATGCTTTTATGGTTGAAAGGAACATAAATACTTGTACAAAAAAACATATACAGATACATATCCCAGAATATATGATATTTATAATGTCAGGAGATCTCTAGGTTCTCAAAGCACTTCCCTGTGTACGTGAGGCACTCAAGGTCAGCAAACATTTCCTCATTGCAGCATGGGAACTGACATTATTTCAACAAAACGTATGCTAAACCTGTCAACAAGAGACAGTGGAATTTCCGTTTTGTCAACCATTTCAGCAAAGAACATCTCTTGGAGTATCATGTTCTCATGGGCCTTTGTAAAAGAGAAGTGACATAAAAAAATCTCTGGAATGGGTGGAGCTGGGTAGAAAAGGATGTCTTTACATGTGACAGTTCTTCGCTTCATCATTTCTCGTTCTATTGTAAAGGAATATAGATTGTCTGCATTCTCAGTGAGTGAGTGAGTGAGTGAGAATGGTTTTACACCATTTTTAGCAATATTCCAGCAATATCACGGCGGGGGACACCAGAAATAGGCTTCACACATTGTACCTATGTCAGGAATCGAACCTGGGAATCGAACCACTCGGCTACCCGACTGCCCCTCAGGACATATAGACTCCTCACTCCTACAACTGTAGTATCAACACACCAACTAATCCTCCTACTTCAATTAATGACTCCGTATCCCTATCATTGTACATTAATATGAATAATATGTCAAACAAAAGTCACAACGCCCTTTGGTTGTAATGTATCCATGGCAACAGCAGTTCTCTGCTTCAATGGCTTCACTCTACACACCTGGCAGGAGAAATAATTAGGGACAGGTGACTCAGAGACAAATAGCGTAATACACGACGTGACAGTGCATCAATTATAACACAAACCCATCTACATTAATAATTAACTGAGAATGAATGAGTTGAGACCTTCCGGCCAACAGCGTGACTGTCACTAACAGGAAGAAGACACACTGTCCTATTGTCAATAACAGGCATGAATCTTCCTTCTATCTACGTAAGCAGAGGGAACAGAACAGGATAATTTGTTGTGATGCTTAGAAACCAATATCATGATCATGCTGCGAAAACAAATAAAACTGAGCTCATTGTTGTCAGTCAAAAAGATGCATCACAAAAGCACCAGGTCACAACAATAGGTTATTTATAAGAAGTGAAATATTATTTTATTTCTTGAACATATTTAACAATCAAAAACTGAGACATTGATTCTTTCTGTTCAGATTTAAAATTACTGATATCCCATTAATAACCAGCATATCAAACCTGATGCTTTTCACACATTACTACTATTATCATGTATGATGTAAAAGTAAAAAAAAAACATTCCAAGTAAAAAAAGTAGAATGACTGCTTGATCTTAAAAAAATATTTGTACATACTTCTAATTCTTATGGACCTTCTTAATGCTCCTGAATATTTTGGAAATTACAAAGAAACTGGCCCAATCAAACTTACTTGTGTCAATTGTTACCAAAAATATTAATTATAATATTCTGAAAGAATAATGCCATGAATTGTTTGATAGGCATTACTTTGGCATTTCTGGTGTCCCCTGACATAATATTGCTGGAATATTGCTAAAAGTGGCGTAAAACCATACTCACTCACTCACTCACTCATTACTTAGAAGTTGATGGATGACAAAGTAGACACAATTTATGGATAACATCGTCTTTAAATACTTAGAAGGCCATGCCATGCTTGCAATCCCGCAAATACATAAATGTGGCCTAAGAATTCAGTAAGCATGAGGACACAGTCAAAAAACAAAGTATCTCAAACAGTTGAAATGACTGCATGCATGTCCCCTCTTGTTGCTCCTTCCAAGGTCTCAGTGGGCGACGTGGCCAACTGTTGTACCCCATAAGCCTTGTACATGATATCCACTAACTCCTACATACGTTCAAGTGATTCCTGTACACACCCCACAGTAGTACAGAACTTGATAACTGATCCTCGATCATGATCGTTCCTTGACGAGATCATGATTTCCTGATCTTGATCGTTCCTGGTTAAGATCACGACTTACTACCAGCTATCTGTCCCTTCCTAAGAAAATACACTGGTATGATCCTAATGATTATTTGACAATGGCAGTCACCCCCTGCAGCATGACAAGGTATTTACAACCTTGTGAGCACTGTAATAGCTAATTATTCTATCTAATTGAGTTGCACATATTTAGCATTGTTGTGACAATACTTACATAGCAACGTGCATGGTCTGGTAACAAAAAGTTGATCACTCTTCAACCCATGAGATCAAATTCAGTAGGACACTAGAATGTACATCAACAATCAAGATCTATTGTGATGTGTATATTGTGGAAGACTGTTTATCATCTTAAACAGAAATCTGAGATAACGGGGGGAAATATTTGTGAACTCAACACATGCAATTAACAGTCAGGGTGGCCTCTTATCTACACGGTAATTCAATTCCCATAACTCAGTAGAAATTCAATTTGGCCTGTTTTTGCACTTTTTACCTTTTTGTTATCAAAAAAGTATTAACTTACATGAAGAAAGACACAAATAGTACACACTGATAAAGTGTGACATTAACTTGTTGGAATGAAATAATGAATCAGATTATTCAAAAGGAAATAATGTAGCAGGTTAGGGTGGTGTAAATATCACAGTTAAGACCAACGCCTGCTGGGGGTGAGTTGCGACCAAAAAGCCACAAATTTATTTTCCATACCAATATTCACCCTGGAACATAATTGTCATCAATGTTTTAAATAGGTTGTGAAATATTCGGCTTACAATAAAGTATAACTTCAAATTAAGGGATAAGGAACTCGGGTTTGTGTCTATAAATGAGACTTCTAAATCACAAATTTAAAGAATTGAAATAGCTTCCCATGAATGTAGAGTCAGACAAGCTTATAGTTTGACTTACATGACCATGATCGATTGATCGGAGCTTTAGCATAAGACAATGGAGAAAAATAGTTTTATTTAGTAGAGCAATGTAGAACATATGTTCTGTTACACAGGTTCCGTTGGTATATGAACCAAATGTTCACCCTTTCACAAATGTTCATCATCATGATATAGAAGAAGCCAATTTCACTCACACTTAATATGTGACTGGTTAGATAGGGATCACGTCATTTTTAACATTATGACATTTGGGCAAGTGAATTCTGATTGTGCGGAAGTGAAAGACGTAAGTTTATCTGACTTCCATCCATTTTAACGCCTGGAAATTTTGTTGCTACTATAATACCCAGCTAATCATGATAACACAATACTTTCCACACATCATCAGTCTTTAAACTCCTGTATTGTTGGGCAGGTATGTAAATGCCACTTGTGATGGGTGGCACATTGTAACATAGGTCATACTACACTCTCATGCTAGGTATAAATTATATATTAGCATACATGAGGCAAATACTATACAGAAAGAATGTCAAACACTAGCATGTCCATCTTAGATTCTTCTTAACTCAATGAAAACATATCAAAACATGTCAACAAATATTTTAAGATATTAAAGCAGATTCATTCAGTTTCATAGTTTACTGTTTTATGCCTTTGTCATTCAAACATCCATGTATTTTATTTTAATCGTCTCTCTTAACAAAGATGATATTGACAAGTCAAAACATATTTTACTACATTCTTCTTACCATTTGCAATTCAGGATATAAAAAGTTATTGTAAAAAAAGAACATGCATATTGTTCATATTATATAAAATATATCCTTAAAGGTTTTCTCATAAGACACTTCTCCAAAATCAGGCATCAAAGTAAACAGGCCAACAAGAGTTCCTCCCAGAATTATGGTCAATATTGACTCATAGTGGCAGCATAATATCCAATTCAACACTGTTATACCAAGCCTTCATCAAACATTGTTTATTCCACATATTTCCCTAAGATTGGTGGCATAAATATCATTACTCAACAAATACACTTTCTGTCTTTTATCGGAACATTCTAGTCTTTGTGAAGAAATCTGGGAATTTGGGGGTCGGACGGAAATATGTATTTTCAATGGGAATTGGATCCTGTGTGTGTTTAATTGCTTGACTCACAAACACTGGAATTTCATAATGCCATTCTCAACAAAATTAAGTTTAAACGTCATCCCCTCTAAACATTGCCAAGTCAAATAGAATAGATGTTTTTGCAAACTCCACACAAATTTTGGAAGATTCATTAAAAAAAATGTTTCTGTGAACTCACAAATTATCAAGATAAGTCAGCTTTTTCCACATGTTACATTTTATTGTTTTGGGATCCCTGTGAGAAGGCACACACACGATGTCATGTACCAGCCTGGCAAATAGTGCTGGCCCTATCATTTTTCAGACAAAAAAGTCAAATATTGCTACAGGTAACAACTTGATGACAAAATGTGACAGAATTTCGAAAGGTGAACTTCACATTCTGCTAAATCTTCTGTATCAATAATTATTGTTAAACATTGTGTTTGTATCAGATGACATGACAGGGCACTGTGAAGTCAACATACCTGGAAATCTTGTCAACACTTGCAGCCGATGCGACAACTTGGACCAAACACTTCAACATGATAGATGTCAAAAGTCACTCATCACAAACAGACATTGATAACATTCTTGATTCCAAGGAACTGTGGAATATTTAGTAGATAGATGAGGTAGATGTGGCGTACGAAGTCCTGTAATGAATTTCTATCAATATTCTAGATAGTCCTTCAAAATGTTCGGTGCCAAAGGACTTGTAAATTTGTCCGTCGATATCCTTTGAAATGTCACCCTCTAATGCAACTCTTCATATTCCTCAAAGGTCTTCAATATATGTTTCTGGTTGTAGCATGGATCTGTGAAGGAAAGAAAACATGATTAGAGATTGGTATGATGAGTGCCAATGTTCTGTTATGAAACACGGATACAAAGTCAAACAACTCCAACAACATTTACTTGGTGTAAGATTATTCTTAATATGAGTGAGTGAGTTTGGTTTTACGCCGCTTTTAGCACTATTCCAGCAATATCACGGCGGGGGACACCAGAAATGGGCTTCACACATTGTACCCATGTCGGGAATGGAACCCGGGTCTTCGGTGTGACGAGCGAACACTTTAACCACTAGGCTACCCGACCGCCCCTTCTTAATATGAACAGAATGAGGGCTGGACTGACTCACCAAAGTAAAGATGCATCGCAACACTTTGTGCCATGATACAAATATCACATCATGAGGTCTTGTATCTAAACACAACTAAATAGAATGGTGTAACACAAACTATGCCCTGCAATAAAACAGCATACAAGCCGCTGACACAGAACCATATTACCTTCAACACTTAACACCGTCACATATTTAAGCATCCTTTGGGGTAAAAGGAAATGATTTATTTACGTTAAAGTGTCATCAAAGATTTTTTTCTTATTCTAGTTATACAGAAACACTCTGGCTTTCATGCTTCCCTAACACTTTCCCATCAATATAACCTCACATATCAAGCATGTCCTCACAGCAGTGTGCCAGCACTTCCTCTCATCTCACACATTACAATCTGTTTGAATGCGCTTTCTGTATCAATATCTTATGAAACACCCACTGGTCTTGTGCAAATGTTTTCTAAAAACTCCACAAACAGTTTCTTCAACAGTTGAGTTTATTTTTATGTCAAGAATAGGCACTTAATCAGAACCTGAAAAACTTTCCAGATACGGAATTACAAAGAAGAAGTATCCTGTTTTCCCCAACCCCTACTCCATCCTCAATGCCTTAGTTGTTTAAGAGATGCAGGAAAAGCGGAGTCCTTATGTAGTGAGGTCATCTGCCTTCCTGATATAGATACAAATACTTGCCTTGGCTTATCATCATTTCTTAAGTCATATTGAAGTCACATTTGGCATTCATAACTCATAGAAATTTGGAATAACACAAGTTGTTGTTACTGTATTAAAAAAATTCAAGTCATGTCATCCTCTGTTCATGTACTGTTCATTTTTTCCTCTATCAACTAATCATGCTAATATCATGCAGTCATTTTTTTAAAATAAGACATCAATTTTGAACATGTTGAACATTTTCAAAGATCATTTATAATTCTTAGCAAGGTAATCATAATCATACTGTCAAATGTTTCCTTTAAAAACTAGTGAAATTTCAACAAATATTATCTAATGATCACACAGATTTTTAAAACAAGATAAATTGTTTGGGATAGCCAAAAATCCCTCACGACCATTAAAATGCAACTGCCAAGCCCAGAAGTAAGATTAGCTCTACTCACATAGGATGAAGCATCACAAGAATGATGACATGTATTCCCTTCATTTCTTCCATGAAGATCTACTTATTTGTTGAACAAATTTACAAAGAAATAGTAGATTAAATCTTGCACAGTTGGAGGCCCATAACACAATTACCCAAACTAGAAACCTATCATTTACCAGTCAAACGCGACCCCCCACCAGGTGATGCAGAGAAAGTGAGACTCACCTACCCTCCCAGGAGCTTCAGATGAACAATACACGTCTCCTCTCTAACTAAGTCCTTTTGTGTATAGATACAGATAGACACTTCAATTTGTACCGCAGATTTTCAACACCTCCTATAGCTGAACCCTTCTCATATCTCTGATTCGATGCTAGGGTCTGCCCAGATACCCAACAGGTCTCAAGTATTCATGACTTTAGACCAGGGGATTGGCCGATACTGCTGTCATTCCAACGTTTTGTTCTCAAAAGCAACACTGAATGTAACGGTTGATAGTACTGTTATCAAAGTCTTATTGCTTGACATTTGTGATAGGGCAGGTAAGTCCAAATGCTGTCATTGGTATTTTGTTGGGAATATTCTATGTGACCAAGTACAGTTTGTCTGGCGATCCGTTAGCAAGCATAACACAAAGAATCAATCAGGCATACTATCTAGTTTACCACCGCTGTTATGTTTGGTGTGAGTTGCATTATAGTTTTTTCTCCCCTTAAAAGTTTGACCTAACTTGTCTTCCGCCATTGTAGAGATTAGATCCGGTCACTGAATCATTATCATTTCTTATATTGATACCTGACAGGGCTGTCCTTGTTAGTTCATGGAACTATACCCATTATTCACCTGATGAAGGAGTAAGCATATACCCTGAAACGTGGTGTTCCTCATAATAAAGAAGTTGACATCCATAACTTCTCTTCCTTCCGCCCATTACTGTTAAAATGGTGACACATTTCTAGCAGCTAACCTTTGAAATTGTGTCCATAATGTTCACATAGCATCTGTATTTCTAAACTTGTCAGGCTAAGTTGCATATAGAGGAAGAAATTGCACATAAATAATAAGTGGGAGAATAGTGAAGCACACTTAGCAGCTTGAATGTAAACAAGCTTGAATAACCCTCATAAGTGTTCAGTCTAGTGTGCAACATTTCATGCTATTGGGGAAAATGACAAACAACCAACCAAGCGACAGCGCTTGTAAAGATATAGTGGTCTGGTGATTAGTTTGTTCTTATGACAAGACACAAAGAGAAAATTTCTACAAAACAAAATTTCAACAATTTGTCCAAAAAATTTAAATACCTGTAACATGTTTATCATCAGGTTATTATCACTTTTGATAAAGGTCTATGAGTGAATATTTTGTTTAAAGTTTTCCAATGAGTTTTGTTGATTAAGAACACATTGATATTACCAAACACATTAGTTTCACTTCCCATATGGCTTTCCTGGAACAATAAATCTTCAAAACTGGAGTGATTTTATCAAAGCTTTCCTTACATCTTATCCCGAGTCACACAAGCACAATGATAGCATTATAAATTAGGCTGTCAAGTCTATGTAGTGCAAGGGCAACAAGTCACTCTTGTCCCATAATACCAAGTTAACTTGATTCAGATCCATGTGGCTGCCCCTTCAACAAACAGCAGCTTTTAGGATAATCCTTTATATTTTCATTTCCTGTCAGCTGAGTTATAAATGTCTTCATTTCCTTCTGAACAACAATCTGTCTTTATACCGTGAACATATTTCATACATCTTTACTCATGTTAATGTTTGGAAATGCAAATTATCTGTGGAACCGATGAATACCAATGCAAGTTAGCAGTTACGTTATTTTCATGTATTACATTATACATGTTATATGGTATATTTGACAAACACAACGACCTGTTTATATTTGATGTGAGCTGTGACTTGGAAATCCTTCCGACACCAGGAAGTGCTATCAAAATGTGAGATTTGAACCTAATGACCAATTAAACAAGTAATACTTCAAAGGGGTAATTTCAAACTGTCGTTGGGTTATTCAACATAATTCATATCAACCAAGTAAATGTATTTAAAATTTACAATGATCAACAATTACCTTTAGGATATTTCTTGCTTTTAATATCAAAATCAAAAAGATGCATTCAATAATATACAAAAACAACATTATTGCAAAAGTGCAGCTGAAGATTTTGATATGCCCCCTGTAAAAATGGTCAATATTTGTGGGCAGTGAGGACAACACTGGACTGTTTGTCCATCAGTCCAATGCCAACAAGGTGTCTCTGAAACTCCAGCCTCTACCAGCTCACAAAGACAAGGATTTGGGAAGGTAATCTCCCAACAACAGAGCTTCCCTACATACTTTTTCCCAATACTGGAGAGATCCCAATATCTCCGACACAGGTCCAACCTGCGTTGTATGAACCAGATACTGTGAAAGGAGCCAGTGTAGGCCCTACTCAATCATTTACATTAACAAACTGCTATGAACGATAGGAAGATTACTGATGATGACACTTTCACCATCTTAATAGGAGACAATTTGTCTTCAATATATTCTGCAATCAACACGATCCGAAATAATCCCTATGTATAGTTATTTCACTTCAACTATTGTTTTTTTTATATATCTCAATCATGTGTCAATAAATCCACCTATATATTTCAAACTTAGCACTATGAATGTACAAATAGTGTCAGCAGTAAGACTGATATTTGTGAAAAGTGACCATTGATAACATTATAAATATTTAAGCCATACTTTTTAAATGTCTTGCCATATGGATTCGACCAGCCTGAACCAATACAGACATAAGAAAAACAGTATCAATAGTAAAGTTTATTTTTACTTGCCTGTTAGTTCAATCTTTGAGGGATTAGAGAGTAGAGAATACAACTACAACAAAATGATTATGTTCACCTTTTTAACCTAATAACTGCACTGGGTATAGTCTCCCACACTCCAAAACCCCTCATGAAGAGAACAAGGCCTGTGGCTGGGGAAGATACATCTGTGCTGCATCTTAAGAATTGTACACTCTAAAAAAGGTACCACTTATTACCTTGGGCCAAATAAAACATAAAATCTTGAACTACACTAAATCAATTTATGTTTTGGTTTGTTTTTATTTTGACTTACCCAAGCATCTTGCTACAAATATATGGAAACCATAAAAAAGTGTGGCCTCAATTATTCCTTAGGGCAACATAACCAGAATAATGGGTCATTTTCCAGATTATTTTGGGTGAGACTGGTAACTCATTATGTCTAGTCCAGTCTAGTTCTATGAATGGTCATTATTCCCATGTGTGTAACTGAGGCATTGCCTCAATCCTATTGGGGATAGTATTACATGCAAGATTGACCTACTTCAAACAATGTGAGTTAACAGAGAAACAATTGGTGTTCAAACAATTTGAATCAAGACTTGCCAGGACTGACAATCTGCATGAGCCTAGCACCTCTTTAACAGTAGGAAGTAGATTCATGTAATGGAAGGTAGCCAGATACTGCCGGATGGAAATTGATTATTAACTTGGATTAGCTCAAGCGAAAAGTGTTGTATGGAGAAGTCAATTAAACAGTCCGAGACATAATGGTGCAGCTACCTCAAAGGAAGAAAGTCATTCTAATGAATACAGCGAGAACTGTTGCTTCAATACAACACTCCTAAAGGTCACACTGTATTTCTACACTGCATGGCTTAAGGAGGCTTGTGTTGTTGATTCCAACTGTCATGCATGCAACATAAAAATTCACCCACTCACTCACTCAACATCCGAACTGTTGCATGTTTTGTTAGAGATAACACTGGACCATCTTTTAACAAAGTTCATGGCACTGTCTCAAGTTTACCAAATGTGTTGTTACATGTAGTTTGAAGTAACAATTGCATGAGAGCTTTTGGTGAGCCTATTACATATTTTAATTCTTATTTGATATTTACTTTACAGAAACTCATGAAGGTAATAATCACTTTACCATATGATGTCATTCTTTCAATAATTGACGTTTAAGACATACCGTATTTGACATAATAAGCGCCCAGGGAGCTCTCAAAATTAGAAATAGGGAGCTCTTATGAGAATATTATTTTGGGTAAAAACAACAGAGTTGAAAGATCGTAAATTTCATGGTTTATGCTGACAGCCTTAAATATTTATATACGACAGATATATTTTTCCAGAATTTAATTTCCCATTACTATGGATGCATATAACATGTATAACACACGTATTATACAAGAATAATAAGTCTTGTGTACATTGATCAATCAGAAAGGGTGCTAATCGGGATTGTTCACTATCCAATATATTAGCAAATATCGCCATGGGCGCTTATTACGTCGAATACGGTAATACAACTCAGTGATATAACTTTAGAAACCGCTTTTGAATAATGATTGCAATTGAATGAACCATGCCAAATGTTTTGCAACCATGTTTTTCTAAATAATCCACCCATATCAAAATTTCCACTGAATATATGTTGGAAGGCTACTAAAAAGTATTTCCTGCGAGGTGACGTCCTTTGCATATTTATTGGATTGTGATTCCAAGTTTATCAGATTGTTTTATTGCATTGATGACACTGTCCATTACATGATCAATCCATTTATCTGGGTATTGATTCATACCTTCAACATTTTTTTATTAAAACCCAATGTGTGTTGTACCATGTTTCTGCACACATCATGTTCCATGCTAACTCTGAGACCTGTCCATGCGACATATATTCCATGGAAATTAACCTACATTGTAGTCTCTATACAGCATCAGAGAAGAAAAGAAAAACAGAATGTCTTGTACTGATTTCTGGTCAAACTAAAAATACAAAAAGCAAATTGATTTGCAGAGTGATGGGCCTTATGCTGTCACGTGGTATGAGGAGAGTATATGCTTGTAGCTGCACATCACTCTGACACACATTAGCTTCCATACATGAACAGCCTGCTCATACATGTAGCAGAACCATACGGTTACTGTGGTTTGTTTGTTTGTTTGTTTGTTGTTTAACGCCCCACCCAGCAATATTCCAGGTATATTACGGCGGTCTGTAAATAATCCGAGTCTGGACCAGACAATCCAGTGATTGACATCATGAGCATCGATCAATGCAATTGGGATACTATGACATGCATCAACCAAGTCAGCGAGCCTGACCACCTGATCCCGTTAGTCGACACTTCTGACAAGCATAGACACCTTTTACTGTAAGCATAGGTTGCTGAAGACCTATTCTACCCCGGATCTTCACGGGTTTGTTACTGTGGTAGTTAATTTGACTTAAGTATGAAATACTTTCACACATGTGAATGAACACCTTATATAAACATATCCCTCATTCTTCTCAGCAGCTACTCAGTCGACTCTGTTTGGATTATGTGTATGTACAGTCAGACTTACTCGGAATATTCGGTAACTTCATAATACGTAATAATATAAACTAGCATTTATCCTGAGCATTACTGTGTGAGTGAGTGAGTTGGGTTTAACGCCGCTTTTAACAGTATTCCAGCTATATCACGGCGTGTCAGCTTCATGTGGGAGGAAAGCCCTAGTGATGTAAGTCTCAGATGTTTAACACCTTGGTGAAACCCAAGAGTACGGGTATGGTGCTGACAAACCTAGAAACATAACCAGGGTGAACCTGTCCTGAACATTAAACACTTACAACAATATATATTTACACCAAAATTAATTGACCTGAATACAATTCAAATTTGCAAAAATGTTAATTATATGACCTATGAATATTCATAAAATGTAACAAGTGGTATATATTCCAAATGATTAGATGCAAAATGTCAGCTTGCTAATGAAACATAGACACACCACTATGTCTCTATACTTATATCCCGAAGGGAAGGTACAACTAGTCACTGATGTGTCATATCGTCTACTTGCACCTATCCTGTACCTGGGGGAACCGACCCTTCCCTCTGTATCTGCCTAGTAACAGTGGCTACGTATTGCCTTTTCCAATTTCAATGCTAACTGCATGTTCCTGTTTTTACAGGCAGACATGATTCACTGGTGCACCGGGATATAAAGCTTACCTTATTCAACAAAAAGAATTCTATACAATATTCTTCGTTGTATTTTAATACATATTGTTTCAAACTTGACAAAACATTAATACTAATTAATAATATTGTTTTCCTCTGATATGCCCAAAGTAAAAAGTGAGTGAATTGAGTTTCATGAATTGAATAGTGCTTCAGTAACATCTCCCTGTGTCAGATTAACCTTTAGACCGCTGAATTGTTTTCACACTTCTTACCCCTACTTGCTGGATTAATTTTAGTTTTATTATATTAAGGCGCTGTAAAAGGGTGGGTGAATTCAAATGGTTGAGGCTTCATTAAACATGGGACAGATGATTCAATAATGAGCACATTTATTCCTGACAGATAAAATACACATTATTAGTTAAATATAAAGTGACTCTTTCAAATAGATGGAGGTTAAGACCAAACTGAACATAAACTGGGTAAATTTTCTTGAACTTACCTGACTTACGTGATTAAGTGTGGAATGCGTTTCATATTAGGAACCTGTATAAATCATTAAGTGTGTGCTAACCATGCTAACTGATTTAAATATTCAAATCTCCGAAAATCTTAAATTTTATTGAACTTAAATACACAATTTTTTAATCGGCAAACAACAGTGCAATGTTAAATGAGGAACCATTTCTGTAAAATATATTTTGAAAATGTCAAAATAAAATCATATTTCCGAGGACATCATGTCAATTGCTTAATGAGAATATCAGATTTATTCTAACATGGGATGTCATAAAAACTGCAGGATGCAATAACTGACTCATAAATATTCACTGATGATCATTTCATGTGTTTTGGTTAAATATTTTCAATATTTAAACATACAAATCCCATGTCGTAATGCTACCCAGCTGAAATGCACTCCATGGTATACCATGGTCACCAAGGTCACTTTCATTTCTTACCAAGTATACCATGGTCAACAAAAACCATGGTAGACCATGGTCATTGAAGATTTTTACCATGGTAAACTATGGTCATCTAAGACATCTCGAACAAAACCATGGTAGAGACCATGGTCATCTAAGACATTGCCATGGTAGAGACCATGGTCATCTCGAACAAAACCATGGTAGAGACCATGGTCATCAAAGACATTACCATGGTAGACCATGGTCATCAAAGACATTATTGCCATGGTAGACCATGGTCATCTAAGACATTGCCATGGTAGAGACCATGGTCATCTTAGACAACTCCATTGTAGACAATGGTTATTTCAAACTGTGATAATTTTTTTTGTATCAATAGCATTGGTAAGAAGCATTAAAGCATGTAAGTGGCAGATGAAAAATATTTTTCACCAGGAATTATGTTGTCTTAAATGAACATTCATTACACATATCACACACATCCTTGCTATTTAAATATCATATATACAGAGACATTTCACTTCATCCCCCGGAAGACTGAGACTCATGGAACACTATAAACATGATAAAGACTTATACTGACTTAATATTCTGAAGCCCATCAACTGATCAAAGATTTCACATCCAAGGCTGGTGATGATCTGCATTTATTTTAATTTTTTTATATTTTCACAATTACTGTTATTAGTTATATTTTAGCATTGTTTTGTTTGGAAACAAACCACTTAATACAAAAAAAGTCAATATGAGTTTTAAATGTTATTGATGTTATCTTTTTGTTTATTATTCATGAACAATTACCCTTGCCAGGTGTAAACAAGAATACACAAGGTACTCTTTTGTAACAATTTGCTTGAAATTGTCAGTGTCCAAAAAATACAAACAAATATTTTGTTCTTTGATAGACCCATGTCAAAACAAGTCAGATGGAATAATAACTTTAAAAGCCCTCATTTCTGAGGTGTCCACATTTTTCAAATTATTTCTTTCTACTTTTAGAACAAAAGATTAGCTGTATACCTGCTTGGTTGTGTAAAAAAATACTTGTCTTAAAATGTGAAAAGGAATCGTACAGATGAGAAATCATTTTCTTCTCCCATCATTCCACAAAATCCAGTTGAAATGTCGAGATTTTGTACCCAAAATGTCTCATGATTTTGTACCCTGAATAATTTAGCATTAGCTTCAAAGACATACATTTATGTTAGTATCATACTTGGTAATTTTCTATCACTTTCCTATCAAAACAATACAAAATAAATATAATTATATAGATATAGGTACAAACCCACCTACTAATTTGGGTACTTTCTTTGGGGTACAAAATCACATAGATCATGCAGTTGCCATTTACCTACTTCATCCGTTAGATGATAACGAATCTTAAGGACATCACATCTCTATTTGGTCAGTTGTTAAAGATTCCATTGTATCTTAACCAGTAATAATTTGCTTAGCGACTTCTCATATTGACTGCCTGACCTCTGGAACCTTGGCTATTGTCTGTTCAAATTTTGTGATGACCTGTTACCCCTGTCAGGTCATGTCAGTCAATGTTTGACTCAAAGCTGAAATCATTTGACCTGCATCAAACTCATTCTGTCCCTTGACACTCAACCAATGTCAGGTGGTCAGCCACCTTGCCTGATTTCCAATATTTATTTTGATTAAATATGTTAAATCAGAAACAGTATTTGTGGTCTTCTCAACATTTTACTTGCATTTAGCCATTCTATCACACATTGCTTTTTGTTTCGAGTGGCCTCTTCATTACTTCAAAACAAAGATGATGTAAAACTTGTATCTGCTTCATACACCATGTATTCCAATGGCAACAATGTAAAGATATATATGTATGTAGTCTTGTTTCAGTTAGCTGCTGAAGGTTAATCTAACAGGTTCACAGAAATGACAAAACGTTTCCCATATCCAATAGAAATCTCTGCATAAACATGATAAAGTAGAGCCAATTGTACAAATCCGACTATATTATGAGCATATGTTGATGAATCACTATCAAATAGCAATGACACCAGGTGTTCGCGAAAAGGCGAGCATATCCTGCCCCAGTGGTGGCACCCATCACAAACACATGTAATGCTAAAGCTAAGAAAATTGCCCTCTATTCCAGTATGTGAGATCAATTTCATACCAACAGTCAGAGTAACTTGAGTAAGTCTATGACAGATTACATTGTGCCAGACCAACTGTACCATTGGTAGCCTACACAAAATCACAACAAGACAGTCTGTTAATCTTTATAGGTCTATCCTCAGGAAAATGAGATTTTCACAACTTTAATTACAACCGGTCCATTGCCTATGATGCAAACATATTAATGTCACAGGCAGATATTCTTTTACTTTCCCTATCCCCGTCAACCTTTCTTCCACCGAAAAACCTTCTAAAAGATTAAATACTTGAGTACACTGTGTAGATATAGTATAAAAGGAGGTAGTTTAGTGAACAAATCTCCACTCTCTCAATGTTGGCAAATACATCCTGAATAAAAAGTCAGCAAAACATGAAAAGAAGTCAGCTAAACACAGAGGATGCACAACAAGCTGTCAACTTCATCTGACAACAAGTAGACATAAAGGTATAATACTTAAGTAAAACCTTAAAAGTTGGCACATTTGATACATTAAAGTACACCACATGTTCATTAAGCTTCTGTTCAAATACCTTGGATCTCTAAATTCCAGAAAGCGGACCACTGTTTGTGTAGCCAGACTAGCATACCATCCTTCCTAGCAGGACCAACCCCAGCTCTCTCCTCAACCTCCTCTGGCAGCAAGTAGGTAAATACACATACAGATCATTGAAACAGCCCAAGGGAATTGAGGAAATTTGTCTGAATTTGAGGATTTCCTACCACCGTCTTTACACTGTGGTTAAATTTGTACCAATTCCAAGTATCTGTTCCAGCTATTTCAAAGTTGCAGAAGTGACTGAGATTTTACACCACTGTAATAGGTACACTGGGGGCATGTGTGATGGAATCCTCCAGGATTTGACAACAAATGTGAGACTGTGCACTTAGGGTCCCTTCAAGCCATGTCTTGTCTCATTGACAGTTTCAGTTAGAAGTTTTGTGAAAAGTTCATACCGGATCTAACTTCAACACAAAAGAGAAATATTTGGTCTCAAATAATGACAGCTCATATTGAAGTATAGCTCGGAAGGGCAGAAAAAAATCATGGCTTAGAAATGAGGTCAGCCGTCTGTCATCAACACTCCAAGTCACATGGAAGACTCATCTGGATACAGAATGAAATATGTAGATTTTCACAAAACAGCATCAGTTCTGAATAAACTGTTTTTGTTTTACCATGTATGTTATCACATTAGTAACGGAGTCAGAAGCTACATACCTCATTCAAGTCCTGCGCACATCCACATCATATCAGATTATCCATATTTCTATACTTGACCGTGTAGGATCATGAAGACCCACTGTTAATACATCAAGTAAACCCTTCAAATAATTGAGGTTACATTCTAACAATTATGGTTACAATGGAAAGAAAATTACATGGAAATTTCCTTTAAACTCAAAGAAGACACGTTCTCTGTAAGAAAAAAATCATACTTATCCACCGTCATTAAATGATGTGCTGTACTGTTCTGAGAACAGTTACTAGCCCAGCAAGTAAGTGTTATGTCAAGTGCCTCAAAGCTACATCTCTATAATCAGATTAGGGCCGTGTTCAAGCAGATTATCCCATTGTGAAGTGATTACGTTCACAAGTTAGCGCACCATACAATAAATATGCGACATTTCAAAGACAATATTTACTGAGAAACTTACGTAAAGCTCCAATTGGTAAATATTATTTCAGCTTTACAGATTATCATTATCTTTAGTCTATGAACTTACTAATCTTTTCATAGGATTAAGACACATACAAAGGTGAATACAATAGAAAGGAAGAAAGTATAATGATAAAATGTTCAGCTGGAAATGTTAAATTATTTTTCTCGCCTTGTTTAATTTTTTTCATTTATCATTAAAACTGTTTGTGATTTGTTTTTCAAGTGAGTAGCAATATTCCAGCAATATCATGGTGAGAGACACCAGTAATGGGCTTCAAACATTTTACCCATGTGGGGAATCGAACCCGGGTCTTCGTCGTGACGAGCGAACGCTTTAACCACAAGGCTACCCGCCCCGCCCCTGTAAGGGTGTTAGGTCAATAATCTTTTAAGTTGTTTTTCATCTACTGTGGGTCATTATCCTTTCATATTTGCATCTAAGAAATATATTTAAGGTTTACAGTAAAATTGGTTGTCCCCTCAAAAGCCCCCTTGTATCTTAGGCACTATCGACCCGTGAAGATTCCGGGATAGAATAGGTCTTCAGCAACCCATGCTTGCCGTAAAAGGTGACTATGCTTGTCGTAAAAGGCAACTATTGGGATCGGGTGGTCAGGCTCGCTGACTTATGCATGTCATCGATCCCAATTGCGGGGATCGATGAGCATGATATTAATCACTGGATTGTCTGGTCCAGACTCGATTATTTACAGACCGCCGTCATATAGCTGGAATATTGCTGAGTGCGGCGTTAAACAACAAATCAACCAACAAACCAACTTAGGCACTATCCCTACTTAACAACTACCAGCTGATTCTGGTCACTGGTGCAGGTATCCTAGGACACAGGATTTAAATCTATACATGCTACCATTTTCAATTCAAACAAAAGCGTGTTTTGCTGTATCATTGATCACATAAAGTATTGAATAAGGTTTCCCTTTCAAGCTGAGGAGAAAACAAGCTGGCAAGTTGTTCTATGAAGCCATTATCAATATTTAATCCATGAAACCTGAATAATTCATGAATCGGTATCAGATATCAGATAATTTTCTGTCTCATGAAATAGATATTGAACAACCATACAAGATAAGGAAATGAAGGTAGAAGCTTAGTCGAGGTCTGAGTTTGGTGATTGCTTCCAAGACATGGTCATAACACTGCACATCAGTGTGCTTGACATCATCTTTCATCAGGGATGACTGAGTAGGGTAAAACAAGAGGTGGAAGTTTTTGCTCAACCTGCCGAAACCAATTCCTCACATGGTGCCACGATGTGGCTGGAACTTCATAAATGTGGTGTAATATAAAACATCAACGTCAGAGAATAACAAGTCTCAGTTATCTGACGAAACAGATTCTGTTGGATATAAAAGGCAAAATTGCATTAAAAAGTCTATGAATGGATCAATGTAAATCAGTGATGACACCTTGTGTTTGTGGAAAGATTACGCGTGTCCTGCTCTACCGGTAGGGCAGAGTTATAAATTGGCACCATTCCTTTAGTCCTTGCCGCACTGCCAAATTGTTAACGTGAGGTGAGGTGAAATGGGGTTTAACATTGCATCCAAGATTATTGCACTATTATAGCGATGTGCATGTACGTGTATGTGTGTGTGGCTGCTTGTACTAATCCGGACTGATGCTGATTTATAATGCTAGCTCACTGAGATACCATGCCGCAGTTTAACATGAATAACCCACTCAGACACAGTATACTGACTCCAAGCCGACCAGTCCTGGTTTTAGCCCCTTTATGCCGAGCGCCAGACAGGGTAACAACAAGTAACATCTTTTAACCTCTTTTGGTATGACGCGGCCGGGCATCAAACCCCGGACCTCCCGCTCTCCGGGCGGACGCTCTACCACTAGATCACAGAGGCGGTCAAATTGTTAAGGTATCATGATGACTAGTAGAAATATGCCCTTTTTAAGGGGTTTGCTGTTTTTAATATCATAATGACCATTGGACTAAAACTATTAGTTACTATCGCTGTAGGGTATACTCACCACACTCACATACTAATTAGTGATGTGGGATCATCTGAAACATCTTAAATAATTACACCAAATTGTGTTCCAAGTGTATTGAAAATAAAATTAACAAAATAAAATTATTATTATCATTTCTTAATAGCATCAGAACTGACTAAATGACAATACATTAATAGTCATCAATGAACTTGGTTGCAACATGGTTCTCATGAAATGTACAAACAATGAACTTGGATGTAACATTGTTCTCATGGAATGTACAAACAATGAGCTTGGATGTAACATTGTTCTCATGAAATGTACAAACAATGAACTTGGATGTAACATTGTTCTCATGAAATGTACAAACAATGAGCTTGGATGTAACATTGTTTTCATGAAATGTACAAACAATGAGCTTGGATGTAACATTGTTCTCATGAAATGTACAAACAATGAGCTTGGATGTTACATTGTTCTCATGAAATGTACAAACAATGAACTTGGATGTAACATTGTTCTCATGAAATGTACAAACAATGAGCATGGATGTAACATTGTTCTTATGAAATGCCTGCATCATGAACATAGCGTTCAGTTTGATCTTCTTCATCAGGACTCCTTGCAAAAGTTGTCACAATTGTCTTTATCATCTTCCATGTCTACAAAAATCCAATTAAAAAGACATCCCACTATTTCTTAGTCTCAAGTATTATGAGACACACTATGAAACTGGTTGTAGTTGACTTAGTCTGTAATGATCTCAGATTGACGGCCTCTGACACTACAACAGATTCACACTATGAAAGTAACAGTAACTGAACATTAATATTCTGAAATAGGCTGTAATCAACCTGAAACTACATGCCATATATCATGTATTAGCATGTATTAGATTTGACCATGATGACTGGTTACAATTCAACACATGCTATGGAAAACCCAGTAATAATGCTCCATTATTCAATGTGAAATACTTCAATAAAGGCATATTGAATAAACATCAATAATGCCTTTCAACATGATCAGTTCAACAATGCATGGCAAAATGCAACATTAACACAGACTGGTGAAATACACATACAGTGGACCGGTGCAGCAGAATCAATAGAACAGAGTGACAGCAGCTGTTGGCCCCTGACATAGCTGAGTCAGCACTAACATACATCGAGCAGGACAAGATAGTTCTGTACACCCTACATCCATTATTTTCAATAATTTTTGTACAGTCTGATTCCAGGGCGAGAGAAAAATTACATCAGTCTTGTGTTGTTGGCAATTTTTGTAAAACAAATAGTAATCACAAAATAGGTGTGGTGTGAATTGTAGGCAGAAAAAAAGTGTAAAATAACTATTATTTTACTATTCTTTATGTGAACAGGGTTGGCAAAACTGTGATCCAACACAAATAGCAAAATAATGCCCCTATTTGGGAAACCACAGATCAGAAATTTGCTTGAACAAGTACTATATGTAGGATGGTGTCTCATTTGGTCTGGACATGTTTAAAGAGACAGTAGTTGGTTAGCCTAAAGGTTTAAGCATTTGCTTGTCACTCCACAGACCTGCGTTCTAATCCCCATTTAGGTAGAGTTCATTCTTGGTGATAATCATCCTTACTCATTCACTCACTGTAGACATGGTAGATTTGTTTGTTTACCACTACACTCAGCAATATTATAGCTATATGACGTCCGTCTGTAAATAATCAAGACAATCCAGTGATTGACATCATGAGCATCGATCTACGCAATTTTGATACGATGACATGCATCAACCAAGTCAGCGAGCCTGACCACCCGATCCCGTAAGTTGGCTTTTATGACAAGCATAGTCTTTTACAGCAAGCATGGGTTGCTGAAGACCTATCCTACCCCGGATCTTCACGGGTATGGTAGAGACCCAGCTTTCATTTACAAGAAAAAATATCATTTAGAATGTTTCACTCTTTCACAATCAATTAAATATTTAGAAACAAAAATATTGGCATACACAAGTATGAAGTGTCAAAATGGCTAGAAATGTAATTTGAGAAAAAAAGACAAGATTTAAAATACATGTTCTTGTAAAATGATATTCTGGAGTTCATTATCCATGGATCATTTATCAAGATTTCATTCATCGTGCTACTTTCCTGCCACCATGCACAACCATAACAAGAAGGTTAGCACAGGTTAACTTCTACATAATTACACAGAGTGACCAAAGTTTCCACAACAGGTCAGTATTGCACATAACACCATGGTAGATTTATTCCCGGTCTGACCATCAAGCCTTTTAACTTCTACATAATTACACAAAGTGACCAAAGTTTCCACAACAGGTCCGTAATGCACATAACACCATGGTAGATTTATTCCTGATCATCAAGCCTGACAAGCAGATGCTAAATGCTCATGCTCAAACTACAGACCATCACATCTTTATATGACCATGTAATGTGATTGGTCCAGAAAAGGCATCAGTCAACAGGAAGCATCATACAAATCTGTAATGGATTTACAGATTACTGATTAGTGGCAGTTACCATGGTAACGCATCAACAAACTGCCACCCTGACAGTCCATTGTAACCATTATGGTGTAATTTTCGCTTCTCCCAACATGTAATATTAAAACAAACCAACATTTATACAACACATCTGACCTTCACACTGTTGCCATGTTATGATAAACACTCCTCAAGCAATCAACACCTGGAACTTCTTATATCAGCAGTTGTGTCATTCATCACCATCATCATCTGTAACAACACAAACTACCTCTTCGTACTGCTTCAGTGGGCTAGAGGCAGGTCTTAAATTCACCGTCTACAAAAATTTGGACCCATGAAAACTTTCAGCAGTCAGATGTTCTTGCAAATAACTTCTATTTTTGCAGTAATATTGGTAACATCAAGCTGTTTCAGCATGCTTTCTGCATAGCCGCACATTGTTGCGTATTGGATTGATCTGCCATAGATTCAAATAGATGTCTTTGATGGAAGTTTACATTTCTTCTGTGCGTTGGCCCTTCAGCTTCAAATACATACTGTCACAGCTCACTGAGTCTGAAGGTATTATTCAAAGACAGCAAGAAAAAAACAACTAGTGTTTATGAAACACCATGCCAACTGAATCTATTATTGAATAATTCTTAGGCAAGTAGCATTCACGCAATAGGAAAGGTTAAATAATTCAAAGTATTCATCTTTCTGAAGGAAGTGCTATGATAAGCAGGCCTACCGTCATGTGACAGTAAAGTGTTTCACGCCAAATGTATTTAATTACGTGCATCGAATAGATGCTGATGACTGGGCTCTTGTATGAGCTTATGTTACTACGATGCCACACATTGATTTTCAGGAAGAACATGTAAAGCTCATCAAAACTTTCAAAGAGCTCCATACAATTGGAAAAATATTTTCTATGATCTAACCATTTTTTTCCTGAAGTAGTCAAGAATGCAAATGTATAAGAAATTGAAGACAAGTGTTTGATCATTTTTGTCTGTAAAATTCTATTAACAACTTATGTTTGTTCTCGCCATTTTCATACTGAAAAACAAACCAGGCTATGATTCAGGCTATGACAAATTCTGAGAGAGACTATAAATATATACCTTTGTCACAAGTGATCTCACTTATAAACCGCCTACATGGCTAGCGTGTCCTTTCAGGGAGCGGAAGGTCAGTGGTTCGAACCCCGGCCATGCCACACCAAAAGACTTGATAAAAAGGTACTTGATGTTACCCTGCCTGGTGCTTGGTATTAAGTGGATAAAACAAGCACTGGTTGGCTCGGAGTCATTATACTGTGTCTGAGTGCAGTATCGGTGTTAAGCAAGCACTACAACACTGGCATCAGTCCAGACTAGTACAAGCAGCCAAACACACAGGTGCATGGGCTTCGCTACATAAGTGCAATAATCTTGTATGTTAAACCCCATTTCACATAACCTCTGATTAAACAATATTTCAAACTGTTGTGGAATAATTGAAACTAACCAATCTCGGAAAAAATGTTTACTGTCATACAGCACATCAATTCTTTTTGCTTACGTCAATTCTTTTTGCTTATTCAGATAAAAAGCACAGAATACATTCACTGAATAATAAACACACACGATGAAGTAGCTATCATTATTCAACAGATCACATCCAGAAATTTGGGTAAACATGCAACACAAACCAATTGGCAACTATTTACTTTTCTATTTGGCATGTCATTCTTCCAAATCAATCAATGAAAAGTAAATAAAGTCTTAATTAAAACCTCCTGAGCTATAAGCATTGATTACTTCCATCAGTTATTCATGAAAAATCAATAATATTGCATACATGAATTCAAATCTTTTCTCTGACAACATAAATAAATCATTCAACATGTTCAACTGAACTGATAACCTGTTTTTCACAGAAGCCAACTATCATGGATGGATAAAGCCACTATTAAATAAGAATTCTTAATTGGGGCTGTAAATCATTTTCTGTATGACATTCTCGATGATATCATTTTCAATTGATCTGTTATTGAATCAATATGTTTCACCTAGCAATGTTGCAGCAAAACATTACCTTATTTCAACACATCACACACATCAAAAAGAGCAAACGTGGCTGTTTAATAGCTGTTACAATTCAACCCTTAGCCAAGTCCACAAAAGAAGAGTCACGACATGTATCAGCTCTTCATTTCTAAGGAATATCCAAACACAGATGAGAGCCTTCTCTGCTGACGTCAGGCAACTAAGTGCGACATTATCTGCGCCAACTTTGTAAACATGCACTAGGTGGCAGCACAAGACAAATTCCTGTGTTCAGTCAACAAACCCTCTCAACTAGAAACAATGGCCCACACAGTAGCCCTTTGACCAGTGAGAGCAATGTTGACTCGAAGAAAGAAGTGGCGTTTGGTTAACAAAGCTGTAGTCATTAACTATCACCGATATTTCAGATTTTACTGCCACTCTTGTCACTGATCGCAAAAGATCAATAAGTTGTCTTGAGAAGGAAAGCCATTACTTTTGACCTTAAGTCTCCTTCCTTACATGAAAGGTGATGTTTTATTACAGTCAAATAGGGTCATTACACATAAAGTCACAACATATTGATTGTTTATCTGACGTAAAAAGTTTGAAGCTAGGGAACGAATTATTGTTTTTTTGGGTGGTATTTTTACAAAAATGTCTTCATGAAAATTAAGTGGGAAACAATATTGCAAGGTTAGGATACGATATGTATCAAGATACATAGGTCACGATACGATACATATCGCGATATTCATATTTATGTCAAATCGCATGGCAGCTTCTTGCTATAAACATTTCAGAGCAGGAAACACTAGCTGTAGACACATGATCGTAGCGGCTATTATAAGTAGTGAACTTGAAACGCTAATTACAAAACATTCTTCAATTTCTGACTGACTAAAAGACTGAAGTCAATAAACAATAGTAAGTAAATTATTTCAGCAAGTGAATCGTCTTGTATCAATACAGAAAAACATATCGTGTTTCGTATCATCGCATAAAAAACTTACAATGCATCAGTGCACTAACATATCGTTTCATCCCTACTGAAAATAAGAATTTATAGTCAGAATTTCTATATTTGATGTGAGTGTCTTGTGCTTATTGTCCAAGATCCTGATTTAACAATGGCTAGATGAATTAATAGGGTTAAAATAGTTTGGCATTTATTTCCTTTTCTATTGGATAAGAAGGCCTTTACAATTGCCATGTCAGCCTTAATACATTTCACACCCAAAATAAACAATTCGTTTCAGATTTTGGAATCAGTATTAACAACAAACTAACAATAATGTTCTTAGGCCTTATTCCATACTATCACATATGTTAATTATAGCAAGAAGTATTTAATACTGCTTGCTGTGGGCCATTTTTGCTGTTATCACATATGTAATAAATAGGTAAAGACAACATAACGAAAAAAAAGCAATTTTATCTAAAATGTTTAGACATTTAGCATGAGGTTTAAGATTGGCTCTGATGTACTTAAATGCTCTCGAGTAACCAACATCAAGATATAGGCTACAACCAGACACCATGAATAGGTTCAATTCCATCACTAATGTCTTAGTTCCATTCCATTCATCTCTATCACAGACACGTTAATGTACAGAAACCCAGGTACACTTTCTATGAGTATAGACATTCCTTTATCATGGAAGCTAAAATAGCAATGCAAGTGTCTGAATGAAAGAGGGCAACATTGAGGAAGTCCCTGATGAGGATCTTGAACGTTACAAAGATCCGGTTTTAACTTACTGTGATCATGCTAGCATCCTCATTTGCTCAATATTTTACATCTAACTGCACAGAAGAATGTTTCTACTATAACAAGATGAATTAGTTGACCACAACAAGATTTTTTCACCAATGAAAACATAACACCTGACTCATAAGGCCACACCTTTCTTTTTCACTTGCTTTTCAGATCCGCCAACTGTAAATTTTGTTAAAATTGGGGGGAAAATTCAGAATTTGCTCTCTTTTAATACCCCACCAACAAGCTGACAGTATATTGCACCCAAAAAATATTCTCTAAACAAGGACCCACTGAAATAAAATATTAAAAATGGGCCTCAAACTAAAGTTTATTGTTTTTCCTGAAATTGATAGGATGCATAGATGCACACCAGTATTTTTGCTTGATTCATAAAGTTTGGTTAAGGCAACCCCTCTGTTGAAGGCTCTCCTCCCACATCAAACATTTTTTATACCAGCTGACCTGTAGTGAAAAAACTTAAAAAAAACATTAATTACTTTTTTTTCCCCACCTATTGACACTTTTTTCCATAAAAAATCTGTAAAGCAAACAAAAAAATTGTGGCCCTATAAACACTTATTGAGGGCTTTTCACTACTGCCCCAAACTATAAAAACAATATTGCAATAAATGTACCACTTATTACACTGATACAACAGTAACTTGCTCGTGTGATGTATACCTCTAACTTCCTTCAGTGTCAACCTCCTGGCTCTACCAGCATCATGCCCATGTCTAAGTCTCTTACAAGGGACATTTCCTATTATTAGGTTGCTAGGGAGATTGTTGTTGTTGATAACCACCACTTTTTTCAACTTATTGCATCCACTGAAACTGTCGATAGTCTAATGCCATACTGATGTCAAGCTGATGTTTGAAATGTCATTAATACAGTCTCATTAAGCCATGGACCGTTGCAATGTATTAGAAGTTCAATAAGTCTCATGCTTAATCCTGTTAACCCACAGTTATGGTTTTACGCCACTTTTAACAATGTTTCAGCTAGAGCACAGTAGGAGGCACCAAGAATAGACCTCATACATTGTGTTGAATCAACCCCCAAGTGCTAGGTGTGACAAGCAAATGCCTTAACTACTTCTACATTTGATTTTGTTAACTCTTCACATTCTACTCTGCAGCAACTCTTATGAGAACTCAGGTAATACATCTCTGTCGCGAACTTATCTTAAAGCGAGAACATGACAAAAAATACAGAAGATGCAGAACTCAGGACCTTGAGTCATTTCAAAGAAAGGGCATATTAATCAAGACTCACCTGTGCTTAGCGTCATTCCTTGGCTTTGAATTCAGGAGAGAATTGAGTTCAAATGCATTCATTTGGACCTGCTCCCGATTATTTGTCAGAACTGATACAGCTCTATGAACCACAAAGAAATCGTCTTCATCAAGTGACTATCAACTTCTCTGTACCTCCAAGAAACATCAAAGGTTGTGATTTCAAACCATTTACCAACTATGCAGGTACCTACTGGAACACATTCCCAATTTCATTGAAGGCATTTTCAAATCCGTTCTCAAAACCTACTTTTTGTCGTTAATATCCGAAACAGATTTTCTACTGTTCAGCACTTTAAGCATGCAGTTCAGCACAGAGCATAACAAATTATAGATGTCATTATTATTATGGACTAGTCTGTCCACTGCACCATAACCAAGGACTGTGAATGTGATTTTCTACAACAGGATGTGATGTTTAAGTAACTTGAAGGCACTATGACTACTCCTCTCATGCTCAAGAGCAGATTCGATCTCAAACTGTCACAAAGTACCTCCGTAATCTCTTCATTGACTATTTGAGTTGTATATGTACTCCATATTTCTGTACAGACCTATAGCTGAACACTCCACACTGACAATACTGTCAGAACTGTGTACTGGAGCACTTAACTTGTCACGAGGACAACCACACGAAGGGCAGAGACAGATCTTGTACAAACAACCAAGGCTATTTTGTTATAAAAGTATTTGGTTTGGTCATAAAACACACACTTATATTAAGGTCAGATTCAGTTAGGTCAACAAAGAATGTTGAAAACCGGACACACTTACTTTAACTTGCCAACTGTCCATTCAAGGTGCACTTATGATTTTTATCATGATGACAAAGTTGTCAGTTGTAACTTATGTTGGCTCAATCTTTCTGGTCAGCAAGTGCCACTGTCATCAGATCAGATATTTTATGTGGGGGCCTGGTGATTCACAAATATATGATTATTCTTGATTCATTAAGCTTGGTATTTGAAATCTGGTTCTATTCTGATTTTGAAAACACATAACACTGACAGATAGAAAAACAACAATAAATGTGTTCTGTTGGAATATGATACTGTTAAAATACTGGATATGTGTTTGTACACTAAGGAAAACATTCCACAGAATTAAGAAATAATAAATTACCTCTTCAAAAAGATTTCTCGTGTTCACACATGCATCAGTCATTTACTGATCATTTACAACTACACACATGCTATAGCTGTAGTTACACATGGTCAAGGAGAAACAGCTGGAAGGTAATGCTTCTCCTGTGTGATATGGGCCTGCTGGCCAGTGGGTTGACCAATAAAAACCTTCCTCTCACACTCATCAGGATAACACCATGATATTGATATCTTGTCACACTTGTCAAGGTTGATATCCCTCCTACATCACTACAGACTCCATCAATCTTGTGAGCTTCCTAATTAACACGTTTACAGATATTGGATGGTAATTAAGCTTGTAAGTGCTTCTCTAATCTGCAGGTGGTCATGTCAAGTGTATAATTTTGGATACCTCATCTGACAGGATAAGATCAATTTGATTTTACATTCTGCGGAGATAAGTATAATCTGCAATAAGGTTAGAGGCATATACATATAGAATGTTATGCAAGATTCAATGTAATGTTAATTTGATAGATCAGTATCCAAGCTAAACTGTAATGTATAAATATGTCTAAAGCATGATAAAGTCTTTCGTTCCTATAAGGGACATTAATTATGATGCACAGTTTATTTCTTGATGTGGCCACTTCTATATGGTAGCCTATGGCAGTCTTAGTTGACAGGTATTCACTAATGAACATTCCAATGTACAGGTAAGATACATTAGTCAAGAACAGGTGGACACTAACTACCAAATATATCAGGATATTCCTGTTTTTTGTTGATAAAAAACAAATGAATCAAGTGGTTGTGTTAAGCATCCTCAACATAAATACCCCCATACAACCCACTTGGGATACTAAAATCATTTACCCTTTACAAACACTTCTCAATTATGGGCAATAGGACTTTAGTGTTTATTACAGTTAACTGAAAAAAAGGAAAAAAACACTTGTCAACCATCAAACATGGTCCTTTAAAATAAAACCTTTGTGAAAGTGCTAATCAACTTCAAGACACCATTTCCTGAAAAGGCATGGCAATAAATTCTTTTGTTTAGAATGTAGCATTTTCAACTCCAAAATAGTTTCTTTCTTTCCTTGCACAACCCAAACCTAGCAAACCAAAATACAATTCATCCTAAGCATAGGCCTTACATTCAGGATGTCACCCAAACACCATCTTAACTTGTCTTAGCATGACTTAGATGTCCGATTACCAGACTGTAAATTGGAGGTAGCTAGGTAAGCAACCATCAACAACTGTGGACAGAGGTATGAACAGATTCCAGAAATAACATTCACAATAAAGGGATATTTGTGGTTTGCTCACCTTTGCCCACCAAAATGCACTTGGCATCATCAGGACCTTATAGTTCAGAAACATTTATGATGTTGTAACCTCTATTTGAACCAATGAACATACATAACAGAGACATTTTTATTCACTACCATGCTTCTGAAGTTGGAAATGTAACATTGTATTTTATGTGGGTATTAAGATATCATTTCAGACTTATGGAGATATTTTTATTGTTAAAACAATATAAACTTTCATATACTGTATGGAAGTTTTCTATGACTCGGATATAGGGTCTCATAATTCCCACAGACATACTTATAAATTATAGTACAGTGCATTATAAGTTATAATGCACTGTGCCATAACCACTTCAGAAGTGTCAAAGAACACTTTTACCATACAGCAATGAATCAGCAAAATCTCATAACCATATGCAATATAAAACAGAAAAGCTTAGAAGCTAAGTTCCTTTTAACTTCCATGTCACATAAAGGCTAGCTACAAGCCCTAAAAGCTTGGCTTATTGACCGCGCCAACCCTGCACTAACCTCCCTAAGGATAATGTTTCACCTTTTGACAACAACCGTTAAATAATAGAAAGTAGTTCAATAAATGGCCAATTTCACAAGTGACTGGAAAACAAGATACTATCACTGAGGCCATGTAAGCCAGAGAAATTTAGCCTTTCTAAAAACACTATTAATACTCGACTGCATCACTTAAGGGGCTTTTCTTAAAGTTGAGTGTTTCAAGGCACAAATAACACGTCAATATAATCACCTTTCTATCACATTCTGTCATGAAGATTGTACCTACCCTATACATACTATGGAGGCCTAACCTATTTCTACATCTTGATAAGATGACCCGAAAAACTTGGAAGCAATTTACTCACTACCAGCAGTTTGAATGTGGGAGATTGTGTTCTGAAATTGTTTCAAGTACAAGCGCCATGCAGAGAATGACTAGCATTGCAAACTCAGTCAGAGATGTTGCTATTGTGTATAAGCTATTTTGACATGTTCAAAGTGTACAAAATAAGTATTGTTAACAATAACATAAGCTCTTAGTCTAATTGTTTCATATGTATCCAAAATATGTTATTGACTTAAATATTAAACGCTAACAATTATTTTTGACGTGAGACGTGGAGGAGCTGAATGGTATTTCAGTCAAATTATGCTTCATGAATATGTTTTCAAAACTGTGCTAGACCCGTGAATATCCAGGTAAAGTAGGTCTTCAGCAACCCATGCTTGCTGTAAAAGGCGACTAACGGGATCGGGTGGTCAGGGTCGCTGACTTGGTTGATGCATGTCATCGATCCCAACTGCGTGAATCGATGCTCATGATGTCAATCACTGGACTGTCTGGTCCAGACTCGATTATTTACAGACTGCCGTCATATAGCTGGAATATTGCTGAGTGTAGTGTTAAAGAAACAAACAGACAAACAAACAAAACAGTGTTAAGGCCTTGATTACAATAGAATACAGTTTTTCCTTCATAGGGGGGTGGGATAGCCTAGTGGCTACTGTATTTTCTCGTCACACTAAGGTCCGGGTTCTTGGGTAATATGTGTTAAGCCCATTCCTGGTGTCCCCTGCTATACATATTTCCAAAGCAAGGGTGTTAACTGACATTATAAGTCCAGTTTCCGCCCTTGCTGAACTAGGCTTGCCGAGTTTCTGGGCTCGATTGTAGCGCCACCAGTGGCTATTAGGAGTTAAGTCCCTTCTATGTCCCTCATATTGACCAATCAGTACATTTAATCAACCAAAATGGCGACGTTTAGTGAAGATGATCTGATCAATAATTAAGATCTATAGTGTACTATAATGGGTCTTACTTTGCGAAGTGCATGAAATCACATGACCAGCTGGATTAAAAACAAGAAAAGATTAACACTAAGTTGTTAATACACATGCTTTGCAAATCGACTGAAATCTGCACGGCAGTTTACGAACCGGGTATAATTTCATTACGCATTTTTAAAAGGACTATGCATAGACTCATTAGTCCAGCCAAAATATAACTCCATAATTCCAGACTTCAGCAAGGATGGAAACTGGACTTTTATAGTGAGTTAACTCCCTTGCCTCAGGAAAATGTCTGCTATATTGCTGAAATAAGTGACGCACAAATAATACTCACTCACATACTTCATATTCTGACAGAAATATTCCCGTCACACAAAAGCATGGATAAGAAATCACAATTTCTCTAAAACGATACTAAATCTTTTATCATAAGACGAAAAATACTTTCACATGATAAAAAAATAATCATAATTATTGATTAAAAAAACAAACATGAACACAACCCACAGATTTGGAGCTTTCTAGTTTAAATACATATAAGAACGTCATAAATCTGACAGTTGTACATACCAGGACATATTCATTACCAAAACAGAGACACAAACAAAAGTATATAACATGAGGTCAGTGTTCCTCAGCTGACCACAGCACAGTGGGGACATCGCCCATCCAGGGCTCCAAGAAATGCCCGTTTATGACTTGTCAAATGGTCTATAGACATTAACACTACATCAGAGGCTCTTTATGTGCTATAATGTCATGATGTTTGTGACAACAACAAAAATAGGTATGTTGACAGCAGTGGTAATTGCAGCTATCAAAAGAAAGTCTTAAAATATTCATGGAGAGAGATGAGATAAATGCTCATAAACCTCATCTGGTCCAAAAATTGGGATGTTTGTCAAACTAATTCTAACAGTTTATCTGTTCTATTCTTTGATGCATACAGTGTTGAACTGTCAGTACATTTAATCAATACTTTCTATTGTTTGATGCATACAGTGTTGAACTGTCAGGACAATTAATCATTACTTTCTATTCTTTGAAGTATACAGTGTTGAACTGTCAGTACATTTAATCAATACTTTCTATTGTTTGATGTATACAGTGTTGAACTGTCAGGACAATTAATCATTACTTTCTATTGTTTGATGTATACAGTGTTGAACTGTCAGTACATTTAATCATTACTTTCTATTCTTTGATGTATACAGTGTTGAACTGTCAGGACATTTAATCATTACTTTCTATTGTTTGATGTATACAGTGTTGAACTGTCAGTACATTTAATCATTACTTTCTATTGTTTGATGCATACAGTGTTGAACTGTCAGGACAATTAATCATTACTTTCTATTCTTTGAAGTATACAGTGTTGAACTGTCAGTACATTTAATCAATACTTTCTATTCTTTGATGCATACAGTGTTGAACAGTCAGGACAATTAATCATTACTTTCTATTCTTTGAAGTATACAGAGTTGAACTGTCAGTACATTTAATCATTACTTTCTATTGTTTGATGTATACAGTGTTGAACTGTCAGTACATTTAATCAATACTTTCTATTGTTTGATGTATACAGAGTTGAAATGTCAGTATATTTAATCAATACTTTCTATTCTTTGATGTATACAGAGTTGAACTGTCAGTACATTTAATCAATACTTTCTATTCTTTGATGTATACAGAGTTGAACTGTCAGTACATTTAATCAATACTTTCTATTGTTTGATGCATACAGTGTTGAACTGTCAGTATATTTAATCAATACTTTCTATTCTTTGATGCATACAGTGTTGAACTGTCAGTACATTTAATCAATACTTTCTATTCTTTGAAGTATACAGAGTTGAACTGTCAGTACATTTAATCAATACTTTCTATTCTTTGATGTATACAGAGTTGAACTGTCAGTACATTTAATCAATACTTTCTATTCTTTGATGCATACAGTGTTGAACTGTCAGTACATTTAACCATTACTTTCTATTGTTTGATGTATACAGAGTTGAACCGTCATTACAATTAACCATTACTTTCTATTCTTTGATGCATACAGTGTTGAACTGTCAATACATTTAACCATTACTTTCTATTGTTTGATGTATACAGAGTTGAACTGTCATTACAATTAACCATTACTTTCTATTCTTTGAAGTATACAGAGTTGTACTGTCAGTACATTTAATCAATACTTTCTATTCTTTGATGTATACAGAGTTGAACTGTCAGTACATTTAACCATTACTTTCTATTGTTTGATGAATACAGTATTGAACTGTTTTCTATTCTTTAATGTAAACATTAGTGAACTTTCAGAACATTTATTCAATGCTAACAGCTAACAACCCATTGCAAAGCATGTAAAAACATATTCCTATTTGAATCTCAAATCACTTCAAAAATGGCAAACATGAGACCTTAATGCATTGGGAAGTAATATTAAAGTGTATTCAGGAAACAGTTTCCACATCAGTAAATATCCTTTTCGCATTTCTTGCTACGCTAAGTTTGAAAGGACCAACATTTATCAATATCAAATACCAGGCTCACACAAAGAGTATTAGCTCTTTCATGAACTGGTGGGTTTTTTTGTAAGTTTTCTCACAGTCCACACATTATCCCTGCTCTTCTCCCAGGCTTTTTAATAGTGTGACATGCTACTTAGTCCTTCATGGCTGTTAATCTAATATGTGCCGCTTAAAGGGACACTCCAGTCGCCAAGTATATATGTCAATACCACACCATTCTGGTCAAAACATAAGAATGTGTGTTAAATTGATTCTCTGTATGAAGCCATATGTGAATTTGATATACATTACAGCTTATTGAATGCCAGGGCTCAATCAATGTCTGGCTGTCCAGGGGGTGACGGAAATACTCGTGGCCTATAGATATGTTTGAGTGAACACAGCTTAACCCACCAGCAGTAATCATGTTAATTATCAAGCTGTATTGGAGATTGGGCTACATATTCATAGCTAAACATTCAACAGGGTCTAGGAAGAGAAATTACAAAGGATGTCATATAGTTTTGATGTTTAATATCCTCCTTTATCATGTCTAAGATACGGACTCATTTTCACTTAAATTTTCATTATCATTTTCTATTAGTCATGTTACTACTCAAACAAACAAACAAACAAACCAAGCCACGAACTCTAATTCAATTACGTTAAATAACACCATGTTATAAACCGCCGCCCTTCCCACTTCCTTGTCACATTCACTGAACCCAATACAGCCACTGTTTGACAGTTACAGTTTCTCAAGTTTTTCCCACATCATTTTACAATATATGTGCCACGACAAATAAGACTTTCCACACAGTATTGTTACTAATTTATGTAAATGAAACTTCATTTGAAATCGTTTACTACTAATATGTCTGTACAACATAGAGTATGACTTCTTTAAATCCACAAAAACACGCATTCAGTGGTTTTCCCAGGACATCTACAAGTGATCTCAGCAATCGCCAATGAACCTCTACGCACAGCGTCGCCAGGTCTTTGTTGAAGCAATATTCTCACAGCTATCTTGTTAAATATTCAGTCAATACCCGGCCACCACCCTCTGAACAACTCATGCTCATTACTTTCACTCTTGAATAATGAAATAAATAGAGTATTATTATAGAGGAAGGTAATAAATCAGTTCCATACATACTTGTACACATACACTATCCCAGGACGAACACACGCCCGGAAGACATGTTACACACAATATCAGCAAGGAAAAAAAACATAAAACACCAAGAAACTAGGACAAGGAACAGTCAGTTTATGACAGTGCTGAGTTTAATGCTGCTTTAAACAGTATTTCAGTTAAGATGTCACAGCCTGTCAGTTCAAAATGGTGGGATGCCGGATGGGACACATATATTTCAAATAATTTTTACAAACCTTTTCTTCCTGTTTGTCCACGCCATTAGAACTGCATGTTCAAATGCAGATAGGTTTTGTAACGTCAATTCTTGCAGGAAATAAAATTAGGATTTTTTGCTCTCATATTCATTTACCAGTTTTGTCACAACTGCATGTCAACACCATGTTTAATCTGTTCTTATGGAAAACAAATACAAGTTGTTTGCGTGTACGCCACTCAAATAATGCTGATGTTGATCAGCTGACAATCAGCAAGCGAGCCTTCAATGAAGGAAAGTCTATGATAATAGACACTGACATTATCTACTCCATCCAGGATGATTGTCAGAGGTTCATCTAGTGTCCTAAGGAAAATTATTCAGTTTCACATATTGACTACTGATAAGATATATATTGTTTGTTTGTTTGTTTGTTTGTGTAACGCCCCACTCAGCAATATTCCAGGTATATTACGGCGGTCTGTTAATAATCGAATCTGGTCCAGACAATCAAGTGATTGATATCATGAGCATCAATCCACGCAATTGGGATACGATGACATGCATCAAGTCATTGAACCTGTCCACCTGATCCCGTTAGTCGCCTATTATGACAAGCATATATATTGTATAGATATATATATAAAGGAAAGTAACTAAATATAGTGTTTGTAACAGTGATACAGGCTTCTAGATTATACATTTTCTAGGACATTGATTATCGTCCATGACTTTCCTAAAGATTGTTTTCAAGTTTGGATTTGATACAGCAGAATGTCCTTTCCAAAGTTGAAATAATCATGACATTGTCCTAAGGATAATTGTCTGCGGCAAAATCACTGGTGATATACCCTCTAAAACACTTCATTCAAGAGAAACATATCTTGTGGTTGAAATTTGATTCAGAGAATTATAACTTAAATAAGCCTAATCATTACAGAAAATGGGTCAAAAAGAAAAGGGTGGTTTTATTCTGCTTTGGTGAATATCCTACCCATGTCACAGCAGGGCACAGAGAATGGGTTCAAACATTGTACCAATGTTGGGAATGAAACCGTCACTTGTCTGCCAAGACAGGGCTTTAACCACTGGGCCACCCCACATAACAAGTCTAAGGAACAGGGGGAAAATCCAAAATTTTTTCATATTTTATCTTTTACCAAAATACTTAACAAGAAATAAGAGTATGTCTGACAGAAAACACACTTGAAGCAAAAACACATTAACCCTTTCTTTTAAGCACCAATGACAATATACATTTCCATAACTATCTTGTAACTTATTGATAATGTACATTAAAATCCTGGCTAAACCGCTACAAAAATTATCCCAAGAAATAATCTGGAACAGACACAACTATCTTCGGAATTTAGCCATCAAAAGAGTTCCATATCTAATTTTTTCCAAGAAATTAAATATGCTTTTGTGCTTAAGAAGGAGCTCATTAAAAAGCCATCAGGAAACACTATGTGACAAGAAAATGTTTGATTTACCTAAACTGAACACTTATCATATTCACATGTATACTAATATTCAATAACTGAATTATAAAACTTGAGAGGAGTGAAAAGACATCAGATGGTAAAATAGGAAAAACCTGTCAAACAGATAACAAAAATACCAAAAAATATATAGCGGATGTAAATTTATTGGAAATTTTAATGAACCAAATAAACAAACTAACTATCCTTTCATGCACTGACCTGTGCACAAAGGAACACTATTCTTTCAAGAGTGAATATTCATAGCATAATACATAAAAAAATATCTTAGCTCATAAATAGGATGTTCTTAAATAATATTTTCCTAATATGCATAGACAGACTTCCTCCAGTCAAACATAAATCTGCCTTGATGTTAATATATCAGTGACTATGCCTTTCAGGATTATTAATATCTCATTCATGCCAGAACTGCTACTGTTCACTGTGTACTTTACACAGCTCCGAAGCTGAGAAAGAAAATATCTAAAATCTGAATGGCTATACACGATATCCTCCCTCAGTCCTGAGCATACAGATCAACCAGTTTCAAGAGGCCAAGGTTTGTGGTGTTGAAAGTTTGAAATAAAAATCAAATATTTAACCAACAGAAAGAAAAACCTACTTCAAATTTCAAGAGAGATGATTTTCCGTGTGCTTAAGATAAACCATACACAATGTTTGTCAGAGTCTTATAAATAACGCAAGAATACCTGCAACATTTACATTTTTTGTGTGGATGCAGAATTATAAAATAATAATTAAACCATTTAGATTTGCTATTCTGCTAGTCTTTACTTCTTTAAACAATGTCGCAGGTTCGCTTCAAACTGGTTAGCATCGATTTCGGCATTGATCGTATCTTTGGGCGCGGCTTAACAGCTAAGGGAAAGGATGGAGCCTCTATTGAAATATGTGCTCTAATTACAACAATACGTCTAGATAATGCTAATATGAACTCCCCGTGTACAACTGCAGACAACCAGACAATAGTTTAATCTTGTCTCATTTCTGCATTGGCCATGCTGTATGACAGGTGCCCCACATCTCGTCCACCTGCCGCACGTGCTTACCGTACACAAATTACCGACCCAGAACCGTTCGCATCGCTGTCAACTGAATTCGAACCCTCACGTAACTTTATGACACAATAGATAGGTGAAATTACACTGAACATCTGCCATTGAATATCAAATAACAAATAAGCTTGCTTGACTGTTTATGACTGATGCGACATCATAGAATTTCTATGATTGTCACGATAATGACTGCTATTTCTTTAATACTGCTACTCGTCCTATCACCACTGGCATTACATATATCATACATATAGTTAAAATAATACTTATATAGACCTACCTTCAGTTTAATTCGTTGTGTTATATCATGGTGCTGTATCCTTGCCTGTCGCTGAAACAGGCGCCTAAAGGGCCGTTTGTCACAGTGATGTTTAACCAGGTAACTGTACCGTTTATCCCTTCAATGTTTCCTACAGTGATTCCTTGTAAATTGGAGTCTGATCACTTATCCTTCATAAAGTGTTTTGACGGGTCAGTGTATGTAAAAGTACACAAATGTCTTCGACCAACACACCCGCGTTTCTATACCTGATCGTGTTATACAGGTAAATTCACCTGGTTCCAAGACCCCATTCTGTGTCACTGCGACAGATGTTTTCGTCTGCACGAAGAGCACACCGGTCGATTGAATAGTCCAGCCAATCAGAATCCACGACACATATTCATTTTCCCTGAAGTGTAATGTCGGTGATTTGGATTGGCTTGCAGTCGGTCTTTCACATGGGCGTTCACCTGAGGTACTTGATGTTTATGTGAATTAGTAGAATCTCAATCCAGCCACGCGTATTTCACATCAAATTACCTATTCCTTATACATATCATAGTCGAAATAGTTCGCTTAAAACAAAGCAAATCAGGGAACAGGAGGAAGGCAAGGTTGTGTTTTCTGTCCGCTGTGATTCCGAGGCTAACGCTAATGTCTTTGTTTCACGAAACAAGGAGGCCACACGCTATATTTATGTTTATGATTCATATAAATAATGGTGATTGCAGGTCTATGCCTAGTTTCTTTGGACTATTAGTTTGAATAATTACCCATTAAGGAAGGCGAGATTTTGAATTTCGTAGTGTGGAGGACTGTTTTTCGTTTAAAAAAAACCCCGAACATTTATGCACTTTGTATCAATGCTATCCCTGTTATGAAACGATTTGAGATTTTGTTTTACTTTAAACCCGAGACTTAACTACTTACCTATCAGGTTGAAAATTAGTTGTGGAGTGTTATAAGTTTGTAAAGGATATCCGTTTAATTTAAAACTCAGATCAACGGAGCTCCTAATATAAAAAAATAGTCTGGTTTACGGATAGTACATCTGTCATAAATGATTTATCTCAACATTATCATCTAACAACACGTACGTTTCGATTAACGCAAACCTGTCATGACATGATTTATATGTTAACAATGACTCAGACTGAAAATGGCATGTAAATATATATTTATGTATCTAAACACAAAAATAAGTGTGTGTGCGTGCTTGTGTGCGTGCGCGCGTGTGTGTAAAGGAGTTTTGACAAGCACAGATATCTGGACTGTTTTTTTGTTGTATATGTAATGCTTATACGCCTGAAGCGATCACATATAATCACTCGGTTTCACGAATGTTATTTTCAAAAGTACATATTTAAGGACATATTTCTAATTGCAGATTTATTCCCACAAAGTTACATCTTATGTGTATGTGCAACCATGTTTGTATTACGCACGTGCTTTCTCAACAATCAATATCGGACACGTACATTTGAACAGCTTGCTGGCTCAGTTTATTTTTTTAAATGCTCGAGATTACATGTGGTATTGATTTGCCTACCAACCAGGCCCGATGTTGTTCTCATAACAATATAGCAAAAACGGAATAGTGTATATATGTATGTTAAGATGGACCATCCCAGTTACAGTAGCCCATCTGTCGAGAATCCTGTGCTACGCCAGGGGCGACTGGCGCCCTTGATATGCCATTCTGACAGAGCGGTAATCACGTATAGTAATAGATGGGTGATATTGTTGTTTCTGATTGTGTCAGCAGCATATGTTGTGTAGCAAGGCGCAAATCACTTCATTGCGTCTTCCATGCGTCGAGGGGACACGAGTGGCCCAGGTGCCTGAAGCGACGCAATTTGTTGTGCAGAGTTGCGTCCCTTGCGTGCCAGAATTGCATGACCGTTGGTTCGAATCCCAGATTCATCATGATTGTCATTCTTGATTTGTCAGCACAATGCCCATTCCTCGTGGGTTCACCAGTGTGTCAACGGTATAAGACGAGTTCCACATTGTGTTTTCCATCCACATGAAGCTGTCACGCCCTGATATAAATGAAGTACTGATGAAAGCGGCGTTAAATACTACTCACTCACTCACTCCCTCGAACACCATATATCTCTAATATATATTATTTATGTTTATTTGTATAATTGTTCAAAATATCTCGAAGAATATTAAGGAGGAAGTATGTTTGTGTGGTGTTGGGTCTGTGTCTGTTTGTGTGATGTATGATGTGTGTTTGATTGATGTAGTGGGTATGTGTGTATATGTGATGTATTGGTTATGTGTTTATGTGATGTCGGGATATGTATGTGTATGTCATATAATGGTTATGTGTGTTTATGTGATGTCGGGATATGTATGTTTATGTCATATAATGGTTATGTGTGTTTATGTGATGTAGGGGTATGTGTGTTTATGTGATGTCGGGATATGTATGTTTATGTCATATAATGGTTATGTGTGTTTATGTGATGTCGGGGGTATGTATGTTTCTTGATGTAGGGGTATGTATGTTTATGTGATGTAGGGGTATGTATGTTTATGTGATGTCGGGGGTATGTATGTTTATGTGATATAATGGTTATGTGTGTTTATGTGATGTCGGGGGTATGTATGTTTATGTGATGTAGAGGTATGTATGTTTATGTGATGTAGGGGGTATGAAAGTTTATGTGATGTCGGGGGTATGTATGTTTAAGTGATGTAGGGGTATATATGTTTATGTGATGTAGGGGTATGTATGTTTATGTGATGTAGGAGTATGTTTGTTTATGTGATGTAGGGGGCATGTAAGTTTATGTGATGTAGGGATATGTATGTTTCTTGATGTAGGGGGTATGTATGTTTATGTGATGTAGGAGTATGTATGTTTATGTGATGTACGGGGTATGTATGTTTATGTGATGTAGGGGGTATGTATGTTTATGTGATGTAGGGGTATGTAAGTTTATGTGATGTAGGGATATGTATGTTTATGTGATGTAGGGGGTATGTATGTTTATGTGATGTAGGGGTATGTAAGTTTATGTGATGTAGGGGGTATGTATGTTTATGTGATGTAGGGGTATGAAAGTTTATCTGATGTTGGGGGTATGTGTGTATATGTGATGTAATGGTTATGTGTGTTTATGTCATGTTGGGGGTATGTATGTTTATGTGATATAATGGTTATGTGTGTTTATGCGATGTAGGGGGTATGTATGTATATGTGATGTAGGGGTATGAAAGTTTATCTGATGTAGGGGGTATGTATGTTTATGTGATGTAGAGGTTATGTATGTTTGTTTGATTTGACATGGAACAGCAAAGCCTGAGAATGTTTAATACCGAGACAAAAGGATGGACTTGAATCCATGGGTGTCGGAAAGGGAAGCAAGGGTAAGTAACCTAGTTGTCACTTCGACTGACTAATGAATCATGCTACCCTGAGGACGTGGTTCGAGTCTCACTCCCGAGGTTCCTGATTTGTCTGAGTTGATATAAACAACCGTGATTCAGTACTTACTGGGCGTAAAACCATACTCACTCACTCACTCACTGGGCGTAGGTTTCCCTGTAATCGTGTGTGGGTGTTGTTTTTCTTTTCTTTTAACGAAACGGAAACGAAAATGAATAACACAACGGCACTGACGTCTTAATTCCCTACCACAAAGTTGTTGTTTCTCTACATTAATAGTTGGTGCTTAACGTAAGACACATACAGATACGGAATAGTGGAATTGTGTGAACTTCGCCGAATTTTCAAGTCAAGAGTTATCATTACAAGAACCTTCGTCTCCATTTTTACATTAGTTTGAACAACAGCGTTAATGGTCATTATTTCGCTACTAATGCATTGACGTGTAGCATGTCTTTCGAATGAAAGGACACATTACACAGAGTTAATCAAACGATTAATCTTAGTTGATACAGTGGCTCGGAAACAAAGCTGTGTCCATAGTAATCATTGATAAAGTATCGGGTATTGCCTCCAACCTTGTGGTGTTTCTTAGATGGGTGTAAGTAGGTTAGTGGTGATGGGTTATTGACCAGGTAGAACACACTCCCGGGGGACGGAAGGAAATCCATTGGGCTGTTTTCTTTCTATCTTTTTAACGCGACATTAAACATCTCATCATTAATTCCTTTGATACGTCATACGGAACCAAAGTCCAGCGTTTCTTTTCATTAAAACAAACTGGTGGGCGGTGGCACCTGGACAACCAATTAACACCTGTACTGTCCACATGCTAGGACGTCGCAGTTGATTAGTGTTGAACAAATGAAAGGCTGCTAATTGACCTACAATTACATCAAACCGGGTCGCCGATTGTGTGTATGGATGCTATTAGTGACAATAAATATTATTTTAAAGGTATTTTTATTCCTTGCTATTGAGGTTATATTTTGTTTATTGTTGTTTTCTTGGTGTGTGTTTTTTGTGTTGTGAGGGTAAGGGGCTAGGGGTGGGGTCCTTTCATTTACCACTTAGCTTCATATTTAATCAGGTGGCCCCAGCATGATGTTCAAAGCTGATTGTGAACGTTGTCGTTTAGGTAAAGGCGAGATTGGTGACATTTGATGGAGGTAGTGATTTACATACAGTATTCATTACTTTGTATCAATGCATTCTATTATCGTTCTGCACTTGTGTTTGTATATTCCCTATTTACCAGATGTTCCCGAGTATTTTCAGGTGAATTGACTTGCCTTTGCAAGTGTTTGTGACGGGTGCTCCCTGTGGCACAGGATACGCTCAGCTATTCGCCAACACCTGATATCATCACTATTTGATAGTGTTCATAAACACATTCTCATGATATACGTACAATTGACTCTACATTTAACAGATCATTCATCTGATACACAACCCAACAACTCAGACGATTATTGGTCTAGTGTGGTCTATGTATTGGTGTACCTGTCGACGGTTCCGACTCTCATTGTTTTCACTGCTAACAAGATATAATTTACAATGACAAGATAGTTACATTTCAGCCGAACTATTTGTTCAATACCTCACCAACCCATTGTTCTAGATCCAACACGAAGTAAGGAAATAAAACCCAAAATACGACGCCCATGTTGGTCCATATCAGCCAAGACTGCTGCCAAGTTTCTGCTGCTTTCTCTTTCTATCCATAATGTATTGGACAACTATTCCTGACTTCGTCTTTATCGATTTCCACATCGTGTCAAGTTTACCTACCTCTTGCTAAAACAAAACACGCATCAAAGTCAGGATTTGATTTGGTTTGATTTTTCGTATCATATGACAACTGTTTAGACGTTGCCATGGTGATCCCACCGCCTATGGCAGGAGCAAATGACGCTAAGAGCCCTCCATTTCCGGTAGACTTTCACTTGATATTCCCGTCTGTGTTGTAATGGCTGTACGCTTCTCCTATTTCACCTCTCAAACCTGACGTGTGATTCTCTACGCTTGACCACTGTTATTGATGAAATGTATATTTGATTTAAAGGACAGGGTTGTTCGGGTCAATTTATACATTGTCATGGGTTGTATCATCGACGAATATAGTCTCTACAGGTTCTACTACACCAAATCAGAACCAGTTTGGACAGTGCGGTAAGCCTTCAGTGCAGATCGAGAGATATCTGCAGGCTGTGATTGGAGGATATTCTGTAAGATTTTTATGTCTTTCAAATGTACATCCATCCAGTTATTAAAACTGACCATGTTTTTTCTATATTTATTACTGTCTTTTTCAACATGATGACTTATGCTGAATATGACCACAGCTATTTTCAAGTAGGTGACATTTGGTGCGAAACTGGGGGTGGTGTGTTTAGCTTCCTGTGTGTTTAGCTTCGGAAAAGGAGCTGGCTAAGCTAGTCATTTTCTATTTTTTTATTGCTGCTCTAAGGCCAAACTGTGCACACAGGTACAGGTAATAGCTGTTGAATGCTTAGTTATTTTTTAAAAAAAATATAACGTTACTATAGAAGTCTATGGGAAAACATTTGGTTGTTTGTAACCTGTAACGCGATGGTTCAGGACAAGACATATAAAAAAAACATTCCCCGATAGATATTAATCTGACATGTGATTGGAAATGGGATATTGACACATAATGTGTTAATTATCAAATGAATATCATGTAACGATATTTGATAATTTTGTTAATTATTTATATTCCAATTTCATAACAACCTTGCTTATTTGATATCTTGTGTTCAGGAACAATTATACCTCAGTTATTTAATGCTTTGGCGACCTTGGATTGAACACTGGATCAGTTGGTGTTTTGGGTATTCTCCAACTGTAAGGTTCCTGGAAAATATGGATGGCTTGAATATAGCAACCTCTAAAACAAAGAAGTAATATATCTCTATAAATCACGCGACCAGTGAAGATCCGGGGTAGAATAGGTCTTCAGCAACCCACGCTTGCCATGGCGGGGTTGGAGATATAACCACTGTTTCATCACGTTCATCATGGCTGGAGAATAGTGCCTGCCTTATTTCTTATGGTATGGAGTCACGAGCTAATTCTTTAGGGAGAAGAGAGACTCAATACAACACGAATGTAATGATAAAAAATACTTTCACAAACGAGTTTTTTATTAAAAAATGGCGTGGTGTGTAATCCTTATGTTTTCCAAAGTATATCCCACTGTGAAGCTATACCACGCCCGCCAGTACAAAAAAACAAACTCGTTAATCCGGACGATAGCATTCTCAGTGAAATAGTCCGAATTAACAAACATCCGGAAAAGTGAATGCTAGATACGGAGTAATGTTCTGTATACGAGTTAGCGATACCGGATGTAAACGTGTTACCAGGGTCCGAAATAACGAGTTTCACGTCATTGTCTGGGCCAGACAGACTAGTGATGAATCCAAGGGCTACGACCCACACCGCCGAGTGACGCTGACACAGCAAGGTCACACAAGGTCACCCGATCCCCATTTTAGGTTCTCGTACAACATGGGGAGGCGGGAATAGCACAGGAGGACGGGCGTGATGTTGACATAAACAGTTGATGATGCCAATAAGGACAAAGACATTGGTTAATGCTACCAAATTAGGACCTTCAAACGTACTCTGCTACATTAATCATTTAACAACATGTCGACTGACAAATATATAAACAGAACAAACAAGGACTTAACCTGATTTGACCATTCAGGGAACCGACACGACTTTTCAGTATGTCGCTATGACACTGCATTGTAGACCAGGCGGTTCGTACTAAGTTAATCAGATTTGTCCGAGTCAATTTTGTGATTGTTGCCAAAACGAAGCTAAACCGATTAACCTGTGCCAAACCTTTTATCATAATTGCTTTTGATTGAAATAGACACAATAAAACACTTCTTTACTCCCATTTAATTATCAAGTCAATTCATATTTCAAGAGTTGCGACCAGGATGATCGATGCATTCAAATGTTGAATGCATATCTCAATCCGACCATGACTATCTATAACAGTACATGTAGAAAAGAACAAAATATTTCCATGCTCATTCCTATCTTAAACAAACCTATCCATACTGAATACATCTGTAAATTCGCTAATAGGCCGTTACTATTTGTATTAGTATTACTGAGGGCGATAAAGTCGTCAGTCGAATGAAATCATCAAACACTGGCTGGACGCTTAATAGATGATGGTCATAAAACGAATTCCAGCGGTGTGTTTGTGTGTGGTGGTGGGGTGGGGTGGGGGGGTGGGGGGGGTCACTGCTGCGGCGTCTGTAACAACTCACATAAGCATGTACATTATACATTATCATTATCATGTATGTATCACGTATTCACCTAGAGACTTACTTGCAATTGTTTGGATGGGGATTTTTTTTAAATTCAATGATTTATCGACCCTATCAATAGGAGGTTTTCGTTGACGGCCTCTCGGCAGTGTTGCATCACAGAAGGTGGTCGATCGCAATGGCTTCTATCAGCTCAACATAATCAGGAAATGGCTTTTTTTTCAACCAGTAGAAATGTGTTTCTTATTCAAACCATGAAACGAAGTAACAAACGGAAATTGAGTTTGGGGTTAATAAGATTTGATGTCATTCCATCAATTCAAATAACATTGCTATTGTACTCAATCGCCTTGGTATATCGCTGACAGATTTTGCATAAAGCCCGAGTGTTGAGTACAAAAAATGCCAGGCAAAAAAAGTATACGCGTACACTTACACTTAGTCGCTGAAAGTGTGACACACATGTTCCTTGAGACGTTAGCTGTTGTGAGATACTTATTGATATGATGCATGTAATATCGGCTATAATACCGTGTCAAATCACCGCCGAAAAAACATTTCTTGTCCGTTTCATTTTCCACCACCAAACATGGATATATACTTTATTTAGCCAGGCAGTTATTTCTACAATTACTTATGTAATATGAAAAGATTAATGGCATAAGGGTAGCTTACTCTTTTCGCGAATAGCAGGTTTCATCACTTGGTTTCAGTGACCCATTCATATATTTTTTCACTGCTGGTTTGCCTTTTGGAATCTGTTTCGGCGGATAATCGAGACTGGTTATGGTCTTGCGTTGACGTTTTATACTTTTGATTACATATCGGAACCGCGACCCGTGAAGATCCGGGGTAGAATAGGTCTTCAGTAACCCATGCTTGCCGTAAAAGGTGACTATGCTTGTGGTAAGAGGCGACTAAGGGGATCGGGTGGTCAGGCTCGCTGACTTGGTTGATGCATGTCATCGATCCCAATTGCGTGGATCGATGTTCATGATGTCAATCACTGGATTGTCTGGTCCAGACTCGATTATTTACAGACCGCCGTCATATAGCTGGAATATTGCTGAGTGTGGAGTTAGACAACAAACAGACCAACCAACCAACCTTTATCCCATATTACTGGCATGAAGAAGTTTAAACTGATCTATAACGTAGATTCTTCTGCGTATTCAATTCCGTCCTAACGTAACACGTGTCTCGAACGCATGTACTGTTCTATATATATAACACGGGCCATGATCCAGCATCTCAGAATGTCCATGTAAGCCGTCTTATGTCAACATTTCCTCAGCTGGTTAGACCTGTGTATTCTCTGGTTGAAGCTAATGTATGCATCAACACTAGCAATTCATTCATCCATTTCTAACGCTCTGACCATACCTGTGGTACACAGGTAACACTGACATGTCCAATGTCTACCTGGAGCGTTCGTGGCCCCTGTTTACCTGAGTGCTGTCCTAACATCCCCTTGACCACCACATACACGTGATCTGTCCCGATATCAAACCAAATATCACATCTCCAGGTAATAGTCTGGATTCACAAAAGCATTCTTACTGTGTATGATTATCAAAACATGTAAATATTTTTTTCACGGCTATACGTTTGCAAAAAGTGCGATGCGTGCAAAGCTTTTGTTCAAATAAGTCGCACAGCTCTCATTGTTTGAAGACGAACATTCTGTCACCAAGCGCTTATTGGACTAATGTTATTTCATAGAAGGATTCAGTGTGTATATATCAGTGTATTTAAACATACTGTCCTGAGCTGTGATAACGATGCAGAATACATATAACATTGTGTAACCTTACCGTCATATACCACTTGAACACGTGCTTAATGTTACCGTAATTCTCACGCATTATATTTACAAACATATTCTTTATGTATTCTTCAAATACTAGTGATGCCAAAATTGCCACATTGAATATCCAAAAATATAATTAGAATTTGGTGCCATAGCTCCACGTCATAGATACTTCCATGATCATGAATGCATGCGTTTGTGACCATTCTTTATATTGCTGTAGTGCAAAAATAGTTTGTGCTATAACATTGTGTTGAAAATGCCGCGGCGGTGTATCAACAAAACCGACAAGGTTTATGCAGCCGTTTTTGTTTTTTAAGTTTTAATGTGAATGCGCTATCTCTTGCTGCGCAAATCCCTGACCAACAATAGGGAAGAATTTGAGTGTAGGGTTCCACGTGCGTGGTGTTTCTAATTCCGCAGATTTGATGTTACATCTGAAATATAACGTCTGAGCGTTAAAACCAAATATAAACTGAGCACCAAATATAAGCATGCCATCGGCACTCAAAGTTCATTCCCGGAAACAGTTACCTCCCCATATAACTACAAATGTCAAAGTGCGTCGTCATCTTACAAATTCAGACTTATTCGAGTTTCGGGTTGTTGGCTATTTTTGTTTTGTGTTATTCTAGCACGAGAGCATCATGTTTAGTTCCGTTCGTGCAGGTTCTACCACAAGACCTTTGAAAGTTTGACTCCAAGATCAGCTGGGAGAACTGTACACACAGTCGCCGGCTTGGCAATATTTGGTGTTAAACTACACTGTCAGGCCCTGGGTACAATGGAACCATTGTTTCAGCTAGGAGGATTTATGCACTGGGATCTTAGTGCACCGTATGTCTACTATTCTCCAGCTTGTTATTGTTTCTGGGCTTTTGATCTATTTTGTTTTGAAATTAAATGTAATTCTTGACGAAAACATGATAAGTTGAATTGTAATCAGATTTGATATTTTAAACGTTGGGCCGTCTCAAGTGGCAATCCTACGTTTACACTAAGCGTTGGGCCGTCTCAAGTGGCCATCCTACTTTTACACTAAGCGTTGGGCCGTCTCAAGTGGCCATCCTACTTTTACACTAAGCGTTGGGCCGTCTCAAGTGGCCATCCTACTTTTATACTAAGCGTTGGGCCGTCTCAAGTGGCCATCCTACTTTTACACTAAGCGTTGGGCCGTCTCAAGTGGCCATCCTACGTTTACACTAAGCGTTGGGCCGTCTTAAGTGGCCATCCTACTTTCACACTTTGAGGTGGAACGAATGTAATAACAGTACTATATAGGTATTAAACACCCTTGATGGTGCAACTGGACATTGTGGGATTTTTAATGTTTTTGATTTTTCTAAACTCAAACGTTACTTTCCTTTCATTTATTTATTTTTTTAAACACAAATTATTGATTTTATTTAATTATAGAAGTATATTTTTCTAGTAAAGTCGTATCATAATATTTGCAATATCTATTACCAACTGTTCATATATATTATGATTACATCGCCATGTGAACAGGGTACACATTTATTTTATTCAACGAAGGAAATAAATAATAATTCTCTTTCGCTGAAACTACGAGGAAGATCATAAATATTTCAACCTTCAATAACATTCGTTCAAACTCGAAATGACACACACGCTTTCTCTGGGACATTATTGATGTGATAAAGATTGTAGTTATAGCATTATGATAAGGAACAATGTACATAATTCATAACCGAAATTCAGTTACATGTTATTGATGTGGAAATGGATTGTCCTCTCGTTTCCGTTGGAATGGTCGACACGAAAATATTTTTATTTATCTCGCTCACAGGCAATATTTTAAGAACGAATTTCTGTTTGACCCTGTATCGTTTAGGATACAAATCCTGGCTTACGATCTCCTCTTAATTCTTTTCATAAACCAGTAGTATAACATTGTATCTAGTAATGTCAGCGTTTCAAAATTGTTTAAATTATACTTGTTTTGCCCAGCGTGCCTTTTTGTGTGTAAAATATAATTATCAAACAGAACAGTTTCTCTGATATAGTTGAAATATCTGAGTGAGCGAGTATTGTTTTGGCAATATTCTAGCGATATCACGGCGGGGGACACCAGAAATGGGCTTCACACATTGTACCCATGTCGGGAATCGAACCCGCATCTTCTGCGTGACAAGTGAACGCTTTAACCACTAGGCTACCCCACCGCCCCTTAAATATCTGAGAACGTGGAAGTGGTGTCGTTGGTAGACGTTTTAACACACGTGGCTATGTCAATGGTGTAGGGTATTGATGACATGCACTAAGGTGACATGCTTGATGAAGAATAAACAAATCTTTAAGTTTTAACTCAAACTCAAAATTTACCAAAGCGTAAAAACTCTCAAAAATTTCGACATTACCGTGTTTCCTTGGAGCATTAGGAAGTGGACACTTTGTTGTAGACCCGGAAACAGACAATTACGTGTTGACAGAGGAGCACAACCAACAGATCAATGAGAGACGGGATGATCACCGGAAGATTAACGCTGGTCGGGGAAAGTTTGGTAACATATGCCCCCACCGACTCCCCCGGGCTGCTACAGAAGGGGGCTTAAAGGTGCCTTGGTGCAACCATCTTAAATAGGGGCTGCCGTTGAGAGGCTTTCACGAGGGACGGGAAGGGACGGGATGTTGCGAATGGCGTGTGGGATAGCGGACGCTGAACAGGATCGGGAAACTGACGGTGATGCACAGTACTTCCTTTTGCTTTTTTTAGGGGCGTGGTGGGTGGGGAGATGTTGGAGCAGTGTGAGGGGGGTGAGGGGGATAATAGTGTTTCTGCCACACAATGCAAATAGTTCCTTTGGCCAACACTTGGTATCATCACTATTTGATAGCGATTTATAAAGACATGCTCGTGATGCAGTCGGAATCGTTCAATCGACTCTGCTTTTAGCAGAGTTTTCTATTGGATATGGAAAGGGGTTTGTCCCTTTTATTTGCTTGAAGTTAATCACGAAGGAATCAAATCCTCCTTCGTGAGCATGCATTTAACGCTGCTTATATTTTTAATAAAGCTGAGATGATTGATGACCTAATTCGTCACCACTAACATAACCTGTACAAGATCTTGATTTTACCTGAAGTGTTCAAGGTGTAGAGGCGCGGTCGAGGAGCCTAGTGGTTAAAGCGTTCGCTAAGAGCAGCGTAAAATGAAACCCACTCACTCAAGGTGTTGAGGAGTGATTGTGTGGAGAGGTGGAGTGATTGTGTGGAGTGATTGTGTGGAGTGGTGGTGTGATTGTGTGGAGGGGTGGTGTGATTGTGTGGAGTGGTAGAGTGATTGTGTGGAGTGGTGGTATGATTGTGTGGAGTGGTGGTGTGATTGTGTGGAGTGGTGGTATGATTGTGTGGAGTGGTAGAGTGATTGTGTGGAGTGGTAGAGTGATTGTGTGGAGTGGTAGAGTGATTGTGTGGAGTGGTAGAGTGATTGTGTGGAGTGATTGTGTGGAGTGGTGGTGTGATTGTGTGGAGTAGTGGTGTGATTGTGTGGAGTGGTGGAGTGATTGTGTGGAGTGGTGGTATGATTGTGTTGAGTGGTGGTGTGATTGTGTGGAGTGGTGGTATGATTGTGTGGAGTGGTGGCGTGATTGTGTGGAGTGGTGGAGTGATTGTGTGGAGTGATTGTGTGGAGTGGTGGTGTGATTGTGTGGAGGGGTGGTGTGAGTGTGTGGAGTGGTAGAGTGATTGTGTGGAGTGGTAGAGTGATTGTGTGGAGAGGTGGTATGATTGTGTGGAGTGGTGGAGTGATTGTGTGGAGTGGTAGAGTGATTGTGTGGAGTGATTGTGTGGAGTGGTGGTGTGATTGTGTGGAGTAGTGGTGTGATTGTGTGGAGTGGTAGAGTGATTGTGTGGAGTGGTAGAGTGATTGTGTGGAGTGGTAGAGTGATTGTGTGGAGTGGTGGTGTGATTGTGTGGAGTGGTGAGGTGATTGTGTGGAGTGGTGGAGTGATTGTGTGGAGTGATTGTGTGGAGTGGTGGTGTGATTGTGTGGAGTGGTGGAGTGAATGTGTGGAGTGGGGGTGTGATTGTGTGGAGTGGTAGAGTGATTGTGTGGAGTGGTAGAGTGATTGTGTGGAGTGATTGTGTGGAGTGGTAGAGTGATTGTGTGGAGTGGTAGAGTGATTGTGTGGAGTGGTAGAGTGATTGTGTGGAGTGGTGGTGTGATTGTGTGGAGTGGTGGAGTGATTGTGTGGAGTGATTGTGTGGAGTGGTGAGGTGATTGTGTGGAGTGATTGTGTGGAGTGGTGGTGTGATTGTGTGGAGTGGTGGAGTGAATGTGTGGAGTGGTAGAGTGATTGTGTGGAGTGGGGGTGTGATTGTGTGGAGTGGTAGAGTGATTGTGTGGAGTAGTTGAGTGATTGTGTGGAGTGATTGTGTGGAGTGGTGGAGTGATTGTGTGGAGTGGTGGTGTGATTGTGTGGAGGGGTGGTGTGATTGTGTGGAGCGGTGGAGTGATTGTGTGGAGTGATTGTGTGGAGTGGTGGAGTGATTGTGTGGAGTGGTGAGGTGATTGTGTGGAGTGGTGGAGTGATTGTGTGGAGTGATTGTGTGGAGTGGTGGTGTGATTGTGTGGAGTGGTGAGGTGATTGTGTGGAGTGGTGGAGTGATTGTGTGGAGTGATTGTGTGGAGTGGTGGTGTGATTGTGTGGAGTGGTGGAGTGAATGTGTGGAGTGGTAGAGTGATTGTGTGGAGTGGGGGTGTGATTGTGTGGAGTGGTAGAGTGATTGTGTTGAGTGGTAGAGTGATTGTGTGGAGTGATTGTGTGGAGTGGTAGAGTGATTGTGTGGAGTGGTAGAGTGATTGTGTGGAGTGGTAGAGTGATTGTGTGGAGTGGTGGTGTGATTGTGTGGAGTGGTGGAGTGATTGTGTGGAGTGGTGGTGTGATTGTGTGGAGTGGTGGAGTGATTGTGTGGAGTGGTGGTGTGATTGTGTGGAGTGGTGGAGTGATTGTGTGGAGTGGTAGAGTGATTGTGTGGAGTGGTGGAGTGAATGTGTGGAGTGATTGTGTGGAGTGGTGGTGTGATTGTGTGGAGTGATTGTGTGGAGTGATGGTGTGATTGTGTGGAGTGGTGGTGTGATTGTGTGGAGTGGTGGTGTGATTGTGTGGAGTGGTGGTGTGATTGTGTGGAGGGGTGGTGTGATTGTGTGGAGGGGTGGGGTGATGCCGAGGAAAGTGGGTGTAAGGGAAGGAATCCCAGGGGGGATTGATTGTATCCTGTTTCTGTGTTCAGTGTCCAAGTAAACACGTCTGCACATCGACCATGTCGTGTTACTTGCTAGGTGATGCGTGCTGTCCCTGCAGAGGAGACTGTGGAGCCCTTTTTGCGTTCGTCCTTCAGTCATTCCTGTCGGTCCCATTTCATAGCAAGCCTGACTCTCTACTGCTGCAATCGTCATTTATCGTTCGTCTACATGTAAGTTTGACAAAGTGAATGGTCATCCTCCCTGTATTTCAAGACCGCCTCCGTGGTCTAGTGGTGGAGCGTCCGCTCGGAGAGCGGAAGGTCCGGGGTTCAATCCTCGGCCGCGTAATACCAAAAGATGTTAAAAGATGTTACTTCTTGTTTCCCTGTCTGGCTACAACAAGGACAGGTCGGCTCGGAGTCAGTATACTGTGTCTGAGTGGGGTATTCATGTTAAACAGCAGCATGGTATCTCAGTGAGCTAGCACTACAAATCGGCATCAGTCCGGACTAGTACAAGCAGCCACACACACGCGTGCATGCACGTCACTATAAGTGCAATAATCTTGGACGCGACGTTAAACCCCATTTCACCCCACCCGTATTTCAAGCCGTGATGAAAACTCAAACACGTGTTATCGTTTGTATTTTACTAGTTCTTTTGGTTAATAAATCGTCAGTGAAAAACGTGTCTATATTCAAGTAGCCCGATGACGCTCCCGGATATAGGCTGATGACTCGTCAGCTTATCTTTCCGTATCCCATTATGAAACTAGCCGGTCCCTCTCAAACCTGTCCATGCATGGCCTACCTCACTTAATCGTGAACTTAAAAGGACTCTAAACATTAGCAGGAAGTCAACATGACTGGAGGCACTGGCAAGGTAGATACAATGTAAACAGGCTAGCAACAATGGCGGCACGTCGGACACGTGAAATTACATACACACACATGGAAGTCCTTTGCTTCTAGACACAAGCATATGGTGTGTTAGAGTAAACATGTGTCGTCAGTAGGCTTCCCTGTGATGAGAACATTATCCACATTTACAAAAGAGATGTACAATTAGAGCCTAGTGAATGAAGGGTGTCGGTGGTTCGCGATGACCTGGTCTGCCCAGACAAACGTCGGGTGTCGTCGCTGAAGATGTCGCATACAGTGTATATAAAAAAGTAGGCATAACCAACGAGCACGATGCTGTGCTGACAAACCAAGTATCGTAATCGGTGTGAATCTGAAACTGGAACCCACGATAAGAGGGTCCTGGCGCGACTAAGGGAAGCAACTCTGCACAGCTAATTGAGCTCCTTAGACCACTGGGTCACGTGTCGCCAGTGTATGTCATAATGACTGATACATCTAAACACATATCTACAGTTCACAGTGGCATGTGCAAGATGGGTGTGGTACAATGTGGTACAGTGTGGGTAACACAATGTATGTGGTACAGTGAGTGTGGTACAATGTGGTACAATGTGGTGATACAGTGTGAGTATAACGATGTATGTAATACAGTGTGTGTGGTACAACACGAACCTCGCATACTTGATATACGGCAACTAACACAACGGCTTCGTGGCAAGAGTTAACTCCCTCTCTTCTTAACGTCACATGTACATCTATATAGGTTTGTTTTCACTGTTAATGATGATGTATTGAAATGTTCTCCAGTGTTGTGGAATGTGTAACCACCCACGTTAGTGGTAAACGCTGCATAGTTGCGGGGGGTGGGGGGGCAGAGACAGACCTGCGTCCTCCGTGTGTAGGTGGGGAGATACAATGTAAGGTGTAACAGCTCTTCCCAGTCGTGGCGGTGTAATGATGCGAGCGTGTTTCACACCCAACATTCAGGACGCTGAGAATACAGCTACAACCGTTGACAGCTTCCATTTACAGCGCAATAACGGTGAATCAGCATCACGAGTAGGAGGTTTACAAACTAAGCATTAGTGAGTCATTTTGTATGTAGCTGCCAACGTAGCGTGACATATAGACTCACGTAGACCTGCCAGAGCATTACTACAAGCAGACTCACAATGATGTACCGACTAATGTCATACCAGGACATGTCAGTATTATAAAATATATAGACTAACGCCATAATGTGGGCGTGTCAATGTAGTATAGCATACAGGCTAACGTCATAACGTGGGCGTGCCAGTATAGTCCAACATACAGACTAACGTCATAATGTGGGCGTGTCAATGTAGTATAGCATACAGACTAATTTGACACAATCAAAGTGGTATACATGATATTGTTGACATTGATATATCTACGGTGGTAAAGTTATTAATATCATTTCATAATTAAGCTTTCAAAGTAATATACATTGTTGTAATATTATTTTATAATGAAGTATATCTTCACATGGAGGCATGCGGATATTCTTAAAACTTAAATCCACAATGTTGTGAGTGCGTTTGTTATTTTGAACCATACTTCTTCAAGACAGTTACCTCCCAAATGCGAAAATGTTTACTCCTGTAGGCTGACACGTCAATTATTCACACTGTCCAAAGGTGCTAATATCTCGCTACACGGAAACTGGGTCAACGTTTCCCGCATAGCGACATGCTATAGTCCTGTTCCCGACCCCCGAAAATACCCGAATGTAATTTTCTCAAACCCATAACAAATACCGTACAGACAAACGTCATAATCTGAGCGTGTTAATATAGTATAACACACAGATTAACCTCAATATAGTGCTATATACAGGCTAACGGCATTGCATGGGCGTGTCATCGAAATTTCACACACGCTAACGTCATAAAATAATCGTGTCATCGTAGTAAAGTAACGCGGTGATATGACTGGAATACTGTTAAAAGCGGCGTTAAACCCAACTCACTCACTCACTCACTCGTAGTAGAGTAGAAGCGACTAACGGGATCGGGTGGTCAAGCTCGCTGACTTGGTTGATACATGTCATCGTATCCCAATTGCGTGGATAGATGCTCATGATGTCAATCACTGCATTGCCTGGTCCAGACTCGTTTATTGACAGACCGCCGTTATATATCTGGAATATTTCTGAGTGCGGCGTTAAACAACAAACAAACAAAAACTGACCCAACTGTCACAGTAACACATAAAGAAGCTAAATCACCCCCCACACTCACCCCAGGTGATATTCAAAATCAAAATGCAATGGATAATTATCCACAAAAGTTCAATGAAATAGGTCATAAAAGTATATTTTGCTCAACTTTAAAATATTCGACGCAAAAGAACGATACAACAACACCATATCCAAACGCGACCATATCGCCAATAATTACTTTCACAACTAGCTGTGACATGTCTGAAACGTGACATTAATATGCAAGTGTATTATGAAAGTCCCAGCAAGACTGCCACCGTGTTTAACAACAAACAGTGATTGCCTTACACCCTGTTATTGTCTCTACGGTACTGAGACCTATACCCAAGACTGACCGACTTTGTTGATCTACCATTAACTGAAAGCCCCTCCTCCGCTTTGAGGGTTGTATGGTCTTGCCGTGTGTATACACTGGGTGCTAACGTAGCGTGGTGGCTATACTGGGGTAGGTCCTCCCCCGAACTGGTCCCTCTGAGCCTTTAATTGAATGTTTCAGCTCGGCCCGCCCACTGTCTACAGCGTCTTCAATTGGAAATTATTTGGTTTTGTTAACGTTTTGTTTATCTGTATGTCCTAAAGAAGTGGGTTTGTGTTTGCTGGAAGTCGTCCGATACTTTGTCACACATTGCTGTGTGTAAGGCGAGAGGGGCATTACGTAGGGTTCAAGCACTTTACTTCAGACAATACAAATTTATTTATGTCGTCATTATTTTGAATCAGTCTCACCTCCAGGGCAGCTGTGCAGGATGTCTTAACAATTCCCATTCAATGCTAGGAAAATACAAATCGTTCATGCCATCTAAACTGCCACATGTATATATTTATTTGAAAATGACACGTACTTACATATTTCCATTGACGAAATTTGCATTAATTAATTAATTAATTGGAGCTATTTCTACCTCTGGCGCAAGAGTGAGTGGGTAAATGTTAAATAGCCCAACCACCGGCTCTTCAGACAAGCATGGTACCCTGGGGACCTATTCTGCCCCGGAATCCCCACAGGGAGACTATCTAGGGATCTTGGGAAGCTAATCTGCCCCAGAATCCCCACAGGGAGACAATCGTGGGTTCCTGGGAACCTATTCTACCCCGGAATCCCCACAGGAAGACAATCTTGGGATCCTGGGAACCTATTCTACCCCGGAATCCCCACAGGGAGACACTCTTGGGATCCTGGAAACCTATTCTGCCCCGGAATCCCCACAGGGAGACAATCTTGGGATCCTGGGAACCTATTCTGCGCCGGAATCCCCACAGGGAGACACTCTTGGGATCCTGGAAACCTATTCTGCCCCGGAATCCCCACAGGGGGACAATCTTGGGATCCTGGGAACCTATTCTGCGCCGGAATCCCCACAGGGAGACAATCTTGGGATCCTGAGAACCTATTCTGCCCCGGAATCCCCACATGGAGACTATCTAGGGATCTTGGGAACCTAATCTGCCCCAGAACCCCCACAGGGAGACAATCGTGGGTTCCTGGAAACCTATTCTACCCCGGAATCCCCACAGGGAGACAATCTTGGGATCCTGGGAACCTATTCTGCCCCGGAATCCCCACAGGGAGACAATCTTGGGATCCTGGGAACCTATTCTACCCCGGAATCCCCACAGGGAGACAATCTTGGGATCCTGGGAACCTATTCTGCCCCGGAATCCCTACAGGGAGACAATCTTGGGAACCTATTCTAACCGGGATCCCCATTCGATCTGCCAAAAGAAGAAGCGACAACTCCAAGAGCCTACACTTATGACTCACCAGTAAGTGGTGACTCAAGGTGTTTGCAAAATAAGTGTATTCTGTCTTATTTAGTTCAGAATACCGAATACAACCTATCAAGAATTCATTGAAGTGGGATGGTTGATATATCATTATCAACAATACATTATGTTAATATAAACCAAACCACAACCCTTTCATTTTATCGATAATACCTATCGTATCTATAATATATTAATAATGCCATTTACAATAACATCGGTATCATATCAATAATAATTTTAAGTGTACAATTATGACAGCCACAATGATAACACTTCTGCTGTACCACAGCTGCCATCTTCATACAGTAGGAAATAATACATACACGTGCTCTTGTAGTGTATCAATTGTCAATTATATGGTCATTGTGCGTCTATTGGATCCAATATGCTATTGATTAGAATATGGTAGAAATGTATGAAACTTTAATTTAATTTTAATTTTTAATTTAATATTATTTAACAACGGCGATTTCCACCTGCTGTTGATTGTGTAACTGAAGGGGTGCTTGAAAAAAGTATGCTTACACAGTTGCAAGGTTTGTGCTTTTTTAATTATTTCAGCTCCTACTTTTAAGTAAAAGCATATCTGTTTTTTTCTATCTGTAGCTTAAAAAATATCTTGTCTCCAAACAAAGTCATACTCACCCACCCCCGCCACACCCCATACCCCACCACCCCAGAATATCCTATGAAAGGTCCCTAAGCAACGAAGTGGTAAACTATTAAGAAAGATGCTATACTTAATAAAAGTAATACAAAAATGAAACAGTTCTGTTTAAATTAACATTTAAAATTGCTTTTGTTCGAATAAATATAAGTAGATTCCTAAACAATTTCGCAAAGAATTACAACAACAATTCATCCTTGTTGTCAACAAGCAACAAGTTTTGTTTATTCCCTGGCACCGTCACATGCCATTGACAATTGCTCTCCACGGAGTTTTTTTGTGGTGCCGGTTCTTCGCCATAATTGCTAACAAACCACTCAATACCGGACACAATAGACCTATATCATCCTATGGTGTGCTTAATGGGCTGAACATCTGACGGCGAGGGAACACACGGTATATGTCAGCCATGTTCATGCTGATACTCGAGAGACAATGGTTTAGTTGGCATCAGTCAATAACGGTTCCTTTCCGACATGTTATCCCACGCACCGAGGTCCTCGGGTTCTGTCATCCTCCCAGTCGCCGCATCTGGCCATCCGAATAGTCAATACACTATTGCTTTGATTTCGTCACGCTTTCAAACTTGTGTTTATAGCAACGCTTGGTAAACGTTTCATAGCATTTAAAAATCAATACATTAAATGTGGATTTTTTAATTGGTTCACACCAAATAATGATATTGTCCATATATTAGATAGTAGGTGTATATGTACCTGATATAACCATATAGTATCAGGGCAGCATGTGTCATTTTTATTTTTTTATAATAATATGTTATTTTTATATTGTCTGATTTTACCTTGTCTGTGTATAATGCTTACGAATGGTTTTTACCGAAGAGGAGCAATGGAGAGGTGAAATGGGGTTTATGGAAGTGTCCAAGATTGTTCCACTTATATAGCGACGTGCATGCACATGAGTGTGTGTCTGCTTGTACTAGCCCGGACTGATGCTGATTTATAGTGCTAGCACACTGAGATACGACATGAATACCCCACTCAGACACAGCATACTGACTCCGACCAGTCCTTGTTTTAGCCCCTTAATGCCGAGCGCCAGACAGGGTAACAACAAGTACCATCTTTCAACATGTTTTGGTATAACGCGGTCGGGGATCGAACCCACGACCTTCCGTTCTACCACTAGACCACGGCCGGGGTCTTCAAACAATGGACAATCTGTTGTAGTATTCAGAAGAGTTACATACGTCGCCGTGCCATGCCTTCAGGTAGTGATCTGAGAGTGTATGAGTAATCGATTACGTAAAAATAAAACGTCAACGCCTGAGAATAATCAGTCCGATTATCCTCCGAAACAGATTCCATTGGGCGTAATAGCGGTGGACATTGTAAGACTGAATCCCTGAAATACAGTGATGTCTATAGGTGTTCGAGAAGAAGGTAAGCATGCCCTGCCCTATCGGTAGCACCCCCTACTCACAAAATTTGCATAAAAAATACGTACGTGTTTGCTTGTTGCCTACCGTTACACAGCAGTGCTCCTGCCATGCGACGATAGACTGTAAACAAACCAGACAATCAGTGATCGACCAGAAAGTCAAGAGACACGATAGTGCCTTTACTAATTTTGTTGAAATGAAAATATAAAGAATATGCTTGTTATGATTAAACCTGGGATGTAGTACTTGTCAATTTGCTGTGCTTCGTAATATAATTATGTATCGTTGAAACAATGGGGGTTTTTTTCGGACACAAATTTGGAGTTGAGTTTCTTAATACAGTAGGTAGTTTTAAAGACTTAAGCGGAACACGCTCAATTAAATCAACTTTCTGAAACCTTCATATTTCGTATCCAAACAGTAATATTGGCTAGTATGCCAAATCGAACAATCGGGGGGTAATTATTCTAACATCAGCAATTTGTTTTATTGCCAAGTTTCGACGGCCGTTTCTAAATTTTATGTGAAAAAATTCCTAGGTGTTTACACCTGTCGCCAACCTCTGATTCTTGCTAGCGAAAGTTGAATTTCCAAAGATATGTCTTCGTTCCCATCAGGATCCTGGGTTGAGATTAGGTCCCTAGTAAGAGGCGACTCAAAGGCTCGGATGACCAGGCACCTGTGTGCACCCGTGAAGATCCGGGGTAGAAATGGTCATCAGCAACCCATGCTTGCCGTAAAACGCGACTATGCTTGTCATAAGAGGCGACTAACGGGATTGGGTGGTCAGGCTCGCTGACTTGGTTGATGCATGTCATCGATCCCAATTCCGTGGATCGATGCTCATAATATCAATCACTGGATTGTCTGGTCCAGACTCGATTATTTACAGACCGCCGTCATATAGCTGGAATATTGCTGAGTGCGGCGTTAAACAACAAACCAACCAACCAGGCTCTGTGACTGGTTGATTGTGTGTGATCGTACCCCGACGGTGTGAGTCATTGGTCACAATATCAATCACTTGATTAGGGCCTGATTATTTACAGATCATTTGGCTGTGATTATGTTGAGTGCTGTAAACGAAGAACCACACTTCTAATTTTAAACTCACGAAAAGAGTTTCATGAGAGTAGAAATTGACGACCAAATTGTGACTTGCTGAAGGCTTCTTTCTGTATGCGGCTTGTCAAGGCTGTCGACTAAGTGTAGCATATGTAGCGAGGTTCGCCAGCATGTGCGATGACAGGGTCAGACAATGTCGGGATAGTTGAGATTTTACACGAATACAACTTTTATTATGTATCCAAAATGTTTCAAGTTGTGTTTCAAAAAGTGTTTTTCGGTACATGGTTAGGTTACCCTTTTCGCGAACACCCGGTGTCCTGACTGATTGTCGGTGATCCACTCCAACTTTCACCGCTATTTACCATTATGACATTTGTTTATTCTGATACTCGAGACTGGTTATTACCTGTCATTGACGTTTTATGTGTCATCAAAGCAGAATTTGACGACCTAACTTTTATCAGCTGATAGTCTTCTTGTATGGCGCCTGTGTCCAACCGTCCAGGCAGTCGACCGTGAATCTAGTGTATAAATATAGTAATATCTACAATGCTAAGTTTGTGAGTGGTGAAAGACTTGAGATACCTGAGACAATGAGAGCACTTAACACGTCTTAACAGCCTGGTTATCGTACAGAACGCGCTTCGCTTCACAGCGTCTTTGAGAGGGGCAACCATTTCAAGTCCATGTCGCGACATGGTGTCGTGGACCATTAATTGAATCCGCTTAGGAACGTTTATTGTTTGGACGAAGAGTACTTGCTATTTTCTTGTGTCTCTAATTCTAGGTCAAACGCTGTTGGTGGATAATAACAATGTTTCATAGGTTTTAAAGTACTTAATGTACTACGGCCCTGGTCACAGAGATAGCAGTGTTGGAAATACACTTGGTTCACCTATGTCGTGGATTCGAACTCAAGGCCTTAGTAATAAACAAACTATGTCTTTATTGCGAATGTGTTTGTTTGTTTGTTTAAAACGAACGTGTTTGCAAGTTAGATTTGGCGCCACTGTGAACAATATTTCATTTATATCGCGGCTTGATCATGGCTTATCAACTTGATATTGGAGAAGATGTAGGTCGTAGACGTTTACCATTCTGATGAAACCCACGAACACGGGTATGGTGTCCAAAATCAAGAATAATAATGAGAGCGAGTCTCGGATACGAACCGTCGATTATAGGATTCTAGTTATCCAACTCGGTAAAGAGAATCGCTGCCGTTACGATTGGTCTACCTGTGCCCATTATTGCTTCACGTCGCCATGAAGATTATAGCAAAGTGACGTGTGCGTGCGTCCGTGCGTGCATACATGCGTGCGCTTGGAACGTTTTTTGGTGTGACGCGGCCAGGATTTTAACCACAGACCTTCCGATCACTGGGCAGACGCGCTATCCACTGGACCACTGAAGGGCCACTGTAGCGTGATTCACTAGCGTGTAATGTGATGGACGGGTAAGACTGTAGCCCTTTACCAGCATGTTCGGTGATGGTGGGGTGAGATATTGTTGGGATTTACGTGAACACAATAAACTTTTATTATGTATCAAATTTGTTTTCAGTCGCGTAAGTTCCGCCTTATCCGTGCCTCTATTTTATGTAGATGTGTGTTTTTAGACTTGTACGTGTCTTGGGATTAGATCGATGACTTGTGAATTGTCAAGGATGTCCAATGTTTTGAGATTTGGGGATAAGATTTTTGAACGTGGAACATTAGGTGGATATCGGGTTTCGTATCCTGGTAAACAATGTGTCGTTATAACAATATATGAAGGTAAATAAATAAAATATTTGTAGATATAAAATCTAAAAAGATAAGCAATATTCAAGAAAAACATTACACCGAATTTAACACTTCATTTAAATGTCCAGAGAAACAACGTTTCGAGGTAATCAGTATGTTGTGAAACTATTATCCAGTTAACTACTTATCGTGACGGTGTAACGTTCCAGGACGATCGGGTTGTATACATAGTACTACTCTAATCTATTATATATTACTGCTGATCACTGGAACGGAGAGAGAGTCATTTGCGTTGACGTTTCGAATGTAGGTGTCATGAGGAGGATGTGATAAACCAATAAATGAATGAAATATTTACTCATATTTTATCATGATGCCATTCTGCACATTCCATCATTAGTGACGGTGAATATTCGCTGTCATTATAAGAACATAGCAGTCGTGTTCCACGATACCTTGCATGTCAACCATACCGTGATATCAATGAGTCGGGCATCTCCGTATTAACAAAGAATGTAGAAAAGTTGTGAGTCTCGTGAGATAGCCAAACGTGAGCGGCTACAGAAATACCTTTGTTACAAATGCCATACCTGTAAGTCCAGCGAATCAGATATTGACGTTAACATTATAGTTTTGTTTGTTGTTTAACGCCACACTCAGAAATATTCAAGCTATATGACCGCGGTCTGTAAATAATCGAGTCTGGACCAGACATGCATCAACCAAGTCATCGAGCCTGACCACCCGATCCCGTAAGTCGCCTTTTACGACAAGCATAGTTGCCTTTTACGGCAAGCGTGGGTAGCTGAAGACTTATTCTACCCCGGATCTTCACGGGTCCTCTGATTATGTATGGAGACGAGATATTATTTCATCTACAGCTGAAAAACTATATATTTAGCTTAAATTAAAAAAGTATAAGAGCCTTTTGCAACAATGTATTTTTGTGGCAGACAATTTCTCTAATTTTTTCAACAATAAAATTATACTGAGATCTAATTGCATCAACAAATGATAAAATATTAAATAGATGTATACATCTTTAAACGATAAAGTAGATAACATCAGCATGTGAAAACGGAAATCTCTGCCGCGTAATGAGTCACGTCTTTGTGTTGATTTTTTGTAGACGTTTTTCCTTTACCATTTCCACGTTGATTGAGTTGAAGGAGATGCTGTCGTGATGGGGGCTACTCAAATCAGGTGTTTGTGCTCAGGTACTTCAGAGAATGATCAGGCCGTTTGAAACGAGCGTGTGGTATCGCGCAGTCACGTGTTGGTCGAGACTGGCAAAGGTACTGTCATACACTCGTTACCACCACGCAGCAATCACCAGCTCGCTGTTGAAGGCACGGATAGGACACGCTGACATTTTCATGGCGCTTCAAAGACTTACAGGATAAGCAAACTTGAGTGATTTTGTACTGTATAAAAATATCCACGGGTTAACGAACAAAGATTGGTTCGTTGGTTGGTTGGTTGTTTAACGCCGCACTCAGCAGTATTCCAGCTATATGACGGCGGTCTGTAAATAATCGAGTTTGGACCAGATAAGCTAGTGATTGATATCATGAGCATCGATCCACGCAATTGGGATACGATGTCATGCATCAACCAGGTCAGTGAGCATGACCACCCGATCCCTTTAGTAGCCTTTTACGACAAGCGTGGGTTGCTGAAGACCTAGAAAGAATTGGATATGAATTGACCGACATTTATGCAATATTTACCCGACGTTTATACTCTGATGGGTACATATAAATGTAGTCATCGAGTCATACTCAAAGGCTGGAAGACCTGAAGTAACACGTGGTCTAAATACTAGTACGTTGAACAGTTGAAAGATGTCTACACGTAAATCAGCACAGTACCTTCGTTACCTGTGTCCCACATAACACGCAGTCGGTTGCGTAAAGATTATATATTGTCCCATGCATTTGTTACACAAAGCATACACGTGTTGGTGCGCTCCCTGGCTCCGTCATACGCATTATTCTAAAAGGCGTTAAAAGATGGTACTAGTTGTTTCCCTGCCTGGTGCTCGGCAACAAGGGTCTAAAACAAGGACTGTTCGGCTTGGAGTCAGTATATTGTTTCTGAGTGGGGTATTCATGTTAAACTACGGCATGTCTCCATGTGACTTCAAGAGGTACATGTTCAAAATGTACTATAATAACATGATAAACATAATATTTCACACATCAACTTTTACACACAGAAGTTAAAAGTGTATGAATAAGGCTATGTTTATTAAATACTAAAACTATTATATACATTGTAAAACTATACACAATTGCAGTATCACAGTATGCGGAGAGCAGTGTAATTGGCATACGCTATATGGGGTCCATTTTATGATAATTAATATTCCTCTGTTGATATATGTCATTATCTAACCTCACGCACTGAACACATTATATACTCGACACAACTGTCCTTGTTGCATGTTTAAACAAAATAATATCGAAATTGCTTCTGTTCATATTAATCAGTCCGTGAGATGGTTAGGTAATAAAGTACGCATGGTGACCCTCGCGTGTAAAACGCAAGATGGAGCGATCGACAGTATCTGCAAATGTCATAAATCCCAATCAGTCATCCAGGGACGGGCGTGACAACAGTACTTGCACATACATACAACATGTCTTTGTGTTTCTCTCCAGACAGTAACGAACCGTGAAGATCTGGGTTAGAACAGGTCTTCAGCAACCCATGCTTGTCGTAACAGGCGACCAACGGGGTCGGGTGGTCAGGCTCGCTGACTTGGTTGATTCATGTCATCATATCCCAATTGAGTGGATCGATGCTCATGATGTCAATCACTGGATTGTCTGGTCCAGACTCGATTATTTACAGACCGCCGTCATATAGCTGGAATATTGCTGAGTGCGGCGTTAAACAACAAATGAACAAACAAACCAGACAGTAACCGACAGAATCCAACATCGAGTTTTGCCGCTCACTGTTATTTTCTGGAATATTCGCTAATTAACTTTGAAAGACTCAAATTACTTAATTATGATCACAACGGTTCCACATTGGTCTAAAATAATAATAAATATGAATTTACGGAAAAATGTGTACAATCTTTAAAATGCACCATGTTCAAATTATCTTTCCACGCCAAAACATAAGTACTGTATATTTGATACCACATGAAAACATATAATGACTCATCAATACGAAAAAATAACATTTTAGTTTAAATACCCAGTCGTGTGGGAAAAAATCATTATTTTTTAGTGGGATTGTGACAGTGAAAGGTTATAGCAGGGTCAAAAATTCAAAACTTAAAAAACAATATGTTACTTCACTTAGCCCTTACTGAATATGAAATAGTACATTGATCCATAATGATACAGAATGGGCGATCGAGTAATGGGTCTTAATTCTGTGAGAAATTATAATCATCCTGGGAACGGTTACAGACGCATATAGCGTGTGGTTTCAGAGATGATAGCAATGAAAACGGACGGTGGACGGAAGGCGAACAGACGAACACAGATGACTTAGATACGACTTTTTACAGAAAGGATAGTACAATAGTCGCTATCTGCACACAAGGTCGCCACCTGTCGCGTGCCAGAGTACATAGTTTTATTGAACAGGTGAAATGCAACAAGTTTTCTTTATCTGCATAGACACGCAGATGAACATGTATTGCGACTAGGACTGTTATCGTCAACAAATCTAGGAAGCTATGCGATATTGGTATTAATTACCTGCCTAACAAGGTGAATATTTTGACGCGAAAATATCATAAAAAAACGCATCACCATGGAAAACCTGATTAAAAAGGACATTAGTAATTAGAATAGGTTATCTTATTGCTCATATGTACATATTAAATATATATATTGCCAAATATATTTGTTGCATACATTTTTAATTTAAACTTTGAAACACTTGTTTCAAATACAGTTACCTACTACACGTATATTTATATAAAATTAAAGCAAGTGTTCTGTGGAATGCTATTAGTTTCAGACACCTTGACATTGTGTTGATCGTAACAATACCAATTTCAATGCTATATTTCATAACATCGCCCAGAAGGCACGGTTTCTCTGCTCACGTCTTAGTAGGGGCACGGGTGGCCCAGTTGTCTAAGGCGCCGCAATTCTCTGTGCAGAGTTGCGTCCCTTCGGTACGCCAGAAACCTATGATTGTGGGTTAGAATCCCGGTTCGCCCCGATTATGTTTCTAGGTTTGTCAGCACCATACCCGTGTTCGTGGGTTTCACCGAAGTGGTAAACGGCTAAGACCTGCATGTCTTGGGGATTTCCTCCCACATTAAGCTGACACGCCGTGATATAACTGGAATACTGTTAAAAGCGGCGTTAAACACAACTCACTCACTCACTCACGTCTAAGTAATCGCTTGAATAGTGTTCTGGGTGCCGTTGTACAAAGCGATCTTAGCGCTAATGTGGTCGTATCTCCCATACCTTAACATAGACTTACGACAGTCGTAGCGATAAGGTTGTTTTGTACAACGGCACCCTGTTGTCTCGGGAATAAGACCACTGCTTAATGATAGACGAAAAAGTACATTTAGCCATTGCATGCTGCCATGGCGTTAGTACACAGTTTATGTTCACAGCTGATCACAGCGAGGTTATTCCACCACTCCGACATAGCTTTAAAGGTAGCAGTGCTTTACATACTCTTATAAATAAGAGGAAGAGATTGTTTTCTTATGAACATACTGAAAAATGATATAATTATTAGTGGTGTAACGATACATCGAACTATCGATTGATTTCGATTGCTTGTCTCACGATAGTACACTGTCGATTGCAACTTGAAAGAATCGATACTATTGGCGATAGTTTGTATAACTATCGATAGTTTCGATGGTTAATTTGTTTGGTACATTTAGTTTCTTAAAAAACATAGAAACAACTCCTATGATCATCTAACCTCTGTCGTGCTTTCGTTTGGATTGCACTACTTTGTCTGCTTGATTTAGAAATACGTCCCATAGCTACTCGTCGCTAGGCAACATTGACAAGATGGCGGACGCCACATGTCAGTTTTTGTCAACTTTGTTTCCTAATTGATATGTTGAATCGCATTTAGTCATTCAGTGAATGCCAATGTGACAATTAGTTTGACAGTTTGTAAAGTCTAATAATAGTCATTCAATCACATTCATTCACATTGGTGCTAAAACTTGTTTTCTTCTCATTTCATGTTTTCTTTACAAATAGTATCAGAAAGTTATAATTACTTTGATGGTGTCAGTCAAAATGCTGAAATATATGCTGCTAAAGCCTGCTATAATTGCAAGTGAAAACTATCGCAATAGTATCGCAATAGTAGGGCCACTATCGCAATAGTATCACAATAGTTGTTTTAACTATCGCAATAGTATCGCAATAGTAAAAAATGCCTCAATAGTCACCCCTAATAATTACAGTGTCTACATGTCATTTTACAGAGAATACCATTCATCAGGTGGCATATGTGTTTTGTGGACGGGATATTGATAATATAGAACAAATGCATAAAGGTGTACATAAATATGAAAAATAATAAGGTTATACATGCATTTTCAAAAAGCGGTAACAGAAAGGTTTTAAATTACTAGGTATAAACATGGCTATATTGCAAACTGTTAATCAGAATGATTGCTTTCTTGTTATTTGTTTTACTTATTGCGCAAATGTTTTGGTAAAAAAATGATAACACTTATGTTATCGAATAAAATGCATCGTGACTAAGATGTTACATAACATTAAACATAGGTTCCCTGTCAAAACTAGCCAAGGAACTTCAAATGGACGGATATGCATGTCAGCTATAAAATATATTTTACAACACCCATAACATCATGGACATAAACATCAAACACCACTCCACACTGATCTAACAAGTCATACATTCAGAGGGTTAAAATAACAACAAAGTAAAATCGAATTTGAAAACCAATCAATGCGTCCTTATCCGATGAATCGGTGTCTATGAGATCACTGTCACATAACGGACTCAGTATGTCATCCATATCTGATCGTGCAGGCCACACATTGTTTGATGTATTTGATCACCCAGGAACGCCATCGTAAGTTAGTGAAAGATCCCAATCAATATTTTATTGTTCTTTTTCACTTTTTAGCAGTATTATATAAAAACTACCCGTCCCGACTTAAAACATATCACAGGCTCACTTTGATTTTCTTACAGATGTTAATGCATAATCAAAACATAACACAATTATATACCTAATAGCCTCACGACCCAGCCCAACTCGGCAGCTCCTTAGACCCGCCCCTTTTCGGAATACTTCCTACTCCCTAACCCCGCCCATATTCGATCTACTCCCATATTCCCGAGGAAAGGGACTATAAAAGTCCATTTTCCACCCTTGTCGAACTAAGCTGGAAATATAGAGTTATATTTTGGTTGGACTAACGAGTCTATGCAAAGTCCAATCGAAAATACGTAACGAAATCGACATCCGGTTCGTAAACTGCCGTGCAGATTTCGGCCGATTGCAAGATTTGCAAAGCATGTGTACCGCCAACTCGGCGTCAACAGACATTTTCCAAACCCTTTTATGTTTTTAATCAAAGTGCTCACGTGATCTGATGCACTTCGCGAAGAAAGACCCGTTTTATTACAACATAGATTTTGATTATCAATCAGGAGGTCCTCACTGGACGCCGCCATTTTGTTTGAACCAAATGCAAGTGATACGAGAGATGGAATCTGATTGGTCAATAGGAGGGACATAACTCGTAATTGCCACTGGTGGCGCTACGATCGAGAACAGAAATTCCAGTCAAGTAACTCCCTTGCCTCGGGAAGATGGCCTACTCCCTTACCCCGACCCTTTTGGCATACTAGCCACTCCTTAAAGTCGATATACTTTCTACTCTCTAACCCCGCCCCTACTCGGCATACTCCATACTCTCTAACCCCGCCCCAGTCGGTATATTTTCTACCCTCTAACCCTGCCCCTACTCAGCAAACTCCCCATTCCCCAGTCTAGGACAGACCGAGATCTCGGGGTCGACCTCCACCATCTCGGTAGTGCTGGGGTTGTGGAGGCCGTGGTTGGTGAAGTCGTTGGTGGGGCGTTTCTTGATGTAGTACTTGGAGCCGGTTCTGTTGAGTCCTTCCTTCCGACTCCGGGCCCGCATCAGGTGACAGATGATGATGGAGGTGAGGATATTGAGGAGGACCAGGAAACCCACGACGAAGACCACGATGTCTGACGTTGTGAGGATGTTCTCCTCCAGGGGTGCGGGGGTCGTCGACGGCTCCCCCACCTGCTCTATCGTCAACACTACGCTGGCCTTGCCGAAATAGTTCTCCACGGTGTTGATTTCACGGGCGATAACCTGAAACATAGACCTCCACTCTCAAAGACCGACCATTTAATATTCGGGGGATATCCCAAAAAACCATACCGTATTCGACGGGGGCTATTTTTTAATATAATTTTGGTGAGAAAACAGAGTTGAAAGATCGTAAATTTCAGGCTTAAATGATACAAAAGAAAAGTGCGTATTATACACGGCAGATATAGTTTTCAGAATTCAATTGTCCATAATTAAGAGTGCATATAACACACAAGAGCGTATTTTTCACGAATAAATAAGTCTTGTGTACATTGATCAATCGGAAGGGGTGCTAATTGGGATTGTTCAATAGCCAATATATTAGCAAATATCGCAGTGGACGCTTATTAGAGCGAGGCGTTTATTACGTCGAATACGGTATGTATATGTCTCCGAAAATTCTAAATAAAAATATATACCTCTGACTGTTGGAAAAAAAATGCCTGCCACAAACATTACATTGTTGCAAGGTGTTTTTCTTTATAAGAAATTCAGACTCATAGTTTTAAAAACAAACAAAATATATCTGGTTTTGTAGCTGCAGCTGAAACATATCTAATTCCAAATTCCAACACACCACCCAGAAGCCAGGCTCAAACGCCTAACCAAGTTGCTGCCAACTTTCACCAGACTGCTGAAGTACGAGTTACGGGTCTGACGGTTAGAAATCGTCTACATGCATCTCATCTCCATGCTCGACGGCCACGTGTTGTGCCGCCCCTAGCAAACCGCCATGTTGCCAACTGACGTCAATGGCGTACACAACGTCGATACTGGGGTAATCGTCGCTGGTCTCGTGTCATGGTATCAGATGAATCCCGGTTTCACTTTGCACTTCCTTGGTAGGCGTGGTCATGCCTGGCGACGTCGACATGAACGTCAAGCCAGTGTCAACCTGAGATGTCATGACAGATTTGGCGGTGGATCGGTTATGGTGTAGGGAGGCTTCACTATGAACCCCACTCCATATTTTCCAAGAAAGGGTCACTGGACAGTACAATCGGGACAACATACTGACACCCTCTGTTGTCCTGTTTGCAAGGCGTATGGGTTAACATAATTGACGTTTTGTCTTTCGGGACAACAACGCCCGTGCTCATCGTGCACGAATCCAACGTCAACTTAAACATTTCTCATCCTACCCCTAGCGCCCTTCGACCGCCTCCGTGGTCTAATGGTAGAGCGTCCGCCCGGAGAGCGGAAGGTCCGGGGTTCGATCCCCAGCCGCGTCATATCAAAAGACGTTAAAAGATGGTACTTGTTGTTACCCTGTCTGGCGCTCGGTATTAAGGGGCCGAAATCTGCACGGCAGTTTACGAACCGGATTTCGATTTCGTTACGTATTTTCGATTGGACTTTGCATAGACTCGTTAGTCCAACCAAAATATAACTCTATGTTTCCAGCATAGTTCGGCAAGGGTGGAAAGTGGACTTTTATAGTCCCTTTCCTCGGGAATATAGGAGTAGACCGAATATGGGAGGGGTTAGGGAGTAGGAAGTATTCCGAAAAGGGGCGGGTCTAAGGAGCTGCCGAGTTGGGCTGGGTTGTTAGGCTATTAGGTGATGGCGTTAGGTTTTGATTATGCATTAAACTGCGGCATGGTATCTCAGTGAGCTAGCACTATAAATCGGCATCAGTCCGGACTAGTACAAGCAGCCACACACGCACACATACACGAGCATGCACGTCGCTATATAAGTGCAATAATCTTGGACGCGACGTTAAACCCCATTTCACCTCACCTCACCTATCGTCCTTCATGATCGCCATACGTCACAACCGGTTGTAATGTGTTCCCAATTCGTTCATTATTATGCGGGAAGGTAATATCTATTTCGTTACACGCTATTGGCTTTTGTAATTTGCCATTTTCGATATTTCACGCTACGAATTAGCTGTGAAACGTTATTTCTCAACAGTCTTTTTATGGTGAATTTGCAAATACATAACACGTTTTCTATGAAATGTCTTTTTTTCGCTCTTGTTAATTGTTATTATATTCATTATCTTTTTTTTATGTCGAAACCGGGAATTCCATGTAGTAAATGTGGGGGACAGTTGCCTAAAAATAGAAAAGAAACGCCCAAAATGGTCCGTCTGACAAGTTGTCAACAAGTTTAAATGTTACAGTAATATGAGACGCAGGCCTAGTTTATACAAGCAAAAACATCGACTTGATAATGATCTAGCCACTATCAGATTGATCACGGACCAGAAATCTATATACGTTTATGGATTGATAAGTAAAGATGAATTATTCCTTATCTCTATGAAATATGAACAAAATATACTTTATATTGATTGCGAAATGGATGGCACAGTTAGCTGTGATCTTTGAAAAGGTGTCTGAATTACCTGTGAACAGTTATTGGGCAAATGCATTCCCTAGCCTGTATTATCATACAACCATTTCCAGAAACTCATTTATGTTACAATTTTGGAAATTTTAACTTATTTCCGATTATTCCCAACCCTTTTAAACAATATATATGTGTTGTGTTTATATGATGTTGTTTGTTTGTTTTTTAACACCGCATTCAGAGATATTACAGGTATATGACGGCGGTCTGTAAATAATCGAATCTGGACCAGACAATCCTGTGATTGACCTCATGAGCATCAGTCCACGCAATTGTGATAGGATGACATGCATTAACAAGTCAGGGAGCCTGACCATCCGATCCCGTTAATCGCCTCTGACGACAAGTATAGCCTCCTCTATGGCAAGCATGGGTTGCTGAAGACCTATTCTACCCCGGATCTTCACGGGTCTGATGTTGTAGATAGGTGTGTGTGTGTGTGTGTGTGTGTGTGTGTGTGTGTGTGTGTGTGTGTGTGTGTGTGTGTGTGTGTGTGTGTGTGTGTGTGTGTGCGTGTGCGCGCGTGTGTGTCTATCTATATATACATGTTTGTTGTAGGAATACTTGTGTGTTTATATGAATACATGTCTGTTGTTATGTACACATGTGTGTTGAGTTTACATGCGTGTTGTTATGTCACAAACAGCATCATTATCGTCATCGATATGATCACCAACTTACTTCAAACGTGACGTGCGTCTGTCCCAGAGCTCGGAGCGCCGAGGCGTCGACCACCCTGATGAGGACGTTAGCCTCGGAGAACACTTCTCTCGGACTGGGTTCAAAGATGGTCACGGGTTGTCCCCCTTGTTCTATGCTCAGTACAAACGTTGCACTTTTCCCGGTCTGAAAGTCAACAAAATAGCCGTCAGAGTTACGGCTGGAAAACAGAAGCTATCAACTATGCCAAATTCATATCACATGCCAGGGTATGTAGACAGCATCGTTGAGCGGTTCCACGTTATATAACTCCCTACTGTGTTTAGCACTGGTTGCAGCAGATACATGTATGCAGTGTGTCGCACGCACTCAAGGCAAGTTTCACTAACTCAAGCACTTAAGTAACGAATAATTCTTGTCTTGAAGTCATCAAGCAGCACAGAATTAACAAGTGGGAATAAGAGTTATATCTTAAAGGGCAAGTTCACACGGAAATGAACCATTTTTTCTTGTACTTTTTCCACATTAAAAGTGTTAACATAGAAGTATCATAGACAAAAATATAAAAACATCATATTGATTAACATATTTATTGCACTAAAACGATTTATATTTTGCACATTTACCAAGTGTTCTATTTCCATAACAAAAACACCATGGCTTATGCCCCTTGCAATATGACGTCATTGGTGCCAATTGATAAACATTATGACGTCATCATGCTTTGTTAGAGCCGCTTCACGTGGTGTAGGTACAGTTTTGTGATTCTAGCATCTCAGATGCCAGCCAGAATTGTGTTATGCTGAGTCACCACTGCGCCGGAGTGTGTCGTAGACCATGTTGTTTTACCGCAAACTGGTCCTTGATATCTTTTGCGTTGAGAATAGACAGGGACCCAGTTGAATTGGCACCAATTACGTCATACTCTAAGGGGGATAACTCAGGCCTATTTCGCTCGTAAAACGAAGGCCTCATAACGGCATATCACTTTCACACTATTGTGAGCTTCCTACTTTCACTGTGAAAAAAAATGAGTGTATATTTTCAAACACAGATACTAACTAATTCTAAAATTGCGTTTTGTTTAGAAAAAGAAAGAAAGTGATTTTTGCGTGTACACTTCCCCTTTAACTAGTTATGTTTAACATTTGTGCTTTAAGATAATGTACCACTAAAGGAAGTTAAAGAACACTCGATTCCTTCACATTGCTATAGTTAAACTGTCATGGCATGACATATTAACTATCATAATATGAAACAATCAGGTGTTCTCTAACTTCTTTTGAGTAGCATATGAGAAGATTTGAGTGGTCCCCCTGTACAAATCGAAACTGGTACGCTGACGTAATTGTGCTTCAATTCCTGAGCATTCTGGGTAATGTCTGTCATAGAACACCGTGAATAGTCCATGAAATAGTGTTCACAAAAAACACGTGTTTGTGCTTACAATTACCATCCTGTATTATCAAAATAGGAGACGTGACTGTAAGATCATGATACATTTTCACACCATTCTTTCCCGTATCTCCGTGTACAGTACCTGGTCGTTGTCAAAGACTTGCATGTACCCATCGCCTTCAAAGTAGATGAGCGAGTTGTCGGGGATGTCGTTCCTGACGAAAGCAGTGTAGGGGGTGGATGTGTTGAAGGTCGGAGCGTTGTCGTTGACGTCTTCCACTGTGGCGTAGACGTTGACAGTCTTCGTGATGTTGCCGTACTGGGGCCACGTCTCGTTTAGTTCAGTGGCCTGACAAAATGGTGGACGTAAATACTGTACTTCACAGAGTAAATCATGGCTTTTGTAATGGGAATGGCAGCTAGTTCCAGAGTTCCCAGTGGAGCTAGGTCTAACGTTGGACGTCGATTCAGCACATCGTTTACAAAGTAGCCTATGCGCTACGAACATCTCCCCTAGCCAAAGGCATTAATTATATATAACTAACTATAAAAGTCCAGTTTCCACCCTTGCCGAACTCCTATTGACCAATCAGATTCCACCACTCATGTCACTTATATTTGTTTCAAATAAAATGGCGGCGCCCTATCAAGATGATCTGAACGATAATCAAGATCTATATTGTAACAGAACTGGCCTTACCTCGTGAAGTGCATAAAATCACTTGAGGACCTTGATAAAAAGCATGAAAGGTTTTGCAAAATATCTCTCAAAGCCCAGTTGGCGGAACACAAGCTTTGCATATCCTTCAGTCGACGGAAATCTACACGTTGAAATCCATGTTGTTTACGACCCGGATGTCTAGTTCGTTACGCGATTTTGATTGGACTATGCTTGCCTCAGTAGTCGGGCCAAAATATAACTCTTGGATCCCAGCCAAGGGTCGAAACTGGACTTTAACTCTCAGTTAACTCCCTTGCGTCGGGAAGATGGCTACGAACGTCTTAATGTTTGTGTGCTGCAGTGAATGACCGAGAACCTTGGGTTCAGTACCACTAAGAAAATGGTTTCAGCGTCAGCACATGTGATGAAAGACTCGTGATGTAGACGTTCAACACTGGTACATGTCCTTGATCTGGGCGGCGGGGACAGGGACTTCAAATGGCGGCTAAGCCGAAAGTGAATGATGACCCTACCTGCACCAGGAGGTCAAACACGCCGTTGACATCGATGACGTTGGGTGCTTCCCTGTCCAGCGACTGCTTCGTTGTAATGACGCCACTCGTCTCGTCGATGGAGAAAAGTTCTGTATTGCCTGTGTAATTAGAATGGTTAAACATGTAACGTTAAATAAAACCCTATAGAACATGTTAGACATTAACACTGACACCCTTTGACGCATGAGTATCCATATTTACCCACTGTAATTACCTATTGCAGTGACCTATGTTTACCTTTTATGATGGCGTATTCGACGGAATTACTGACGCCCCTGTCGCCGTCTTCAGCCTGAACCTGTATCACGGATGTATTCTGATAAAAAAGAAAAATATTTATCGATCAAATTAATTTGACGAAGGCTGACATTATCAGTGATAAAGTTCAGTTAGAATATATACGTATATCAACATACACAGATTCTGGAATGTTAAATGCCTGTATACCCTACCGGGGTACGGCTACAGGGGTGTTCTCTACCACGTGTACAGCTGCAGGGGTGTTCTCTACCACGTGTACAGCTGCAGGGGTGTTCTCTACCACGTGTACAGCTACAGGGGTGTTCTCTACCACGTGTACAGCTACAGGGGTGTTCTCTACCACGTGTACAGCTGCAGGGGTGTTCTCTACCACGTATACAGCTGCAGGGGTGTTCTCTACCACGTGTACAGCTACAGGGGTGTTCTCTACCACGTGTACAGCTGCAGGGGTGTTCTCTACCACGTGTACAGCTACAGGGGTGTTCTCTGCCACGTGTACGGCTACATGGGTGTTCTCTACCATGTGTACAGCTACAGGGATGATCTCTACCACGTGTACAGCTACAGGGATGTCCTCTACCACGTATACAGCTACAGGGGTGTTCTCTGCCACGTGTACAGCTACAGGGGCGTTCTCTACCACGTGTACAGCTACAGGGATGTTCTCTACAACGTGTACGCTACAGGGGTGTTTTCTGCCACGTGAACAGTTACAGGGGTGTCCTCTACAACGTGTACAGCTACAGGGGTGTTCTCTACCACGTGTACAGCTACAGGGGTGTTCTCTACCACGTATACAGCTACAGGGGTGTTCTCTGCCACGTGTACAGCTACAGGGGCGTTCTCTACCACGTGTACAGCTACAGGGATGTTCTCTACAACGTGTACAGCTACAGGGGTGTTCTCTGCCACGTGTACAGCTACAGGGGTGTCCTCTACTACGTGTACAGCTACATACTGCGAGGTTGTTCTCCACCACGGCTGCCCTGTAGACATCAAACAGGAAGAAGGGGGGCGTGTCCTGCACATCCTGCACGAGGACCTCCAGCGTGGTCGTCTCGTTCAGCCCGTCCTGGTCCTACAGATACACGAGGGATGTCAGCGGGAACAGTAGCTACTTGTGTTGTTACTTTCACCTCGTTACTTACACTAACACAATGACCCCGGCGGAACCTGTATTTCTAATATGATTTAATTATATACACCATGCATGTCTCGGACTGCGAATAACGGGACACATGTATATCGTTTGGGGCGATAGGGGCGAGGTGATGTGGGGTGAATTGAGGAGGGATGAAATGGATTTCGATATCAAGATTATTTTATCTAAATAGCGACGTGCATGTACGTGTGTACTCGTGTGCGTGTGCTTGTGCGTGTGCGTGTGCGTGTGCGTGTGCGTGAGTACTAGCGGGCGTGCGTGTGTGTTTGTTTGTACTAGTCCGGACTTTTCCCGATTTTTTAGTGCAGCCCTCTGAGGTACCTTGCCGCTTTTTAACATAGATATCCAACTCGGGCACATCATACTTAGCCGACCAATCCTTGTTTCATCCCCCTAATTTCACACGCTTCTCTTGAAATATTGAAATATTAGCGAGTGTCCCACAACACCACGAGTATTAGTGTATGTGTACAGAATATTACAGGTAGAACCTACCGAGGCGACTATGGTGACGGTGTAGGCGTTCCTCTTTTCATAGTCCAGGCTCTGTAGCAGGAAGATGTCGGCAGTAAACTCGCCCGTCTGGTTGACGCCAAATAAGTCATCAGTTACACCATCCGGGGCCTAAAAGGTTGAAAATTTATTCGGGCATACCGACAGCAAACCCCCTTCCCTACACGTGTGTTTTATGTGAACTCTCATCCTCTATGATGCAGGGTATTTTATATCCATTCTATTAGGATAAATACCCTGGACACATCAGCTACAATAGCTTCGTTTGGGAAGTGACGTCATCACCTCTGTTATAGTCATACACGTGGTAAATTAGAGTGCAAGCGTCTCAAATCTTGTTAACGCTGCCGTGAACAATATTGAAGTAAAGGTGCACCAGATGGAAGAGCTCTCATTACTGAGCAGATGCCAGTTTTGCCAGTTTGGTACATCTGGTGAACAGGTATGACACTGTTGTTTAACGCCGCAGTATTCCATCTATATGACGGCGGCCTGTAATTAATCGAGTGATTGGACCAGGTTATCCAGTGCTTGATATCATGAGCATCGGTCCACGCAAGTCAGCGAGCCTGACCACCTGATCTCGTTAGTTGCCTCTTACGACAAGCATAGTCGCCTGTTACGACAAGCAGGGGTTGCTCAGACCTATTCTAACCCAGATTTTCCCGGGTAGGTATGACACTGATAAACCAATGATCATTAAAGGCGCGAATCATGAATCACAAACATCTGGCCCTCCCCCCCGGCCTGGATAAAGCACAGAACAGTGAAGGAAGCACTGTCCCACCCGAGCCTCTACTGTTTGAACCAACGTCCCAAGGTATATGTGAACAGAGGTGAAATCTCCATCAAACGGAAGTTGCAATATGCTGGTACCAGTGTGAATTCCACAATAGGGCCATTGTCGGGGTCGGGGGCGCTGACACCGGAGAATATCACCTCGCCAACATCCGCGTTCTGGAAGAAGAGAGGTCAAAGAGAAACGTGAGTGAGTGAGTGAGTGAGTATGGTTTTACGCCGCTTTTAGCAATATGCCAGCAATATCACGGCGGGGGACACCGGGATTGGGCTTCACACACTGTACCCATGTCGGGAATCGAACCAGGATCTTCGGCGTGTCGAGCGAACGCTTTAACCACTGGGCTACCCGACCGCCCCAGAGAAACTAGAACGTATGAGGGCGCAACAGTACTGGGAGACATACCCAGCTGGTTTGTTTGTTTGTTTGTTTGTTTGTTTGTTTGTTTGTTTGCTTGTTGTTTAACGCCATACTCAGCAATATTCAAGCTATATGACGACGGTCTGTAAATAATCGATTTTGGACTAGACATTCCAGTGATCGATATCATGAGCATCGATCCACGCATTTGGGATACGATGACATGCTTCAACCAAGTCAACGAGCCTGACCACCCGATCCCATTGGTCGCCTCTTACGACAAGCTTTGTCCTTTTTTACGGCAAGCACGGGTTGTTGAAGACCTATTCCGACCCGGCTCCTCACGGGATGCTGGTTTGTCAGACTCGATGCAAGCATAAAAAATAGTTTTAACATGTACAGGGATTAACTGAGAGATTATCAAATGTATATTGCAACAAGTATATGTTAGTAAGCCTGTCAAATTCTACAAATATCAGTGTTGTAAAGAAAGCAGCATTTTACTTGAACTAATTATGTTCTTTACGGGGGAGGTGGGGCAGCCTAGTGGTTAAAGCGTCACGCCGAAGACCCGGGTTGGGTTTAACGTCGCTTTTAACAGTAGTCCAGTTATATCACGGCGTGTCAGCTTAATGTGGGTGGAAAGCCCGAAGTGATGCAGATCTCGGACGTTTACCACGACGATGAAACCCACGGGCACGGGCATGGTGCTGACAAACCTAGAAACATAATCGGGGCGAACCGTATTTGATATCAAAAGACACTCGAGTGAGATTATTTACATATATGAATGTGATCACAGTTACTTTCGCCTCTGTATAATTGCTGAATGTTGTAAAGCACTGACCTCCAGGGGCTGACATCTGTACGGCTTGTTGACGAAACTTGGCGGGTTGTCATTGACATCATTGATGCGCAACAGGGTAGATATGGTTACCTAAAAGATCATCAAAATAGCGAGTAAAGTAAACTACGTTTATAACGAACACGCTTACAACGAACTGACGATATAACGAAGTTTTTTTGTCCTGGCCATTTGCCGTTATAACCGTAGTTCGTTATAAGCATATTATATACACCATAGTAATGTATATATGCTTATAAAGAACTACGGTTATAACGGCAAATGGCCAAGACAAAAAAAAACTACTATGGGGTATATTTGCTTATGACGAACTACGGTTATAACGAACTAAAACTAGTGGTCCCTCCTAGTTCGTAATAACCGTAGTTTACTAGCAACGCATCCGTCAACTGCCATACCATTCTGGGCGGTATGGTGAATAACTTTAAGAAAAGCGCTTTGTTTGGAAAATGTTAACATTGGCGACAATGCCAATACATTTTTAGATAAAATAATACACAGTTAATATGATGAAAAGACTATCAAATATGTATATGTCCTGCCAATATGTGGACATGTCGTATACACAATGTCAGGTTTACTAGAGTGAAACAGTACCCCATTGAAGCCTGGGCTGTTTGCGCTGAAGAATATCCTTCGAGATTCTGGTTCCTGAAAACACAGACAGAAACATTGTACAATTACATGACCGATAGTTCTGTTGTATGTCCAACACAATGTCGTAGGATCAATGACAAGGGATGTCACTCTGTAATTTAAATGACATTCAATTCTGAAAATACATACATCGTCCGGTTATGTTTCGATTTTGCACAACGTATTGTTATGCAGGCCTTTCTATAACATTAAGACTTCCCTCAGAGTAAGGCGTTAGGCAGCGATTCCAGTTATGTATTTGATTAAGAAATATATATATCATTCAAGAAAATTACCAACAATCGTTTATGTCAATTCCATATTATCTCTGGGTCAATACATGTTGTGAACATTACTTGCGTCATATGAATAACTGTGACACTGTCTGTGTGTAATAATAATGATATTAATAATAATAATAATAATAATAATAACACAGATGTCCATCCATGGCACGACCCACAATGTGTAGAGTGCGTCATGGAAAATGATAAATACAAAATTCTTTGGAATAGGGACGTATCCTGGCCAACAAACCTGATCTTTTGACACTTATGTGACTGACAAATTCAGGAAAAAACATGGCAAATGTGCAGACCTCGCTTTCGAAATGTCACGCTTGCATCCCAAATACCAAGTTGTCCGACTCTCCATTGTTCTCGGTGCCTTAGGTTTGGTACATCCCAATCTGTTGACTGACATTGGGAGAGTGCTCGGGTTTGCTACTAGGAATACAGCCCTTCTGACAATCTGGGTAATACAGAAGGCTGCAGTGTTGGGGAGTCTTCACATTCTCCGAAAGGTTCTGGGTGGGTTTGACTAGGCAGCGCTGTCTGAGCTGCGTGTAGAGAGGGCAAGGGCCCTGAGCTGATGATGAGCCTAACCAGCCTGACTGGGCCAGGATCACCGAAACCCTCTTTGCTGCATTTTTTAATTTAATCTGTACATAATAATAATAATCCATTTATATGGCGCTGAACTCCAAGCATGAGCATGCTCTAAGCACTTAGACATGGTGTAATTTGAGGAACCAGTAACTGCTATGTGACGTTTGGGTACAAGAAACAAACTCACTGGGACTGCCAAATATTGAAGACAACTTTCCCTTTAACTACTTCTCCATGTCTATAAAGAGGGTCACTGTATTGGCCGTGTTAAATGGTAAGTTCAATCTATTAAAAGTGGGTGTTTTTCATCGCAGATCATCTCTGCGTATACTTTGTTCATTGCAGAAAACTTTCATCACGAATACTCACAAAATCTCTGTCGAGTTGTGTGGCGAGGGTGGCGCTAGCGTTGTACGTGTTGTTGTCACTGGTTATGGTTTCCGAGACGTTCACCAGCATCGCAGTGTCGTCGCTAGCAGTGAGTATGGTGATGTCGGCACCCACGGCTGTCAGATTTAGCAGTAGCGTACCTGAAAGTGCACTTCTCGCGCTGTATTCAGAGTTACTGAGTGGAGTCTCGTCTCGTCTCGTTTGTTTTGTTCGTTTTTTTGTTTAACGCCGCACTCAGGATTATTCCAGCTATATGACAGCGGTCTGCAAATAATCGAGTCCAGTGATTGATGTCATGAACATCGATCCACGCAATTGGGACAGGATGACATGCATCAACCAAGTCAGCGATACCGACCACGCGATCCCGTTAGTCGCCTTTTACGGCAAGCATAGGTTGCTGAAGACCTATTCTACCCCGGATCTCCACGGGCAAACATTTCAAATAATATGGTAAACATTTCAAATAACATACTGCAGGGTGTTACATATGTTTTTAAAGGATAACGTTTGTTGTGGTGTAATCTAGGTAAGTTTACTTAACACTGCATTCTATATACAGTTGCTGGTAGCTCTAAATATAATATCAGAGTGTAAATCACGTACCAATTGATGTGTCTTCGCTAAAAAAAATTATTGGCGTTACAGTTCCCCACACTGGTATCGCTGCATGCCCTGGAATAAGTAATACCAAACATTTTGGATTAAAAAAACACGACAACGATAGTTAGACGGCCTAACTATTGTTAACACCGACTACCTAAACATACATAAGTCCATATATTAAATTAAATTTTGATTTCTGCTCATCCTCAAATTACTTGGAGTCAACGTTTTGGGGTCAACTTCACCGTTCCTCGCGACAGGCTCAACAGGTCACGTTACCCGTTATACCTGATTACCTGAGGTGAGGTGAAATTGGGTTTAACGTCGCGTCCAAGATTATTGCACTTATATAGCGACGTGCATGCACGTGTATGTGTGTGTGTGGCTGCTTGTACTAGTCCGGACTGATGCCGATTTATAGTGCTAGCTCACTGAGATACCATGCCGCAGTTTAACATGAATACCCCACTCAGACACAGTATACTGACTCCGAGCCGACCAGTCCTTGTTTTAGACTCTTAATGCCGAGCGCCAGACAGGGTAACAATAAGTACAATCTTTTAACGTCTTTTTGTATGACGCGGCCCGGGATCGAACCCTGGACCTTCCGCTCTCCGGGCGGACGCCCTACCCGTTTTCGACCTGACTGGGTTTCAGTGAATGTAGAATTGAGGTGAGGTGAAATGGGGTTTAACGTCGCGTCCAAGATTATATAGCGACGTGCATGGATGTGTGTGTGTGTGTGTGTGTGTGTGTGTGTGTGTGTGTGTGTGTGTGTGGCTGCTTGTACTCGTCCGGACTGATGCCGATTTATAGCGCTAGGCCACTATTATACCATGAATACCCCACTCAGACACAGTATACTGACTACGAGCCGACCAGTCCTTGTTTTAGCTGCTTAATGTCGAGGGCCAGACAGGGTAACAACAAGTGCCATCTTTTAACGTCTTTTGGTATGACGCGGCCGGGGATCGAACCTCCCGCTCTCCGGGCGGACGCTCTACCGATAGACCATGGCTCAGGTGGTCGTGTGTAGAAGAACGTCAGGGTTGCTTCTTAAAGCAATTTCGATTTTCCTTTGAGTGAGTTCGCCGGACACATCCATCCAAGTATAGAAAACTGGATACTTAACCACCTAGTCATGACAAAGTTGGGAAGATAACAGTACCTAGCAATCTACATTGTAACAGGAGAAATACGAGTAGCAATAATGAGTTAATAGTACAGATGATGATGATGATGATGATGATGATGATGATAATAAAAGCCTATTTATATTGCGCATATTTCTACACCACTCTGGGGTATGCTTAAAGCGCTATTATTACTCCGGTCACTTGATCAGTGTACACTCAAGAATCATTCTCAGCTCCCTGGGAAGTATACAACCCAAGCTCACTCTACCTAAATATAAAGCCATGGTGATACGACTACACAATCTTCAAAATCTGCGAACATAAATCGTACTTTATTGCATGCTGCCGACGCAGCATTCCTCGATGTCAAATGTATCGCTCCGAATAGTAAGGTATATGACAATGATGACGAGGACAGTGACTACTTCAGTACCCGAAAGGGGAATTCTTTGTATATGTAAAGTGTAAACAGAATGACCCCATAAGATTTGATATACACAACATAAGGGAAAGTCCTAAAGGGTAAAAGCAAGACAGCGTTTAACAAGCAGTTAAAAGAGTGAGTCAGTTGGGTTTAACACCGCTTTAAACAACATTCCAGCTATATCATGGGTGTCAGCTTAATGTGGGAGTGATGCAGGTCTCAGACGTTTACAGTTTGATATACCCCACGGGCACGGAAAAGGTGCTGACAAACCTAGAAACATCGGGGCGAAACGAACCACCATTCAAAAAACGATTGGTAGTTGGGATTAATAGATCTAATGTGATAGATGTGTTTGTTTTAAAACATATACTGTATATGTGGAATGTGGACGGAATGTCTCTTTAGTGAAATATTTGTTAACATTTTTGAAGAGCCTTCCGAAGGACGCCCGCTTCATTTATCCGACACTACTGACTACAAATACATCATATAAAGATCTTAGACATAGTTGCCGAAGGCGTTTCCATCTAAATCCACAGGAAGAAACAGAAAGACAACCCTTGTTTATGGTTTTGTGAAACATGAGAACTTCTGGTTATTGTATTTTGCTTCATGCGTGCCCCAGTCTGTTTGCTGCAAGCACCTAGCGGGCCAATATGTTCATAAATCACCGATGTCTGCACACACATGATCTTTACCGGGTTGTAACCTACATCGTGTTATCGACATCGAGCACGCAATATAGCGTTCGTGACCCCTCTTGGAATTCCGGGGCGATTGATACGCGGTCAAAAGTATAATCAGAAAGTGTCGGCATCATGCTGGCCAGTAAAAAACAATACATCACGACTAGGAAAACAAATGTACATCAATACTAGGGAACACTAACATACACCACCACTAGGAACACCAACATACATCACCACCAGGAACACCAACATCACTTACAACATACTACACCCTCACACCACCTACACCCTCACACTACCTACACCCTCACACCACCTACACCCTCACACCATCTACACCCTCACACCACCTACACCACCTACACCACCTACACCCTCACACCATCTACACCCTCACACCATCTACACCCTCACAACCACCTACACCCTCACACCACCTACACCCTCACACTACCTACACCCTCACACCACCTACACCCTCACACCATCTACACCCTCACACCACCTACACCACCTACACCACCTACACCCTCACACCATCTACACCCTCACACCATCTACACCCTCACACCATCTACACCCTCACACCACCTACACCCTCACACCACCAACACCCTCACACCACCTACACCACCAACACCCTCACACCACCTACACCACCTACACCCTCACACCATCTACACCCTCACACCATCTACACCCTCACACCACCTACACCCTCACACCACCTACACCCTCACACCATCTACACCCTCACACCACCTACACCACCTACACCCTCACACCACCTACATCCTCACACCACCTACACCCTCACACCACCTACACCACCTACACCCTCACACCATCTACACCCTCACACCATCTACACCCTCACACCATCTACACCCTCACACCATCTACACCCTCACACCACCTACACCACCTACACCCTCACACCACCTACACCCTCACACCGCCAACACCCTCACACCACCTACACCCTCACACCACCTACATCCTCACACCACCTACACCCTCACACCGCCTACACCCTCACACCATCTACACCCTCACACCATCTACACCCTCACACCATCTACACCCTCACACCATCTACACCCTCACACCATCTACACCCTCACACCATCTACACCCTCACACCACCTACACCACCTACACCCTCACACCACCTACACCCTCACACCGCCTACACCCTCACACCACCTACACCCTCACACCCCCTACACCCTCACACCACCTACACCCTCACACCGCCTACACCCTCACACCACCTACACCCTCACACTACCTACACCCTCACACCACCTACACCCTCACACCACCTACACCCTCACACCACCTACACCCTCACACCACCTACACCCTCACACTACCTACACCCTCACACCACCTACACCCTCACACCACCTACACCCTCACACCACCTACACCCCTCACACCACCTACACCCTCACACCACCTACACCCTCACACCATCTACACCCTCACACCACCTACACCCTCACACCATCTACACCCTCACACCACCTACACCCTCACACCATCTACATCCTCACACCACCTACATCCTCACACCACCTACACCCTCACACCACCTACACCCTCACACCACCTACACCCTCACACCACCTACACCCTCACACCACCTACACCCTCACACTACCTACACCCTCACACCACCTACACCCTCACACCACCTACACCCTCACAACCCCTACACCGTCACACCACCTACACCCTCACACCACCTACACCCTCACACCATCTACACCCTCACACCACCTACACCGTCACACCACCTACACCCTCACACCATCTACACCCTCACACCACCTACACCCTCACACCATCTACACCCTCACAACCCCTACACCCTCTCACCCCCCTACACCCTCACACCACCTACACCCTCACACCATCTACACCCTCACAACACCTACACCCTCACGCCACCTACACCCTCACACCACCTACACCCTACACCCTCACACCACCTACACCCTCACACCCCCTACACCCTCACACCCCCTACACCCTCACACCACCTACACCCTCATACCACCTACACCGTCACACCCCCTACACCCTCATACCACCTACACCGTCACAACACCTACACCCTCACACCACCTACACCCTCACACCACCTACACCCTCACACCCCCTACACCCTCACACCCCCCTACACCCTCACACCACCTACACCCTCATACCACGTCTCCGATCATGTTTGTGTGTGTGTGTTACCCAGGGAAACACATTTGCCTTAACTGTGGCTCAGTTTCACAATTTGTACCGATCGGATGATCCAATATGCAGACTAAAACAACATAGTAGGAAATATGTGATAATGTAGATAACGTGTTGACAGCGTCCTATGTGATCTGTTTCGGCAAAGCAACTCTGTTTTACAAAATATAATGTATTTTTAAACATTCACCAGACGTAGGTTTCAACCACACAAAAATGTGCACCCCTATCTCTGGGTTTGGCTCAGTGCATTACGGCTCCTGTGTTTACCTATATCTCAGAGTTATTGATTTTATCTGATAAATGTGGATAAGTGTCTCGCGTCAATACCATTCCACCAATGAACCTGTAAAGTCCTTAAATCTGCCACCATATATCGCCTCGGCACGTCGCAAGTACATACTATGTGTGATCTATGTTGATCAGTCGCGGGGAATTGAAAATGCGTCTGGGATACACTTGAGTTTAAACTTGAATAATTACAGTTTGGCTTTTAGAGAGGGCAATTCCATATTTTGTATTATAAAAACACAATTTCTATACTAGATTCACAGAACTTGTATAAATCATAGCATATGTTATATAGTGTGTCTATTAATATTCCGGAAATAATAATAATATAATAATAATAATAATAATAATAATAATAATAATAATAATAATAATAATAATGATGATGATGATGATGATGATGATGATGATGATGATGATGATGATGATGATAATAATATGACGTTACTTGTCATGCAGTACATAGGGAATAAAAGAGGCATATATTAACATATAGTTCAGAAATATAGACAACTAATCAAAATATATATATTTACAAATTAATAAGTAAAATTCAAATGAAGTCCATAACAATACTTCATTTCAGAACAGAGACAGTCTAGACATGCCAATATATTCTAGACTTGAGCTGGGGTTCATTTTTTTACCACCTGCTCTAGGGGTCTGAGAGACGGGGTCCTGAGGGAGTGAAGACCCCAATGCAATTCCTGGATGAAGCAAGTTACATTCCAACCCTGGCTTGAATGTCTGACAGTACATTGACATTGATGTGGAAGTAAATATTACTATATTCATAATGATTGATGGTCATTATATATTATGTATGTACATATGAAATATCTCTTGAAGCACTGGATATACGTGTAAATATGAACTATCTCTTGAAGCACTGGATATACGTGGAAATATGAAATATCTATTGAATCACTGGATATACGTGTTAATATAAAATACCTGTTGAAGCATTGGATATACGTGTACATATGAAATATCTCTTGAAGCATTGGATATACGTGTAAATATGAAATATATCTTGAAGCATTGGATATACGTGTAAGTATGAAATATTTCTTGAAGCACTGGATATACGTGTAAATATTAAATATCTCTTGAAGCATTGGATATACGTGTATATATAAAATAAATCTTGACGCATTGGATATACGTGTAAATATGAATATATATCTTGACGCATTGGATAAATGTGTGAATATGAAATATCTATTGACGTATTAGATATACGTGTAAATATAAGTTGTCTTAACTAAGTGCCATTACACCGGTAGTGAACATTCTCGAACCTCCATTAGGAGTAACACACTGCTGCGAGGACGGACATTGACAGTGATCCGGGTGAGCTAACTACCTACTTTTGAAACACAGTACCTATAACGCTATAACCGACGGGCGGGCGTCAACATGCGCTGACACCGTGTTGGTGGGGAGGAACGCACCGGACGGTTTATGAAACACTGAGAATGATAAATGAGACACATAAAATCATATTCCCCAAACAACATGCACCGATTGTCTGATTGATTAATATCTGACTATCTACATTCACAATGACAAGTAATATTTATGATATACAGTTTAACGGCACGGTAACTATATGTGTCGATATGGGTGACATATTGCACGTTCAGCTCACCTACATACCATATAAATATAATAACATGGTTTGGTTGTTTTTCAAGAAAGGGGGATTAGAGCAATACACTACTCAACTGTTGACAGGGAAAGGCTATCGCCCCCATAATGTTCTCTCTCTCTCTCTCCTCTCTCTCTCTCTCTCTGTGTCCCTCTCCCTCTCTCTCTCTCTCGCTCGCTCGCTCTCTCTCTCTCCCTCTGTCTCTCTCTCTCTCTCCCTCTCTCTCTCTCTCTCCCCTCTGTCTCTCTCTCTCTCCCTCTCTCCCTCTCTCCCTCTCTCCCTCTGTCTCTCTGTCTCTCTCTCTCTCTCTCTCTCTCTCTCCTCTCTCTCTCCTCTCCTCTCTCTCTCTCTCTCTCTCTCTCTCCTCTCTCTCTCTCTCCTCTCTCTCTCTCTCTCTCGGCGCGTGAAACATTTAGTCTCTCACTTCATGTGTTAAGTAAAGTTCCATTTACACATATCTCATATAATTCATACAGACAGAAGATTAAACGGTAAAGCTATTTAAATATCAATGTAAAGTCTGCCTTGTATGATGATCGTGTTCAACAGGAGAGTACACCCGAAGAATCCTGTGTGATGCATTGACACATCCACCCGTATTGTTATAGGCAAATTACTATGCTGATTAACAAACCAACTCGCACCATCTCACCATAACCCGCATACAAGTACCCCTCACTATGTATAGAATTATGTGTACGAAACATGCGTCAGCTTGAGCAAAACGGTACTGAAAATAAAAGTATATATTCGTATAAACTATATTCCGTCACGTACTTACCGACTGGTATAAAACAAAGGGCTGTGACAAGTAACCCGAGCTCTGAAGCCTCCATCGCAGAGCATACGATACGTATGTGTCGCCACGCACTGAAGTAAATTTGACGATTCAGGAAATCTTTTTTCCCCGTGGTCAGAGAAGCCTGTTTTATATCCCTTCGACTGTTTATCACATCTAGACACAGTGCATACAGCTTGTCTGTAGTGAGATTTGATAGCAGGCAAGCTCGGAAAATATCCTGTTTTGATAATGTTCAGCCAGGACACTCCCATTCCTTGTCAACTCGGGGAAATGTCATCCATTATACGTTGAGTATTTTCCCAAACGTGCCAATAGCCCCAGAAAGGTAAACACGCCGCCTCTATTAATTAATCTGACCGGTTAGTATATCTTCTCGTGTATAAAATACGAATCAATTAAAAGTGCGAGGCACGAATGTATCCAGTCTATGTAGGTTCTTATCTCCTAGTGCGACCCTCTCCTTAAGTGAGTTGGGTAGTGTTCAACCAAGTTATGCCGTCCCAACACGACTTTTAGCCATTAAGACAGTGCAGGGTCATCTCAATGCGGGCAGGCGTTGTCTGGAGTGCCTCCTCACATCTTACTGGTGACAAGCCAGGTCTCGCGATTAGCTTGGAGGTGGACAATAAAACAATAAAACAGGAACCAAAATACATAGTTGGGAGTTGTGGCTCCCACTATGAAAGCTTCCTATACTCGATCACTCACTCACTCACTCACTCAACCCCCTTTCTCTCCTGTCATTGTACTCTCTACCCCTCTCCCCTCACACCCCACTCCTATAGCTCCTGTCATCGTACTGTCTATCCTTGTATCCCATCTCCCCTCAAACCCCTCCCCTATCTCTCTATCTATCTCCCACCTCACCCACCCCTTTCTCTCCTGTACTCCGCAATATCTCTATCTCCCATCACACCCACCCCCTATCTCTCCTGTACTCCGCAATCTCTCTTTCTATCTCCCGTCACACCCGCCCATATCGCTCCTGTACTCCCGCAATCTCTCTATCTATCTCCCGTCACACCCGCCCCTATCTCTCCTGTACTCCGCAATCTCTCTATCTCCCATCACACCCACCCCCTATTTCTCCTGTACTCCGCAATCTATCTATCTCCCGTCACACCCCCCCTATCTCTCCTGTACTACGTAATCTCTCTATCTCCCACCTCACCCGCCCCTATCTCTCCTGTACTACGTAATCTCTCTATCTCCCATCACACCCGCCCCTATCTCTCCTGTACTCCGCAATCTCTCTATCTATCTCCCACCACACCCGCCCCTATCTCTCCTGTACTCCGTAATCTCTCTATCTATCTCCCACCACACCCACCCCTATCTCTCCTGTACTCCGCAATCTCTCTATCTATATCCCACCTCACCCGCCCCTATCTCTCCTGTACTCCGCAATCTCTCTATCTATCTCCCACCTCACCCGCCCCTATCTCTCCTGTACTCCGCAATCTCTCTATCTATCTCCCACCTCACACGCCCCTATCTCTCCTGTACTCCGCAATCTCTCTATCTATCTCCCACCTCATCCGCCCCTATCTCTCCTGTACTCCGCAATCTCTCTATCTATCTCCCACCTCATCCGCCCCTATCTCTCCTGTACTCCGCAATCTCTCTATCTATCTCCCACCTCACCCGCCCCTATCTCTCCTGTACTCCGCAATCTCTCTATCTATCTCCCACCTCACACGCCCCTATCTCTCCTGTACTCCGCAATCTCTCTATCTATCTCCCACCTCATCCGCCCCTATCTCTCCTGTACTCCGCAATCTCTCTATCTATCTCCCACCTCATCCGCCCCTATCTCTCCTGTACTCCGCAATCTCTCTATCTATCTCCCACCTCATCCGCCCCTATCTCTCCTGTACTCCGCAATCTCTCTATCTATCTCCCACCTCATCCGCCCCTATCTCTCCTGTACTCCGCAATCTCTCTATCTATCTCCCACCACACCCGCCCCTATCTCTCCTGTACTCCGCAATCTCTCTATCTATCTCCCACCTCACACGCCCCTATCTCTCCTGTACTCCGCAATCTCTCTATCTATCTCCCACCTCACACGCCCCTATCTCTCCTGTACTCCGCAATCTCTCTATCTATCTCCCACCACACCCGCCCCCATCTCTCCTGTACTCTGCACTCTCTCTATCTATCTCCCACCACACCCGCCCCTATCTCTCCTGTACTCCGCAATCTCTCTATCTATCTCCCACCACACCCACCCCTATCTCTCCTGTACTCCGCAATCTCTCTATCTATATCCCACCTCACCCGCCCCTATCTCTCCTGTACTCCGCAATCTCTCTATCTATCTCCCACCTCACCCGCCCCTATCTCTCCTGTACTCCGCAATCTCTCTATCTATCTCCCACCTCACACGCCCCTATCTCTCCTGTACTCCGCAATCTCTCTATCTATCTCCCACCTCATCCGCCCCTATCTCTCCTGTACTCCGCAATCTCTCTATCTATCTCCCACCTCATCCGCCCCTATCTCTCCTGTACTCCGCAATCTCTCTATCTATCTCCCACCTCACCCGCCCCTATCTCTCCTGTACTCCGCAATCTCTCTATCTATCTCCCACCTCACACGCCCCTATCTCTCCTGTACTCCGCAATCTCTCTATCTATCTCCCACCTCATCCGCCCCTATCTCTCCTGTACTCCGCAATCTCTCTATCTATCTCCCACCTCATCCGCCCCTATCTCTCCTGTACTCCGCAATCTCTCTATCTATCTCCCACCTCATCCGCCCCTATCTCTCCTGTACTCCGCAATCTCTCTATCTATCTCCCACCTCATCCGCCCCTATCTCTCCTGTACTCCGCAATCTCTCTATCTATCTCCCACCACACCCGCCCCTATCTCTCCTGTACTCCGCAATCTCTCTATCTATCTCCCACCTCACACGCCCCTATCTCTCCTGTACTCCGCAATCTCTCTATCTATCTCCCACCTCACACGCCCCTATCTCTCCTGTACTCCGCAATCTCTCTATCTATCTCCCACCACACCCGCCCCCATCTCTCCTGTACTCTGCACTCTCTCTATCTATCTCCCACCACACCCGCCCCTATCTCTCCTGTACTCCGCAATCTCTCTATCTATCTCCCACCTCACCCGCCCCTATCTCTTCTGTACTCCGCAATCTCTCTATCTCCCATCACACCCACCCCTATCTCTCCTGTACTCCGTAATCTCTCTATCTCCCACCTCACCCGCCCCTATCTCTCCTGTACTCCGCAATCTCTCTATCTATCTCCCACCACACCCACCCCATCTCTCCTGTACTCCGTAATCTCTCTATCTATCTCCCGACACACCCGCCCCCATCTCTCCTGTACTCCACAATCTCTCTATCTATCTCCCGTCACACCCGCCCCTATCTCTCCTGTACTCCGCAATCTCTCTTTCTATCTCCCACCACACCCGCCCCCATCTCTCCTGTACTCCGTAATCTCTCTATCTATCTCCCACCACACCCACCCCTATCTCTCCTGTACTCCGCAATCTCTCTATCTATCTCCCACCTCACCCGCCCCTATCTCTCCTGTACTCCGCAATCTCTCTATCTATCTCCCACCTCATCCGCCCCTATCTCTCCTGTACTCCGCAATCTCTCTATCTATCTCCCACCTCATCCGCCCCTATCTCTCCTGTACTCCGCAATCTCTCTATCTATCTCCCACCTCATCCGCCCCTATCTCTCCTGTACTCCGCAATCTCTCTATCTATCTCCCACCACACCCGCCCCTATCTCTCCTGTACTCCGCAATCTCTCTATCTATCTCCCACCTCACACGCCCCTATCTCTCCTGTACTCCGCAATCTCTCTATCTATCTCCCACCTCACACGCCCCTATCTCTCCTGTACTCCGCAATCTCTCTATCTATCTCCCACCACACCCGCCCCCATCTCTCCTGTACTCTGCACTCTCTCTATCTATCTCCCACCACACCCGCCCCTATCTCTCCTGTACTCCGCAATCTCTCTATCTATCTCCCACCTCACCCGCCCCTATCTCTTCTGTACTCCGCAATCTCTCTATCTCCCATCACACCCACCCCTATCTCTCCTGTACTCCGTAATCTCTCTATCTCCCACCTCACCCGCCCCTATCTCTCCTGTACTCCGCAATCTCTCTATCTATCTCCCACCACACCCACCCCATCTCTCCTGTACTCCGTAATCTCTCTATCTATCTCCCGACACACCCGCCCCTATCTCTCCTGTACTCCACAATCTCTCTATCTATCTCCCGTCACACCCGCCCCTATCTCTCCTGTACTCCGCAATCTCTCTTTCTATCTCCCATCACACACGCCCCTATCTCTCCTGTACTCCGCAATCTCTCTTTCTATCTCCCGTCACACCCGCCCCTATCTCTCCTGTACTCCGCAATCTCTCTTTCTATCTCCCGACACACCCGCCCCTATCTCTCCTGTACTCCGCAATCTCTCTTTCCATCTCCCATCACACACGCCCCTATCTCTCCTGTACTCCGCAATCTCTCTATCTCCCACCTCACCCGCCCCTATCTCTCCTGTACTCCGCAATCTCTCTTTCTATCTCCCGTCACACCCGCCCCTATATCTCCTGTAATCGGTATTCTCTCTACCCATCTTCCCTCACACCACACCCCTATCTCTCCTGTCCGATCGCACTCTCTACCCCCACACCCACCCCTATCTCTCCTTTACTCCGCACTCTCTCTACCCCTCTCCCCTCACACCCACCCCTATCTCTCCTTTACTCCGCACTCTCTACCCCTCTCCCCTCACACCCACCCCTTTCGAATTCTCTCCTTTACTCCGCACTCTCTACCCCTCTCCCCTCACACCCACCCCTTTCTCTCCTTTACTCTGCACTCTCTACCCATCTCCCCTCACACCTACCCCTATCTCTCCTTTACTCCGCACTCTCTACCCCTCTCCCCTCTCCCCCACCCCTTTCTCTCCTTTACTCCGCACTCTCTACCCCTCTCCCCTCACACCCACTCCATCTCTCCTTTACTCCGCACTCTCTACCCCTCTCCCCTCACGCCCACCCCATCTCTCCTTTACTCCGCACTCTCTACCCCTCTCCCCTCACACCCACCCCATCTCTCCTTTACTCCGCACTCTCTACCCCTCTCCCCTCACGCCCACCCCATCTCTCCTTTACTCCGCACTCTCTACCCCTCTCTCCTCACGCCCACCCCATCTCTCCTTTACTCCGCACTCTCTAACCCTCTCCCCTCACGCCCACCCCATCTCTCCTTTACTCCGCACTCTCAACCCCTCTCCCCTCACACCCACCCCTATCTCTCCTTTACTCTGCACTCTCTCTACCCCTCTCCCTTAACACCCACCCACCCCCCTTGTTAACTCCCTCACACGGCCCTATCTCGACTTAACGATTGACTACATGATACGTACATAATATCCCCACATATTCCAGCGTATAATTGTTCCGGGTTTTTTAACGGATGTTTGCAGAGTCATGAACACTGACCAAAAGCGCCAGTGTATGTTTCTCGTGTCACGCCCTCTGCAACAATAACGCCCGCCATGTTTACCCGCGGTTCGATCATAAATATCTGTGTATACTCTTGTCAGAAATAATGAGTCTCGTTTAATCTTTTCCTTGGTGGTTCAAAGGTGGCCTTTTCTTTCACCGTGCCTGAGAATTCATATCAGAACTGTTTGTCGCGAAATGATTCGAAGATAAAACGACACTGTCAATTATAGGATATATATACTTTAATATTTGCGAAGGACAGTTAAAAATGAATTCACAAGGATTTGATAAGTTTAAATATTTACAAAAAAAACCGAAACGACCTTACTGGTCTGTATTTGCGAATTCTTTAGTTTCCGGTCGCCCGTGCTGGGTCAACCTGCGAGTGAGTGAGGGAATAAGGTTTACTCTGTTGGCAGGATGTTCCAGGTACAATGTACTCAGACCTGGAGTATGCAAACCATCAGAGTCGAACCGGTTTTTGGTGCACTGACACAATTAATCAGTCATGGCCAAGGCTGGCAGTTGCGGGGAAGTGAGCCATCCAAGTACTACCGCCCTTCAATCAGGGACACAGGTGTCTCAGCTGCCCACGTCAGACCTCGCTGTGCAGAATTGCATCCCTCAGGCGTGCCAGGATCCGATGACTGTTGCCTCGAAACCTAGATTATGAATATGGTCATTGGTGAACCTCAGAGGCTGTGCGAACAAGCTTCAATATTTTTAGGTACCGCCATGGTCTGGTGGTAGAGCCTCCGCCCGGAGAGCGGAAGGTCCGGGGTTCGATCCCCGGTCGCGTCATGCAAAAAACGGTAAAAGATGGTACTTGTTGTTATCTTGTCTGGCGCTCAGCATTGAGGGGCTAAAACAAGGACTGGTCGGCCCAGAGTGAGTATAATGTGTCCGAGTGGGGTATTCATGTTACACTCCAGCACCATAAAATCGGCATTAGTGCGACTAGTACAAGCAGACACACACACACACACACACACACACACACACACACACACACGTGCATGCACGTAACTATAAAAACGCAATAATCTTGGACGCGACGTTAAACCCCATTTCACCTGACCTTATTTTTGGAATTAGTAAACTACTCGTATCACACATCTGACCTGGTGTATAGTGACCAGCGTTATTTGCCTGTGTAGGTTGTATTTTTTTTTGTCACGGAATAGGACTTTGAAGTGTCGTGCGTTTTAGTATAACATCAGATGTCTTAGCTAAAACATTCCGTACCTTTATTTCATGTTTTTAATGTGTGCGAAGGTCACATTTTCGTATGAACCGACATCTTAGAAAGGTATTACTTTATCTGATAATCCATAGTTTGAATGTTCTTTAAAGGAATCATTTATTTTGGATGAACAGATGGTTCAGCAGCGTGAGCCAAGCTTCTCGACGTTATCGTGGATCAGTGAGGCAACGCTGTTTGGTTGGATATATATTGGTTTAATAACCCATTCTTCTAAATTACGATATAATCATCAGAATGTGTGTGCTGCAAGTTGTATACGTGTTTTAACAGTAAATAAAATAGTAAATAAAGCGACAAAACCCTTTCAATATTCATAAGAAATCTTTATTACTAATTTTTGCATATAACGTTTCATAAGATGTGTGTGTCACTGTGGGTTTTTTCAATAGTCCCCTTTCACATCTGAGACAGAAATAATTCTCAAGATAGGGATTCGAGACCTGCTACAACAGAACAGCCATTGGGGATGGGATAGGACAGTTCCCCAGCATTTGAATCAAAGATTAACTGCCCCGGTGTGTGTGTCTGGGCGCTGCCGGGGTACACTCTCCAAACTGCCCTAAGGAGAAGCAACTCATTCACTCGTGTGTTCTCATGTTTCAATGACCCATAACAAACTGACAATTAATTGATAGGATGCTAAAATATGGTTGTTTTAACTGACGAGATAATGTCCTCCCGACCCATGTTATCCACCCAATCCTCTTTCACTCCTATACATCCGGTACCGCCTCTTTGTACTGGTGGATCACATGAACTCGATGATAGCGTGTATAGCATAATATATTCGTATAGAAAAAATTCACACCCCTCTATATACATATATAGTCTATATATATAGAGGGGTGTGAATTTTTTTCTATACGAATATATTATGCTATACACGCTATCATCGAGTTCCTGTGTGGTGGATGGAGGGTTTGTCCGGAGAGCAGACGGTTGGTGTTCTGATCCCCTGGCCGTGTCTACCAAACTTTATGCTGTGTCTGTGTGGGGTATCCAGTTAAACTACAGCATGGTACATGTGTCTCAGTTGGCTAGAACTACTTAGCCAGACCATCCCGACAAGTACAAGCAGCCACATACACCCATTCATGAGTGAAATAACATTGAAATAACCACACGTAACTACCTCCTACACATCCGAGTTAAATAGCATACAGGGATCCAGAGGAGTTCTTAACATTTAAACATTTCAAGAGATATTAGATCGGTTCGATGCACAAACGAACATGCTGGTATATTGTCTGAACTGAGGCTCATGAACGCATCACATGTGACGTCATAGATCAGTGACTCGAGACCATTATTTGACATGTCAGGACGTACACATTGTAAACATCTCTTCTTAACTACCTGCTTCTACATGTTTCGTGTTTCTTTTGGCAGTAAACCGTATGCCTAACTCATTTGGCAACATATTTTCATCAAATTTACTTGATTACTGGATGCAAATTGCCAAATACACAATAAACCCCTCCTTTTCATTAAGGCTGTACCAAAGACTTATATACAATAGGCTATTGCTGCAGGCTTCCCATCCTATATATCGATCCAAATTGCGTGGATCGATGCTCATGATGTCAACCACTGGATTGTCTGGTCCAGACTCGATTATTTACAGACCACCGTCATATAGCTGGAATACTGCTGAGTTTAACAACAAACCAACCAACCAACAACCATCCTATATATATACCAAGTGCAACCTGGTAACGTCACCACCTGTAATGAAGACACAGTGGTTCGTTAATGTTATACGCATCTGTTTCTACAGAAAACTCCTGACATTAGCGGTGGGTCAGTATCACAGGAGGGGGCAACATACTGTCTTCTTACTCCCTGACTGCCTGTGTGAAGTCCTGGTCCTTGTTTGCTATTCTATACAAACACACTGGCCCAGTGTGTCATAAATCCTGGCCTCCGCTGACTCACTCCAGACCCTCTCACGGCATGACATTTATCAGCATTGTAAAGTCATAAATGAAAGGGGGCGGTCGGGTAGGCTAATGGTTAAAGCGTTCGCTCGTCATGCCGAAGACCCAGTTCGATTCCCCAAATGGGTACAATTAGACTAACATTTAGTCTATGAAATCTTATCTTACACAATACCTTTCTTGACTCTAAAAATAAAAAAAATACTTTTCCTTATGCTGATTTCGAGCTCCAAGTGCTGGCTAGACTTGCTTTGTGTTGTTTTCATTAAATAAATATATTCCACAGTCAAGGTGCAGGACAAGGGTACAGTGTGTGAAGCCCATTTGTGATGTCCCCTTCTGTGATATTGCTGGAATATTTTAAAAGCGGGGTAAAACCATACTCACTCACTCACTCACTTACTCATAAATGATAAGTGAGTGAGTGAGTGAGAGTATGGTTTTACGCCGCTTTTAGCAATATTCCAGCAAAACATGGCGGGAGACACCAGAAATGGGCTTCACACAATGTACCCATGTCGGGAATCGAACCCGGGTCTTCGGCGTGATGAGCGAACGCTTTAACCACTAGGCTACCCGACCGCCCTAAATGATAAGAAAAGTCAGTACTTATGTTGTATTAATTTATTTGATTTTTTTTACAAAAATATCACATTTATATAAAAATCCTGTGCAAAATGTTTACAATACACATTCTCTAAACAAGCCCGTTATTCAGTTGGAAATGTGACAATTTGATTTTTCTACTGAATACAATGATACTTTCAACAAAACTGTTTCCATGTACTTTGCATGAAAGGCATTTTCCAACTTTGTTCAATAAATATTTTAACCAAAAAACGAAACAACTGTCAATAATGGAACCAGTTCCCGATATAGATGGCATCATTACATTCTATGTACAATATGTAAATATAGTATATACAAGTTACGTTGGTTAATGTACATATGTCTACACCGATATCAGATCATTCTCCAGCTTAACCCTCACAGTACACTTCTGTACATCCAGGCCTAAATGCAGCACTAATTACACAGAGTACTGGATAATTACACATATTTCCATAACACACAATATGTCATCTCTCAGTGCACATACAGAACAAAACTTTTGTTTACTTTCATATAAAGGGACTATAGATACTTGCTGTCATTTCAGGTAGGGAGAAAGGATTCAATTATGGCGTTACTCTAGAGCTGACGAGGTATTCAAGTTCCAACTGGGCAAAACGAAGGTACCGTATTCAACATAATAAGCGCCCAGCTCACGGCGATATTTGCTGATATATTGGCTAGTGAACAATCCCAATTATCACCCCTTCCGATTGATCAATGTACACAAGACTTATTTATTCGCGTATAATACACTCATGTGTTATATGCACCCATAATTGTGGGCAATTAAATTCTGGAAAAATATATCTGTCGTGTATAAACATTTCAGGCTGTCAGCATAAACCACGAAATTTATCTTTCAACTCTGTTTTTTCACCAAAATAATATTCTAAAAAGAGCCCCCTATTTCTAATTTTGAGAGCTCCCTTGGCGCTTATTACGTCGAATACGGTAGTTGTCTAAAAGACTTGGTACAATGTCTTGGTTTTTTTGTTATATCACATATATAAGCTATTATATCCTTGACACAGGCTGGCAGTACTGTTTATGGCGTGCCAGACAAAGGATGTTTTGACAATTTTTGAATTACTCTGAAAGAATGTTCATGTTTTTTCTCTTGTGACAACGTGGCCTCTGAATCTGAAATCTCGAAGCACCTGAGTCGCATGTAATCCCCAATACATGTGTCAAGTTATTTAAATCACTCTGGTCTGAATGACCGAGGTATGTACGTAAACACTAATCCAGAGCAGTTTCCTTCCTGAATCACTGAACATCAGGCTGATATTTGTTTTGTGCAATGTTGGTCTGTCGCATTCCCTGAGACGGTATTACATCGGGTCCATTCCTGGAAACAAAAGACAATGTTGGGTCACTCATTCCAGGTTTCTCATTGGCTAGTTCTTTAGTACATTTAAGGATTGACTGTGTTTGTCTTTTTTCGGTTCAATGAGGTATGAATGGAAAAACGATGGGCAAACTGTTTTCATATTGTTTTTTTTATTTATACCTCAATTAACCATAAACAAATACACAGACAATCCTTATAATTAAATTCAACATGTTTTATCTACAACAGATTATTTTTTATTTTTTTATTATGTTGTTGTTGTTAATGACGCACGCTGTAAATATTTGAATCTGGACCAGACAATCCAGTGATTGATGTCATGAGCATCTACCCACGCAATTGGGATACGATGACTTGCGTCAACCTAGTCAGCGAGTCTGATGGCCCGTTAGTCATCTCTTACAACAAGCATGGATTGCTGAAGACCAATTCTAATCCAAATCTTCACGGATTTAACAGATTAATTAATGAAAAACAACAATGCAAATCAGAGCAGACGAAGATAACAAGACTGATAAACATTCCTGGCATACGAATACATACTGACAGAGATTAAGTATACCAATACTTACGTGTCTGTTGTGAATCCATGAAATCTTTATGACTGAAAGATACAAAATTATGAATGAATGTTTACACATCATCTCTGCTTGATACAACAAAGCATGGAGCAATCATCAACATTCATGATGCAATTTATTCACTTATTACGAATCTAAAAATTTAGTAACTGTATGACATTTAGTTAAAAGTCTATTAGGGTAATTAAATAGAATATGGAGGGCATGTGTGTGGTCAGCGGCAGTCAGCGGGTAGCAGAGTGGTTCAAGAATTTACATGTCACACCGAAGAATCGAGTTTGATTCTCCACATGAGTACAATGCATGAAGTAGGGTTGGGACGAGTCCAGATTTACTACCCGGGTTCCCACCCTTACTATACCCAACCCTACCCGGGTACCCGGTGTAGGTCTCAAGAGATTAGTACAAAATGTTCGATTGAGAATAGTTTGACCGTAGCCCTGGCAAAATGTATTTAGATACATGTATAAAACAATCTGGTCATGCATAAGCTGAAGTTGACTGAAGTTTTATCTTTATTCAAACCCATAGAGGTCAGAAGGAAGGGCGCATAATCAGAAAGAAATGCAAACATTAGTGACTTGAGTCACTATAGAGTTCAAGATTTTGCCCTTAAACAATATATCACGTGACTAACCACAGGTCTGGGTAGTTCTGTGAGTACCCGGGTCCTACTCAGTACCTACCCGCTCCGAGTACCCGAGGTATCTGTCCCAGCCCTAGCGTGAAGTCTATTTCTGGTGTCCCCACCATAATATTGCTGGAATATTGCTAAAGGCAGCACAAAACCTAACTCCCTCACCCATGCATTCAATATATATACGTTCACTGTACAGAAGGCAGAAGGGCATATGGGGTTGGGGGTCACAGAGGGCCATTTACACCTACTTTTTGTACAGGATGCAGATGGCGCCGATGAGGATGCAGCAGCAGATGAAGATGAAGATGGCCAAGGCGACTAGCGTCCACCACAATGGTGCCCAGCTGATCTTGTCCAGGGATGACCGCGCCTTATAGCAGGACTGTCAAAAACACAAAACCAATCAACACCCACAATTGAGGCCTTACATCCCAACTTGGAATGACAACATCACCTTTACAGTAATTAAAGAAGTTGTTATCCATAAATTGTGTCTACTTTGTCATCAGTCAATGTCTAAGTTATGCCTATCAAACAATTCAAATTATGGAATGTGTACCCACGCAACATTAACATGACAGTATAGGATACTATTTGTATGGCAACACCTCATGTACCCATACATCTGTTCCAAGGCAGTATAGAATACTACTTGTTTGACAACACCTCATAGCAATCAATCCCAAATTGATCACTACCTATCCAATCATCCCTAGCATAGTTGAGTTATATATCCAAGGGTGAATGGCAACATACATGTAATTACAAATATTCTTATTCTACTGCAGCACGGTGGGGTAGGTGTTCGCTCATCCTGGGAAAGGCCCTGGTTCCCCACGAGGGTAAAGCCAAACTCTCTCTTACTCATTTATTCTACTGTTTCCATGAAAAACAGCTACAAAGAGTTGAATATTCCAAAATTGAGATTCTATTCCCACTAGATGGTCTGTAACAGCTTAATTTAGCCTTCTTCTAGATCATCATTAATCAATAAGGTTTTGTTGGGGAATAATCTTTCCACAATACCAGGTTGAATCACACAAGCATGGACTCCTTTCACTAAGTTGAATCATGTCTTCACACACAGACTCACCCCCGGGCTTCGAGCACCATACTTCTGCAGGACTTTAACATAGCTGGTGCTGTCCAGGGTGGCGGACCCATCCCTCACACTCTGAACCTTGTCCTTCGATACCACCACAAAACACAAATCTGTCCTAGAAAACACAAAGAAATATCAATTTAATAAAAAGCATAACATCATCTTTCTATCATTACTTGAAGTTGTAAGCCTCTAGGATTGAAGGACTAATTCCTCCCTGAAAGTGGGACATGGGCAGCCCAATGGCTAATGGCACCGCTATTTGCTGTTCAGAGTTGCCCCCCCCTATCCATGGCAGGATCTGCTGATCATAGGTTCAAATCACAATCCTTTTATGAACCTTGGTTTGTAAACATCTATGACTTGGATCTTCTCCAATCTAAAGTCACTGTGATTAAACTGAACCAGTGTTTAACCCTACTTACTCACTCCTCCAAGACAGTTATTGTGCAAATCTTACTTGGTGGAGTCTTTATCTGTGACTCCTCTGTGGTAGGAAATCTGCTGAACCTTGAAGTAGGAGTCACTACTCACACCATTCAGCTCTCTGAAAAACACAAACAAAATAATACAATACTCTCTCCAGACTGAAGCTAAGTGTCTGAAAAGATATAATTTTGATAGAAAAAAAACCCTCTATCTAAACAGAAAAGCAGCCCCAGTGAAAAAGAAGATTCAGAGCCTAATAGCATCTGCTTTGGGGCTAGACATGCTAGGGTCATTGTATAAATTTCCTGATAAGGTGGAAAATCTAGACTTGCTTCATTTACGACTTTTACATTACAGTTAGGGCTAGGCGGAAGGAAAATAATATGGTTCAGGGACTGTGAGACAGACTACACTCTCTCCAATCCTTTATAGAAGCAAGTTAAATTCAAGATTTTCCGACAAAACTTTATGCAGACTCCAAGTTATGGTGCTAAGGATTTATCCAGAAGTACAAAGTAAGTGGCTTTGGCAAGCAAACTGGGACAAAATAGTTCAAAATTTGAGTATTTTAATGTTTTTATTTTCGTAAATTTTGAGGAATTGGTAAATTTTTAATTCAAATTGGGAATTTTCACTATCATATGTTGCAGACTTGGGGCCGAATTACAGCCTCTGAAAAGGTCTAAGTAAACCGGTGTAGCAGCTAATGATCACTGAAGTGAATGGAAACAAAATCTCGGTTACACAAACAGAACTCTTCACCATGTTTAGGCCTGGCCTGAAAGGGGGCAACAGACTACACACTCTCCAGACCATGTCGAACTGACGGAAATACTAAAGTCTTCCTTGTGTTTTGTCTACAACAAAACAACAACTACATGAGCAGCCAGATACAGAATGATCTTAGACCATGAAGTCTGCATGTCCTAGTCATTCTGAGAGGAGCAAACGTACGTGAGTAGACTGTCCATCTTGTTGCGGGCTTGGTTTGGTGTTTCATCGATTACAACCCGCATTGTCTGGGCTGGCTCGAAGACGTAAACCTGAAACAGTTTCACCAAATATGAGTGAGTGAGTGAGTGAGTTGGGTTTAACGCGGCTTTTAACATTATTCCAGTTACATCACGGCGTGTCGGCTTAATGTGGGAGGAAAGCCTGAAGTGATTCAGGTCTCAGACGTTTACCACTTCGGTGAAACCCACGAGCACGGGTATTTTGCTGACAAACCTAGAAACATAATCGGGGCGAACCGGGATTCGAACCCACAATCATAGGTTTCTGGCATGCCCAAGGGACGCAACTCTGCACAGCTAATCGCGGTGCCTTAGACGAAATATGAAACAAAGTTTGACGGCTTAAGTTTGTGCCATTGTGTATATACATTTGTATATATATACATGGCCCTCCTTAAGTGGCAATACAAGGGACACAGTGAGGAGTAAAGCTCAATAACTTGTTTGTTTGTTTGTTTAACACTGCACTCAGCAATATTCCAGCTATATGACGGCGGTCTGTAAATAATTGAGACTGGACCAGACAATCCAGTGATAAACATCATATGCATCGATCCACGCATTTGGAATACAATAACATGCATAACCCAAGTCAGTGAGTCTGACCACCGGATCCCATTAGTCGCCTCTAACGACAAGCATAACCACCTTTTATGACAAACATGGGTTGCTGAAGACCTATTCTAACCCGGATCTTCACGGGTCAATAGCACATGCTAATAAACTTGACCAACATTATAATATTTGAGCAACTCTCCCTGTATTCTTTATGCAACATATTTTATAATCATCAAAGTGTACCAAGAAAATTGATATAATTATCAAGGATTTCCCGTGAAATTCAATCTTTAGGATTCAATAATTCAGGGTCAACATGATTATTCCTAAAGAAGGAATTGCCAGGGACCCAAAATTAGTAATCAGTATTCTAGTTAAACAGTGTCTAGTTAATATATTTTTTTCATTTTCTGAGAGGTACCATATTTTGTTATTTTACTGAATATTTGAGTCCGAGGGGCCCATTACCATGAAGCTATTTAATTAGCTGTATGATTACTGTAAGTCCATGTTTGGGAGTTACGTCTCTTCTTGAACCAGTGTCTGATTGATGAGACTCACATATAGTATCATGGTATCCTTCAACACAGGTTTGTCCACATCCTCCGCCTGTAGTGTGACCTCGAAGTAGCTGCCGGGGAGGCTGTATTCGCTGTAGGAGGGGTAGTTGGTGCTGACAGTGCCAGTGTCGGGACTGACGATGAAGGAGCCAAGCAGGGGATAGCTGGGGTAGCCGGGTTCGGTGAACACAATCCCTGTTATGCTGTAGCGGACTCGATTGAACCGATCGCTGTCGGAGTCTATGGCCTCCACTCGAACCACTGTCCTCTCAGTGGGCACCGATGGCACAACTGGAACAAAGTCATATGGTCATACACATCTTTCATTCAAGTTCAACCAGAAATATAACCCCATATTTTAGATCAAAAAGTAGTTCATTATATACCAGTTCTGATTCAAGTGTTTATGTTCAGACTCACTTCTTACTAATTTCTAACCCAGCCCACAAATGGCAAAACTAGTATCAGTATTATCTCTTGTATAAAATACTGAGCAGTTCTTCACATTTCTGTGCCATGAATGAGATAGTGAGTGAGTGAGTACGGTTTTACGCCGCTTTTAGCAATATTCCAGCAATATCACGGCAGGGGACACCATAAATGGGTTCACACATTGTACCCATGTCGGAATCAAACCCGGGTCTTCGGCGCGACGAGCGAACGCTTTAACCACCAGGCTACCCGACCGCCCTCATAAATGTGATAAGAAAAAACACAGACTCTTACCTTCATGTAACACCTTCTTCAGAAACTTGGGACTGTTATCATTGACATCGCTGAGGGTGACAATCAGATAGGCAACATGAGACGTATCCGTCATCTGATCAACAGGGTAGACGGCTGCTTGCCGCTTCCTCCGCTGTGCCACCTTGGCTCTAACACACACAAGGTGGGTGGCATTGGCCTCCCTGTCAAGAGACTTGTCAGTATATATGACACCCTGGCTGTCAACGGTGAAGCTTCCAGTATTTTGTCTTTGACCTGCAAAAGAGTTCAGAGGTTTAGGGCAACAACAAATAAATCGTTTCTTTAGAATCTCACGTGTTCAGTATGAGTAGTCTGTAGTATAACACCCTAAGTCTCCCCTTTGAAGATTGTCTTGCTTAAACCCCAGCCTGCTATATATGTCAGGTACAGTACTTGATAGCTGAGGGATATGAATTGGTGCATCTTCCCAAGGCAAGGGAGTTAACTGACTAGGCCAGAAATTCCAGACTTGATCATAGCACCACCAGTGGCTATTACGAGTTATATCCCTCCTATTGACCAATCAGATTACACCTCTTATATCACTTGTATTTACGTCAAACAAAATGGCGACCAAGGCAAGACGATATCATCGATAATCAAGATCTATATTGAAATAAAACGGCTCTTACACCGTGAAGTGCATCAACCCACCAGAGCACCCAAACACATGAAAAGATTTGGAGTTGACGGTAAATCGAGCAGTTGACTGAAATCCACGTTGTTTATGAACCGGATGTCAGTTTGTTACAAGATTTTGATTGGACTATACATAGACTCGTTAGTCCAGCCAACATATGATTCCGGAGTTCCAGCCAAGTTCAGCAGGGGTGGAAACTGGACTTTTATAGTCAGTTAACTCCCTTGCCTTGGGAAGATGGAGGGCGGCCACAGACGAGACCTTGCTCATATTCACTCTTTGGCCAGCCTCACTGTGGTGTGTCAGTACAATGACCGGAGGTGCCAATTTTCTCAATTATGTCCATAATTCCTGAGACATGAACTGTCTTCAGGACTTGTGGGGATGTCTCATGGCCCTGGACGATGAATAGCTAGACATCAGGGTGCTATATTATATGACATTTACTGTGTATATAAATTTTACTTACACAATGGAATATTTGTCTCTAATTCATACGTCACGCCATTGATGATCGCATCCAGATCACACGCTCTGACCTTGTACACGGAGGTCATTACTGGCGTGTCCTCAGATATCGTAACCCTGAGGGGTACCTCAAGCTGGAAGAGGAAATCAACATGTAAGTCACTGGAAATTCATGTTTATTTATGGCTGATATTCAGTTTATGTCCAAACTAAATGAAACATAAAGATTTCGTATCATCGTGTCAGTGACACCATCAAGCTTCACATATTGTATCCATGTAGCGGGTCTGACCCGGGTGTTCAGTGTGACGAGTGGGTACTTCCACCGCTATGCTACTCCACCCCTTCTCAATGGAAGCAGAATGATGGTCAAACACGCAACAGTCTTGCAAAATAGTGTTTACTGTTGTGGTCAAGAAAAGCTTCAAATAGACAAATCAAAGAGTCCATGAATGATAAGTTACCAGCTGGGGTATTCTCAGACTAATATCTAGTCTCTCAAATGAACATTTTTACAGAAAAAAGATGGTAACAGTATATAAACTGTAAATTTCTCATTTAACTCGTCAATCTAAACTGTTTGTTTCGCAAAGCGCCATTTTTGTTATTTGACCAGGGTGTATTTTTTCACTTCCAACAGCGTTCTCCTAGCTTTCAAGAATAATTTTTGTTAAACTTAATTTTGTATATAATCATATCAAAATGTATGATAAAGAATTTTCGTGTCCCTAAATATTTTTTGATACTTTTTGTTTATATTTTTTAAGGATTTTTAAAACACAAATGTACTTTTCAAGTCGCAAATACAAGGGGTGGTAAACCGTCCCTGTGTGTTAGGTAGGGAGAATTTACGTCTCAAGGTTTTACATTTGTAATGAAATAATTTTACTTTCTCGTAGACAACTACACAAAAAGTATATAATAAATAAGATATGTATTACTCACCGAGAGGCCAGGGCATGCCCCGAATTCTGGCACATTGTCATTTTTATCTCGGACATAGATCGTGAGTGCCCGGAAACTCTGTAGCGTTGTGTTAGCCCTGTCTGTCGCAACCAGGATGAGCTGAAGGCAGGAAGATGAAGGGGGTTATACACAGTGTGCTCATTTGGAGCTAAGGCTTAAAAAAATAGAAGAATGGGTTCTCAGGCAATGACTTTTGAAAATATAGTGTGGGCAGGCGGTGTGTTTGGGTTTTTTTCATTTGTTCAAACTAGTATGTATTCAAATAAACAGTTATGTACCATCAAACCTGGAAAAGGGCCTCTCTAGTAGGGCTGGGACGAGTGCAAATTTACTACCCGGGTACCCACCCCCACCTATTACCCGACCCCCCCTGGGTACCCACTGTAGGTCTCAGGAGATGTCTTAAAATGTCCGATAGGGAACATTTTTAGCATAGCACTGGCAAAACGTATTTAGATACATGTATTAAACAATCTCGTCATTCATACACTGAAGTTGAATTAAGTTATATCTTTATTCAACCATATGAAAAATCCGAAGGATACATAAACAAGCATACAAACTCCTATTGCCGCCATGACCATAAAACGAGAGGTGCAGTAAAGCAGTGCGCATGTGAAGGGAAGTAACTGTGTGCTATATTGGATCGCATTGTTTTTAAGGTTAGGATTTTTCTATTTATTTGAAAAGGGTGGACTTAATGATGCGGGCGGTGCCTGAAAACCAAGACTTTTATTATTTTAGACAAAACTATTATTCTTTTAGGCAAAACTTTTCAATTTCCCAGTTTACGTATTACGTATTTCTTGCTAAATACTTTCGCTGCCCCGGAGCACTCATCCAGGGCCCCAAGATGGCTGTGTATTTATTGAATGAGTAAACATTATGTTGTACCAGCATCTTGTTTTGTTTCATTTATAAACTTCAATTCATACCTTAGATTGCTTCAGACTTCAAAATTTAGAATTATATAATATATCGTGATAAGTATCGCAATACGGCCTTGTGCATCGCAAAATAGTGTGACAGACTTTAAACCTCCAATGCCCATCTCTGTGCCTCACCCACCTGTATGATAGCGGTTTCCTCCCTGTCGAACACCCCATTAGTTGTGAGTCTCCCTGTGGTGCTGTTAATCTTGAACTTTTCATACTGTGGACTCGCAGAATTCAGGCTGAAGATGACCTCCGGCCCGACGGAGCGTGCTACTGCTTGTGCGACCAGGACTAACTGCTCCTCTGACGTACCCTGAGACACATAGCAGTCACAGAACTATGTCACAAACACTCACACCTACAAAGTGAGACTCACTCTCACGGTCAGATTTTATAACTAACGCAAAACTACATACATGCTCCTTACATACTACATACAGACTCCATATAGGCAACATACAGACAACATAAAGACTGCAAACAGACTCTTTACATACTACATACAGGCAACATACCGACTACATACATGCTCCTTACATACAACATACATACTACATAAAGACAACATACAGACTCCGTATAGGCAACATACAGACTACATACAGACTACATACATGCTCCTTACATACTACATGCAGACTCCATATAGGTAACATACATACTACATAAAGACAACATACAGACTCCGTATAGACAACATACAGACCACATACAGACTCCATACAGACAACATACAGACTACATACAGACCAAATACATACTACATACAGACCAAATACATACTACATACAGACTACATACATACCACATACAGACTACATACAGACTACATACAGACTAGACATACTACCTACACACTAAATACAGACTACATACAGACTACATACATACTACATACAGACTACATACAGACGACATACAAAAGACATACAGACGACATACAGATACGTACCTCATCTATATAGTATGGATCTCCCAGTCGTGGTATGCTCCACTGGGGACGGCCATCGTCAAGCTGACCGCTGCGGATGTTGATGATCACCTGGGTCTCGTTGTACAGAGATGGGATGCCTCTGTCCTCCGCTCGGACCGTCACATTGAAGGGGCTGTACGGGGACTGGTCGCGCAGGGAACGCTGGGTCAAGATGTACCCTGTGTTGGTGATCCGGAACAGGTTTGAGGCTGGAAATGAAATACTCAACTAATGAGGTGAGGTGAGGTGAGGTTGGGTGAGGTGAGGTGGGATTTAACATCACATTCAAGACTACTGCACTTCTGAAGAAACATATATAGCCATGGTACTGTCTTAACTAACAAGTTTCCTCTGTACATCTTGTAACGTGTGGATTTGCCAGGTTTCCATGTACATCTTACAAAGTCTGGATTAACCGGGTTTCTCTGTACATCTTACAAAGCCTGGATTAACCAGGTTTCTCTGTACATCTTACAAAGTCTGGATTAACCAGGTTTTGCAGTACATCTTACAAAGACTGGATTGACAAGGTTTTTCTGTACATCTTACAAAGACTGGATTAACAAGCTTCCTCTGTACATCTGGTAAAGTCTGGATTAACCAGGTTTCTCTCTACATGTTACAAAGTCTAGATTAGCCAGGTTTCTCTGTACATCTTACAAAGTCTGGATCCACAAGGTTTCTCAGTACATCTTACAAAGTCTGGATTAACAAGGTGTCTCTGTACATCTTGTAAAGTCTGGATTAACCAGGTTCCTCTGTCCACTTACGATCAGTCATGGAATAAACTATATCTCCATTGGTTCCAGCATCCCCATCTGTTGCTATGATACGTCCGACACTCTGCCCGATGTTGTAATTCTCCACAACATAGAAGGGGTAGATGGCGCTGAACTGGGGAACCTGGTCATTCACATCCAACACTGTGATGGTCAGCTGCAGAAATATGATGCTTGTTACATACAGCATTGCAAACCATGTTGACACAAATTCACTAAATACAGAAAAAATAACAAATAAGTTTGGCTATGACATGGCCTGATTTTATTTACATTCTGTTTGAATAGGTGGTGAAGTTTAAACATGACTTCTATTTTCACAATAAAAAATAATCAGAAACTTAAGAAATTAATTTTACAGAAGTTAATCTTCAAAAATACAGAGTTGATTTATGGTCCTACCATGGCCTACCCAGCTGTTGATAACATGTATGATAAAGCTACCAGCTGATAGGACTTATATACAGAGAATATAGCCATACAACCATGTTGATCACATGTATGATAAAGCTACCAGCTGATAGGACTTATATACAGAGAATATAGCCATACAACCATGTTGATCACATGTATGATAAAGCTACCAGCTGATAGTACTTATATACAGAGAATATAGCCATACAACCATGTTGATCACATGTATGATAAAGCTACCAGCTGATAGTACTTATATACAGAGAATATAGCCATACAACCATGTTGATCACATGTATGATAAAGCTACCAGCTGATAGTACTTATATACAGAGAATATAGCCATACAACCATGGCCTACCCAGCTGTTGATCACATGTATGATAAAGCTACCAGCTGATAGGACTTATATACAGAGAATATAGCCATACAACCATGTTGATCACATGTATGATAAAGCTACCAGCTGATAGTACTTATATACAGAGAATATAGCCATACAACCATGTTGATCACATGTATGATAAAGCTACCAGCTGATAGGACTTATATACAGAGAATATAGCCATACAACCATGTTGATCACATGTATGATAAAGCTACCAGCTGATAGGACTTATATACAGAGAATATAGCCATACAACCATGTTGATCACATGTATGATAAAGCTACCAGCTGATAGTACTTATATACAGAGAATATAGCCATACAACCATGTTGATCACATGTATGATAAAGCTACCAGCTGATAGGACTTATATACAGAGAATATAGCCATACAACCATGTTGATCACATGTATGATAAAGCTACCAGCTGATAGTACTTATATACAGAGAATATAGCCATACAACCATGTTGATCACATGTATGATAAAGCTACCAGCTGATAGTACTTATATACAGAGAATATAGCCATACAACAATGTTGATCACATGTATGATAAAGCTACTAGCTGATAGTACTTATATACAGAGAATATAGCCATACAACCATGTTGATCACATGTATGATAAAGCTACCAGCTGATAGTACTTATATACAGAGAATATAGCCATACAACCATGTTGATCACATGTATGATAAAGCTACCAGCTGATAGTACTTATATACAGAGAATATAGCCATACAACCATGTTGATCACATGTATGATAAAGCTACCAGCTGATAGTACTTATATACAGAGAATATAGCCATACAACCATGTTGATCACATGTATGATAAAGCTACTAGCTGATAGTACTTATATACAGAGAATATAGCCATACAACCATGTTGATCACATGTATGATAAAGCTACCAGCTGATAGTACTTATATACAGAGAATATAGCCAAACAACCATGTTGATCACATGTATGATAAAGCTACTAGCTGATAGTACTTATATACAGAGAATATAGCCATACAACCATGTTGATCACATGTATGATAAAGCTACTAGCTGATAGTACTTATATACAGAGAATATAGCCATACAACCATGGCCTACCCAGCTGTTGATAACGTGTATGATAAAGCTACTAGCTGATAGTACTTATATACGGAGAATATAGCCATACAACAATGTTGATCACATGTATGATAAAGCTACTAGCTGATAGTACTTATATACAGAGAATATAGCCATACAACCATGGCCTACCCAGCTGTTGATTACATGTATGATAAAGCTACCAGCTGATAGTACTTATATACAGAGAATATAGCCATACAACCATGTTGATCACATGTATGATGAAGCTACTAGCTGATAGTACTTATATACAGAGAATATAGCCATACAACCATGTTGATCACATGTATGATAAAGCTACTAGCTGATAGTACTTATATACAGAGCATATAGCCATACAACCATGGCCTACCCAGCTGTTGATCACATGTATGATAAAGCTACTAGCTGATAGTACTTATATACAGAGAATATAGCCATACAACCATGTTGATCACATGTATGATAAAGCTACTAGCTGATAGTACTTATACACAGAGAATATAGCCATACAACCATGTTGATCACATGTATGATAAAGCTACTAGCTGATAGTACTTATATACAGAGAATATAGCCATACAACCATGGCCTACCCAGCTGTTGATCACATGTATGATAAAGCTACTACCGGTAGCTGATAGCACTTTTATACAGGGAATATGGCCATACAACCATGGCCTACCCAGCTGTTGATAACGTGTATGATAAAGCGATTATTAATGACAAACTTTGGATAATAGGAGTAAATATGATATTCATAATGTCAAATTGTTAGTAAATACCAGGGGATAAGACTCACCGTAACGGATGTCTGCTTCCTGACAGTTGACGACTGATTGGTAGGATTGTCAGAGGCAGTTATCAGAAGATTGTATGTACGAGTTGTCTCATAGTCCAGGTTTGCTGTCCGACTTACTAAGATCATACCCTAGATGGACAAAAAAATTATACTCAAATGCATTATTATAAAGCACACGTAACTAGAGGTGTTTGTGTGAGCAAGGAATTATTCCCAGGTATAAATATTCCAGAGGAACAAAACTTCATACATATATATTGACCAAGGGAAGGAAATCCAGTCCTTATCCTAGGTATATTGTTCCCATGGAACTAATACTCCTGGCTTTTCGATTCTAGCTCCAGCCCGAAAACATTTCTTACTTCGGGACCTTGAAATTAAGGAAGACAACTTCCTAAGATCCAACAATTATCCACATTTTAGGATTGTACCAGTGAAAATGCATCCATAACTGGCCATGTTTCAAGACCTCAGAGATAACCTTGACCTTTGATAGACATGGCACCAACATTTCAAGTGGTTTTATAAAGATACATACAAATACATGTATACTAACCACAAAAGACACATCACTACATGGAAATTTTTAGACTTAGAGGTATCTTGTTTTTGATATTAGTTTGTATACAAATTTGATGTTAACAGCCAAAAGTGCCATAAAAATGGATATATGGGTCGCCAAAATGCAGCTTAACCATGGTAAAATGCTTTCCATGAAAAGCAAAATGCACTTGTGCTTTCTTGTGCCTTTTGGGATAAATGGCACCCCAATAGGTGGATCCAACATTCTTGTATCAATACTAGCGCCATGCCAAGACTTACAAAGAATCAGCGAAACTAGGCATGAGAATGACTGCATGAAGCATATAAAGTTTCATGCCTCTTAAAAAAAATTAAAACCTGAACAGTGACCTTGACCTTTGACTTAACAGGCTGCAAAGTAATCTAGAATGGCTAGAATTCATTTAATTAATTTGTCAATCAGCCTGATAACAGTTGTCATATTTGATTTCTGTAATAAATTCTTAAAAAATATTTTGAATCCAAAACACACATGTAGAACTATGAGAGTCAGTCTATGAGAATGAGATAAAAACAATAGTTAAAGTTTAAGGTTGCAGATGCTCACAGTATCATAGATCTCGAAGTCTTGGGCCCCCTGCCCTGAGAGAGAGTACACGACACGTCCGAAGCTGCCACTGTCCTTGTCTGTTGCTTTCACATACCCGACACGGAACGGGTACCGAGACGACTCCGACACGGTGAAGTCATAGCTTGGCTGCAATACAGAGATGATAGAGAGGATAAGCAAGTGAACGAGCCAGCATCTCATTCTATCACTGACCACTTCCATTCCGGAAATGAGGTTTCACACTTGGGTCTGTTTACTGGGGTCTGTTTCCTAGGGTCTATTTACTGGGGTCTATGTAGTGGGTCTGTTTCCAGGGGTCTGTCTAGTGGGTCTGTTTCCTTAGATCTGTTTAGTGGGTCTGTTTCCTAGGGTCGGTCTAGTGGGTCTGTTTAGTGCATCCAATGTGTGAAGCCCATTTCTGGTGTCCCCCGCTGTGATATTGCTGGAATTTGCTAAGAGTGGCGTAAAATCAAACTCACTCACTCACACTCACTCAATGGGGGAGTTCAGTACAACCAAGGGACATAACCCTGCACATCGTATGCCACTGGTCAATGGGCCAGACCCACTGTTTGCTTGAAGAAGAGTGAGTGAATGAGATTTTTACTGCTTTGTCAAAGCATAAATGTACTTTTAGCCCATTGTATTTGGGGCGGTCGGGTAGCCAAGTGGTTAAAGCGTTTGTTCGTCACGCCGAAGACCCAGGTACGATTCCCGACATGGGTACAATGTGTGAAGCCCATTTCTGGTGTCCCCCACCGTGATATTGCTGGAATAATGCTAAAAGTGGCGTAAAACCATACTCACTCACTCACTCACTCACTCACTCACCCATTGTACACAGTCTCGTACACTTACCAGTCTGAACTGTGGACTGTGGTCGTTGTCATCTCGGACTTCCACAGTGACACTAGTGCGAGCTGTCCGGCTGTCGTTAGATATAGCTTGGATATCAATATTCAACCGTCTATCTCCATCATCATAGTCCAAAACTCTTGTCAGGGAAACCTGGCCTGCAACATTGAACATTCCTCACAAACTCAATCATTCATTTCTAAATAATAAATCTTACTAAAATAAAAATCTCACTGTCATAAATACATAATTTACACTTTATTGTAAAAATAAATATATAGATGAACATGATGAAGAAGATGGCCTGACAGTTACATCCACTAGGATGGCCAGTACAGCCCCTGTTACCACCAATCATTAGGGCAGGCTATCAATGTTGATCATAAAGATCGATAATTGCTAACTAAATATGTGCTCCCAGGGCCAGCACTGTATCGACTACACCACAGAGATGGTAGGGTATGCTGGGAAGGAATCATGTGGCATAGTTACTGACCAGTGAGGCGATCTACTTTCAAATAGCCGTTGGGATCGCTGTTATCCACTTCCACGTAATTGCGGAGGAGACAGTTTCCACAGGCAGGGTCCCGTGCAGCAACGGTGGTGATGACGTAGTTGACCTGCTTGCCCTCCGTCACGGAGAAGTAGTACCTGGCCGGGGTGAAGTAGATGGTGGAGATGTTGGTGCCCAGGATTGTCACCAGAACAGAAGCTGGAAGAAAACAAAACACTCAGACAATATTCAATCATCAAGGGAACAAGAATGTAGAGCATTTCTGATCTTTGAAAGGCATTTAGAAGTAATACACATACCGTATTTGACCTAATAAGCTCCCAGGGCGCTCTCAAATTTAGAATTAGGGGGCTCTTATTAGAATATAATTTTGGTGAGAAAAAAAAATTCGTAAATTTCGTGGGTTATGCTGACAGCCTGAAATGATACAAAAGAAAAGTCTGTGCATACTATACACGACTGTTATATTTTCCAGAATTTAATTGTCCATAATTAAGGGTGCATATGACACAAGAGTGCGTATTATACACAAATAGATAAGTCTTGTGTACATTAATCAATCGGAAGGGGTGCTAATTGGGATTGTTCACTTGCCAACATATTAGCAAATATCGCCATGGGCGCTTATTAGGGCTGGACACATATTATGTTGAATACGGTAAGCATGATGAGGAACAGGATTATGGATATATACTCCAAAACATTGTGTTCCTCATAATAAAGAAGATGACATCCACAATTCTGTTCCTTAGATCACTTCTGAGTTTTAAAAGATGCCATATTTGTTAACCAATCAAGAAGCTCTGAACAAATTATCAACTATGTTCTTGATATGTAACCAGTATCTTCAGCCTTCTCTGGCTTTTGATTTGTTTGTTTTCTGAGCTTGTTTCCTTAAAGTTTAATTCTGTTCTGGTAAGAAACACCTTATCCAGTTTCAACTTAATTAATTTAGAAGTCAAAATGTCAAAATATTTACAAACATGTCATAACAAATGCTCACCTAGGCTGTTTGGGCCATGTGAGCTAACAAAGAGACAAGTTACCTTCCCTTACTTGTGGCTGTTGACCAAGAGACAAGTTATCTGCCCTTACTTGTGGCTGTTTGGGCCAAGTGAGCTTACAAAGAGACAAGTTATCTGCCCTTACTTGTGGCTGTTTGGGCCAAGGGAACTAACAAAGAGACAAGTTATCTGCTAACAAAGAGACAAGTTTTCTGCCCTTACTTGTGGCTGTTTGGGCCAAGGGAACTAACAAAGAGACAAGTTATCTGCTAACAAAGAGACAAGTTATCTGCCCTTACTTGTGGCTGTTGGGCCAAGTGAGCTTACAAAGAGACAATTTATCTGCCCTTACTTGTGGCTGTTTGTTGTAATGTCCCCTCAGCATTGAGATCTCTGACAAGGACACTGAAGGAGACCTCAGCAGCAAGATCTCTCCGCAGTGTGGTGTTGGTGGTGATTCGTCCTGAGATCGGATCTACTACAAATGCATTCTGAAAGTAGAGATCAACAACATCAATGTTCATCTTAAATCACACTCTTCCCCGAGGGAAAATTCCGGAAGGTAAATCTCCGGAGGGTAAAATCCCTGAAGGTAAATTGCCGAAGGTAAATCCCCGGATGTGAATCCTAGAAGGTAAATCCCCAGAGGTGATTCTCCTGAGGTAAATCCTCAAAGATAAATCCCTCGAGGTGATAATAACATACTCCTTTTTTGATTAAACCACACTTTAAACATTTGCTGTAATCAAAACTCAAGAAAATTCTCAACGTTTATAAACATGTAAAGAGTTGGACGGCTGATTAGTCAATTCACCAAACCCTTGCATGTAAATGATTGAACTTTGAACAGTCTCAAGTGAAAGTGCTGCTTGGTCTCGCTCAGCAGTGATCGTTCTCCCTCAAAACCTCTGTGGCCATGAAATACGTACCCGGAAATTAAAGGAGACCTGTGAGAGGATCATTTTTCCACCGCTGTTGCGGGCCTGAATGGTGCTGGTGGGGATGGAGAAACGCAGCTCGCTTGTGCTGTCTTCATCTGTAGCAGTTGTGTCCAGCACGCTGCTGCCGATTGGAGATGCTGAAACACAGGACAAATACGTTAATAGTTAATTCAACACAGGACAAATACATCAATAGTTGCTGCAACCAGAGACAAATGCATTAATAGTTGCTTCAACACAGGACAAATACATCAATAGTTGCTGCAACACAGGACAAATACATCAATAGTTGCTGCAACACAGGACAAAGTACATCAATAGTTGCTGCAACACAGGACAAATACATCAATAGTTGCTGCAACACAGGACAATTACATCAATAGTTGCTGCAACACAGGACAATTACATCAATAGTTGCTGCAACACAGGACAAAGTACATCAATAGTTGCTGCAACACAGGACAAAGTACATCAATAGTTGCTTCAACACAGGACAAAGTACATCAATAGTTGCTGCAACACAGGACAAAGTACATCAATAGTTGCTGCAACACAGGACAAAGTACATCAATAGTTGCTGCAACACAGGACAAAGTACATCAATAGTTGCTGCAACACAGGACAAAGTACATCAATAGTTGCTTCAACACAGGACAAATACATCAATAGTTGCTGCAACACAGGACAATTACATCAATAGTTGCTGCAACACAGGACAAATACATCAATAGTTGCTGCAACACAGGACAAATACATCAATAGTTGCTGCAACACAGGACAAAGTACATCAATAGTTGCTGCAACACAGGACAAAGTACATCAATAGTTGCTGCAACACAGGACAAAGTACATCAATAGTTGCTGCAACACAGGACAAATACATCAATAGTTGCTGCAACACAGGACAAATACATCAATAGTTGCTGCAACACAGGACAAAGTACATCAATAGTTGCTGCAACACAGGACAATTACATCAATAGTTGCTGCAACACAGGACAAAGTACATCAATAGTTGCTGCAACACAGGACAAAGTACATCAATAGTTGCTGCAACACAGGACAAAGTACATCAATAGTTGCTGCAACACAGGACAAAGTACATCAATAGTTGCTGCAACACAGGACAATTACATCAATAGTAGCTGTAACCAGGGACAAATGCTTTAAGTAAAGGATAAAACACGCCTTCTAGGTTTTGCTGAAAATGCAAACAGAAGGTAGAGGGAATTACTAAGTTAATTTTGATTTTGGAAAACAAATCAAGAAATTCCACATATCCCACACTGATATTATTCTCGTCATGAAATAATTAAATACAGTAAACTACAGGTATAATGAACTCAAAGGGACTACTAATTTTAGTTTGTTATAACCGTAATTCATTATAAGCATATATACAGCATGAATACAGCAAATAGTCGGGACTAAAAAGTTAGTTAATTATATCCGTCAGTTCGTTATAAGTGTGTTCGTTGTAACTGTAGTTTACTGTACTTCAATTTGGAGTACTTTTTATGTTCAACGTTTTTGTTGTAATGTATAATAAAGTTCCTCTTATGACCATCATAGGCTACTGCCAACCAGTCCGGCGCCCTCATGGACTCCACTTGGACCTCACACACTGCTGTCTCAAGGTATTGGTAACCATGAGGGTCATGTTAAGACTTCTAGTGACCAATTACTCCGAAATCAAACTAAATCTGCACATCAATGTTGTAGGACTGACACGACATGTGCATACATACATGGCTCCTTAAAATACCATTGATTACCTTCTGAGATGCTGGTGACGTAAATCTGTTGCTGGAACTTGGGAGCCTTGTTGTTGGCATCTTGTAAGTTGACAGTGACAATGGTGGTACCTGTCTTCGGAGGACTACCGGAGTCAATAGCAAACACCTGAACACAGAGCATCCACTCACAGAAACTGGTGCAGAACTCAACATCACAGCAGTGAACTGAAGGTCCCAATCTCATTAAAATCAGATCTAAGTTCTCACTGCCGCTAAACAAAGATCTGAGGACATCCCATTACAGGTCACGTCAGAACAACCTTTCACAAACTTTGACTGACCACTGAAATTACTAAGAAGAAGTCGACATCAGCCAATCAGAAAGCAGCTTTCTCGAGCTTTATGGCACTCGTTTCAACCTGGCGACTTCCATATCAGACTACGCTTGAAAAATATGTTGACACAGTTCTCGATTAAAAGTTTGAAAACTGAACAAACGAACATTTCGGAATGTCTAATATATAGTTGTGATTATATACCAGTGCTTCCCGAGTACTGTGCAATGCCTCCTCCGTTCAAATGGAAGCGAGAGAAGGATGATAATTTTGACGGGTCGTAACTGTCATTCTGAATACACCATGTTAACGTTTTCGAGGTTGCATGATCAGAATGCATTCCGACTGTCACTTCCATGATCTGGTAAGCGACAGTTTGATTGGTCGGATGAAAGGTTGTACTGACATGACCCGTGATGGGATGTCCTCAGATCTTTGTTTAGCGATAGCGAGAACTAAGATCTGATTTTAATGAGACTGAATGAGTCCATGCAGTTAAAAGCATAATAAACACCCTTGGTACAGCTGTTAGTAAGACTGGACATCAAAGAGTAATGAGAGTGTTTGTTAGTTTGTTTGATTGTTTGTTTGTTTGTTTGTTTGTTTAACGCCTCTTTAGCAATATTCCAGCCATATGACAGCAGTCTGCAAATAATCAAGTCTGGACCAGACAAGCCAGTGATCGACATCATAGGCATTGCACCATGCAATTGAGATATGATGACATGCATCAACAAAGTGAGAATCTGACCACCCGACCCTGTTAGCTGCCTCTTATGACAAGCATGAGTTGCTGAAGATCAGCTTGAACTCAGATCTTCAATAGACATGTGAGTGAGTGAATAAGGTTCCGAGATGCACGTCACAATATATTCAAAACATAGCAAGTTAGGAGAGAATGGACTTCACACATTACAACCCCGGTAATGAACTGACCCTTTGATATAAAGGGTTTATCCAGAGCGACATGTGTGGCTGAGGTACAACAATAGGAAATACAGTAGCCACATTGTTCTATCAACAGTACAGTTACCATGGTTACTATAACGTTGGCTTGCAGTTCCTAAATAATGTGCTAAATCAGAGATCAAGAGGATTTCTAGATCACCAATTTTAGAGAAGAATGCCCTCAGTACAATCTAACTTTTGTAGTTGTTTCAAAATGTTCTTATCATTCATCTGACAAGTGAAAACCAAAGACTGACAGTACTGTATCAAAAATCCTTGTTTTTTTAGTTAAACCAAGCATTTTCACTTGAATTGTTTGATAGGCATAACTTAGAAGTTGATGAATGACAAAGCAGAGACAATTTACTATTTTCACTGTTATCAAACAAACTGAGTGAGTGAGTGAGTTGGGTTTAACGCCTGTTTTAACAGTATTCCAGTTATATCACGGCGTGTCAGCTTAATGTGGAAGGAAAGACCGAAGTGATGCAGGTCTCAGACGTTTACCACTTCGGTGAAACCCATGGGTATGGGTATGGTGCTGACAAACCTAGAAACATAATCGGGGTGAATCTGGATTCGAACACACAATCATAGGTTTCTGGCATGCCCAAGGGACGCAACTCTAATTCTACGATAAGATTACTCACAGTCATCCTGTAGACAGGGAACACGTTGTAGTCAAACTTGGCCTTGCTGCTGACCGTGATCAAACCACTGCTGTTGCCGATGTCAAAATGTTCCCGTCCTCCTGACTGAATCGTGTATCGGAACTCTCCATTCTTTCGGCTGTCGGCATCAGTTGCAATCACAGACACAACAGACGTACCTGTTTGATGAAACATGTTTTTGATAAAATAACATAAATTCACACAGGAGGCCATAATATTATAGTTTCTCAATCAATCACATCATATTAAAGTCCCAATGTGTCAACAGGAGAGAGATTGTCTGGTCCAGACTCTATTATAAATACAGACCACGGTCATAATACTGGAATATTGCCGAGTGTCATTAAACAATAAACAAAACAAAAAACAAACAAACACAGGTGAAGATAATTTCTATGTGTGATACTCTGTTTCCTTACTTGAAGACAAACAAGAAGCTTCATGTCAATCACATCCATCTAACACCAACATTGCCTTGAACATGTTTAATTTTTAAAATAGAGTAATCACATTTTTTAAAATTTGAATGTAAATGTAATTATTAACAAATAGTGGCCTAAAAGTTCACAATCTATTTAAAAAACACATTTTGTGTTTCCATGTCATTAGAAAGTCATTGTAATGTATATACAGTATAGGCAAAGGAAGGAAAAGCTTGACTATAGCAGTAATGTCTCCTTACATCAAGGGGCGGTCGGGTAGCCTAGTGGTTAAAGCGTTCGCTCGTCACACCGAAGACCCGGGTTCGAATGGGTACAATGTGTGAAGCCCATTTCAGGTGTCCCCCACCGTGATATTGCTGGAATATTGCTAAAAGCGGCGTAAAACCAAACTCACTCACTCACACTATGTGGAGGTGAGTGACATGAAGTTTAAACAGACCTGTGAAGATCCGGATTCTTCAACAACCCAAGCTTGCCATGAGAGGCGACTGTACTTGTCGTAAGAGGTGACTAACGGATCAGGGGGTCAGGCTCGCTGACTTGGTTGATGCATGTTATCAATCCCAATTGCGTGGATCGATGCTCATGATATTAATCACTGGATAGTCTGGTCCAGACTCGATTATTTACAGACTGCCCTCAAAAAGCTGTGATCCCTTTCGTCGCCTCTTGCAGCAAGCATGGGTTGCTGAAGACCTATTCTACCCCGGATCTTCACGCGCCAGTACCCTAATTGGGGCAAATATGTAATTTTATCCACTGACCAGTGGAACCCAAGGAAGAAAGCTCTGAGCAGTGAGCTGTAGTGACCACTGGTCAACTTGGTCCTCAAGTGGTGACTAACTGGAGCTGATTGGCCACCACCCAATTCTTACCTGTAGGGGCCATTTCTGTGATGTTGGCAAAATATGATCCGCTCATGAAGGTGGGTGAGTTGTTATTCTCATCCTGGAAGATGACAAGTACATCATTGTAATTACTTAATAATAATTATAATTAAACACAGATAAATATTTAATACCTCCCAAAATAATAAAATGAGTTTAGGTTTAAGAAACTAAAAGAATTTCTCAGGCAATGACTTTTGAAAACATAGTACGGGCGAGTTGGTGGTGTTTACTAGTATGTAACCAAATAAACGATTGTCTACCATAAACCTGGGAAAGGACCTCCCTACATAAACAAACTCCTATTGCCGCCATGACCATAACACAAGATGCGCAGTAAAACAGTGCTAATGTAAAGGGAAGTAACTGTGTGCTTTATTGGATCTCATTAATTTTAAGTAATAGGATTTTTTCATTTTTTTTCAAAATGGAATAAAAAAAAACGTGCGGCAGACTTTATGAAGATGTGGGCAGTGCCTGAGAACCAAGACTATTATTTTTTTAACCTTACAAATATAAACAGAAAGACTGACATTAATGTATGTGACCCACACATACTTGCAGTGCTACAGACTGAACTAATCCTGCAGGCATCGCAAGTAAATACAAACACATGCTGACTAGTATCGAAACTTAAATGTCATTTCTCGTCACGATATGGCTGAAATATTGCCGATGTGACGTAAAGCTTTAACTCACTCACTAAATGTCATTTCTGTGAAAATGCATACTTGTCTTGAAAATGAAATGTTTGTGATTAAACCATTTCTTATAGGAGTGGAAAGTTCTAAATACCAAAAGGCATAATTCATACCAATGATTGTTCATATCAAGATTCATGCACCTGATCTGAATCTGTATCAAATCAATTATTTCGACTTCTCAATGAGAACAGAAGGGAGACAGACGTTACCTGTACATCCACCCTGACGGTCATGTTGTTATACTGTGGGGGGCTGCCATTGTCAGAAGCCTGGATCACCACTTCAAAGCTGCAGAAAACGAAGCAACACCTCAACATCCACACTCAGGTAACTTTTATTTTGCAAATGTCAACCTGCAATGTCCTCTTCACCTCCATGTCCTGGACGGGACTCAACCCAAACAAGTACGAGATTCTGTACTTTACTAAGAAAGCTTTATCCCAAATATAACATTTGTTACATAATATTTACCTTGCAAATTTCATTTCAACCACAAGTACAAATAAAATATTAAAAAATAATCAGGTCTTTTCGGACACTGGAACACCGATGTATACTTACAAACATAAACAAACTGCTTTTTTTTAAATCTTTCATGATTGCTACCATGGTATATCAATGAAGTTTTCTTGGAAACCTTTAAGAAGAACTGAGATAGATATTTCTTGGCCAACAAGTTGCATATCAACACAGTCATCACATATGTGAAAAGGGGGCACAGGTGGCCCAGTCGTCTAAGGCGCCGCGATTTGCTGTGCACAGTTGCGTCCCTTGGGCCAGCCAGAAACCTATAATTTGTGGGTTCGAATCCCGGTTCGCCCCGATTATGTTTCTAGGTTTGTCAGCACCATACCTGTGCTCGTGGGTTTTACCGAAATGGTAAACGTCTGAGACCTGCATCACTTCGGGCTTTCCTCCCACATTAAGCTGACACGCCGTGATATGACTCGAATACTGTTAAAAGCGTGGTAAACCCAAGACATTCCACCCAGATCAAGTCCAGATCAAGTCCAGATCAAGTCCAGATCAAGTGCACTCACCGTCCATTGCTGGGAGTTTCATCATAGTCGATATAGCTGACAAGTGTGAGCTCGCCTGATGTCTCGTTCACCTGGAATGCGTTGTTACGGGTGTTTCCTGCTATGATCCTGTATGTGATGTTACTAGAAGGGTCTTCATTGTCACGAGCCTGGAAACAAAGAAACACTTATAACATGAAGAACTTCTCGTGGCCTCTTCGACCCGTGAAGACTGGGGGTAGAATAGGTCTTCAGCAACCCATGCTTGCCGTAAAAGGCGACTAACGGGATCAGTTGGTCAGGCTCGCTGACTTGGTTGATGCATGTCATCATTTCCCAATCCCATTGATCGATGCTCATGATGTCAATCACAGAATAGTCTGGTCCAGATTTGATTATTTACAGACCACTGTCATATAGCTGGAATATTGCTGAGTGCGGCGTAAAACAACAAACGAATGAACAAACGAACGGGGCCTCTTCAACAGTGAAATAACAAGTGACAACTGTGTATTGTCATTAAACTTTCAGCTTTCACTTTCTTGAAAACATTATTATCTAAAGAAGTACAGTAACAAACTCAAAGGGACCACTAATTTGTTATAACCATAGTTCATTATAAGCATATATACAGCATATATGCAGCAAATGTCTGAAGCCAAAAACCAGTTTGTTGTATCCGTCAGTTTGTTATAAATGTGGTTTACTGTATTTTGTTTACATTTTGTATCTTAGCATAAAAAGAAATATGTTAATTCCTACTTGTTCTACTAGAATGCTGCCTCGACTTCTTTCCATGCAGAAGAACTGGTTGGCAGGTACAAACTAGGGCTGGGATAAGTCCAAATTTACTACCATGGGACCCACCCCCCTATTACCCGACCCTACCCTGGGACCCACCCCCCTATAACCCGACCCTACCCTGGGACCCACCCCCCTATTACCCGACCCTACCCTGGGACCCACCCCCCTATTACCCGACCCTACCCTGGGACCCACCCCCCTATTACCCGACCCTACCCTGGGACCCACCCCCCTATTACCCGACCCTACCCTGGGACCCACCCCCCTATTACCCGACCCTACCCTGGGACCCACCCCCCTATTACCCGACCCTACCCTGGGACCCACCCGCCTATTACCCGACCCTACCCTGGGACAAACCCCCCTATTACCCGACCCTACCCTGGGACCCACCCCCCTATTACCTGATCCCACCCAGGTACCCACCCGCCTATTACCCGACCCTACCCTGGGACCCACCCCCCTATTACCCGACCCTACCCAGGTATCAAACCCCTATTACCCGACCCTACCCAGGTACCCACTGTAGCTCTCAGAAAGAAATACAAACATTTGTCACTTACAGTGTCACCATAGAGTTCAAGATAATTTTTGCCATTCAACAATATATCACATGACTAACCACGGGTCCGAGTAGTCCTGTGGGTACCCACCCGGCCCGAGTACCCGAGTTACCTGTCCCAGCCGTAGTACAAACAATATTTATTTACTTTTCAAACATGAACGTTTTGATGAATATTCTTGACTACTAAATTCCAATGTGACATAAAATTTCGGGTTCTGAAATCGTGGGTCAGTCAGACTTTTGAAACCAAACCTAACAGCACATTTACCTGCACCACTACAGCTGGTCGGAGTTCGAGGGATGTTTCCTGTGCATATGTCTGATAAAGAGCTCTCTCTGGGATTGGAAGCTCATCGTTAATGTTTGTGATTCTGATCGTGAGGGTTCTTGAGGTCTCGCGGGGAGGGCTGCCTTCATCCTGGGCATTGACGAGAATCTGATACACCTTCTGTGTCTCATAGTCCAGTGGCTTGCTCAGCTTCAGGTACCCCGAGGTTGCATTGATTGTAAATCTGTAATAGGAGGTAACAATAAAGTAATGACTTTGAGTTATTCATGGGAGCTGTAATAAACTGGTGAGTCTCTCAGTGATGCAAAAGTTCAACTATCATAGGAAGCTATCATTAATACTTTACAACGGGTGGCCCTGTCATCTAAGGTGTGGCTTTTTCGCTGTGCAGAGTTGCGTCCCTTGGGCATGCCAGAAATGACACAATAATAATTTGAGCATGCCCCTTAGTGGCTTGGAAATACGCACAATATAAATAGCCTATTATTATGATAAATTAAGTCACTCTTACTGGTCATTTCCAGTTCCTCTTAGGCTGTACAAGACTCCGCCATTCTTGCCTTCATCTATGTCAACAGCCTGAAAGATACAAATTGATTTTCAATTCTGATTGATAAAACTCTTGATACCTCCTCATCCATGACAGCTGTGTGTCAACATGGACATGAGGCTTAAAAAAATAAAAGAACTTGTTCTCAGGCAATAACTTTTGAAAATATAGTGCGGGCAGGCAGTGTTTTTTTTTTCCTTTTTGCTTGTCCAAAATAGTATGTTACCAAATAAATCATAAACAAACATACAAACCCCTCTTGCCGCCATGACCATAACACAAGATGCACAGTAAAGCATCAGCATGTAAAGGGAACTAAATTTGTGTTGTATTGGTTCTCATTGTTTTGAAGTATTGTTGATTTTTAAAATGGAAATAAAAATGAAACATGCGGCACACTTTATGATGAAGTGGCCGGTGCCTGAGAAGCAAGACTATTATTTTTTTAGACAAATTTAAATTCCTTTGTAAAACATAACTGCTGACATGAAGTGAGTTTTTTGTACAAGGTGAGCTGAGGTGAAATTGGGTTTTAACGTCGCGTCCCAAGATAATTGCACTTATATAGCAACGTGCATGCACGTGTGTGTGTGGCTGCTTGTACTAGTCCGGACTGATGCCGATTTATAGTGCTAGCACATTGAGATACCATGCCGCAGTTTAACATGAATATCCCACTCAGACACAGTATACTGACTCCGAGCCGACCAGTCCTTGCTTTAGCCCTTTAATGTCGAGCGCCAGACAGGGTAACAACAAGTACCATCTTTTAACGTCTTTTGGTATAACAGGGCCGGGGAGCGAACCCCGGACCTTCCTCTCTCCGGGCGGATGCTCTACCACTAGGCCGAGGAGGCATTTTTTGTACAAGGGAACTATCCTGCCCGAGATTCCTGTACATTACCTCTATGGTGGCGATGGAGGTCTCCACTGGTGCATTCTCAGGTAGTGTGAATTCATACTGTTGTTCAGTAAACTGAGGGGAGTTATCATTCAGGTCCTGCAGGAATATGCTGACCGTTGCTGTGCTGGTTCTTGGATTGATATTCGACTCGCGAGCTTCAAGCTGTTTGAAACAGAACAAATACAACAGGATAGAACATATTCCAGTGATATCATGCAATTTAAAAAGCTAAAACAGCATACATAACGAATGGTAACACTTGATACCTACAGGGGATGGACACAGGGTGTGATGTGACACTAGCACAGCCAGGACTACCTACAGGGGATGGACACTGGGTGTGATCTGACACTAGCACAGCCAGGACTACCTACAGGGGATGAACACAGGGTGTGATGTGACACTAGCACAGCCAGGACTACCTATAGAGGATGGACACTGGGTGTGATGTGACACTAGCACAGCCAGGACTACCTACAGGGAGTGTACACAGGGTGTGATGTGACACTAGCACATCCAGGACTAGCTACAGGGTGTGTACACAGGGTGTGATGTGACACTTGCACAGCCAGGACTACCTACAGAGGATGGACACTGGGTGTGATATGACACTAGCACAGCCAGGACTAGCTACAGGGGATGTACACTGGGTGTGATGTGACACTAGCACAGCCAGGACTAGCTACAGGGGATGGACACTGGGTGTGATCTGACACTAGCACAGCCAGGACTACCTACAGGGGATGTACACTGGGTGTGATGTGACACTAGCACAGCCAGGACTACCTACAGGAGATGGACACTGGGTGTGATGTGACACTAGCACAGCCAGGACTACCTACAGGGGATGCACACAGGGTGTGATGTGACACTAGCACAGCCAGGACTACCTACAGGGGATGCACACAGGGTGTGATGTGACACTAGCACAGCCAGGACTACCTACAGGGGATGAACACAGGGTGTGATGTGACACTAGCACAGCCAGGACTAGCTACAGGGGATGTACACTGGGTGTGATGTGACACTAGCACAGCCAGGACTAGCTACAGGGGATGGACACTGGGTGTGATCTGACACTAGCACAGCCAGGACTACCTACAGGGAATGTACAACAGGTGTGATGTGACACTAGTACAGCCAGGACTACCTACAGGGGATGTACACAGGGTGTGATGTGACACTAGCACAGGCAGGACTGCCTACAGGGGATGGACACCGGGTGTGATGTGACACTACCACAGCCAGGACTACCTACAGGGGATGTACACAGGGTATGATGTGACACTAGCACAGCCAGGACTACCTACAGGGGATGGACACAGGGTGTGGTGTGACACTAGCACAGCCAGGACTACCTACAGGAGATGGACACAGGGTGTGATGTGACACTAGCACAGCCAGGACTACCTACAGGGGATGCACACAGGGTGTGATGTGACACTAGCACAGCCAGGACTACCTACAGGGGATGGACACCGGGTGTGATGTGACACTACCACAGCCAGGACTACCTACAGGGGATGTACACAGGGTATGATGTGACACTAGCACAGCCAGGACTACCTACAGGGGATGTACACAGGGTGTGATGTGACACTAGCACAGCCAGGAATACCAACAGGGAATGTACAACAGGTGTGATGTGACACTAGCACAGCCAGGACTACCTACAGGGGATGGACACCGGGTGTGGTGTGACACTAGCACAGCCAGGACTACCTACAGGGGATGTACACAGGGTGTGATGTGACACTAGTACAGGCAGGACTGCCTACAGGGGATGGACACCGGGTGTGATGTGACACTAGCACAGCCAGGACTACCTACAGGGGATGTACACAGGGTGTTATGTGACACTAGCACAGCCAGGACTACATACAGGGGATGGACACCGGGTGTGATGTGACACTAGCACAGCCAGGACTACCTACAGGGGATGGACACCGGGTGTGATGTGACACTAGCACAGCCAGGACTACCTACAGGGGATGTACACATCATACACCAACTCACTGTCATGATTACAAAGCTAAAAACCAAAGTTTTTGTTAAGTCATGAATGGCAGTTCAGTGTGGAATGTCCAACATGACAATGATTGTAGACATTTACCGCCTTTGTGAAACATATTCGTGGTACGGTTCAAGGTTCATTGTTGGGAAGACTCTGCCTTTTTTAATCCAATATCAGCAAATCCAGGCAACTAAAAGGGACACAACTCTACAAAGAAAATTGCAGCAACTTGGGATAACCCATGGCCCCTGAATAGAGATTATTAAGAACATTCAATCTTTAGAGAAGCAGCAGAATTTCTGCCCATGGCACTCACCACCACTGTCTGGGTTCTTAGGCTTGGTTTGTCATAATCTAGCAGGGTTGCGTTGATGACAAGCAAGTTGACAGCGACATTTCCCGACACTTCATCTTCTGGGAAGATCTTAAATGTGTTCTGTGACTGATCAACTATGACCACTGTGTACATGGCATTGCTGGGCTGAAAGGAATAAAACACACCGATAATAAGTTACTCGGGTCGGGTACTCGGGTTGGGTGGGTACTGAGTAGGACTCGGGTACCCACATGACTACCCGGACCTGTGGTTTGTCATGTGATATATTGTTTAATGGCAAAAATGATCTAGAACTCTATGGTGACACTATAAGTGACACATGTTCGCATTTCTTTCTGACTATGCACCCATTCCTTCTGACTTAATATGTTTGAATAAACATAAAACTATCTAAATACATTTGCTCAGACTATGATAGGGCTATGATCAAATGTTTCCCAATTAGACATTTTGTCTACAGCAGGTACCCGGGTAGGGTTGAGTAATAGGAGGGTGTGTACCCTGGTAGTATATTTGGACTCGTCCCAGCCCTGATATCCATAATATTACAAGCTGATTGCCCCTATGAGGATTAGAAATGATCTTCGGCAACACATGCATGTCATAAATGGAAACAAACAGGAATGGTTGGCCAGACTTGCATGCATGTCACCGTATCCCAATTGCTTAAGAATGGTGCGCATGATGTAAATCACTGGATTGTCTAAGCTAGACTCGATTATTTACAGGTGGAATATTGCTGAGTGCGGCATTATACAACAAACAAACAAGCTGATTGTCTTTCTTGCTAAGACAGTATTTCAATGTTTGTTTGTTTGTTGTTTAACGCCACACTCAACAATATTCCACCTATATGACGCGGTCAGTAAATAATCAAGTCTGGACCAGATACTCCCATGGCTGACATCATGAGCATCAATCTACGAAGCTGGGATACGATGACATGCACCAAACAAGTCAGCAAGCTTGACCGTCCGATCCTGTTAGTTGCCTCTTACGGCAAGCATGGGTTGCTGAAGACCTATTCTATACCCGGATCTTGACGTGTCAAGTATTCCAATGTTGACATTAACTCACATCATCCCTGTCTATGACCTGTATGTTGAGGTCGGGGATCTGGAAGTTGCTCTGGGCGTTGCTGTCTATCTCCGCTAGGGAGACGTTGTACGTGGTATTAGAGAAGGAGGGGATGTTGTCATTCTCATCCAAGATGTCCACTTGAACAAACGAGTCCCGCCTAGCATTTGTTTCTGTGCCATTGTCCAGTTCCACAGCCTGAAGGAAACACACAAATATAAGTGCTGACTGGAGTGAGTGAGTTGTGTTTAACACCGCTTTTAACAGTACTCCAGTTACCGTATTCGACATAATAAGCGCCCAGGGCGCTCTCAAAATTAGAAATAGGGGGCTCTTATTAAAATATTATTTGGGTAAAAAACAACAGAGTTCAAAGAGTGTAAATTTTGTGGTTTATGCTGAAATGTTTATGAACGACAGATATATTTTCCAGAATTTAATTGCCCATAATTAAGGGTGCATAAAACAAACATATTATCCACGAATGAACAGCCTTGTGTACATTAATCAATCAGAAGGGGTGCTAATTAGGATTGTTCACTTGCGAGTATATTAACAAATATCGACGTGGGCGCTTATTAGAGCGGGGCGCTTATTACGTCGAATACGGTATATCAAGGCGTGTCAGCATTATGTGGGAGGAAAGCCCGAAGTTATGCAGGTCTCAGACGTTTACCATTTGGGTGAAACCCATGAGCTCGGGTATGGTGCTGACAAACCTAGAAACATAACCCTGGCAAACCGGGATTCAAACCCACAATTATAGGTTTCTGGCGTGCCCAAGGGATGCAACTCTGCATAGCGAATTGCAGCGCCTTAGACGACTGGGCCCCCCGTGCCCCCAGTGCTGACTGGAAGGATAATGATTCTTGAGAGAATGTGCCAACTACCACAATACTAAGTTGTAGAGATCATAAAAGTTCGTCAAATTATTACTGAATATAAAACAAGCAATGAGGAAATATAACATAGCTACGTGATAAATCACAAAGAACAATGAAGAACAAAGAGTGGTGTATTTCACAATAAAACATTCTTCTATCATGACATCATTTCTGGAGATTTGAATATGCGCTCGCAACTCAATGACGTCATATATTGGACTTCATTTATTTTGAGAGGGAAGTGTCTATTGAGTTGTTCCCCATAGATGTAGCTGGGCTATGCAGATAAAGGTGGTTTGCATGGAAAGGTGGGAGACATATGACGGTATTAAGAAAAAAGGTACGATGATTGACGTGAGGTTTGTGAGAATATGCGGGAAATACTAAACTTAACCAACCTTTCGTTAAATAGACTTGTCAGACATTTCTCAGGTCAGATTTTATCCAGAGAGTCATCTTTATAAAAATTTGAGGAAATATTTTTAAAGCTTGTACATTTAATCACTATCCTCAAAGAGGCTGTACATAATGTTGATATCTCATGTAAGAAACAAATGACCCTTGGTCGTATGTTTATGCGCCCCTCATGGTTTATTCTCCCTGCAGTGTTTTATTATTATGATAAACAACTCCCACTTGTCGTTTATTCCTTAATTACAGATTACTTGTCCCAAGTGAATGAATGGTGTTAATCCCAAGCCGAGGGACTTCATTCTTTCACGAAGGACGGATAATTTGTAACTTTTGAGTAACTTCACTGAAGGCTGCCTATTGTACAGATGATGTAATGGAATCAGTTTGTGACGAAAAGAATGACATCATATCATATTTGTCCAACAAGGAAACATGGTGATGTCATATGGCTTCAACTGACCAATCAGCATTGAGAATCACTAAAATACATATGTGCAAATATTGGATAGTTATTATATGCTCTTTCTACCCTTGTGGGTGATATTAACAAATTATCACTTACATCAAGTGGTAGGTTGCATTTTCTTCTCTTATGATTGACTCATAAATGGAATTCAAAACAAATATATGATTTTTACGGCAACTGTTTTTGTATTTAACTTGATCTCACTGGGTGGCAATTGGTTTTAAGGTAATCGAAATGTTCGCTCCCTGGATACAAAATATATTGCCGTTAAAAGCAAACTTATAAGGATATTATTCAGGGCAGAAATAGGAATAGTGGTAATCACTCAAGAGATGAAAATATTAACAGACAAAGATCACCATGATTGGCACAACTAAACCAAAAGAGAACCTTGGTTTCAACATTTATACAGCACTTTCTGTGTTTAATGACTGTGTAGATACAGAAGGGAGATTAATCAGATGAAGACACTTATTCCTTTAAGGTGTGAATAAAAACTTCCTTATTTTGTAGTTTACAGTGAACTCAAAGAAATGGGAGTACTACCAACACCTTAACTGCTTGCGTTACCTGCTCACCTCAACTTCGAACCTGTACGAGCCAAGAAGGGTTTCTCGATCAATGGGTGCGTTGACGATGACAGGAGCTCTGTAGATGCTTTGATCAACAGGATCCGGCTTTGATGGCCCAAGACGGAACAAGCCACGAGTATCTACAACACACAACTCTCAATACAACCTGGTTCAAGTAATTTACAATCATGTGTTAACACCGCACTCAGGAATATTACAGCTATAAATTAGACAAAGAACATCTTGACTTACCATTCTTAATCTTAATCCTGACTGGTCTAGGATTACCCTGATCTCCGTCACGAGCACCAATTTGCAGCTGCACAGATGTGTTCTGGAGATACAACAAAAAAGGCCCATTGTATTCAGGTGTCAAACCTTACAAAACTTAGTGGATGTGTCAGTGGGTGCGTCAGTGGATGTGTCAGTGGGTGCACAGTGGGTGTGTCAGTGGGTGCGTCAGTGGGAGTGTCAGTGGGTGTGTCAGTGTGTGCACAGAAGGTGCATCAGTGGGTGTGTCAGTGTGTGCACAGGGGGTGCATCAGTGGGTGTGTCAGTGGGAGCGTCAGTGGGTGCGTCAGTGGGTTAGTCAGTGGGAGTGTCAGTGTGTGCATCAGTGGGTTAGTCAGTGTGTGCGTCAGTGTGTGCACAGTGGGTGTGTCAGTGGGTGTGTCAGTGTCTGCACAGCTGGTGTGTCAGTGGGAGTGTCAGTGGGTGCATCAGTAGGAGTGTCTGTATGTGTCAGTGGGTGCGTCAGTGGGTGTGTCTGGGAGTGTAAGTGGGTGGGTCAGTGGGTGTGTCAGTGGGTGTGCCAATGGGTGTGTCTGTGGGAGTGTCAGTGGGTGCGTCAGTGGGTATGTCAGAGGGTGCACAGTGGGTGTGTCAGTGGGTGTGTCTGTGGGAGTGTCAGTGGGTGTGTCAGTGGGAGAGTCAGTGGGAGTGTCAGTGGGTGCGTCAGTGGGTGTGTCAGTGGGTGCACAGTGGGTGTGTCAGTGGGTGTGTCTGTGGGAGTGTCAGTGGGTGTGTCAGTGGGAGAGTCAGTGGGAGTGTCAGTGGGTGCGTCAGTGGGTGTGTCAGAGGGTGCACAGTGGGTGTGTCAGTGGGTGTGTCTGTGGGAGTGTCAGTGGGTGTGTCAGTGGGAGAGTCAGTGGGAGTGTCAGTGGGTGCGTCAGTGGGTGTGTCAGTGGGTGCACAGTGGGTGTGTCAGTGGGTGTGTCAGTGGGTGCGTCAGTGGGTGTGTCAGTGGGTGCGTCAGTGGGTGCGCCAGTGGGTGTGTCAGTGGGTGCGTCAGTGGGTGCGCCAGTGGGTGCGTCAGTGGGTGTGTCAGTTGGTGCACAGTGTGTGCGTCAGTGGGTGTGTCTGTGGTAGTGTCAGTGGGTGCACAGTGGTTGTGTCAGTGGGTGTGTCAGTGTGTGTGTCAGTGTGTGTGTCAGTGGGTGTGTCAGGGGATGCGTCAGTGTGTGCACAGTGGGTGTGTCAGTGGGTGTGTCCATGGGTGCACAGTGGGTGTGTCAATGGGTGTTTCTGTGGGAGTGTCAGTGTGTGCGTCAATGGGTATGTCAGTGGGTGCACAGTGGGTGTGTCAATGGGTGTGTCTCTGGGAGTGTCTGTGGATGCATCAGTGGGTGTGTCAGTGGGAGAGTCAGTGGGTGCGTCAGTGTGTGCACAGAGGTGCGTCGGTGGGTGCGTCAGTGTGTGTGTCAGTGGGTGTGTCAGTGTGTGTGTCAGTGGGTGTGTCAGTTGGTGTGTCAGTGGGTGTGTCAGTTGGTGTGTCAGTGTGTGTGTCAGTGGGTGTGTCAGTGTGTGTATCAGTAGGAGTGTCAGTGGGTGCATCAGTGTGTGCACAGTGGGTGTGTCAATGTGTGCGTCAGTGGGTGCCTCAGTGTGTGCACAGAGGGTGCGTCAGTGTGTGCACAGAGGGTGCGTCAGTGTGTGTGTCAGTGGGTGTGTCAGGGGATGCGTCAGTGTGTGCACAGTGGGTGTGTCAGTGGGTGTGTCATGCTGTTTTTCTATAGACCGGAACCCCAAGACGTCTTCTCGCATTTTACCAATGTGGAGAATCAAACCCAGGTTTTCAGCATGGCAAGCACTCACTTCAACCACATGACCTCCTAAACAGGCCCAAAATATGTGAAAGGACCAGCGAAGACTAAAATTATTCTTCCTTTTTTTCTTTCGCCATGACTATGATAAAATTGTGTACAATATTTGATATATGCAATGATGTTCACAATTCCTATACCTAGTGTATATCAACTAACCTGTGGCACATTTTCCTTGACATAGATCGTGAGAGGAACATTGACAAATTCGGGTAGAGTGTCCTGGGTGTCGGCCACGTTGATCAGCACATTCACAGATGTGGTCAAAGCAGGAGTTCCTAAATCCTGGAAGAGAAGAAAGATTACTGTGTATTTTGAAATGAAGAGAGAGAGAGAGAGAGAGAGAGAGAGAGAGAGAGAGAGTGTGTGTGTGTGTGTGTGTGTGTGTGTGTGTGTGTCTGTGTCTGTGTGTGTGTGTGTGTGTCTGTGTCTGTGTGTGTGTCTATGTGTGTGTGTCTATGTGTGTGTGATATGTGAACACTGTGTGTGTGTGTGTGCGTGTGTGTCTGTCTGTCTGTGAGTGTATGAGTGTGTCTGTATGTGTGTGTGTGTGAACACTATGTGTGTGTGTGCATGTGCGAGTGTGTGTCTGTCTGTGAGTGTATAAGTGTGTCTGCATGTATGTGTGTCTGTGTCTGTATGTATGTGTGTGTTTGTGTCTATGAGTGTGTCTGTATGTGTGTGTGTGTCTGTATGTGTAATATGTGAACACTTTTAGCCAGATCAACATGAGGGAGCTGATCAGTTTGCACCAGAATGATGTATAAGCTCATGGCACACAGACACAAGACAACAGATTCCACACTTCCTACTTACCACTGCCTTCAGAGTCATGGTGTAACTTCGTCGTGACTCAAAGTCAAGTTGACGTTGTAGAACTATGGACGACCTATATCTCCCTGCCCCAGTCTGGAGTGTTTGGACAGTAAATGCATCACACGCTGTCCGCGACTAGAAAAAGATTTTCAACCATAATCAGATAATAAACCACACAATTTACATCACTTGTGTCAAATAAACAATGAGATACCGGTACTTTAAAATGTGTTCAGACTCTCATCTGTAAATGCTCATTCATTAACTCCTAAAAATAGCAACTTGATCAGTCACTACTAGGGATGTATTGATCCATGGAACAAATGATGCAATGGAAGTCTACAGCCACACCGGTATACGTTGATGACAAAATATCAAAAGTTAACATCAAATTGACGCTACACCACAGAATATATAGTTGTACCTATGTTGCAATAGTATCAATAGTGTTGTCTCTAGCTCCCTCAACCCCCACGCCATTCCCCTGCCCTCCTCCTCTCTGCTCCTCTCTAGCTCCCTCAACCCCCATGCCATTCCCCAGCCCTCCTCCTCTCTAGCTCCCTCAACCCCAACGCCATTCCCCAGCCCTCCTCCTCTCGAGGTCCCTCAACCCCCATGCCATTCCCCAGCCCTCCTCCTCTCTGCTCCTCTCTAGCTCCCTCAACCCCCACGCCATTCCCCAGCCCTCCTCCTCTCTGCTCCTCTCTAGCTCCCTCAACCCCCATGCCATTCCCCAGCCCTCCTCCTCTCTGCTCCTCTCTAGCTCCCTCAACCCCCACGCCATTCCCCTGCCCTCCTCCTCTCTGCTCCTCTCTAGCTCCCTCAACCCCCATGCCATTCCCCAGCCCTCCTCCTCTCTGCTCCTCTCTAGCTCCCTCAACCCCCACGCCATTCCCCAGCCCTCCTCCTCTCTAGCTCCCTCAACCCCAACGCCATTCCCCTGCCCTCCTCCTCTCTGCTCCTCTCTAGCTCCCTCAACCCCCATGCCATTCCCCAGCCCTCCTCCTCTCTAGCTCCCTCAACCCCAACGCCATTCCCCTGCCCTCTTCCTCTCTGCTCCTCTCTAGCTCCCTCAACCCCCACGCCATTCCCCAGCCCTCCTCCTCTCTAGCTCCCTCAACCCACGACTGCCACACACGTCATTCCCCTGCCCTCCTCCTCTCTAGCTCCCTCAACCCACGACTGCCACACAAGTCATTCCCCAGCCCTCCTCCTCTCTAGCTCCCTCAACCCACGACTGCCACACACGTCATTCCCCTGCCCTCCTCCTCTCTGCTCCTCTCTAGCTCCCTCAACCCACGACTGCCACACACGTCATTCCCCTGCCCTCCTCTCTAGCTCCCTCAACCCACGACTGCCACACACGTCATTTCCCTGCCCTCCTCTCTAGCTCCCTCAACCCACGACTGCCACACACGTCATTCCCCTGCCCTCCTCTCTAGCTCCCTCAACCCACGACTGCCACACAAGTCATTCCCCTGCCCTCCTCTCTAGCTCCCTCAACCCACGATTGCCACACACGTCATTCCCCTGCCCTCCTCTCTAGCTCCCTCAACCCACGACTGCCACACACGTCATTCCCCTGCCCTCCTCTCTAGCTCCCTCAACCCACGACTGCCACACAAGTCATTCCCCTGCCCTCCTCTCTAGCTGTCTCAACCCACGACTGCCACACACGTCATTCCGCTGCCCTCTTCCTCTCTGCTCCTCTCTAGCTCCCTCAACCCACGACTGCCACACACGTCATTCCCCTGCCCTCCTCTCTAGCTGTCCCAACCCACGACTGCCACACACGTCATTCCGCTGCCCTCCTCATCTCTGCTCCTCTCTAGCTCCCTCAGCCCACAACTGCCACACACGTCATTCCCCTGCCCTCCCCTCTAGCTCCCTCAACCCACGACTGCCACACACGTCATTCCCCTGCCCTCTTCCTCTCTGCTCCTCTCTAGCTCCCTCAACCCACGACTGCCACACACGTCATTCCCCTGCCCTCCTCTCTAGCTCCCTCAACCCACGACTGCCACACACGTCATTCCCCTGCCCTCTTCCTCTCTGCTCCTCTCCAGCTCCCTCAACCCACGACTGCCACACACGTCATTCCCCTGCCCTCCTCTCTAGCTGTCCCAACCCACGACTGCCACACACGTCATTCCCCTGCCCTCTTCCTCTCTTCTCCTCTCTAGCTCCCTCAACCCACGACTGCCACACACGTCATTCCCCTGCCCTCTTCCTCTCTGCTCCTCTCTAGCTCCCTCAACCCACGACTGCCACACACGTCATTCCCCTGCCCTCCTCTCTAGCTGTCCCAACCCACGACTGCCACACACGTCATTCCCCTGCCCCCCTCCTCCTCTCTGCTCCTCTCCAGCTCCCTCAACCCACGACTGCCACACACGTCATTCCCCTGCCCCCCTCCTCCTCTCTGCTCCTCTCTAGCTCCCTCAACCCACGACTGCCACACACGTCATTCCCCTGCCCCCCTCCTCCTCTCTGCTCCTCTCTAGCTCCCTCAACCCACGACTGCCACACAAGTCATTCCCCTGCCCTCGTCACAGGTGACTCACCTCAAAATCAGTTCCAGAACATGCGACTCTGACACGGGCATTGTCTGCACTATCTTCATCACGTACTGATACGCCGCTGAATATCGTGGTTCCAACTCCAGCATTCTGGAGACAATGCAATCGATCAATAAGCAAATTATAAAGGAATGGCTTCTATCTCACACCACCACCATCAGACAATTACCAATGGCCTCACATTTACTTCTTTTCACATTTTATCTGGGTAGTGATCAGATTTAATTTTCAAAGAGTGCATAATCGTGAAGTTCACTAACATACTATCAGTACGGACGGTGCTTCTCCTAGCCTGTTATAGGCAGCAATGGTAATACTGCTTAATTGAAATAAAGGATAACCCAAATGATATTGGCATTAGTTCAATCTATGTATCAAAATGTTCTCTTTCACAGATTTCTGCTATAGACTTCGCATAGACTTCCCACCGCATAGACTTCACACCGCATAGACTTCCCACCGCATAGACTTCCCATAGACTTCATATCGCATAGACTTCACGCCGCATAGACTTCACACCAATATAACAGGACTAAGACTCTGGGCCTAGATTTTCAAAACGATCTTAGCTCTAAAATTATCGTAAAGTTATCGTAAGGAAATCGTATTTTCAAAACTATCGTAGCCCTAAGATATCTTAAGTTTGTCGTAAATCTAAGATAGCCCTATACCTGTCGTAAGTTTATTTTATCCTCATCCAAAATGGCGGCATACTTTGCTCTGGACATTTTTCATGATGAAGATGACAATGATTTGATGACAAGACCGAGGATATTCCGAGACAGAACTTGTCCCCTCGATACGCTTGACGACTTCGAGCTATTCTCCCGCTACAGATAGGTGTCGTAGCTCTGAGTGATCTGCGACAGGTTTACGATTGTTTCGAAAATCTATCTTATCTTAGTCTTAAGATATCTTATCTTTGAACGTAAGCAGTTAAGATTTATCTAACCAAGATCATTTCGAAAATCTAGGCCCAGGATGATAATGGTAAAAATACTTTGGCATCTCATGTAAGAAATATTTTATTTAGATATGTTTTGGATTTATATGGCTGTCTCAGGACATTGGTTGCACCTCATCATTTATGGTAATTTTCGAACAGATTTAAAGACTGCTTCTTTCAAGATTATCATCACTCCCTCTACGCTTCATCTGAATTTAATTATTGTTCTCTGTTTTAATCTTGACTTAAATGTAGAAACCTATTTAACTTGTAGTCTTCTCTCTTATCAATGAAAAATATTAACCATGTTTCGGTGTAATAACTTTAGACTTGCTGTTGAATGCGGCCGCCATACAAATCCCCCACATAACGAACACCCCTGCCATGCCAGGGGCTCTGATTATATGAGGATGAATTACATGTGTTGTTGATAAGTGATACCCAATATATATTTAGTTACATAAAAGTAATAAAATATTGGATAAAATTGCTTAAAATGCCAAATACCAGATTACCAAAGAAATGCTATTACATGATGATTCTTTACAATAGCAGAGGTAAAAATAACTGGGCCTCGGGTGTCAAAAAGATACTCCAATCTTGCGGGTATGAGTACATTTGGAGAGAGCAACATGTAACAGTACCAGATCGTTTCATATATAATTTAACACAAAGGCTAAAAGATATGTATTTTCAAAAGTGGTACTCTTCCCTAGATTTACACAATAAATTAAAGCATTACACCTGTTTTAAATCATTCATTCTGACCGAAAAATATCTTTTGGATATAAATGTTAAGAAATTCCGAACAGCACTATCCCGTTTCAGATGTAGTTCTCATGACCTTCTAATAAAAAAAGGTAGACGTTTAGCGATACCATGGGAAAACAGATTGTGTAAATATTGTACTTGCCAAGAGATAGAAGATGAATACCATTTTTTGTTAGTCTGTCCATTGTATGCAAATATCAGAAAAGAATACATACATAAATATTTTTATCTGAATCCTAGAATAGACAAATTTTATATCCTCATGTCATCTCATATTGAAACAGTCACAAAATATCTTTCAATGTATATATATCATGCAATGAACATCAGATCCTCTGCATTATAGATATGATATTTTGTTACGATATATGTAATTCCTATTGCTCCCATTGCTACTGTAAGTATATATGTACAATAGGCCTATGGCCTTTTCAGTACTTGAAATAAAGATTGATTGATAAGTGACAGCTATTCCAAACTGAGAAGAGAATGTTCTGCTAACCATCCACCAACAACTTAAATCTTTGTAAGGCTTATGTCAACCGACAATATCCATACTATTAAATGTTTGATTAAATTCCTTTGTTAAGTACTAAAGATAAGAGGCAAATTACCTTTTCCTGTAACATAAATCATACTTTTCTCCAGCTATTTATTCAGCATGTACATTTAATTATTTTATCCATCTAGCTTGTATTATGGGCCTAGGGCGTAAGTACTGAATAAAGTCTGTCTATCTGTATTTACCTCCTCATAATCCAGGGGGCACGGGTGGCCCAGTTGTCTAAGGCACCGCGGATTCGCTGTGCAGAGTTGCGTCCCTTGGGCACGCCAAAAGCCTATGATTGTGGGTTCGAATCCCGATTCAGTCTGATTATGTTTCTAAGTTTGTCAGCACCATACCCGTGCTCGTGGGTTTCACCGAAGTGGTAAACGTCTGAGGCCTGCATCACTTCGGGCTTTCCTCCCACATTAAGCTGACACGCCGTGATATGACTGGAATACTGTTAAACCCAACTCACTCACTCCTCATTATCCCCTCTCTTATCATGTGAATGATTCTCTGTAAGATTGTGGTACTTACCTCATTCACACCCGTGCTATATGGGCCATTGAGAAACTCAGGGGATTCATCGTTAACATCTGTTAACGTAATGTCAACCTCTACTGATGCCTGCAAATATGGAAAAGATATTAAACGTTTTACAGGGATCAAACCCAACACTACATCCTTCATTACACGGCATTAGGAATACCCTACATGTAAAAGCATAGCGTGTCCTGTTAAACAAAACGTTCACAGTGCAAAGACTTTCAAAAGGGAATGACCAAAATGCGAGGAGAGAAATTATCAGACACACAACGGTCATTATCCACAAGTGTCCTCAAAAACAATGAGTGTGGGGTCCAAAATAAACTGTTCTTTGTTTGTTGTTTAATGCCACACTCAGAAATATTCAAGCTCTACTATGGCGGTCTGTAAATATTCAAGTCTGGACCAGACAATCCAGTGATTGACATCATGAGCATTGATCCATGCAACTGGGATACAATGACGCGCATTAACCAAGTCGGCGAGCCTGACCACCGGATCTTGTTAGTCCCTTCTTACAACAAGCATAGTCACCTTTCACGGCAAGCTGGATATTCATGGGTAAAATAAGCTGGATATTCATGGGTAAAATAAGCTGGATATTCATGGGTAAAATAACCTGGATATTCATGGGTAAAATAACCTGGATATTCATGGGTAAAATAACCTGGATTTTCATGGGTAAAATAACCTGGTTATTCATGGGTAAAATAACCTGGATATTCATGGGTAAAATAACCTGGACATTCATGGGTAAAATAACCAGGATATTCACAGGTAAAACAACCTGGATATTCATGGATAAAATAATGTGGGTATTCACAGGTAAAATAACCTGGATCTTCACAGGTAAAATAACCTGGATCTTCACAGGTAAAACAAACTGTTTACAGGTGGGGTCACATCATGAATATGTGCATACATAAAAAAAAACTACATCCCACAAGGTCCAGTATTCTGACCGATTACATGACTTACTGTTAGGCCTCTATTGTCCCAGCATGTAAACACTGGTTTGAGCAGACGAGCATTGTCTGCTGTTGTATTCTGAAATTCTCTCAAATAGTTCTGGAAGGAAAATACAATAGTTCTTAATAAAACTACAAAATCTTTTCACAAACAAAAGATACCTAGTGCATGGATGTTGAATGCATGGTAGACTTGACCAGTGACATCTTCCCGAGGCAAGGGAGTTAACTGACTGTAAAAGTCCAAGTTTCCACCCTTGCCGAACTCGCCTGGTATTATGGAGTTACATTTTGGCTGAACTAACAAATCTATGCATTGTCCAATCAAAATCGCGCAATGAAATCGAAAACCAGTTCTTAAACTGTCATGCAGATTTTGGTCGATTGCAGGATTTGCAAAGCATGTGCACCGCCAACTCGTTGTCAACAGATATTTTCCAAATCTTTTCATGTTTTTAATCATGGTGCTCATGTAATTAGATGCAATTTGCAATGTAAGACCTGTTTTATCACAATATAGATCTTGATTATCGACTTGACTGACTGTCGTGGAGCTCTCTATACTATCGCTGCCACCAGTCAAAACTCCCCACTTTGTTTGGTGGCCACAACCATGCTTGGAGTTGAACTCCCATCCGAATGACTGTTGTGTTTAAAAACAAGTGATGACTGTTGTGACGCCGAATACACTTACCCCTACTAAATTCATTCATTGTTTGTCAATTTCAATTTCATTAAAACTATCATGTAATTGATATAGTAAGAATGTAAGGGAGAAGTTGGTTGATTTTCCGTTAGTCTGCAATCTCGACCCAATCTGATTATACAGACAACAAAATAAATTCATCTGGAAAACATGGATCGCCGTCAACCTTTTCAAAATGAACTATGATGGCATTCCCAAAGAAATAAACAAAAGTATGAACGTTACTACATTTGGGGTTAGAGGCCAAATTTCAAGATTCTTGTAATGGCCGCGCCCACACTGGTGGCAGCGATGTTACCGAGAGTGTAACGAAGGTGTCACGCGCTGGGAAGGAGCTTGTACCAGAATCCAGTGGTTATGGCTCACGTTATAGATTTGGGTGCCAGTGTGCTATCCCCATACCCTGAGTCACACTGTGATTCCTCCATCATTCCTTGTACGCCGTGACACGACGGAAATACTGTTAGCGACATTAATCCACCCAAAACTCCTTCACTGGCCCCACAATAAATGGGTCAACGTGTCCTACCTCTCTGTCTAATTGTCGGTTAACGGTGACCTCGCCGGTACTCTGATCCACCTCCAGGGTCTGACTCTGTACCCCGTAGCCAGCAATAACGTCTGCGGGGTCATCATCCCTGCATGACAGCACTCCCACACTTGTACCTAAAACAAAATATAGTGTTAATCAAAACTACTTTAATACTGGGGTATTCATGTTTAACCTAACTATTCCTGCTGAATATTTTACCTAGGTCTTAACGAGAAAAATGACATAAACTATTTACCTGACAACTAGCCATTGCCTCATGTAAGTTAACTTGGGATGACAGATGTAATTCCCTACATCTGTGTCATCCCACAATTCTTGTCCGTGAAGACACACTATTGTAAACCTTGTACTGAATCTACTCTGAAAGGGGCTGCATTATCAAGTGTGTGAGGATAAGGTTTTGCAATGTATTTAGATATACATCTTCCCGAGACAAGGGAGTTAACTGACTTAGTCCAGTTTCCACATTTGCCGAAAAATGCTGGAATTTCTGGGCTCGATCGTACGGCCACCGGTGGCTATTATGAGTTATGTCCCTTCTATGTCCCTCCATTTAACCAATCAGATTCACCCTCTCCTATCACTTGCATTTGCTTAAAATATAATGGTGTCGCCCAGTGAAGACGATCTGGTCAATGATCAAGATCTATATTGTCATAAAACGGGTCTTTTGATTGGACTATGCAAAGACTCGTTGGTCCAGCCAAAATATAACTCCATAATTCCAGCCTACTTTGGCAAGGGTGGATACTGGACTTTTATAGTCAGTTACCACACTTGCCTCCAGAAGATGTTTGCAATAACCCATCAACATCAAGTCAAGAAACTAATAGAAATTTACATGTACTTTACATTTCTGTGTTTATTTCTCATCCAATAGTATACAGAAATACATGGTATATAGGAACTGCACATAGTTTTGACGAATGAAATCCACTTTTTATACAAAACATTTTTTATTTTTTATTTGTTGTTTAACTCAGCACTCAGCAATATTCCAGCTATATGATGGCGGTCTGTAAATAATAAACCAGACAATCCAGTGATTGACATCATGACCATCGATCCACGCAATTGAGATACAATGACATGAATCAACCAAGTCAGTGAGCCTGACCACCCGATCCCATTAGTCGCCTCTTACAACAAGCATGGGATGTTGAAAACATATTCTAACCCGGATCTTAACCTGTTAACGGGTCAACATAATATTATTGGCTAGGGCTGTAAGGATACACTTTGATGTGATACAATGCATAATATATAATATCAAAATACAGTGAACAATACATGAAAACTAGCATCTAGCCAACAGTGGTTTGAGGTCTCTTGTAAATTCAAGCAGTAAGTACTATGAATATTCAAATTATTTATACACCTTGAATACATTGTTTGTATCGTTATATAACATAATGATTCAATATGCGTATCATCACACAGAGCAGCACTTTAGGTGAGTCGTAGTCCTGCACCATGACCGTGGAATATATTTATTTTATGAAAAAAAACATAATCTAGAAATGCATACAAAAGCAAGTCTAGCCAGCTCAAGCTAGCTCTATTCCACAAATCAGCATAGGGAATTTTTTATTTATTTTTAGAGTCAAGAAGGATATTGTGTAATATAAGATTTCAGAGACTAAATGTTAGTCTAGGTGAGTCGTTACACCCCTTAACAAAACACACATGTCAACAGATATTAAAATATGAATACACAATGCCATTTAGAAAGTGGTCAAATGTAACTAATGTTATATTGGGGATAACACTTTCTTAGTAAAGTACACGTTCTAGTACTTTTTTGGGTTGAGTCCCGTCCGGGATTCGAACCCACACCTGCCAGGGTGAGGCACCTAATCGCCAGCACACAAAGTCAGCAATCTAACCCACTCAGCCACCGAGGCTTCCACAAAAATGGAAGTCCGACAACTGGTAGTCTAGATCACGTACTTTGAGTACCCCCCTGACAAGAGTAAATTGGCACGGCTCCCATGGCCGAAAGCTATGAATACACAATGCCATTTAGAAAGTGGTCAAATGTAACTAATGTTATATTTGGTATAACACTTTCTTAGTAAAGTACAGGTTCTAGAACTTTTTGGGGTTGAGTCCCGTCCGGGATTCGAACCCACACCTGCCAGGGTTCGGGACTCAACCCAAAAAAGGACTAGAACCTGTACTTTACTAAGAAAGTGTTATCCCAAATATAACATTAGTTAGATATTAAAATAGCTTACCTATCTGTGTATTTTCCAGGATACCCTGTTTAGTGAGACGGTCAAGGAGGTTACCATCTATACCTGAGCCACCTTGGAGTGTGAGGAAGTAGGGAGCATCGTTGGCTGCAACACAAATACAGTTATGCAAACAGACTCACAATACATTCAAGCACACACACACATAAATATATATGCAGCAAGTGAAATAAAATTCTCTTTTGTTTATCATAAAATAACAGCAGGGAGTGTATGCAGCAAGTGAAATAATTGACTGACACGCATACTGCTCTTGATGCACTATAGGTGCAATGAATATTATTGTGCATCCCTTGGGACGAAGTATATTCCTTTTTTGGTCCAATCTCAACATTTGTGCGTTAAGCCCTGTAGAGGGGATAGTCTACACACACAAAACAGGGCCCTGTCCACAATGCGACTGTTGCGCTAAGACAATCGTAACTCCCATACATAGACTTATAACTGTCATAGCACTACAATCATCCCTTTGTGTAACAGGCTCCAGGTTATGTTACTGTGATGAAATAAATAATTCCTGGGGTATTTTCATGAGATTTGAACAGTGGGCATAAGATGTGGGATGACTCCAAGGGCTAGTGAAGACAACACTGTAACAAGCTGACAAGGTGTCAGATGTGAGACGACTCCATGCCTCATCCCAAGGGCTAGTGAAGACAACACTGTAACAAGCTGACAAGGTGTCAGATGTGAGACGACTCCATGCCTGGTCCCAAGGGCTAGTGAAGACAACACTGTAACAAGCTGACAAGGTGTCAGATATGGGACGACTCCATGCCTGGTCCCAAGGACTAGTGATGACAACACTGTAACAAGGTGTCAGATGGGAGACGAATCCATGACTCGTCCCAAGGACTAGAGACGACAACAGTGTAACAAGGTGTCAGATGTGGGACGACTTCATGCCTCGTCCCAAAGACTAGTGACAACAACGCTGTAACAAGCTGAAAAGCTGTCAGATGTGGGACGACTGAATGCCTTGTCCCAAGAACTAATGACAACAACGCTGTAACAAGGTGTCAGAAGTGGGACGACTTCATGCCTCATCCCAAGTACTAGTGACGACAACACTGTAACAAGCTGACGAGGCGTCAGATGTGGAATGACTCCATGCCTAGTCCTGAGGACTACTGACAGTAACATCATGCTTTGCACAAAATTTTGTTACTCATGGGTGAAATCTGATTGGACTGCTATGTTCACAATGTCATGTCATTCGAATGATATTCATCCACGGGATAAATGAGGTTTTGTCACACTGATACTGCACTTCACTTGTTACCATGGTTACAAGAACATCACAACCTTAGATAACCTTACCAGAATGTTTGGGTGTTAGCATTTACCTGCTTGTACACTAGTGGATCAGGAATAGGAATTTAATGGCCATAAAAAGAAGATTTGACCTGCCACAAATGTCTCCTGATTGACACTGACACGTTTTGCTATGCATTATCATGAAAAGCATTTATTGAAAGGAATTATTAGACCTTCTCAGAGCCCGAAATTTTCGGCCCATAAATGTCAGCAAATATTTCTAAATGGAAAATAAAATGTCCCAATTCATGTTAGCATTGTAAAGTGATAGGCTTAATAAGATAAAATAATTGGTTCTCAGGCAATGACTTTTGAAAATATAGTGCGGGCGGACAGTGTTTTTTTGTTGTTGCTTGTTCAAAACTAATATGTAACCAAATAAACAGTTGTGTACCATCAACCTGGGAAAGGGCCTCCCTACATAAATAAACATACAAACTCCTATTGCCGCCATGACCATAACTAGAGATGCGCAGTAAAGCAGTGCTAATGTAAAGGGAAGTAACTGTGAGCTATTTTGGATCACATTGTCAGATGTATGTTTAAATTTTTGAAAAAAGGAAATAAAAATGAAACGTGCGGCTGACTTTATGATGATGCAGGCGGTGCCTGAGAACCAAGACTTTTATTTTTTTTTAGCCTCATAGATGGCTTTGTAAGGTGTCTTGTATGTCGAAGAGGCTTTAACCATGTCAATGCTTAGTTTTACATGATTATATTGAATGCAATGTTAAAATATCTCTGAATTTAAGAAAGTAAAAACTTTTTTTTAAATCCAATTTTTTTACGAAATAATTTTTTTTCCAAATTTGCCAGCCACAGGCACTTAGTGTGACATTGTAGATAAATCCTGACCTTGGTTGAAATATGTTCATGAAGTTTTTTGGGATGACTTTCAGCATGTAAATGTTGTATCATGTTGATAGCTGCGTCATGTTCCCGACACTTACCTTGTTGATAACTGGAGCCAATCAAGCCTAAAAACAAAAACACAAACAGTGAATTTATTAGCTACTGTATTCCTGTCACATGGATATAGTCAGACAGATATAGTCAGCAATTACACTCCACTATCATGGCAACAAGACCGTCTCCGTGGCCTAGAGGTACAACGTCTGCCCGATGAGCGGAAGGTCTGGGGTTCGATCCCCGACCGTGTCATACCAAAAGACGTTAAAGATAGTACTTCTTGTTACCCTGTCTTGCGCTCGGCATTAAGGGGCTAAAACAAGGACTGTTCAGCTCTGAGTCAGTATAATGTGTCTGAGTGGGGTATTCGTGTTAAACTGCGGCATGGTATCTCAGTGAGTGAGCACTATAAATCGGCATTAGTCCAGGCTATATATACAAGCAGCCACACACACATGCATGTACGTCACTATATAAGTGCAATAATCTGCAATGCAACGTTAAACACCATTTCACCTCATTGCAACAATTTTTTAGAGATCATACAGTCATAGCATAAAAATGTTTAAGGATATGAGAACAAGTATTCTGTTCCCTTACCTGCAAATAACGCTGACAGCAGCATCCACGCCGACCCCATCATGTCGAGGGCCAACAGTTAAAGTCTGGAAAGAGGAGAGGGAAAAACAATTTAGCAATGTGGATCAAATACAACTAAAAATTATCACATCAATGCATTTCTATTAAGTTTGTCATCAGGAAGGGTAGGATTAAAGGTTTGGGTTTACTAATAAAAAACATCTCCTTTGGGTCTCAACAGTATTTCATGTATATAGATCATAGCAACACAAAATTAATTTCAGAACCCCAATTACCATTCAGTGCCCATGACAAAAGTGGACTAACAAGCAATTTCATTTCAAAATACATCAACCAGGGTGTTTTCATAACACCATAATATGCACCTTGTCAGTTTACTAATTACCATCATTGTACTTATTGTATTGACTGTTAGAGAAATTAACTCCATGACACTTGTACAGTAGGCATACACCATATACATAGCTATATATTCTGTCAACATTTTAAGCACAGTGACACCAATAATATATATATTACACACTTATAATATTCATTCCCTTGACAAGCTTTTTAGTGTTAAATACACACTACTTTTGAAAATATCACAACAAATAAATATACTTCAATATAATATTTCCTAAATTACCATGTATTGCAACTCATAAAAGAGAAATAAGCAGTCAAAAGTCATATTATGATGGTACTCTTACAATTATGGTCAACATGAGAATAGATCACATAACTAAAAATACTCAGGCAACCATTATTCCCATTTTCATCAATCAAGCATCGATAGACAGATGACATGGGTTATAGTCATATGATCTATCGTGGTACATATAACATATAACTATTATAAACATTAAACAAACTGTGTACAAATGTATCAATACCTAAACCATAAGGTCCTACTCAATATATATAATTACACCTGAAATACTAACAAGATCGATTGAAAATCTTTAAGTCCTTTTTACATGTTATACTATACTAACGTCCACAAAGTCATATATCCCTACCTTTTCACTCGAAAGTTGTTATTTCACGAAATAAGTCTTATCCATAGACAGTATTGCGATATGATTCCACCGCTCCCTTGCACACCCTCAGCCACCCCGACTTTCAGGTAAGCATTCATGCCAGTCTACAAGCGACCGGTTTGGTGAGTACAAAAATAGACACAGTATGTTGACAATCAATTCCTGGCTCCTCCCACTCAGTACGCATTACAGGTGCGAGAAATATAAATTGCGGAGCGGAAAAGGATGTGAAAAATACTAATGTATAAAAGATTGAGTGGTTTTATATTGTCGTAAAATGTTTACCATGTAAATGAATGTTAACGGTAAAATTATTAAAAATCCTTCAGCTGTGTGTATTGTGGGGTTTCGTACAAATTTCCCTACTGTACCAAAATACCAGTAATCAAATAAACAACCTACACAACAAACAACGGGAATCAGGGTCCACGGAGTAATACATTCACAACAACATAAGACTATGCCTGTCGTAAGAGGCGACTAAAGGGATCGGGTGGTCAGGCTCGCTGACTTGGTTGATGCATGTCATTGTATCCCAATTGCGTGGAACGATGCTCATGATGTCAATCCCTGGATTGTCTGGTCCAGACTCGATTATTAACAGACCGCCGCCATATAGCTGGAACATTGCCGAGTGCAGCGTTAATCAACATACAAACAAACACAAGATACAAAAATATTAAATATTCGTTTTGATCATATCAGTATTCGTTTGCTCAGTTAGTTGTGTAATGTAAAAAACATATACATATAAATAATATCGGTTATTAATTGTTTTGTTTTGTTTTGTTTTATGTATATTTTTATTGTTTGTTTGTTTTGGGTTATTGTTTGTTTTGTTTTTGGGGAGGGGTAAAGATTTTTATTTCCCATATCTGTATATATCGTGTAGTTCGCTGTACAGGCAGTACATGTTACATACAATACATAGGTATGTTGATACTTGATTTGAGTTTTCTATTCAATAAAACATGTTTCTGCGGACCAGGGCAATTTGTCACGATACATGGGTGATTTGTAAAACTCAGCTAAACATTAGTAGGTGTAAATAGTGTGTGGGATGATGACTGTTAAGGTAAAGAACTGTTGTGGTTACAACTTGAATAAGCAACGGTTTGAATCTGCTTAAAAAGACATCTTAACTTATACAGAGACCATATAATAGATATATCTATTATGTGGTCTCTGATTCATACTTTGTCTGTAAGTAATTTGGGGGGGCTTTTGTGATCTATATTACTCAAGTATACAGATGTCAAACTTGTAGTGTCAGTGTGTATTTTTATTTATCTATTTAAATTAATTAGGGAGATAGTTTGATGGATGTGCGACTTTTCAGTGTAGACACTTACAACGTTATCAAGCAAATCACGGTGTTAGCATCTACATCGACATGTCGCATTCATTGTAATAAAGAACGTTGTGTTCCTCAATGTAGAAATTGACATCCATAAATTCTCTTCCTTATGTGTATCACTAAATGTCTTTCAAAGACTTAAAGAAGTTGTATATCCAAAGAACCATATCCCTTGTACATCATTCCAATTTCTAAATGCCACTTAAAGAACTTATTTTTAAATGATCAACAACAAAATTGGGGTGATTTTTTTTATAAATTGTATTGTCCGATAAGGGGATACTACTGTGTTGCTGTATTAAAGCTCTTTAAAACAATGCTGCTAAATATTTTGATAATATACTTTCTTGAATATAATCACGACAATGGTGACAGTTTCTATAATACGTCTGGGGGGCACGGGTGGCCCAGTCATCTAAGGCGCCGCGATCCGCTGTGCAGAGTTGCGTCCCTTGGGAACGCCAGAAACCTATGATTGTGGGTTCGAATCCCGGTTCGCCCCGATTATGTTTCTAGGTTTGTCAGCACCATACCCGTGCTCGTGGGTTTCACTTAAGTGGTAAACGTCTAAGACCTGCATCACTTCGGGCTATGCTGTTTAAAGCGGCGTTAAAACCCGACCCATTCACTCTTGACGTTTACTCTTTAATTTGTCCGATTTCAATGAAAAAAACACAGAGTGAAAGTATATCTTTCTTGGTTAGCAGTACAAGTACTTTGTGGTGTAATTAACAACATGAGACAAAAGAAGTACAACCCGGATTACGTGCCACGGTTCATTGATAATGACAGGAGCATTGTCTTGTTACAATGTCACTGGTCTCTATTGCTTGGAGCGCGGCAACAAGGCGTCTAATTAACACCTTCGTTATTAGAGAGCAAGCTGCATTGTCTGTTGCCTGAAGCTAAGTTCATTCTTACTGTAGCAGTAGTAGTAGTAGTAGTAGTAGAAACTGACAGATTCAGACACAGTGGAAATAGCGAGGTACACCCATTCCCAGTATCACACAACAAGCCCCGCCAATCCAGATACCCCATAAGTGCATCCAAACAAGTATGATTTAAACAAACCACGTTTACAAACGTTTAAGATAGTAAACTATAATTTTGAATTAAATATTGAAATACATTTGTTTTAATGTGAAAATGTTTAGTTAAGAAAACCCGCAGAGACTCTTTATATCAAAAGAAATTTGCATTCACATTACGCAATTTTACGTAAAATCATATTCCGTTTCATGTTTCATGAATCCCGTTATTCCATTCATAGAGTAAAAATGGCGGCGAATGCAAATCGGCAGCCGGGGCAGAGTGAGTGGCAGAACCGGTTCTGCCGTCCTGTGTCTATGAATAGCAACCACAATAGTGATACATGCTGCACAACCTGGCTGATAGGTTTTCGCGATCTTACCAGGGCGTGTGGATATAAGCAAGTGGGAGCCGTGAGTACAGCATCGTTTACCAGAATTTGAACAAATCTATTAGTTTTTACAATTATGTTATTGACTGGTTGATTGTTTTAAACGTTCTTTATAATTTAAGGTTTCCATTAGGGACCAAAGACATTAGATCTAGCAACGTAAACCGTAATGATTGAATTGCCCGATAATCAATTTGTTTGAGTATTCTGACAGTTCCAGTTATTAAACAGAATCTAGACGTAAAACGGTTATTTTTCCATATAAAGACTCTAACTTTATGTTTGGCATTGTTTGTGTATAAGCCTAATGCTCCAACGGGAGGCAAATTTTATAATACTTATGTGTTAGTATTTGATGGTTGGCTCAAAATTAAAACATTCTCAAATTGTACACTTTGATTAGCCAATATTAATACATCGATTATACATAGCATCATAGAAATAATTGATTTTTAGGATAGCTAGCAATATTTCTACCTGTCATCATGGTAATAAGCCTAATTGGTAGATGTCCTCATATCTACAGTAATATTATAACATGTGACAGGTCATTGGATTTTGTCATAATTGTTGTTTTAGGGGTGTCATTGATAAGACATTTTAGTGTCATATATCGACTCAAAAGTATCATGATAATTGATATATATACATTGACTAATAATAGGATTAAATATATGTTAGCTATATATTACCTAATATTACCTATGTAGACTTGCAATTTTATACTAGGCTGATGCATTAGATGTTCTGCCTTCTCATTGTCGATCTTAACCGTGGTAATCTTAAGAAATGTAAATGTTTCTGTGGCAATGAATTATTAATTTTGTATTGATATTCATAACTTTACTAGATTCTAGATCTATAACGATACCAATATATACAATGACATACCTATGATGTTGTGACATGGTCAGCTGTACTAGAGAGTGCTTCTAACATGTCCATGTATGACTGGGTAACTCAGGTAGCAAGACTAAATACAGCCATCAAGACTAATCCAATCCCAAGTACTGAAGTGTGAGTGTGAGTGAGTTTGATTTTAAGCTGCTTTTAGCAATATTCCAGCAATGTCATGGCGGGGGACACCAGAAATGGGCTTCACACATTGTACCCATGTCGGGAATCGAACCCAGGTCTTCGGTGTGACGCGCGAACGCTTTAACCACTAGGCTACCACCCCCCCCAAGTACTGGAGATCTAAATAGTAATGTAATCAAACCAACATGTACAACTCAAACTCATAGGACATGACACAATAACTTGATCACATCAAAATACTATGGTATATGTCTTCATTGTTATTGTTTCTATTTTACTATGATAATAAGCTTATTTCACAAAACTGCTTTCATTCTTTGGTTTATTCTGCATGTTCAAAGAGTTGTCAACAGAGCACATGTCAAATAATGGATTTTAGTTTTTGTTTTGACATGTGCATATATGTTCTATGTTTTTCTTTTTTGAAATCATGCATGTGTCTTATGTAACTATAGGTTATACATATGTTTATGTTTTATCCCCTTCTTTCAGCAGAACGCTAGTCCCACAGCTAGCTTCCCAGGTGTGGAGTTGCAACATGGGTGTTAGAAGCATTGCCTGCCTCTTGCTGATAGCAATAGGTAAGTGTTTAAGTATGAGCCCCATCACTGTCAGCATGGCCTATTCATGGTAAGACACAAGGATATAAATAAATGTTCCTTTTGAGATCATTTATACAAGTTTCCCATGTGGCTGTCGTAAGTGGATCCTTTGAACTAACTTGTCACTTTATTATAAGGTGAGGTGAAATGGGGTTTAACATTGTGTCCAAGATTATTGCACTTATATAGCGACATGCATGCATGCATGTACGTGTGTGTGTGTTTGTGTGTGTTTGTGTGTGTGTCTGCTTGTACTTGTCTGGACTGATGCCGATTTATAGTGCTCGCTCACTGAGATACCATGCTGCAGTTTAAAATGAATGCCCCACTCAGACAAGTGTAGAGATACAATGCTTCAAATTACTCATCAGAACAGAGGACAGTATTTCATTTTGTGTAAGATATTATTATTTTTTTTTGCAGTGGTTGTCAACGCTCAAGATGCTCCATATTTCACAAAAAATATGAATTTAGCAAGAATTGATGAAACAACACCTGTTGGTAAGTTTCCCACTCATGAAAATGTTTTGTTGCTGCCACCAACAACACTGGGAATATGGGGGGACATCCGGCCAAAATATACAACGTTGAAATTAAGGACAAATACACGCAATAATAGTCAAATGTTGCGGATAAAGGATGAATGATACAAATAAAGGTCATTGTTTACAAACAAATAATGAATTCAAAATACCAAACGATACCTATGCACAACTTGCAAACAAAAGACATCATATCTAAAGAAAGAACAGTGTGTACTGAAGAACATCGGTGCACAAATAGGACACTAAAATGCTAATGGATAATGTTGACAATAAAGATCGATTGCCCCGATGATGTTTTTGATTGTTAGTTTGTTGTTATGGTCGCACTCAACAATATTCCAGCTATATGTCGACTGTCTGTAAATAATCCAGTCTGGACCAGACAATCCAGTCATTGACGTCGTAAGCGTCTGTCTATGCAAATTGGGATACAAGGACATGCATCAACCAAGTCAGCGAGCCTGACCACCCAATCCTGTTAGGTGCCTATTAGGACAAGCATAGTCTCCTCTTGCAGCAAGCATGGGTTGCTGAAGACCAATTCTATCCCTGGATCTTCACGGGTCTCTACTTTAGTTAAGTTGATGTTACTTCAACAATAATCGGGGCGGTCGGGTAGCCTAGTGGTTAAAGCGTTCGCTCGTCACGCCGAAGACCTTGGTTCGATTCCCGACATGGGTACAATGTGTGAAGCCCATTTCTGGTGTCGCCTGCCGTGATATTGCTGGAATATTGCTAAAAGCGGCGTAAAACCATACTCACTCACTCACTCACTCAACAATAAACATGTTGATAAACTTATCTACTTCAGGTTCAATTGTATACACCCTGGAAGCTGTGGACCCGAATGGTGGGCCTGTCACGTATGGTATACAAGCTGACAAGTTTGAAGTGGATGCAACCACTGGAAAAGTGAAACTTATTCTACCACTAAACTATGAGAGTGAGGTATGTATAAGGATGCTGGGGATTTAAACATTGCCAAGTGCACTATTAGTGTTTGAGGTTAATAGGTTCCTGAAGGTTTTGCTCCTTTTAGTATTTGCACTCTTTGGCGCCGTTCCTCAAAGCGATCTTAGCGCTAGGATGATCGTAAGCCTATGTTAAAGAATGAGACTTACGATCACCTTAGCACTAAGATCGCTTTGGGGAACAGGGCCCTGGACTTAATGCTTCATTTCATATACAGGAATATTTTCATTGTTATGCAATGGAGATTGAAATGGGTTATTGCAAGTAGAAATATTGCCATCTGGAAATACTATGTCAGTATATCTCTGCTATGAGTTCACTGTTATATCATGTTAAATGATAAGCATGTTATTTTCTCTACTTTATCAGTGTTCCTGCTGGCTTTTGAAACTGCTAGTCTTGGTGGACAGGCAACTCTATAAATTACTAGTTCTCCCCTATACTTTTCAGTCCCAACTTTCTTGAAAAAAAAAAAACGTATGAAAATTACCTGGTTTTTATTCTTTCAACATCATGTTCAATGGAATGATGTCATCTCTGAAGTAACTTAGTCAGATCTGCACCTTATTGACCCAAAGTTCAGTCACATTTTTCTTTTTTTGTTTGGAATATTTCGAGACTACGTCACTACAAATATGTATTTAACCTTGAAGCAAAGCGAAATGTTATTTCCTTGCACTAAAAATAGACGAGGGGAATTATATGAATATTGCCAATGTTTTGCTCAACAACAAAGATTTATAAGCTACTTGACAGTTACATGAATCACCGGTCCAAGCCTAATTTTACCGGTAAAATACTGGTAATTACTGGTAAACGGGAACACTGGTTTATACTCTGATATTGTTTAAAGTCAAATTAACCTGATATACAGCCTTTCCTTTGGACAGTTTCCATTGTGTGGTCTTTGACCATGAAACCGACATTCGTAAATATATCGCCAGTACACAGTAGGGTGCTTTTCTTTCACTACTACCAGACATTTTCCACTTTCCTGGAGATAAAGATGCATCAAGTTTACATTGCTGTTAGTTTGTGACCATTGTCGTTTTCACATGTCTTCATAACTGATCTACCCTAATAGCCATGTACATTTTGCATATTTCTTTTTCAGCTGAAAGTTCTGAGAGTCATGGTGTTTTGTTTTGACCAGGAAGGACTAAGTGTAAGTTCCCCCAGCTGGTGGTGTGTCATTTTCAGTAAACAGAATCCTTATAAAATGGTAGAGTATGGATATTCACTTCTACTTGTGGTGGACAGGTATACTTGATCTGAGACAGTAAGTTTCTGGTCTGGACACGGTTTACATGGATGAATACTGAAGGACATGTCATTTTCAAAACTGATTAATATGTTTTCTGAACTGAAAGAAAACTATTATTGCATTAAAAAAAATTATCCTGGGGTGAAAATATGATTATAACAGTGGTAGAAACTAACAGTTTTCGTCCACTAGTGCTTATAATGATAACATATAGCAAAACCCTTAAAAAGGGCAAATTTCTACTAGTCCTTATGATGCCTTAGTTAACCATTGGGCAGTTTGGCTAGGACTACTAGTGCCAATTTCTAACGCTGTATGTTTACTCAGCATCTTCAAAACTGATTAATATGTGTGCTGAACTGAAAGAAAATTATTATTGCATTAAAAAAATTATCCTTGGATAAAAATATGAATATAATGTTTACTCAGCATCTCTCATTGTGCTATAGTCACGATATGGCTGAAATACTGCCGATGAGACGTTAAATATTAACTCACTCACTCACTCATTGTGCTATGCAATGTGGCCAGTTTCACCTCCATGTTATCATCACAGTTTGCAAGGAATGTACAAGTCTCTATAATTAATGGATTGAGATTTTAATTGTTTAAAAGGATTGTGAGGCTTTAGTTTTTACTTATAACATGCCACATGCTGCTCATCAGTTAACTTGTCAACCATTGGGATGTTCTGTCTGGCCCACCTGACTCAATGTCAAGTGAGCTTATGTCATGGCCTGTTTGTCCGTCCGTTGTCCATTGTATGTGCACAGCGTACAGGTCACAAATCAGGCGAGGTTAAGCAACATCGGTCGCGGAGAGTCCTTGAATGGGTGACCGCGTTTCGACAGCTGGCTCCTGAGAGTTTCTAGGGTTTCGGTCCTGCCCCACACTGAAGCACATATAACAAATGTTGCGTCTCCTTGGGCAAGTGACTTTGTTCGAAATGTGCCTGTGTTCACCCAGCAGTGAATGGGTATCCGGTAGGAAGAGATGGCAATGTGGTTGTTAACCTTCTAGTGCCTAACAGGAAGCTTGGGTTGTATACTCCCCAGGGAGCTGAGAATGATTCTTAAGAGGGCACAATGATCCAGTGACCGGGGTAATAATAACTCTTTGAGCATGTCCCTAAGTGGTATGGAAATATGTGCAATATAAATAGCCTATTATTATTATTATTATTATTATTATTATTATTATTATTATTATTATTATTATTATTATTAAACATCTTCCCCTCCAAAACACTTGACCAATGAAGCTGAAACTGAAACATGCTTGTTACCACCAATGATGACCATCAATTTGTTTATCATTTCCAATTTTCAATAAGGCTGTCATTACTCAGCCATTTTTGTTAAAAAATGGAATTCAATTTGGTGCACATGTCGTTAATAGTGGGGCTCAAGGCATGTTTCGTTTTTCACAATATGTTTTATACATGACCTTTATTTGATCTTTGCAATTTGACCATGCTCCCAAACTATCTCCAATGCAGTCCCTTGCAAGGCTAACATCATTTCTCCAGAAACAACTTGACTGATGAAGCTGTTAGCTTCACATATCTGTGCCAGTGATAACACCTCAGATTAATATCTGATTTTCAGTATGGCCTCCACAGCAACCATATTGAAAATTGTTGGCCATTGCCTTACCACAATTTGTCCAAAATGTAACAAATTTCAGTATTTGTTTGATTAATTGTGGGACTCAACACCTATGTTCTGCTTTTTAAAATAGTTTATATTTTGACCTTGTCAAAATACATATTTGGCATTGTAACATTCTCAGAAAAATTACCAGACTGAAGTAGCTGAACTCTAGCTCGTATGTTTCTCCTTATGATGACATTATCTTTTGTTCAAATCATCAGATTTGAGTGTTTTTAGTCTTTGTGCAGAACCTATTTGAAGAGCAATGCTGACATCTCTTTTGTTGACTACATAACCAGGTGCTACTATTTTTATAATTCCAGACCAGTACCCAGTCCACTGTCAATGTCGTTGATGCCAATGACAACCCAGCTTTGTTTTTAAATCAGACATACTCCATTCGTATGCCTGAGGTAAGTGTAAAACGATATTGTTGCAGGGCTAGAAATTAGTGGTAACGGATGGCATAACTCCTACTATAAATCTACCTGTGTACCTGTGCAATATGTGGCAGTGACTTTCTATTATTGTCCCTTCACCATGCTTGTGCTGACTGAAGTGGTGAAATTGATTTACTGTCTTACTGGACCTAAAATTAGTTCTTTTAGATCTTATCGTTACCCTCCTTACTCTCCATGCCATTGGTTCTTATCATAGCCCTTACCCTTACCCTTACCCTTACCCTTACCCTTACCCTTACAGTTATCAGGGTTTGATATCAACATTAAGCATTCTAGTCCAAGACTTGTAAAATTCAGGAAGGATTGGCAAAATTTCCTTGTTATACCAATCATACCATTATGTAGATGGCATCTGTGTAGCAGATAATGTTTGCGGACTAGTGCAAATAAAAGTTACTTTCTAGTGTCTCACGCCCTTACCCATACCCTCCTTTACCTCCTTACCCTCCTTACCCTCACCCTCCTTACCGCCGTACCCCTTACCCCCCTCACCCTCCTTACCCCCCTACCCTCCTTACCCTCACCCTCCTTACCGCCGTACCCCTTACCCCCCTCACCCTCCTTACCCTCCTTATCCTAACCCTCCTTACCCCCTTACATTCCTTACCCTCCTTCCCCTAACCCTCCTTACTCCCTTACACTACTTACACCCTTACCCTCCTTACCCTAACCCTCCTTACCCCCTTACCCACAGTACCCCCTAACCCTCCTTAACCCCTTACACTCCTTACCCTAACCCTCCTTACAACCCTTACCCCCTCGCCCTCCTTACCCCCTTACACTCCTTACCTAACCCTCCTTACCCTCCTTACCCCCTCGCCCTCCTTACCCCTAACCCTCCTTACAACCCTTACCCCCTCGCCCTCCTTACCCCCTTACACTCCTTACCTAACCCTCCTTACCCTCCTTACCCCCTCGCCCTCCTTACCCCCTAACCCTCCTTACAACCCTTACCCCCTAACCCTCCTTAACCCCTTATACTCCTTACCCTAACCCTCCTTACCCCCCTAACCCTCCTTACCCCCCTAACCCTAACCCTAACCCTCCTAGCCCCTTACCCTTCTTACCTTTACTGTTATCCTCCTTATCCATACCATCTTTACCCTTGCCCTTTTCATCCTTACCCCTTATTCTCAAATAGAAAGAAATAACATGATAATTCACACATTTTTTAAACTGGTAGCAAATTATTGGCACTTTTAAAAACTAAAGAAATTTCTGGTGTTGGTAGATATAGAATACATGATGGTATTTGTGTACAAACTGAACTATATAGATACTGTGACTCAGAATATATAACATATATACTATTCAAAGAAGTCGAGGATCCCAGTGCGTTGTAAGATTTCATCACACTACATTTGAGGTAGGGAGAGGGGGGGATTTCAGATATGAGTTTAGTGATTTCGTTGATAATGTTATATACTTGTGTTATTTAGGTATCTTTTTGTTTCTTTACAGACAGCTAGGCCTGGTTACATCCTTCAAAGTAACTTGACTGTTTCTGATATTGACTTTGTGAACCAGGCAATTGAAGTGACTTGTAACGCCAGTGCAGTCCCTGGTGAGAACTCTTTGGTGAGTGACAGAGTTATCTCCCATTAGTTACTGGAAAATTTCTATGTAATAAAATGTAACAATTTCACAAAGTAATTTAACACTTACAGACCTTCAACTTCACAAACAATTAAGATAGACACATGTATGGATCAGATAAATATTGCCAATGTCTCTTTAGAAAAGATATTTATGATGATCCGATTGTTTTCAGTATCAAGAAGCATGTAACACGTTCCGACTTATCCAAAAAAGTTCCAACAATAAACAATGGATAGGAGACCTTCAACTGATAACTCCAGTGGATTATGAGACAAGATCTACCTATCAGCTGCCATTACAGACCTTTGTAAGTTTTCATAACATTCAGATCAAACTTGATGTCATTGTTATTTAGTGTGTTAGATTGTTTCAAGAATGATATTACGTCAAATATTTCATTGAGCTGCTTGATGTTTGACTCACATTCAATTCCATATTCCCTGTAGGAATGTCAGGGCAGACTAAGGGATGAGTATAATCACGTAGATGGATCTGGCTGATTGTTGATTTCCAGATGAGGCCATTGCTGTAAACCACTAATTTCCTTGGCCCTGATGTGACTATATCAGAGCTCCAGATAAGCAGCGTATCTGCGTGAAATACGCATCAGAAATGCAGAAATACGCAGTAAAATATAAACCAAGCGTATCAAATACGCAACGAACATTACAGATACTAGTACGCTACAAAAATAAAATGTGTGCGTATCATCAAAATATTGTGAAGTAACCCTGCGTATTCAATTAGCAAATCAGCAACTTATTTTGAAATTATAAACGGGCATTCCGTCAACCTTGCCAAACTCCACGATGCCAGTCACATCATGATCATTTGCCATCACACTTTCTTGTGGAAGTATCGTGGTATTTTTGAGTCCTATAAAGCTCTCGAACCCACACGACACCAGTTTGCAGGGACTAGATGAATAGTGTTTTTGAATATTTAACTTAAATACCTACATGTGTAAAAACTAGTGGGTAACAGAAATTTGAATACGCAGATAGAATTACTGATACCCAATGATTTTAAAATGCATGGGTAAAATACCCACAACACCAAAAGCTTATCTGGAGCTCTGCTATATACCCATTTACAGGGCAAAATATAGCTTAAATATTGCTGAGTGCAGTGTTATACCAACAAAATTTACTTCCTTGGCCCTGACATCACCAGATCCTGCTACAATGTATTTATCTTGTAAAAAACATTGTAGAAAGATTCAAACAAATTCAAAATAGATAGGAAACACTTGTACGATTGAATAAGGAGGTTAACTTGTGCTATGTTAAGTGACTTCCAATGTCTCAGAAAAAGCGTGCTCTTTTGCTTGGAAGCGGGGTATAAGATCATGTGGGCCAATCAGATCTTGTCATTCTGACATAGAGGTGTGATAATACTATTTAGGGGTCAAAATGATAGCAGGAATCTTGCTGAGTGCAGTATTTATACAACCATTCACTCACAATGACTCACTTGTCTCCAGCTGTAATGTTGTACACTGCCACATATTATTCGCTGATATACTGTCTCTATTCTCAGGATGGGAAGAATCGCTTCCTCCAGAGTTTTGAGATAACATTGGAGGATATCAACGACAGTCCTCCGGTCTTCACCTACGTAACCCCAGCCACCGTCAACGAGAGTTTACCTGTCGTAAGTAACCATCTTAATAGTTGTTATTTGATGTGATTTGAATTTTTGTTTACCAAAATCATTTTGGTAGTATGAGTAAGATATTGAATTGTCATACGGAACATATTGAAGCCACGGAAAACATTTCAATTTTCTGTTCATATTATCTTGGTTACAGATTATTGTTTCATCTTGTTATCTTTGATATCAATTGCAGTAGATTAGTAGATTTGGATTGCTCTTCTACTCTTTTCTTTGAGGTATTAACTGCTGAGTTGTCTTCCAGAATTCGAACATCTCCTATGTGACAGCAGTGGATGGTGATCTGAATGATCCTCACCCAATCCGATATGAGCTTAACTGCAGTAAGTCAAACAGTCATTGCATGTTTACCACTTGTAATGTAATGTAATTAAATTTCTCCCCATGTTGCAAGGTAATTTTAAAGACTGTCAGTTAATGATAAATCTGCTAAACTGAAAATCCTGATATGCTCCATGCAGTTTCTGTATTCTTAAAACATGTCTTTAAAAGGAGGAATGTTTAACTTGGTTTAAAATCTGATCATGTACATCACGTGACAATGTTAAAATCCAATCTGCATTGTACTATGGGCCTTGATGCCTAAAATACTGAATAAACTGTCTGTCTGTCTGTATTAAATGTAACATAACTTTACTTTAAATCTAGTGAAATGTTGATGCAGTATGTGTAACACAACACTCTCAGACACAATACAAGAATCATTGCGACAGACGGACTTTATACTACTTTGCTGGATTCCCGTTTGGGAACTTGACTGTGGAGGCTGAAGGAGACATCACTCACCGTCTTAACAATTTTGCATCAAAGTATATCTAATAGTATTAAACTTTTTCATATTTTAGCGTTTATTGATAAACATTCTTCTGTAAGAAGGCCTGATTTCTAAACATACTAAATGTTAGTGTACTAGTTGTTGAGCAAATGTTAAATATGTGCACATTTACGTAGTTTCCTCAACTTCTAACGTGCAGAGAATCCATTGATGACGTCATATGTGCTATGTCATGAGTCAAGGTCATATTGCAGAGGCGGTAGAGAACACTGAGACAGTACATTCAGTCTCTTTTGCTATAAGTACTGTCCTAAAATGATAATCCAGTCACTATTTGTATGATATATAAAACTGTAAGGAAGAGAATATATGGATGTCAACTTCTTTATTATGAGGAACAAAACGTTTCGGAGTATATGCTTACTCCTTCATCAGGTGAATTCATATACTCCAAAACGTTGTGTTCCTCAATAAAGAAGTTGACATCCATATATTCTCTTCCTTATGTGTATCACTTCTAAATGCCTTTCAAAGACCTATAAAACTGTACTTTTGACAATATGACGTTTAGTCTATGATTCTTAGCTGTATTGCTTCATTTCGACAATGACTTGAAATATGTTGTTTCTGACCCCCAAACAATTAACAAATATGACAGTTTGAGTTGTTCACTGAACACCATATAAAATTAAGCAGAAATCCTTAAAAGGTTCTGGGATCCTGACCGAGGTGGTGTTGCCTCCACAGGGAAGTTTGTAATTAGATTTGCCTTCCTTGCAGCAACTGGAGTTGGGATCAATCTTTTTGCCATTGACAAGGTCACAGGCGTAATCATCAACACTCGTCTTCTGGATCGAGAGAGCGTTGAGCTTAGCCAGGGTTACATCGATCTGTGTGTTAAGGTGAGCACAATGTTTTGAGAAAATCATATTTGCAATGTTAATACACCCAAGTTTCAGAAAGTAAAATGCAAGTTTTGAACACGATGATGATTGTTTTTCACCAATTGCCTGCCAAGGGGGCTCAGTTGGAAATTCTAGACAAGTCCCTGGTGTTACAAATGTATTTGACAAACCAAGCATAATGTAAGACAAATTCAGAATGTGTTCAGGTAGAAAGGGAGTGTTCTTATTTTTCCCCCCATCAGTTTGTCATTTAATTGTAAAGTTAATATGGTATTTGGTCAGATGAGTAAGAGTTGAAATGTTGATTCATTTTTGGTTGATAACGTGATTGTGTTACATGACATGTGCTCGGGTTGAAACATTTGTTTGCTCTTAGGGGACCTGGTTTGACACAGTGACCCCCATTAAGATCCGGGTAGAACTGGCGACTATGTTTGTCAGAAGAAGCGACTATGTTTGTCAGAAGAAGCGACTATGCTTGTCGTAAGAGGCGACTATGCTTGTCGTAAGAGGCGACTATGCTTGTCGTAAGAGGCGACTATGCTTGTCGTAAGAGGCGACTATGCTTGTAAGAGGCGACTATACTTGTCATAAGAGGCGACTATGCTTGCCGTAAAAGGCGACTATGCTTGTCGTAAGAGGCGACTATGCTTGCCGTAAAAGGCGACTATGCTTGTTGTAAGAGGCACTATACTTGTAAGAGGCGACTATACTTGTCATAAGAGGCGACTATGCTTGCCGAAAAAGGCGACTATGCTTGTCCTAAGAGGCACTATGCTTGTCATAGGAGGCGACTGAACTTGCCATGAGAGGCGACTGCTTGCCGTAAAAGGCGACTGCTTGTCGTAAGAGGCAACTAACGGGATTGGGTGGTTGGGCTCGCTGACTTGGTTGATGCATGTTATATATCCAAATTGCACAGATGGATGCTCATAATATTAATCACTGGATTGTCTGGTTCAGATTTGATTGTTTACAGACTGCCTTCATAGATGGAATATTGCTGAGTGCGGCGTTCAATAACATACATAAACCAATCCTATCCCTACAACTCATGTAAGACTATGACCGCCTCACTCACTCACTCACTCACTCACCCACCCACCCACTCACTCACTCACTCACTCACTCACTCACTCACTCACTCACTCACTCACCATGTTCTGTTGTCAGGCCAGGGAAATCATCAGCGTGACACCAGAGATTTTAGGGAACGACACCTCAACAACAGCAACAGCAACTATCCGAATCAACGTCCGAGATCAAAATGATAATGCACCAACATTCCATCAATCCGACTTCACTGTCAACATCTACGAGGACATTCCTAATGAATCTGCGCTACCAGGACTCATCATGACCGTCACCGACTTGGACAGTGTGAGAACATTGTGCATGTAGTAATGGAATATCAGTTACTGTTATTGATGAGAAAAGCACCAATAATGCACATGTACTTCAACATATTCATCATGATGATACCCATGTTATTGCAACAACCCAAGCTTGTCGTAAAAGAGGCAACTATCGGGATCGGGTGTTCAGGCTTGCTGACTTGGTTGATACATGTCATTGTATTCCAGTTGCATAGATCGATGCTCATGATGTCAATCAATGGATTGTCTGGTCCAGATTTGATTATTTACAGACCGCTGTCACATAGCTGGAATATTAGTGAGTGCAGCGTTAAACAACAAACCAACCAACAAATCCTAGTCATCTGATAGGCTTTAGGAGCATAATGATCCCCATGTACCTGCTTGTCAGGAGATCCAATTAGGTTGAGGATCGAGCAGTTACAGTAAATTGGCTCGTTGTGTGTAATAGCAAACCAACAGCGTGATTCATGATTTGTGTGAGATGACTGTTCAGACATGTAAGTTGTTTTAAAATAAATGTTTTGTTTGTGATGATAAATGAAACTTATTCTGTAAACTCACGCTGTGGATATTCTGGTTCAGAATGTGTCCCCAGTACTGAATGCTAACTTACCGTATTCGACGTTATAAGCGCCCCACTCTAAAAAGCGCCCACGGCGATATTTGCTAATATATGGGCAAATGAACAATCCCAATTAGCACCCCTTCCGATTGATCAATGTACGCAAGACTTATTTATTCGTGTATAATACGCACTCGTGTGTGATATTCACCCTTAATTATGGGCAATTAAATTCTGGAAAAATATATCTGTCGTATATAAACAGTCAGGCCGTCAGCATAAAAACTGTTTTTTCCACCAAAATAATATTCTAATAAGAGCCCCCTATTTCTAGTTTTGAGAGCTCCCTGGACGCTTATTACGTCGAATACGGTAAGTCTGTGACTTGGCTGATCAGAGCTAATGCCTTCATCCTCTTGTCCATCTTTCGTTATTCACAGGCCACCATTTTATAGCCGGAATACTGCCGCACCAAACAACATTCACTAACTTTAGCTTCTTGTCTGTTGTTAACAGGGCACAGCTAACTCCTATAATTTCTCCTTATTGGACAACACCGACGTATTTGCTGTGTTTCCTGATAGTGGACAAGGGCAGACAACTGCCAGTATTAAAGTCATCAACACATCAAAGATCGACTATGAGAATGGACCCAGGACCTACATACTGAGGGTGAGATTATAACCATCATGAATTTTGAAAACAAATTGTGAACTCGATTGTGATGATAACACACACGACCTTGTCATTAGTGTAATAATTGATCAAATGAGTCCACCTTCATAGGTCAGCCTTGGTTTTACCATACATATTGTAAGTAAGTTTTGAACATTGTTATCCCCTGCCCAACAAAGTTGGTGGGGATATAGAAACGGGCTCCGTCATGTTTCGTTTCCAGAGCATAAATCAGAAACCGTTCAATATTTTTTCATGAAACTTTGCAGGTCTGTTAAGTACATGCTAAACTGGTGCCTTTTGCTATTTAGAAATTTTAGAAATTTTTATTTTTTACGTTTCCATGGCAACAAGATGGACTTAGGTTCCAAACTCTTCTTTTTTTTAAGAATTCCATGACAAGTTCCACCTCGGTTAAAAAAGGGTTAGGGTTTGTTAAGATTTAATTATGTCATAAATTCTGCAACAGGGATGGGGGATATAGCCACGTTAGTGCCAAACTCTTGTTGTTTTTCTGACTATTTCAAATAATGCAAGGTAATGTAATAGCAATGGGATTAAGATTCATTGATCATTGGCAATTCACTATGCAGAGTTGTGTCCGTTATAAAGGATAAGCACGATAGATTCGCTCCAACTGCGATAATGATCAGCTGTGACCGACTAGTTTCACCACGTTGGTAAACACGTGACTTGCACCCCTCCAATAAGCTGCTGTAGTGGCCATAACATTTCCAAGTCCCATGACAGGATTCAAACCATGGATGTTCTGATCCGAGGTCAGAGGCCTTGTCCACATGACCAGGATACAATGACATGACCGTCAGAAAGCTGACAAGGTAAGGATGTCGTCTGTTGATGACTCCACGCCCTGCTACACTGCCATGACTTGTGCTGTTCACAGTGACATTACAGTTGCTGAGGTTCAGTCAATTTCCTGACATGGGTACAATGTGTGAAGCCCATTTCTGGTGTCCCCTGCCGTGATATTGCTAGAATATTGCTAAAAGCGGCGTACCATACTCACTCACTATTGACCTGACTGAATGCAGGCACCAACTGTGGAGCGGGGTCCCACAATGATATACTTGATCCTAACTCTATGACCTTTACCAGGTTGAAGCTCGAGAAGTCCTACTGAACCAGCCGAGCCGACTGACAGGGTCGGCAACAGTAACAGTCAGTGTGCTGGATGTGAATGACAACATCCCATTATTTACACAAGCAGGATTTTCTCAACAAATACCAGAAACAGCCAACATTGGGTCCAGCGTTGTGGATATATCGGTAAGTTCTTTCTATGTGTTCAGCAAAAATACCTTTATTTAGAGTATTGTTAACAATTTACTGAAGTAATGAATGCATATCAGAAGCTCCATCTGATCTGGTTAAATAATCTGTTCCAGGTTTCGGATCCTGATTCCGATGATTTTGGTGTTGCTGGTGTTGTTTATGCTCTGGTGGGGAATGGAGCAGAAAAGTAAGTCATCCCAAGATGATTTCATTGATTCTATGTATCGCCATTATAGTTGACAGTAAAAGAGGACTTGGCAAATGCAGCTGAATTTTGACAAGCATGTTTCTAACAATGATGACATTGTTTCTCAAATTACTATATGCTGAGTCTTGTGATCAGGGAACTAGCAAGATTCAATATTTTGTCATTTTTGTATCAAGGCCTTAGAAATTCCACGAGTTATTCCACTAGTCCTCAGAGATTGTATCTAGTCCTGCTTGAACTAGACAAAAATGTTTATGTTGTTGATTCTGTGAACAGAAAATAATAAAACTGCAGCCAAAAGGTTAACTTTAAGGAAGAGTTCATATCATGATTGGACCAGTTCATGCAGTTACTACAGTTTTCACAATTTCTTCACAATTGATGCTTGGATTATATCTTAATGACTTGTTTTCGACATGTGTGCTATGATTACGGAAGTACATGTAAAATATATGATGTCGCTTTGGGCTTGTAACTTTAGTAGAAATGTGCCTCTGTTCACCCATCAGTGAATGGGTACCCGGTAGGATGAGACGATCATGTGCACACTGATCCACTGATGGGGATGATAATAATGCAGCGCTTTGGGCACATATTGCGTATGGACTATTATTATTGGCTAGGTATGTTATTTTGACACAACATTTAATAGATTCAAGCTTCAGAACAGTAGTTGAAGGAGAAAACTAAGCATGAATATTCCTAAATGATTAGGGGCAGTTGGGTAGCCTAGTGGTTAAAGCATTCGCTCGTCACGCCAAAGACCCAGGTTCAAATCCTGACATGGGTACAATTTGTGAAGCCCATTTCTGGTGTCCCCCGCCGTGATATTGCTAAATGGGGCGTAAAACCATACTCACTGACTCACTCCTAAATGATTGAATCGAAGTTCTCATTGTCTCGCTCCAACAAATGACAATTAATGGAGTAGTTGAGAATAAACATTTTTTTTAAAACTTTCAGATTCCGGATCAACGATCGTACAGGAAGAGTTACTATAGCACCATGTTCCCCGCAGCCAGGGATGGATACATGTATAGACTATGAAACGACTCGGACGTATGAGCTGACAGTCACTGCCACAGATGACTTAGGTAGAGGTTTATCCAGAACTGCAAGGCTGACTATTGACATTCTGGACATTAACGACAACCCCCCTACCTTCGTGGAGTCGGAGTATGCCAGAAGCATATTTGAAGGGCAAACAATTACCAACGATCCTCTCCTTGCCACGGTATGTCGTCCAGGAATCAGTATTTGGAGGACAATTATTCCTATTTATTAGATACTACACAACACTGGCAGTCAGCCAGCACAGTACCTCGGCCACAGGCCAGCGCCATGTGACGATTCGTCACATCTTTCACAATCCATTCAAGATATTGCATATGCTTTCCATCTGTTTCATGTTTGACAAGTCTACACATTTTCATAAACAAATGTCAAAGAACGGTTACGGTTCAATAAGAAAGTATCCTAATACGTGAAAATCTACTTGTTTTTGCGTAGTAATCCTTTGTTTAGATTGGTTGTACGGCTCCACGTGCTGTCATCAAAGCCCAGCGGAGAGCTAGTGATACGTTCACTTTGATGTATAAATATATATATTCATGCAACTCACTGTCGCAGTTGTAGTAGCATATCTATATAATTATGCAAAACAATATATTAAGTGCCCCCAAATACTTGCATTAGTCCGTTCTATACTGATTTCTGAAAAAGCTTGTTTCTTTACAAACAAGAGAAAAGTCTGGTCACGTGATATGCAAATTAGCCTGTGGCAGTGGTGTTATGCTGAGTCACCACTGCGCCGGACTGTGACTACACAAAAGAAGTTAAGGACCAATCGATTCTTTCGTATTACTATAGCTAATCTGGCCATGACAGATGAACAATAGTAATATGTAAGACTCAGGTGTATCATGATCCGATAAATATGCAAATGAGGCCATGTAGCAGGAACTACTTTCAAGCTCTATATATCAATGCAATGTCTGCTTGCCCAATAAGCTACAAGTATTGATTAAAGCTCCCAATAAGTCTTGATAGGAGTTTCTAACTGTTTGACTGATTCTGTTCACAAACAAGGCAGCAATTCATTTGGCACTATATGATAAATGGGTCTGTTCACTCCAACAAAATTCTGCCAAATCCAGCTGTTTTAAGTTTGGGGAAAAGACCCCAAGCCGCAAAATTCTACAAGCACAGATATGGAAACTGATTCCTCACTAAATTGTTGTGCAATTTATGTCTCCAAAATTGCCAAAACTTGTAACATGCCTCAGGTACATTCCAGTGATTTTCCGTATCTTAGACTATTGTTTTGATAATGATAACAGTTATCCCAGTAGTTACCATGGTTACTTCAGACTCCTGATTGTTAATTCTGATTCAAACACCAATTGACAAGGACCCAATGTTTGTTTGTAAACACTGAAAGTAGTACGTACCTGACCTTTCATATTTGCATGTTAATCCATGTAGGACCCCTACGGATGCTGTGTGTCTTTATCCTGCCGAGAAACCTACCCATTATATGTAATTGAGATATATCTGTATTTCATTTTTCCAAAAGAAACATGCAAGAAAGAGTTGTGTATGTTAAAGGCAGTTGTGCTGAATGTATTGTTTCCAGGCTACAGATCGGGACACTGTAGGAGGCCAGATCCGGTACAACATTTCACAGGGCAATCCAGGGGCCAGCCTGTGGCAGATCAACCCTCGCACAGCCAATATCACAGCCATAAGGCCTATCAAGTATGAAGACACGCCTAATGACCAGGGCTTGTAAGTTTGTATTGTATTATTTTTGGATATTGTATATTAGTATTGAGGATGTACAGTGTGTGTGATGAGTGAGGGAGGAGGATGTACTACTGCTTTGATCAGTATCTTAGATCTGTGTGTCTGCATAACGTGTGGGGAAAGCCCAAAGTGGCATGTCATAGACGTCTCCACGTTGGTGGGCCGCAGCTAGGGGAGGCAACTGCACGGTAACTTCCTCTCAACAAATGAGTGAGTGAGTTTTGGTTATTTGCAGCTGTCCGAACACACAAGTCAGAAACAGGCAAACAAGTGGTTGATGGCATGAACATCTATCCACTCTATTTGAGTACAGTGACATAAGATGAGAAGGGTTTGTTTGTTTGTTGTTTAACGCCTCACTCAGCATTATTCCAGCTATGTAAATATTTGAGTCTGGACCAGACAATCCACTGATTGATATCATGAGCATCAAACCACGCAATTGGAATATGATGACATGCATCAACCAAGTCAGCAGGCCTGACCACCCGATCCTGTGAGTTGCCTCTTACAACTAGCATAGTCACCTTTTACGGCAAGCATGGCTTGCTGGAGACCTATTCTACCCCGGATCTTCAAGGGTTAGATCAGAAAGGTCACTCAGTGAAACCTGTTGATCCCAACTTTGGTCAGCTCTCACGACAAGCATAAAGTTCTTAGTGGTTCTGTCTCCCACAGAAAGCCCACAGAGACTAAGCATAAGATATGTAGATAATCACTGGAAACTGCCTTTTTTCAGAGGCTCATGAGTGACCAGAGATGTTTTTGTTGAGTGTCATACAAACATTAGTCATATATATGAATATTTAATACTGTTGATTATTTTTAATGATCTTGATTATATATGTTTTTATCAAACTTGATAAAATATGATTTAAAAAGTTATGAAGGTTTTTGTGTGAGTTGATCTCACAATCTAACGTGAGTCTTTATGTTCCAGCTTTGACCTGACTGTTATAGCATCTGACGAAAAGTTTAACGTCACAGTGAATGTGAAGATATTTGTCATTGTAAGAACATACCTGTTGAATTAAACAATGTAATGTCATATGTAATATGAGTAACAGTGTCATGGCACCCTTGTTTAATTGTAATGTACGGAAAACGTACACGATACAGACGTTTCTTCTGAAGGATACCATTCACATGGTCGTTGCTCTGGGCAAGTGTGTAATACTCTCCCATGTAGGGATTAGGGCTGGGGCGATACACTAACTGTGTGATCCAATACGTATCCCCATACTTCAGAGCTCCAGATAAGCTGCGTATCTGCGTAAAATACGCCTCAGACAAGCAGAAATATGCAGTAAAATAAAATCCAAGCGTATCAAATACGCAACGAACATTACAGATATGCTACAAAATAAAACTTGTGCATATCATCAAAATATTGTGATGTAACCCTGCGTATTCAATTAGCAAATCAGCAACTTATTTTTAAATTATAACCGGGCATTCCGTCAACCTTGCCAAACTCCACCATGACAGTTACATCATGATCATTTGCCATCACACTTTCTTGTGGAAGTATTGTGGTATTTTTGAGTCCTATAAAGCTCTCGAAACCACACGACACCAGTTTGCAGGGACTTGATGAATAGTGTTTTTAAATATTTAACTTAAATACCCACATGTGTAAAAACTAGTGGGTAACAGAAATTTGTATACCCAGATAGAATTACTGATGGGTAAAATACTCACAACACCAAAAGCTTATCTGGAGCTCTGATACTTTCATGTCATTTTAACTGTTATGCGTAAGCCATCTTTTTCATAGTCAAGATGGCCAAATACCTGGCACACGGTTTACAGTTGGCAGTGTCAAGTATGGTGCTTTGTATGATAATATTTACATTTTCACCGCTAATATTCACAATGAATTTTTCTTTGGTGTAACAGTTATAAGCAAACGTTTAAGGTAACGATCCATATTGTTTACTAAGTGTGTGACTATGATCGATATGTCGGGACCCTACGATGCATCGGTGTATCGTCCCTGTATTAGTTGTGATGTTGAGAACTGCTCCTATCATCTGATGATGGATGTTGATGTTGCAGGACACTAACGACAACTCTCCAGTCTTCATGCCAGACAGATATGTTGAAACCATCGATGAATCCACAACATCAAGTAGGTGGTGGTTATATTCTGATACAGTTACAGAATAAAATATGTGCCATTTGCAGAAAATGACCCCATCTAGAAGGCTCTTGATTTGGCTTTAAAAAAATAAAAAATTGGTTCTCAGGCAATGATTTTTTAAAATATAGTGCGGGGGGGGGCGGTGTCTTTTTGTTGTTGTTGAGTTGTTCAAACTAATATGTAACCAATAAACAGTTGTGTAATCAATAAGCAATTGTGTAAAATCAACCTGGGAAAGGGCCTCCCTATATAAATGTATTCCTTTATGAGTAAAATACTGGAATACAGTATTTGACTACCGTTGGACTTAAGGATATTTAAGGATTTTTTCTTTTTCTTTTTTAAATGGAAATAAAAACGAAACATGCAGCGAACTTTATGATGATGCGGGCGGTGCCTGAGAACCAAGACTTTTTTTTTTAGCCTTTGCAATAAAACTCTCAGCAGGTCAGTAACGTGTGGTCAGTAGACACTCCAGAGTTCCTCACCCCTTAATGAGCTTGACACAAGGGAGATAACTATAAGTAAACAAACCTGGACCCCATTGCACAAAGCAGTGTTAGGGCTACGACTATGTATTATGCTGAAAAGTTTACACTATCTGGTATCCATATCGCACTTGTCATGTGAAAAAGAAACTTGACACTTACAACTGTTGATGTTAAGGGAGATTACTCTTCAAACCTTAGTGGCCAAACCTTGTTGATAATTTTAAGTATGTTAAGTATAATCTTTTTCAATAAAGTCACGAATGTGATATTAAAAAAATATTGTCTTTGCAAATCAAAATTAATGATATTAAAACACAAAACAGTGTCGAATAAGAAATTTCTGTACCAGAATTTTCAAGTAAAAAATATGTGAGGTGGGTGTTGGAAAATCCAAAATGGCTGTTACTGACAGCATACGGTCTCATATTAGGTCAGTAACAAACATCTTAGTTTTTACTGACAGTATACGGGCTCATGTGGGGGCGGTAGTTCTGCTCTCTTAATGGTCAATCTCATTTTGAGGCATAATAATGCTTAATAACAGGCAGGAATTAGAGCTATTCAGCATGAAGCATCAATGAAGCTGCCCTTTACAACATCAATATTGATGAGGAGCAGCCATTCGGTGCATTTATCATGACTCTCATTGCCCGTGATGCTGATGATGAGATTGACCAGTATGAGATATTTGATGATAGAGGGAACTACTTCTCTGTAGCTGCTAGTGTAAGCAAGGATTATATCCTACCTAAATATTATCCTTGGGGAAGTTTTACTCTAGAGTATAAGAGTGAGTGAGTAAGATTTAACGCCGCTTTTAACAGTATTCCAGTCATATCACGGCGTGTCAGCTTAATGTGGGAGGAAAGCCCGAAGTGATGCAGGTCTCAGACGTTTACCACTTCGGTGAAACGCACGAGCATGGGTATGGTGCTGACAAACCTAGAAACATAATCGGGGCGAACCGGGATTCGAACCCACAATCATAGGTTTCTGGTGTGTCCAAGGGACGCAACTGTGCACAGCGAATCGCGGTGCCTTAGACGACCGGGCCATTCGTGCCCCCTCTAGAGTATAAGAAAGGATTAAACACAGCGGTATGGGTTCAAATTCACCGGGGAGAATCATCCTAACTAGAGAATTTCATCCGCGGGATAAAAAATAGGGTAGGATAATATTTCCTCTTACACCAGTACAGGTGAAACTGTATTCTGTAATACCCTAGTATTAATACCTACAGGTAATATTGTTGCATGAAGGGGTGCACGTACTTCCCTCTTCCCGTGTTTGTGGTGAGCGTCAGCTGATGGGATGTCTACCCGTGTGTTTCAGACTACCCTGTGCTGACTGTAACTGCCACAGACCTGGACTCGGCCACAACTGACAATGGCAGGATTGAGTACGGCATTGAGAATGGAGCTCAGGGCAAGTTTGTCATTGATGGGCAGAGTGGTGCTATCTCTACAGCCTCCGATGCAACCTTTGACTACGATGTACAGAGACAGTATGTTATGCAGGTAAGCTATAACAATCAGTGACCCGTGAAGATCCGGGGTAGAATAGGTTTTCAGCAACCCATGCTTGCCGTAAAAGGCAACTAACGCGATCGGGTGATCAGGCTCGCTGACTTGGTTGATGCATGTCATCGTATCCCAATTGGGATGCTCATGATGTCAATCACTGGATTGTCTGGTCCAGATTATTTACAGACTGTCGTCATATAGCTGGAATATTGCTGAGTGCAGCGTAAAACAACAAAGAAAGAGACAAGAGTATAACATTAGTGGAGGAACCCTGACAGCTTGATGCAATTCCCTCCTCACTTTTCTCAATATGGGAATGGTCCTGATCATTGATTTGTCCCCACCAAACCTATGCTTTGGGGTTTTGTAAAATTGGCAACTCTACAATCTTCCTCACTTTGGGCATTAGAAGCTGACATGCCATGAGAAGTGAAATACTGTTTAAAGCAACATTATTTATCAAACTGGCCCAACATGGGTACAATGTGTGAAGCCCATTTCTGGTGTTCCCTGATGTGATATTGCTGGAATATTGCTGGAATATTGCTAACAGTGGAGTAAAACCAAACTCACTCACTCCAAAACTGACCTGCACTGGAGATATCACTATTTCTGATCTGCAGCTATGTTTCATGTGTTCTTCCTTCTGTTAATATCCTGTGATTGTTATTGGCTGATATGACAATGTCTGTAAAAAGGTGCTGGCCCGAGATGGAGGCAACCCCCAGAGGACAGGAACAGCCAGCGTCACTGTCAACATCCGCGACGCCAACAACAAGGACCCCTACTTCCTGCCCACCACACGCAGGGCCGATGTCTATGAAAGTAAGAGATAGCGTCCCATAGACAGCCTCTCAAACCAAACATAACTATTCTATACAAAGTTACATTATCTGAAATAATTGCAGCAAAGGTCTTCCAAACAACTATACACTGTGTGTAATGGTCTGTTTAAAACCATGAGGGCATTGTTTGATTGATGAATTAACAATATTGACAGTATAACACTATGTAAGAGTGAGTGAGTTGGGTTTAACGCCGCTTTTAACAGTATTCGAGTCATATCATGGCGTGTCAGCTTAAAGTGGGAGGAAAGCCCGAAGTGACTGCATTAACCATCAAACGTTTACCACTTCGGTGAAACCCACGAGCGAAACCCACGAGCACGGGTATGGCGCTGACAAACCTAGAAACATTACTGGGGCGAACCGGGATTCGAACCCACAATCATAGGTTTCTGGCGTGCCTAAGGGACGCAACTCTGCACAGCGAATCACGGCGCCTTTGACAGCTGGGCCACCTGTGCCCCCACACTATGTAAGAAAATATAATAATGTTTGACAATGCCCTGGACAGCGTAGGATGTTGTCTAAACATCAATCACTAGTTTGTCTGGTCAGGACTTGATTATTTACAGGTTGCTGTCATATAGCTTGAATACGGCCAACTGTAATGTTAAACAACAAACAAAGAAACATTCTCTGAGCACTTCCTGCAGCACAAGACATTCTCTACATGGTTTCTGTAATGAAATATTATTTACAATATTTTTTAAATGTCTATACATGCATCTATGATCTACAATTTATTCTTATTAGAAAGATTTATTTCAATATTATTGGACGAGTTCCAGAAAGGGAACTTTGTGTTGTATATTAATGTGCCCGAAGATTCATGTGTGTGTGAATGTGCCAGATGCTGTCATTGGAACGTCGGTGATCAATCTACAAGCCATTGATCCTGACGCTAACGCAGCCCTCAACTATTACTTTGTGGAACCAATCAGTGCCATAACTCCAGATGGCATCGAGGTCCAAAGTGCCTCCTACAACTTCAAGGTAAGATAACTCTATGCTGGTGGGTTTATCAGTGCTGTGTTATCATGCACAACTTACAGGCAGTTTTCTAAAGGTTTGGGTATTGCAAACTATTTTATCCTGGCACCTCCAAAGAGCCAGTTGATCCTGAATCCTGTAGTCAGTTTAGCCTGAATCCCACAGTCAGTTTATGCTGAATTCCATAGTCAGTTTCTCCTGAATCCCACAATGTAAATTTATCCTGAATCCCACACTATCAGTTTTTGCTCAATCCGACACTGTCAGTTTATCCTGAATCCCACAGTCAGTTTTTGATCAATCCGACACTGTCAATTTATCCTGAATTCCACAGTCAGTTTTTGATCAATTTTGACACTGTCAATTTATCCTGAACCCCACAGCTTATGCTGAATACCTCCATGTCAGTTTATCCAGTTTTTAAACCTGTTCGTAAATTCTATACAGGAATTATTTGAAGTCATGGAAGAAAGTGGCAGAGTCCGAACCAGAAGCAACCTGGACCGAGACCGAACATCAGTGATCACCTACACTGTCATTGTAGTTGATACCTCAGCTAGCCCCAGACAGACAGGCACAGGTATATACTGGAAGTCATGGCAACAGCTTGTGAAACAAAATGCCAATTCTTCAAATTATGTGATTAATCTCGTTATGCTGGTTGCGGGGATGAATCATTGGGAAATTATGCATACATGTATTTACAAATTTAAATGGTAGTTGCACCATGCATGGCTCACAGGTAACAAATCAGGTGAGGTTCAACAACACTGGAAACAGAGAGTACTTCAATGGATTCGAGAGTTTTGTTGGTGTCAGCCTTTCAAACACTGAAACACATGAAACATGCTGGCTGACTGACAAGACGAGATGAATGAATGACATCTAAACGAGGGCCCCGTTGCACAAAGCGAGCGTAGCGCTCCCATACTTTAACATAGACTTACGACAGACTTAGCGCTAAGATCGCTTTGTGGAACGGGGCCCTGAAGTGTCTGAGTGGCAGATTGGATTGTTTATCCATCAGGGAGTTGTGTGTATGCTTTGATGCATTGACAGGAATAATTGTGTTGTGTCATGAGCATACTCTAGGGCATGGATGTGGAGCTAAGTAATTAACCATGTATTAGGCAACAAAATAATAGTCTTGGTTCTCAGCCACAGCTTGCATCATCCTAAAGTTGGCCGCACGATTCATTTTCATTTCCATTATATAAATTTTAAAAAAAAAATACTAATATTCCAGTCAAATACTGCATTTCAGTATTTTACTCATCAAGGAATACATTTATGAAGGGAAGCCCTTTCACAGGTTGATTGTACACAACTTTTTATTTGGTTACGTAATAGTTTGAACAACGAAAAAAAAAAAAAAGACCACCACTCACCCGCACTGTATTTTCAAAAGCCATTGCCTGAGAACCAATTCTTTTATTTTTTTAGCCTTTTTGGTATTTTTTATAAGTATTTATTTTGATCTTTTCTGATGTGCAGGGACCCTCATCATCAACATCTTGGAGTACAACGACCAGAGTCCTTACTTCCAACTGCCCTTCTATAACATCACTATTGATGAGGAGCAGCCCATTGGTGCATTTATCATGACCCTCATTGCTCGTGATGATGATGATGAGATTGACCAGTACGAGATCTTTGATGACAGAGGGAACTACTTCTCTATAGCTGCTAGTACAGGTGAGGCTGTTGAGTTACTTTGGTGTTGGGGAAACAGAGCTTCACCATTTGTAAAAATCACGAGCACCATCATTCCATAGATCAGCAACGTTTTTAAACAATATTATAAACAAAATCCGTCATATTGATATCTCCAATATCACTAACGTGAATGTTATCAACACTATTATCATCAGCAATGTTGTTAGTGTGAGAGGCGGTAGCCTAATGGTTAAAGCGTTCGCTCGTCAAGCCGAAGACTTGGATATGGGTACAATGAGTCAAGCCCATTTCTGGTGACCCCCGCAATGATGTTGCTGGAATATTGCTAAAAAAGGCATAAAATGAAACTCACTCACTCAGTTGTTAATGTGAATGCGCAGTTTCAAGAACCAGTCTACCTTCTTCGGCCTCATATTTTTTAGGCTCATTACAGCCCTTTTCTGACTGTTCATCATCCATTCGATTACCGTCAACTCATATCAACTTATGCTTGATTCGTAACACCATTGGAGATGCCTTCAGCAGTCTACTCAGTTGGCAGTTGGCAGTCATTCCTTGTGAGGAATAAGACCAAGGCAGCTGGTGGTGTATTGAGGTGATGCTAGTCATGAAAAGCTAGTTTCAGATTGGTAATCTTTCTTTTAGTTATTGCCAATGTAAAGATCATTGGTTGTTTCTCACATTCAGCTATGATATTAATTTTTGATATTTTGTTAGGATGAACAGAAATAAGAGCTGCAGTTTATGTATATTGACTAAGAATCACAATATGGATAAGTCTACATAGCCAATGAAAACATTTGTTACGCACCACTGTGCCGGTAGTTTTAGGCCACCCCCCCGAATAGTTTTGTTTTGGAAGCCGTTTACGGAGCATGTGATTTCAGCACTTCACTTGGACATTAAAATATTTTCTATAAATAAGATCAATTCATTTGCAATCATTTTTTTCAGTTGACTTGCCTTTGAACGCCATCATCAGATTTTGACATTGGTGCGACTATTTTGAAGACTGTAGTATGCTTTGTTTGTAGGTGTCCTGACTGTGAAGAACAACATTGATTATGAGAAGGTTCAGCAGACTGAATTCAGGGCGAGAGCTACAGACAACGGTATACCTCGTCTGTCCAACACTACCGTGGTCCAAGTCAACATCCGAAACATCAACGACAACAGCCCCATCTTCACACAGGTCTGTAGACAGTTGTCTTAATGTTTGGAAACAAACAAATGGCCATAAAATTTACATTAAGAAATACTGTTTGGCTTATTAAATAAATAAAATAATCTCTTGCATCAGAGAAAACCAAATGGTATAAATTGTAAAAATAATGCTTATAAATTTCTATTTTCAGACAATTTCCAGTTAAAATAATTTTATCTAATTAAAATGTTTCCTGTTCAGCTGCTTAGGCATTATTTTTATTATTTTCTTAATCTCGATGTCTTTGTAGTAAGATTGATCAAACAGTTGATTAAGGAAGAGAATTTATGGATGTCAAAATGGTTGCCCATTGTCGAGCACTAATTACTGTAAAGTGTTGGCTTTGTTGCAGGGTGACTACACCAAACACATCAAGGAGCACTCACCCCTTGGCACCTCTGTCCTCACAGTCACAGCTATTGATCGTGACCTCGAGGACTATGGCGTGGTCCGATACAGAATAGACTCCAATGAGACTCGCTTGATCATCAACGAGGAATCAGTGAGTTTTCTGTTGCTCATGAACAGTAGGAATACACTGTATAGTGTGTACATAGGGTAGCCTGGTGCGATCACAGGTTCTCCAAATGAATATAGTTGGTAAAGCCCCTTTATTGGATAATGCATGAAGTTGTGTAATGTTGTGGTATTGCATGGGGTTGTATAATGTTGTGATAATGCGTGGGGTTGTATAATGTGATAACGCATGGGGTTGTATAATGTTGTGATAGTGCATGGGGTTGTATAATGTTGTGATAGTGCATGGGGTTGTATAATGTTGTGATAATGCATGGGGCTGTACAATGTGATAACGCATGGGGTTGTGTGATGTTGTGATAATGCATGGGGTTGTATAATGTTGTGATAATGCATGGGGCTGTACAATGTGATAACGCATGGGGTTGTGTGATGTTGTGATAATGCATGGGGTTGTATAATGGTGTGATATTGCAAGGGGTTGTATAATGTTGTGTTATTGCATGGGGTTGTATAATGTTGTGTTATTGCAAGTGGTTGTTAAGAAGCTTTGTGAACGTTGAAAAGAGACACTGTTGACTCACCTGTTCTTGCCACAGTATTGTGATATTAACAAATCTATCATGATCATGTACAGGGACTGATCCAGATATCAGCAGATCTGAACCGTGAGAAGCAGTCAACTATTGCCATACAAGTGACAGCATACGACAGTCCCAAGGACTCGACAGTTCGGCGATTCTACACTGTGCCGGTACGTACCTGGTTCAGGGGCTATGAGTGGAGGAGTGGTAACTGTGACTTAGATAAGAACTGGGTGCATTATGCCTGACTAATGACTACATCAGTGCTTTTGAGTGTAACTTTATGATATTGGATCCCTACGTCGATAAAGACACATGCGGACACCTCAGGGATCATGACATGGCTCAAAGATACATTTTACCATGCCGACACCTCGGGGATCATGAGATAACTAAAGACACATTTTCCCATGTTGACACCTTAGGGATCATGACATCACTAAAAGACACATTTTCCCATGCCGACACCTCAGGGATCATGACATCACTAAAGACACATTTTCCCATGTTGACACCTTAGGGATCATGACATCACTAAAAGACACATTTTCCCATACTGACACCTCAGGGATCATGACATCACTAAAGACACATTTTCCCATGCTGACACCTCAGGTATCATGACATCGCTAAAAGACACATTTTCCCATGCCGGCACCTCAGGGATCATGACATCACTAAAGACACATTTTCCCATGCCGACTACTCAGGGATCATGACATTGCTAACGACACATTTTCCCATGCCGACACCTCAGGGATCATGATATCGCTAAAGACACATTTTCCCACGCCGACACCTCAGGGAACATGACATTGCTAAAGACACATTTTCCCATGCCAACACCTCAGGGATCATGATATCGCTAAAGATATTAGGTGGCCTCACCCTTATTTCATATAAGGGTACTTCTCTCACTTGCTTTTAGTCTGCAGAAGTTAAGGTGAGGAGAAGATGGGTTTAACGTCATGTTGTCTCACGGCAGATGTGAGAAGAAATGGGGTTTAGCATCCCATTCTCTCACGGAAGGTTTAGTGAGGAGAAATCGGGTTTAACATCTCGTCCTCTCATAGAATTTGCAGTGAGGAGAAATTGGGTTTAACATTGTGTTTGGGGGCACAGGCGGCCCAGTCGTCTAAGGCGTGGCGTTTCGCGGTGCCGAGTTGCCTATGATTGTGGGTCCGAATCCCAGTTCTCCCCAACTGTTTTTAGGATTGTCAGCACATACCTGTGTTCGTGGGTTTCACCGAAGTGGTAAACTTTTGAGACCTGCATCACTTCGGGCTTTCCTCCGACATAAGGCTGACATGCCGTGATAAAACTGGAATAGAGTTAAAAGCGGCGTAAAACCCAACTCACTCACTGAGGAGAAATGGGGTTTAACATCACGTTATCTCACAGAATGAGTGTTTGTTGCAGGTGTATGTGTATCTGGATGACATCAACGACAACTCGCCCGTGTTTGGGCCCACTGAGTATGAGCAGTCCATCATTGAGACGATTGACTTAGGGGCACAGGTCCTTCAGGTGTTTGCCACGGATCTGGATGTCGGAACTAATGCCGCCATTGCCTTCTCCATTGTTCCAGGCATGGGAGATTCAATGGGTAAAATATTCTCAATATTAAAATGTCTTTTTATATTTATTATTTTATTATTATTTTTTAACAAACTTTTCAAGGTATCTGTGTTGACATTCATTCAAGATTCATCAATGTCTGGTTGGACTATGCATATGCTGTATTCCATAAAGTGAAGAAAGTGGGAACACAGCTTTATCTTCTTCTGTAGGGACTTCTGGGCCCACTTGCCTAAGGCCATCTTAGCGCTATGATAATGTTAACCCTATGTTACAGTATGGGAGTTACGATCATCTTAGCGCTAAGATCGCCTTGTGCAAGTGGGCCCTGGACACTGAAAGTATGTGGCTGATATAGATATAGATAGAAACTTGATTTAGCTAACTTGATTTAGTATCTTTCTAATTACAAAAATGGAGGAAAAAAATTGATCCTACGTCTTACAAATGCCAGTGGGACTCCAAAACAGGGCTGTACCTGAATATTCAACATGACAAATGAAAGCTAAGACAACAAGCCTGAACCAACACTCCATTAGCTTATAAAGCAAGGTTCATGTTACTGATACAGGGTACTTTGACGTGGGAACAACATCGGGTCGAATCACTGTCAACCAGAGTCTGCGAGACAAGGCAGGAACCTATGTGTTCTACGTGATGGCGAAGGACCTCAACGGGGAGGCGGCAGGTCTGAATGACACCGCCAAGGTGACCATCATTGTCCTGGAGGCCACCAACTCCCCCCCTGTATGGGTCATACCTCCCAGACAGAACTATTCCATCGAGGTCCTCGAGGTACGTCTAGTTTCCAACAACCACTTTTAAACTTTGAAGTAGAAGGTAGCTGGGACATCTTTGAGCCGATTTGTAAGATACTATTGTAACTATTGTAGTTAATTTTAGACTAATCTTGTAACTTTACGATTATTATGTGCAGATAAAAATTACACCTTACCCCTTCAGCGAATTCCGGTAAACAAACGGGTGATAAGAAACTTGGTCAATACAAATTTGAAATTTGAGATAAAGAATCACCAGACATGTTGATTTACCATTCAAATTGTATTTTTGGTTAGGCATTGTTTTACATCCAGGGATTAAGATTACCTTGTGTATTTGACTATTTTCTCGTAAACTAAGCTGAAAACAGCAATCAGCTGTACACACGTTTTCTTGGAATCTACCGGTGAAATAACTTTAAAGGATTCTGATGCAAGGATTGGAAAAAATTATAACTGAAACTATTTTTTTATCGGGAATAATATATTCCAATATCTTGTTATTTTAGTTGCTGCTTTTACTGAATATATTTAAAATAATGATACCCCTAAGTGTAGCACTTCAGTGCAGCTGATCACTATTGCCAGTTATTTTTTTTTCACATGGAACAAAATTAATTAAATAAGTTACAAACATAAGTTCAGATATACAATGAAAACTTCTTATAACCAGTGTAATTACATGATTAATTTGCGTACCTCAGTATGGATTTGTATACGGTATATCCCACATGAAAAATGTTGTAATGAAATAATATAATATATATGATTATAATGTATAATCTGCAGAGTCAGTACTTGGGCATGCTGGTCTATGACGTGGAAGCAGTGGACAGCGACAACAGCGACAGCGGCATTGTTGACTACGGTTTCTACTACCTTGGCAACTACACCATCAAGACCCCTGAGTTCAGCATTAACCCAGTGACTGGGGTGATCAAGGCTGAGATTGTGTACGACAGGGAGGCTGTGCCGCGATATGTGGTTCGTAGCTTGTGATGTTATCTACTAATCTGTGGATGGAGTAAATTACAACATTGTTAATGGGATATGCTTATTGTGTAGCATAGTATTCAAGATGTTTTTAAAATAATGATAAAGATAGATTTCATAATCATCTAATTATTTATGTCTACAATCATATACTACTCAAAAGAAGTTAAAGAGCACCCAATTCTTTCATATTACTATTGTTAATCTGTCATGCCATGAAAGAATTGGGTGCTCTTTAACTTCTTTTGAGCAGTATACATTCAATATATCATTTGATGTGTTTTATGTATGTGAATCATTTAGATAAAACACTCAAAAGTTGATAATTTTACTCTCATGTTCAATGATTTATGTGATTAAGAAATAAACGATGAGTGGAGTTCTTTATCATACAATGAAACACAGAAGGGAGAATAAACCATGACGGGCGCAGTCCGGAGTGGTTTATTCTCCCTGCAGTGTTTTGTTGTACAATAAACATCGACCAAGAGTTGTTTATTTCTTATGTGAGATATCAACATTATGTACAGCTTCTTTGGGGATGTTGATAAAATGTGCAAGCTTTAAAAGTAGTTACCTTAATTTTAATAATGATGACTCCCTGAAGAGAATCCGACCTCGGTAATGTCGGACAAGTCCATTTAATGAGCAGATGGATTAAGTTTGGTATTTCCTGCATATTCTCACAATCCTCACGTCAATTATCTGTACCTTTTCTCCTAATACCGATAGACATGTCTTTCTCACTATGGATGCGCTCATTCGGCCATTTTTTTCTGCACACCCCAGCTAACAACTCAGTAGACACTTCCCTCTCAAAAATAATGTCGTCCAGTATATGACGTCATCAAGGTGCATGCACATTGTTGAATCTCCAAAAATGATGTCATGATAGAAGAATGTTTTATCGTGAAATAAACCACGCTTTGTTCTTTGCTACCTTATTTTTCTGTTTAAACAACAGTTGTATTATGTTTCAATGGCATCATGTTTCAGTTGTTGCTGTCGGCCAAAGATCGTGGAGATCCAGCTCTGGAGGCCACCCGCTTCCTGACTGTAATAATCATGGATGT